>NC_142082.1:2502299-3102299 GCF_054644295.1 Miniopterus natalensis | reverse complement strand
ATACAACAGAGTCAGTTAGCAATCAGACCTGATGTGGGAGGCATCTCCTGTGCACTATTATATGAACACAATTAGCAATAAAACAGCAAGATAAGAGATTACTTTTTAATTTTGTACCACTGCGTAAATCACCGCGCTTATTTTCAAGGCCGAGTAGATGGTATCGGTGAGAGCAGGTGAAGAAGGGGCCCACGCTAAGCATTAAGTTAATGTCACTCTTATGAAAGAACATTACGGTGGCAACAGCAAATCCCCAACTGTCCCCTGCGTCTCGCCGACAGAAAGGACAGGAAGCCCCGCGGTTTCCAGGAGCAGGAGCCCGCGGCCGGCCCGCCCCGCTTTCGCTTTGCTGGGTGTCCGACATCATCGCCACCAGACTTCCTAACAGGCGTCTCTGGAAGATGGCAGCGGACTCGCACTGAGCCTTTCACACAAATGGATTAATTCGTGTCGCCATTTTTGGCCTGTTGCCATGGATACGGCCATCCGAGGGCCTTGGCGCAGCTGTGAGCTGATTGACGGCCCATTCACAGCGCCGGGCTTTACAAACCCATCACAGGAAAGGACTCTCATTAGGCGACAAAGACCTACTTACGCCTCTGGGTGATGCTCCAAAGACTAACTGTCACCCCTCAGCAAATCTGACCTTCATATAAATATCACCAGGGGAAGGTAGAATTGCACCAGGAAAGGACATATTCAAAAATGCAGCGCTAATGTATGTATTCGATACCTTACTATATTTTGCTTTCTTTCTGCTCTAGCTAAATAGTGGGATGGAAACACAAACAGAAAAAGGTTTGTGTTGTAAATCCCATATTTAAAAAAAAAATTGAAGAGCAAAAGTCATTTCTCATCAACTTGCAGATTGGTATATATGTAGCTTCATAAAAGGAAATCATTTTTGTCATTTACTATGGGAAGGAAAGCCTGCTTTCTGCATGAGTAGCAAGCACGTTGTGAAATATAATATTGATATTTTACATGGTCACACACCCAAGTGTATACAGATGCAATTATTTCTCTGTAGTCGAACTCAGCTTAGGAGACTCCCAAGCTGCTTGGTGGTGAGATATCTTACCTCCTCTTACATGTTCAAGGTCGTTGTATCAAACCGGGTTGGGGCGGTTTCAGTCCTCGCCCCTCAAATTCTCTGCTCCCTGGACGTGATCTGGGTCCCTGAGGTGGCTTATCCGTCGCCCAGTTATCAGAGGGGAGGAGACTGTCCTGGGTTCACCTCGCCCTCACCGGCCCCTGCCCACTGTCCCTCGGGCCATCTCCCTGCTTCTTCAGCTAATATTGACATTCCTATAGGGCATCCGGTTGTTAGGTACAGGTGCTCCTCAGCCTGTCTTAGCCTCCTGCCTGTCTGTCCCCTGTCCGTCTGCCCCTAGTGTGTCTGCCACCCCCGTCTGCCTGCTCAGCCACTTCCCTGTCTCTCGGGGTTCAGGGTTGCCTGCTGGTCTTCCCATGCACATGTGGGTGCCTGGGTCTGTGCATCTGACCTCAGACTTGATGGCAGAGACATTCCCAGTGCCTGAGACACAGAGGACCAGCCCTTTTAGGGAACAGAATGCAGCGAAACTGTCAATCGCGGCCTGCTCTCTTCCCATGACGTCTCCTTTAGGTGAGTAAATACCTGTGTAGCTGCTTTTGATCCTGACATACATGTTCTTTAGCGACGAGTCTCCCTTATTTCTACCAAAGGGCCAGAGATAACAACTTCTTCCAGGATTTCAGTGGTCAAGATTCCACGGTTTTCCTTGGAATCAGGATCTAAAGATGTCATTTAGCACATAACCAGCGTAGAATACAAGCTAATCCATCAATATGACAGCATGAACGACACTGAGAGCGACTGTCCTGTCCACTGCTGACAGGCCCAGTAGCATCTACTATTCTGTCCGCTCCCTTCCTGTTAAATTGGGCAGATCAACACGTTGGCACTGCTTACTTAGAAATAGTTCGTGTGAGGAAAAATTTTTGCCCTGCCCTGGCCAGTGTGGCTCCTTTGGTTGAGCACTGTCCTGTGCACCGAAAGATCCCGGGTTCGATTCCCAGTCAGGGCACATACCCAGGCTGTGGGTTTGATACCCAGTCCGGGTACATATGGGGGAAACCAACAGATGTTTCTCTCCCTCTCCCTTTCTCTCTAAAATCAGTATTTTTTATTTTTTTTTATTTTTGCCCCTCAATGAATCAGAGCGCTGCTCAGCCTCGGGATGTGGGAATCGGCTCGGACCCCGGCAGGTGCGCCTTGCGTTGAAAGAGTCTGTGAACAGCCTGGCGCTCTCCCGGAGCAGCGGACTGGGGAAGGGCAGGACTCACACTGAGAACCCGTCGTGTAGGTAAAATGCAGAAGGGTTACACGTGATGTCTTTTTGCCCAGGTTGCCATTTACAGATTTTCCAAGTTTATTAGTCTGTGGTAAAAGAAAGACGCCAGGCAGGGAGCAGAAGCAGCTGGGAATTTCATCGGTGTGAGCAATCAGAAGGAAAAAGGGCCTTTTAGAGAGAAAGCCTCAGATGTAAAATAGAGTATAAGGTACATTCCTAAAGAGAGCAAGGCGCAGGCAGTGCGGAGAAACACAGAACTTGCTCTCTAATTGCCGGGTTTGTGTCTGTGGAAAGGCCGCCTGCTTCCTCGTGGGCAGCAATACGGGCTGTGTTTCCCTTTTCTCTATTTGTGTTTGAAATTCAACGGCAGTTCGCTTTCGGCCGACACCCGATCGGGAGCTAATAGGAGCGTCTTTGTATTCCGTTTTCTGGGAAGTTTCAACCCCAAGCCTTTGAAAATGGAAAGTGGCCAGAGGCAGGTCATAAATCCCAGGCCTTAAAAATATTAAATAACGCCCGGCCGGGCGTGGCTCAGCGGTTGAGCGTCGACCTAGGATCCAGGCGATCAGGGTTCGATTCCCGGTCGGGCACATGCCCCAGTTGCGGGCTCGATCAATGACTCTCTTGTCATTGATGTTTCTATCTCTCTCCCTCTCCTTTCCTCTCTCTGAAATCAATAAAGATATAGTTTTTAAAAATATATTAAATAACAATAAATAAAAGAAAGAATGAACCATCATCCCTTTGGAAAAAGTTACTTCACTTATAAGAATCATTGTTAAAGATGGAGAGGGAGGAGACAGGGTTGTTTTGGGCCTGGCTTTTTCAAATATGTGCAACTAGAGAACATTACTGACTGTCCAAATGGCTCCTAAAAGGGAAAAACAGAGTCTTTGATCTTAGTAACTTTTAGTTTTTAAATCTATTTGTCCAGATGAAAGTTATGAATCCTCTCTTTTCTAAGACCTTGCATGTCACTTATAGAACATACTGGTATCTGGTTGTGATATCAATATTGACTCTCTCATGTCATTAATCTATTAAGAATGAATATGACTGTATTATTGGTTGAAATTATAATTTTAGAGACAATTATAAGAGAAACATTAGCATTGGTTGATGGCAACACATTCAGTAATCAGCAAGGCCTACAAATTTGCATCAGGACTAAAATTTATACTTAATAAAATACAAATACAATTCGATAGTGACCAATACTTATGAAAATCTAAATTCAAAAATCAAAAATAGAGACTTTAAAATGCTTTACAGATATTGAAGACTTGTGGAGAACAAAGCTTGTTTATAACCTCAGGAATAACAATGGTGACGCGGAAAAGAGAAATTTAGAATGTGTGGTTCTGGCATTAACTTTAGGAGGCAGGTTTGGGTCTGACCCTTTGAACTGTTGGCTGGAACTGCCATGAGTGTGCCTCACTCCCTCTCACTTTGAAAAATTAAAAGCAACATCCCTGGCCGGCGTGGCTCAGTGGCTTGGGCGTCATCCCTAGCACCAAAAGGTCACAGTTTCAATTCCAGGGCACATGCCCTAGTTGTCAAATAGCTGGGAGCTGAAATGTAAAGAAATGCACGTGTATCACCCTCAGGCTGAGTGTGAACTACATGGCCCTGAAGGAAATAACGTCTGGCTGGAGAGTGTGATGCTTTCACTCATCTTTCCGTCCAAGGGGGTGGAGACGAGAGGATTTCATGATCCCATAGTCACCTTGTGTTCCAAGTTCCTATTCTGGTGACCTCTGCATCACACTCACGTCTTGCCTTCTGTATTATCTGCCCACTGAGTTGACCCAAAGAAGAAACATGAGCTTTTTCTCTTTACTTCCCTGAGCACTACCAAGCCCATCCCATGTGATAGAATTTAACTGGACATTTGAGAGGACCAGAGAGGTGAGCAGAGTACAAGTAACATCTTAAAAGCGGGAGTTACGGCATCCTGTGGTTCAAATAACCTGCCTTCCTTCCCAAATCATCTCTCATCCTTAATATTCAGCAGAACTATGAGTTCCTTGATGAGTTTTCTATGCTGAAAACCAGCCAAGGAGGTTCCTTCTCACCTCCAACCATATCATGTTATCTCCAGCCCAGCATAATGTTGTAATAACTCTCATGGAGGTAACTCCGTGACAGTTGGCCTTAAGAAAACACATACAAAAAGCATAAATAAAATATCAGCCAATAGAATGTAGTAAAATAGTTTATTATTATTATTTTTTAATTATCACCTGAGGATATATTTTTATGGATTTTTTTAGAGACAGAGGAAGGGAGAGAGAGAGAATACAAAATATTACTATTTATCTAATATTTCAAAAACATTTTATAGAATTTCATTTTATTTGTAAAAAAAATCCCTGGCTCATTTAAGCACTAGAAGAAATTACATTGACATTTCAGACAGATATGGCCAGTAAAACAAACTTTTCACAAATTGGAATAGATTAAAAATTAGCATTTATTTCTAATATATTTGGCCAACATAAGATCATTTGCCTATTTTTCCTCCAAAATATGGAGAATTAAACATATTACCATGTAAGATATAAAGATAATTTTTAATAACAATTTTGAAACCTACGTACACTGCTCTACTTTAGAGATTTTACTTAGTAATCTTAAAATCAGTATAACTATCAACAGATACTTTTATAATTCACTTAAGATACTGAAACATTCTAAATCTGGGAATATTTTATAAATATTGTATTCCAATGCCTTTCAAAATGATGTAGTTAAAGGATTATTTTAAAAGATGGTGAATTAGTTAGATTTTCATGTGTTATACTAATATAATCTGCCATTAAATAGCCCAAGAGGCTTCCAAATAGATTCAATGGGTAGAATCTTAGATATGATGCAGTTCAAATAAATTTCAGCACCAGAAACACATGCACCCGTCTAAGTTCTAGTTCAAGGGACTGTTCCTTAGAATAGTAACTGTCACGTGTCGTGAAGAAATCAACCCGATATGCCCATGAGCAACTAGAAGCCAAAGCATTGCGGCCTCGGCTCAAGGATGCCCCGTGGGACGTCCCTCCGATCCATCATGAGAAGAGCGCACTGTGTTCTGCTGACACTTGTATACTTCACCAAAGGAAGTGCTAATCAACATGCAATAACGCTCACTTCAACATCTAATGCTAATAAAGGACAAGCCCCCGGTACCCCTCCCGGATGCTCCCCGGGACAGGAAAGAGAAGCCAGGAGCAGCAGCACAAGCCCGTTGGCCCTCGGTGACCTCCGGCTCGGGCTGGAGGCACTTGCCCGTGTAGATGTTGGAGGCAGTTCATTTTGTAAG
Source organism: Miniopterus natalensis (assembly GCF_054644295.1). Taxonomy (NCBI): domain Eukaryota; kingdom Metazoa; phylum Chordata; class Mammalia; order Chiroptera; family Miniopteridae; genus Miniopterus; species Miniopterus natalensis. The sequence goes on along the minus strand of NC_142082.1, from coordinate 3,096,647 downwards.
CGGCTTTAATCCAAACCGGCTCCCCAGAATGAGGTACAAATGAAAACTCAGATCCTAAAGAGCCAAAGGAGGGCAAACTATGACGTGTGCTCCTCGCCGGTACCCTGGGCAGCACGTTTGTCCCTCCCCTTGTATAACATGTGCTGAGTAGAGAAGGAGACCATGTGGCATTTATATCTCCATTCAGATACGTCCCATTCACATGTGCCCTTAAAAAGCTGAACAGAGACCATCTGATTCAAGAGACAAGACAGGGTTTTATAAGGAGACTCTCACAGCCAGTGGTATCCTTTAAGGGCTGGAACAAAATGTCTTTAAAAATCCCTGTGCCAAATAGCTTAGGGCAAAGCTGCCGGCAAAAATGAGGTAATGAGCATAGAAATCCTTGCTTGGGGTGCGTTATTAAATTTATTGATATCTTAGTTTTAATCTGTCAGATAGGAGCCAGCGTGCTTGTTTCAGCTGGTTTCCAAGTCAATAGATCCGTGAACTGTCCTGACTCATGGCTTATCCGTCACCTACCCCAAGCTTCCCAGACAACCAGGGAACTCAATGCCAGGCTCCCAACCACAAAGATCCGTGCAGGGTGTGCACACGACAACCACTTCACAGGCATGCAAATACGGGCCCAAGGTGACCTCATTTTATTTTTTATTTCCTCCAAGATTTGATGGGGGGAAAATGGAAATAAGAAAAATACCTCCAGGGGTATTATTCATTTTAATAATCAGAAATAGAGAATGGAGAAAAAATTATAAATATATCTCAATCTCATTTTTCAGAAGAGGAAAGAGCAGAGTTGATTTATGGAGTGTCAGATTCGAAGACGCTGTATTCTGGGAGAAGTCACAATTTCTCTGCCCCTCGTATATCACAGAAAACGACCTGTAGAGGGTACAAAGGAAGAAAAGGCCTTTACGGACATGGCGACTGCGACTTCGTGAGCCTGAGACGGGGCTGACGTGACAGGTGGGCTCTCGGAAGGAGTCGACCTGCAGCCGTCGCCGGGAGGTTGGACGGGGTGCGGGCGGAGGGGACAGCAGGCCGGGCAGAGCGCGGGCTCACGGGCAGGGGCCTCTCAGCAGGCGACACTGGGAGCCACGGCAGCGTCCGCAGGCCCAGCGGCCAGGGAGGCTTTTGAAAGGCTGACAAGTCACGTGGGGTCCACGGAGCCCTTCCCAAGGCTGGGAGGGCGACTGCAGGCCCCCCCCCCCCCCCGCCGCCCCGAGGGCGCTGCCGTCCAGCCTCGGCCGCCCCTCTCTCCTTCACTCCCCGGGCTCCAGATCGGGCCCTTCCGGCTGCTCCCACCTTCACAGGGCTGGCTCCGTTTTACCACTCAAGTCATTGCCTCCTCCGGGGGACCTCGACAAGGGCACCGGGTGAACTGTCCCCCACCCCGAGCGCTGTCCCACGCTTTCCAGCCTGCTGGCCTCTGAACTGACACCGCCTGCTTGCTGAGTGACTCGTTTTTCTTGCATCTCAGCCCTGGAATTTTAAGCCCCCTGAGCCGGTACTTGGTCGGTTTGCTTTTGAATTCCCGATGCTTGTCACGTAGTGAGTGCTTAATAAATATTTGGGAACAAACGAAGTGATCAACCTGCCTTTTGCTACGTGTCGTCATCAGTAGGAATGGGCAGCCGTGAAAATATAGTTAATAATAGTTAACACACATTAGAGCCTGTGTTCTGAGCGGTGTTCAAAGTGCTTACGTTCATCAATCCGGTCAGTCTTTAGGAAAACCCACCCTTAGTCCCGTTTTGCACCTGACGAAGCTGGGCCCCTACTCAGCACAGCACAGCACAGAATGTGACATAGGGAAGGGACACCAAATGACAGCACCTGGTCTTCTAACGTATCATCTGGCATATGACAGAGTTCCTAAAATTCATCGCCTCCTGCCTTTGACCTTTTTCCTCCGAGGACATTCATACTTGCCTCCAGGGTTTAGTCACCCGAGCAACCACTGTGTGGTTTATCTAAGGTGTCACCTGCCGCGTTAGAGGTGCCAGCCCCTCCGTTCCCACACAGCCCTCTGCATAATTGTGTGAAAGCTCACAGCACAATTACATTGACAGGATGCGTTCACCCAACTGTCTCTCTGATTAGACAGCTTCTCTGAGGGCAGGGACACTGTGTCTGGTCGGCCTGCTGTCGTCAGAGCCTGTCACAGGCCCCAGTACAGAGCCGATTCTCAGAGAGTGTTGATCGAATTCATTGCTGCTACCATTGTTCATAAACCGAGAAACTTTAAAAAATCACTTGTCCTCTAAACTTAAGAATCCACGTTTCCATTAGTTAAATAAGTTTTTTTAAATAAATTTTTTAATCTCAAAATGACTGGAGTTTGATAAAAAATATGTTTTTGTTTTTTATTATGGAATAATCAGGTTAATTCACTCATATATTTCATATTTAATCATGTCAGAGTCAGGCATCTTGCCAAATGCACATGGGTCTTAGCAATGTACACAAACATGACTTTTCCTTAGTCCTGTTATCAAAAGCACACCCATGGGGTCGACTCCCTTCATTCGCAAGTAGCTGCTCATCCGGCTCCGCCTCAGGTCACCCGGGAACACGCAGTCAGTTCATCCTGGCTAGGAACCCTCCAGCGGTGCAGCGCTGGGCTTTGGTTAAGCAGATAATCTGAAACAGTGGATGTTTTTCTGTGGTTTTTCTGAATAATCCAAACCTCTGGAGTCTACTATATTGGGCTAGAAATCTTAGAGGGAGGGGTGTTCTCATAATATTTTTCACAACAATTTGTTTCTGCCTTTAGCCAAAAATAACGTAAAAGAGATTTGTGGACACCTTAATGTGCAAATTAAAAAAAAATAAATAAAAGCTTGGAGAGAAAAATAAAGTCTTTGAAATAAAAAAAATTTCCATTCTGGACAGCATTTCAAACAATAAAACCACAAGTGCTAAGTGCACTGCACGTCCATCCTTTATTTTAGTAGATTATGCTGTGGCTCCCTTGCAGACTCGAGCAGGGTCCATGCAGCCTTTCCCTGCCTCTGGCGAATTCACCTCAACTCAAAGGACTAGGAGGTGATGGGAAGAAAGAGCTCTAAGGAGGGCAGCCTATAAAAAGACACAATAACAGGAAATGGGTGGTGGTCACCCACGCATTAAATGTGCCTGAAGTGTGAACTTGGGGGAAAAGTGAAAACAAAGCCAGGGCTGAGGCCTAGAAGCACAGCCTCCTGCTCCGAGGGAAGCTTTTTCTAAATACCTGCAGTATGTTGACTCTTCGTGAGCAAGCAACTTTAACTGAACCCACGTTCTAGGAAAGGCCAAAAATCTGTCAGATACCCCCTGGGCTTGAATTTAGAATCCAGTTTGCGCACCTACAGATAATTTAACATTTCCACAGCGTTTTCAATGTTTTTATTAATATAGGAGTTATTTTGCTTTTAGTAACATGCAAAGCAGAAGCATAATTTATTCATCTTAAGTTGATAGATGAAATATTTGCCTGAAGTGAACTGGACTTGCAGGAAGCTTGTGAGCCCAGCTCTCTAGCTGCATTGTTTGGGTCCAGAATTCCATGAAGCTGGGGCATAAATAAAACCACAGTCCATAGAACCTGCGTGAGAAGAGAAAAAATAGACCAATCTACAGTCAGCCTCTTAATAGAGGCATTTTGTAAGGTTAGAGTATTAGCTCACAGGTGCAATAGTGCAAAAAAAAAAAAAATCATAGGGAGAAATCTTTTCCATTTCCTTTTATTTTTAAACAAAATTGGTGCCATCTACCATGATCACCCACCTTACTCACTGGGCTAGTTGTGTGTTTTGGACAGTCTCCTCTATTAAACTCTATCTTCAAAGAACAAATTTCTATCACCACAGAAAATATCCAAAAAACTCTAAAAATGGTTTTTCAAATGGAGCTCAAAATCACCTAAGTGGAGGAAAATGCATACTATTCCCAGGCGGGAGAGGCGCTGGAATAACTCTAGAGTATTACCAGTGGTGGCGTTTTTATTTTAATTTTTCTTAATCCCTCATATTCACATTATAACTTTAAGGTTGTGTTTATCTCCCCCCCCCCCTCAATTTCTAAGTAAACCATTCCTTTTTCAAAGTTCCTAAAAATATTTCAAATGAAACCAAATACAGTTATGAAATGTGGGTGGGCACAGCCAAGCGGCTCATTTGTGGAATGAGGCACCCGTCACCGACGGTGGAGCTGGTGGGATACTTGAAACCCATTTAGAAATATTAGGAATTATCTCAGGAGGGGTAAGAACCTTATTTGGACTGAAACTGTCTGAGAAAAAAGTATGAAATGAAAGGCCCAGAGGCGAGGCCTCTGCCTGTGTTCCCCGACGTGCTCCAGTCGCTCAGCTGGGCGGAGAGGGTTCATCGTCTCCTCGCTGCGGGGCCCGGGCCGGTTAATGGAGAGGTGCCCTAGCGTGCGGCCGGCTGCCGGCCTCTCCCCTCCAGGAGCGGCCGGGACACGGCTCCTCCCGCTCCCAGCACACCGTACGTGCAGTTATGAACCCGTGGGAAGGTGATCACAGCCGTCTTTTCTGTACCCTTTTGGTTCCTAGTGGTATCGGTGGGGCGTCCTCTGCTTCCCACCTGTTGCAGGTGGAATTGGGATTCTTAGGGTGCCGCGGGCATTCTTAGGGTGCCGAGGACCCCACCAGAGGGTGAGCTACAGTGGAAAGCTTTATTGATGAGGAAACATTAAGGGAGTTTCCTCTCAAGGTGTCCCATGTCCCTCTGTCCCACTTGGTCTTCCGCAGAGCAAGGAAGGCTTAAAGCCACTGCCCAGAGTTTCTGCTCCAGATCCCAACCCAGCCCAGGGCAGCAACTGGCTACTTAGCTTGTGTTTCCAGCTGCAGTCCATTGCGTGCAGGGTCCACACGGCTATGGGCCATGGCTTTTAGGGTCCTATGGTAGGCTAGTGGGGGTCAGGGAGCAAGCGAGAAACAGGAGTGAAAGGGGCAAGAGAGAGAGAATTCTTTGTCTCGGGGATTTTTACCCTTTTAAGATTTCATACGCTTACAGCAGCTCCACCCCCTCTAGCAAATGATCTTTTCCCCAGGCTAGACTGGCAGGCAGGCACCTTCCCTACATCACCCCGACTTCTATGCACATGTGCCCATTTTCCCCTTTGTTCGACCCCTTTCCCCGGTGGTCTGCAGGGAATGGGCTGGTGGTTCCCTGGGGAGTGTGAAACTGCGGCTTCCTGGCGAAGCTGCCCAGATGACCATGATTATAATGTCTGGCCTTCCCTTTGCTTTCTTCCTACTATTAATATTAATAACTAGCTAGTTATGATGGTAACACTAGGAGAATTGAAAACAAAAAATGGAACACAGAGAGTAAGGAGTTTCAGAGGGATGGTGCTGCACGGAACTCCTTTTAAAATGGAAACAGCAGTGACGACAAGGGCTTGGGGCTGCCTGAGAGTCCAGGCCACCATCACGCCAAACCCGACACTGGATACGCTTCTGTGGTGAACTTCATCGGGCCACACAGAGGACTGAGTCAAGCCAGCTATATTGGCAGTCTGTCCAAGCCACAGCGGGATGTGAGACATCCCTTACTTCCTGACTCCAACAACAATTTGGGGATCCCCAGATGAAGAAATATGTCATTATAATCTTGTGGTATAGACACAGGATTCGGATGAAATGACTAATCCATAAAATCTTTGGACTTTCCCTCTGCTAATCCGTAGCCCCTGGAAGCCTCCCTTGCTGGCCATGGCTGGTGATTGGCATAACTGACGGCACTTATCGGAATCTCTGGGTTCATGGTGCCCCCTGGGGACACACCAGGAAACAAAATGCACCCGTGGGACATAAAAGTGAAAGTGAAAGAAAATAACATGAACACAACATGTTGAACAAACAATACCCAAATACCTACTTTTGTGACAACTGCAATGGAGGTTATAGAGTCCCGGGAAAGCGTAGCCCCCCTATTCTCTCACTAATCCACCCCCAGCACTCATCACTTCTGCTGCGCCCTTGGCTAACACACGGCCTGTCTATCCGACAGGCTGCCCTGACCTTTCTGGGTTGACCGTAAGCTCAGGAGAGGCAGGTGGCTGACCTGAGAGAACATTCACCAGCAGACACCCCGACACCATCGCTCAGAAACACACGACGGCTTACTGTGCACAAACTGAATCGTGTTCAAGGGCACACGCCTGCAACAAAGAGGAAGCCGATGGTCATTTAGGGCCAAGTTCGCCACAGCCACTGCCTGAGTTGAGTGGAGCTGTTGGGAAGGAAAATTCCTTTAGGGGGCAAGCCTCGAGACCCTCTCAGTGGCCACCTGAAATGTGTGGGAAAGGAAGGTAGAAGGAACTAACTGTCAAATCCTCCACCTTCTCCACCTCGACGGCAGGACCTATGGGTGACGGCCGGCTGTGCAGCAGCTCCTTCCTGAGCCCCCGGACACGCCGAGGGAGCCATGCGGCCCGGGAGGGGGTGGAAAGGTGCATTTTTCTGCAAAATAAAGCGAGGAGAATTAAGTTGGGGTGAAGGAATGCTGGGGGTGTAGAGAAAGGAGACACCACCCCCAACTCCGGGCTAAGCGTCAGATGTGAGTGATGCTTTGAGGGGCAGACAAGGGGAACAGGATGCGCTTAACATGAGGGAGTTTGCACAAGACAGGAGCCCGAGAGGACAGGACGGCTTCACCCACGCGGCGCCACCGGGGAGCAGGAACCGAGTCAGGCCGACCCGTCCTCTGTCCCCCACCGCCCCCCCCAGAGCCGCCGCCTCCTGGGCCCGCGCTCTCAGCCCAAGCTGACCTCTGTGCGGCCCGTCGCCCCGGATCCCACGTCTGCTGGGGGCTGACGATGGCCTGATTATTGCTAAGGCAGTGGGGACGCACGGGCCTCCCGGGTAAGCTCTCTTCATTGTCACGGAGCATGAAGGATGTTCTCTCAGGGGAGCGACTGTAATGCGATGGACCACGGGAACCAGCGCTCTGGCGACGGGGCCTCCCTGCACTTCTCACAGCCCGCCCCGGCCAGCCTCAGCCACAAGGCCAGTTCTGACCACCTTCCCCCTTCATGCCAAGCATAGTGGCCAAGCCCCAAACAGCCCCTTCAACCCCGGGGCCACCTTCCAGCTGCGAGAAATTACACTTTTCCTCTACAGTGTCAGGAAGGTTCCGATCAGGAATCACTGTCACTGAATATTTGAGCTTCATGCAAGTCAGCCACATTTATTGTGCACTTTGTTCCTTCATCAAAAGCCATGACAGCCCGGCTAGTGTGGCTCAGTTGGTGGAGCATCGGTCCCCTGCACCAGGAGGTCTCTGGTTTGATTCCAGGGCAGGGCACATGCGGGGTTTGGGGCTCGATCCCCCGTGGGGAGCGTGCAGGAGGCAGCTGATCAATGTTTTTCTCTCTCATCGATGTTTCTCTCTCCCTCTCCCTTCTTCTATCTAAAATCAATAAAAACCTGTTTAAAAGAAAAACATGACAAACACAAGAATTCTCCATAATTCTGGCTACAAAACTCTCCAGAAATAGAGTATCTATCAAGTTGACTTTCAGAATGTAGTGTTGAAAAGATGAAGTCTTTTTAAAGCAACAGAGAATGAAGGCGAGGACTTGGGTGTCATCAGGGTGGGACTCCAGGCCCCCTGCCAGGCTCAGCCCCACAGTATCGACTGTTCAGCTTTCCCACTTGGCTCATAGCTCCTCAGGCCTCTGCGCACATGCTTATCGCGTTTCTCCCCCACTGCTATTCGTGATTGAAACGGCTCTAGAAGGCAGGTGTGGGAAATGAAATATTATTGAAATGTAAGGTGGTGATAACCATTAGATTTCAAACTGAATTTTCTAACCAGGACTTAAATCATTTACACTTCATATAAATTCACAGACTATCTTTTCATTCTTAAGGGAAAAAGAAAAACACCTGGTACATTATTTGGTGCATTCAAATCAAAGGAACCGGAGGAAATTATCTGTGACTGGCAGCAAGGAGAAGTAGTTGTATATTTTAAGTGTCCACTGTCCCTATTCCTTGTAAATTCTGAACAGCAACTGCTCCTTTCTCCCCCTTCTGCCTCTGTCCCTCCCTCTCTCTCCCTCTCTCATGCCCAGGTGATACATTAGAATATATTTCAGTTCCAGGTTAACTTGCTCAGATGTCACATAGAACGTGCACTGTCTCCTCCACACAGCACCCTTACTGATCAAATAAAATTGCAACAAACGGATGAGCGTTCTTTTAATGTTTGTGCAAAATAAAGGTGGGTCTTGGGCCATCAGTGCCCTCTCTGGGAAAATAAAAATGACCATCAACACTGGGACCCAGAAAGGCAAAGATCCCATTAAAGTACAAATGTGATTTATTTGCCTTTCTTAAAGGAGCTGTGTAGAAGACCGGTGTCAGTTGTGATAGGATGATCCTGTACACAGAGGTCCTGGCTGTGACATTTGTGATGGCAAGGACAATGGCTAGTTCACGTGTCCCCTCTCTCTGTGCAGCTATGGGTTATTGGGACGTAAGAAGATCTCTGTATTTTTCACCCTGTGCTCTAGTAAATCGAGGATCCCGAGGAGAATGGTCGGAGCCCCTGCCGGGCTCGGGGTGGTCCAGGAAGGCAGGGCCCTGCTCCTCAGCAGTGTCTCCGCCCCAGCAGCTGCACCTTCCTCTCTCATTGCCAGGCGCCAGCCCACGGAACAGTGCCCACTGCATAGTCGGTTCTCAGTAAATATTTATGGGAAGGGTGAATATTGGTTGAAACTGACATTCTGCTTAGGATTACAAATACGAAGGATCACTGCTTTTTAAAGGCGTCTACCCCTAGGCCGCCCCTGGCCTTCAGCTCTCGGCGGCCCCTCCGCTGACCTCCGCCTCCCCTGCCCAGGTGTCCCGCTCGCGCAGTGAGGCCGCTGCGTCACCTTTGCTCTGCTAACGAAGCCCCAGACGTGTGTCCCCTGGACCCTCCAAGCCTGACTCGGGCGTTTCGGATGAAGGTGCGGCCTGGTGTGCCCGTGAGCGGGCAGACAGTGCCTGGCACAGTGCCGCGCAGGGCCGTCGGGGGCCGTGCCCCGTGGACCGTGAGCTTAAATGAAACGGGGGCTCAGCAATCGAGAGCACGGTGTGACTGCCTCTCTGGCGTCAGCCTCTTTCGCCTCTTGGTGCTCTTGTCATGGAAGCAGAGGGATAAATCCCCTAAAACAGGGCCTGTTCTGGGTGTTTCTGTTCCGCCTCAAACAGGAAATGCCAGGAAGACCCCGAGAGAGCTGATTCCCAAGGGCGGGATTTCTAGCCGGGTTCCATACCCCACTGATTGAATGGGTTGGGTAATATTCAGAAGAAAAATGATGCTAAATTAGGGGGTTTACCCACATAAACCCGTTTCCAAAGAGTCTGTTGCTAATGTTTGGATTTCGGTGAAAAACTATCTGCTGTAAATCCCGTCTATTTCATCCTTTTGTACCAACTTTTCCTTTAACTATCTCCTGGTCTCGACAAGGAAACAGTTCGGATGGAATGACCTGAAAGTGGTTGGTGTCACGCCAGCGCAACAGGAGCCATTCACCTTCCCGAGTTGCTAAGAGCGTCATTAGCAATCCACCTGGAACGTTCCTTCCCTCCTTTGAACCTCAAGCGATCACAGTGCCAACGCAATTATTACTGAACCGTTGACTCGAGTGACTCTCAGAGAATCTGTAAGTATGGAAAAAAAGGCCTTTCTTAAAAAATGACTTTCTTAAAACTAGAAATCAAACATGTTTTTCAGATGCTAGAAGCTCCTAATGCACCCATATTTCCTCACAATACGATGTAATTTTTTAAAAACTTTATTCATGTAATAAATACTAGTTTTAAACATTGCTTCCCAGATTTCTAAATATCCTAAGTACAATGAGTGAGCTTTGTTCTGCTGTTTAAACTTCATGAAAATAACATGAAATAAAAATCATAGTAAATCGCAATGGGAACCTACAGGAAGTAAGCTTGGCACTTCAGACCCTGGGAAAGCGAGCTATTACCCAGGCATACACTCCGCTAGTGTTCTCACCACATCGCTCTTGCTCCTGGATTGTGTATCTTGGCCAGACAGCTTTTGGGAAAAGGAAACTCCGCTTTACCTCTGGATCCAATTTTCCAGCCTGATGCGTTAGCACAAAGCACACCGATGCTGACCTCGCCCAGTGCCAAGAAGTGAGAATTACGCTGTGAAGGTTCCAGCAGGAACATGTGAAATTGCTTAGCGGAGGATTCACTGCTTTCTCTCTAGTTTCTCGGCGGGAATGAGCAAGCTGTTCCCTGAGTTCTTACTAAATATCAACGAAAGTGCAACAACATGAGACAGAGCTTCAAGCACAGCCACTGCTGTGAGCCAGAGATGGAGGCCCGCCCGGGAGCCGGACCGTGGTCCCTGCGCCACGTACTTGACCTCTCCAGCCCCCGCCGCACACACGCACTTTGTTGGCGTTCACAAGCCCGTCTTCAGTGAGGGGTCTGACGCTGGTCAGCTAAGCAGTCATCAGGCTGGACACCACAGTGAACGGGGTGGAGCCCAGCCCTCAGCCTTCCTCCCGGGGGTAAAGTGGGCCTCGGACAGCGTGGTGAACTCAAGGGTAAGTGGGTGAGTCCAGTAAAAAGGAAAGAGGGATCCAGTTCCGGTGGAGGAGCAGGGAGGCTCAGTGGGAGCAGGGGGCAGGGGGCAGGGGGCAGGGCGTCGCCTGGGACAGCAACCGGCTGCGGGGAGGCCTGCGGGTGGGAGGGCTCGGAGTGAAAGGAGTGTGAGAGAGCTTCTGGCGGAGCGTGAGTGTGTGAGTGGTGAGTGTGCGTGAGTGTGAGCATGCGAGCGTGTGAATGTGTGTGTGTTCATGTGAGTGTGTGGGTGTGTGTATGTGTGTGACCATGCATGTGAGTCTGTGTGTGCGTGTGTGTATGTGTGCATGTGTGTATGTGTGCGTGTGAGTGTGTGAGTGTGTGAGTGTGCGTGTGAGCATGTGAGCGTGTGAATGTGTGTGTGAGTGTGTGAGTGTGCGTGAGTGTGAGCATGTGAGCGTGTGAATGTGTGTGTGCGTGTGAGTGTGTGAGTGTGCGTGAGTGTGAGCATGTGAGCATGTGAATGTGTGTATGAGTGTGTGAGTGTGTGTGGGTGTGTGTATGTGTGTGAGCATGTATGTGAGTCTGTGTGCGTGAGTATGCATGTGTGCGTGTGAGTGCATGAGTGTGCGTGAGTGTGTCAGCGCGCGTGTGTGTGTTGGGAGGGACGGGGGAAGCCGGAGGCGGGTGATGGCGGTGCTGCGTGGAAATCCAGGACCCCCTCGGAGAGCGGGGGAGGCAGGGAGGCGAGCACCTGGGCTCCAGCACCAGGCGCCCAGTGAAAGGCTTTCCCTGGGGGAGGGGCAGCCGCCCCTGCCTGAGGCGATGCTCCCGGGGCGCCTGCCGCGGCCCAGGCCCTCGCTGGGAGAGGGTGGCTCCGTCCCAGCAGGGTCGCGCTGGCGGGAGCTTCGGAGAAGGGGCCCGTCCGAAATCAAGTAAGGGTGCCGTGACTGGCAGAGCTAGGTCCCCCGACACCGGCAGCAAGGAGGGAAGATCCCGGGGTGACGCTTTCGGATACGTCCTGGGCCCCGCGCCGATGGTGCCATTCGGTGGGGTGGTGAACACGGGGGAAAGCAAATTTATCCGCTGGAAGTTGACCAAATGACCAAAAAAGCAGTGAAAGTGAGACTTGGGAAGGCGATAACACCGTTAGGGAAAATGGATGGGATTTGGATACACTGCCAGGTCTTTATTATTGTTAGAGCTAAGCACATAAATAGAAAATGATGATGATAATTATAGCCAATTTCATAAGAACAGAGTTTTTTCAAAATAAATACTTTCTGCCTCATCCCCTTTCAGCTCCTCTCCAGCTGTCTCCGTGCCAGTCACCGGTCGTGTGATTGTTGCATCATCGCATCGGACCTGCAGGTCCTCAGCCCTCCGACGGAATTATTGTTCAGAAATGCACTAAAACGCCACATGTTTCGGCATCTAACGAACTCTCAGAGGGTCAGATCCACGCAGACATGAAGGTCGAGCCCACACAGTCCTCGCCCATGTTTCAGTGGCCAGGGCAACGCTCTTGTCCTGGTAGCTGTCACTGAGCAGATGCTCCTGTTCCCAAGGAGGGATGAATCTCAGAAATGTTTAATTCACACATTTTCCACTGGGCAGCCTTTTCAGATTCTCACTACTTTAAATACAAAACTAATAACCATTAGGCTACATCAGTCTTTAAGTGTGTCCTTAAAATCCGTCGTCAAATCCTCTTCAAGCTTGTGTCTGCAGATGCTGGGTTCCTGGAATCTCAGTGGCTACACAGAAAGCACTAAGGTAAACAACTTAATTTTCGATTAATAAAATGTGTATATTTCCTCAAACAAGATAAAAATCGGATGCTCTATTCAGGTATATGAAAATATTTCTATTTAAATAATTATAGCCAAGATAACTTGTATTCGATGTAAAAAGAAACTGCAGATTTGAACCCTGTGCATAAATTTTATGAAAAAGTTCTTATTGTGGCTCCATTATCTTATCATGTCTGTATTTTTAGCAGCGTGACTCTCACAAATGTTTCTCTATATTTGCCTTTTTAATTTACATGAACAGCACCCAAAACCCAGGAGAAGAGCAGGAAATGCTAACAGATTTAGCATTCGGCGTCTAGAGAACCAGGCACACGTGGTGACCATTCCTTGCCCCTTAACGTCTGAGTGGACATTAGAAGGTGTTTGCTTTTCCAGTTAAGTCATTAGGAATCTGTTGTATTAGAGCATTTTAGAAATGGGAAGTCAAGAATCGTTTTCTTTGCAAAAGGTAATTCAGGCAAATAGTTGATCATGGTTGATTAAAGAATCCGTAATGAGAAGCATTTTGCTCTTTCAAAGAACAGTGTTCATCTCGGAGAGCCTGCGGACAGCAGGAGCCACGGAGTCCACTGGTGGACTTCACCTGGAGACTGAGCTGATACGTTGACAGCCAGCAGCTTTAAAAGTCACATGCAACCCCGTAAAAGCAGTGCTGATTCCACTAACTCGGACGGAAATGCCAACTCGGTAAGCGCAAATTCAAAAGATCTATACAAAAGCTACATATCTGTACAAAAGATGTCAGAAAGCCTACACCCTCCATATCCGAAATGTCTAAAAATTTGAAGTTGATTAAAAATGACCACAGTGTTTGTTTTAAGATGTTATGTTCAGGCACTAATTATTTATAGAGAAAATGTAAAATGAATGTGATATATTGTCTCAGTTATCAACTGTTGCATAATTAACTAACACAAATCAAGTGGCTTCAAGCAACTTTAATAACACAGACCCGGTCACACACACACACAAATACACACACACTCACACGCATGCACACACACGCGCACACATATACAGCCTTTGAAAGAATTAAGTGAGAGGATGTTACTAGATGCTTTGGGCTAACTCCCATCCCTCTTGGATTTCCTCCCTTTCCAATCTGAATGGTCATTAACTTTTCTTTTTTCTCACATATTAAAAGTAGAAACAAAGCAATAGCCAAATATGGAGATGAGGAAAACTCTCTCTTTAAAAAAGCAACTATAAAGCTAGACGAAAGCAACAAAAATAAACATTTTACTACCCTGGAGATGGACCAAAGGCATACAACAATCAGGTGCATTTCTGCTTGTAAAAATCCTGAACTTCAGCTAAAAATAGCAGAGCTCCGTGGCATCAGCAACAAAAAGCAGAACTTAGGCCCTTACCTCACACCATACACAAAAATTAACTTTAAATTACTCTGAGACTTAAATGTAGGAGTTAAAACTATAAAATTTCAAGAAAAAAACACAGGGGATAATCTCCAATTATCTGTCAATTGAAGAATTAGACAGGATACCAAAGCACAACCCATTTAAAAACAAAAAACAAAAAACAACTTATAAATAGGACTTCATCAAAAATTTTAAGTCTCAAAAGAGTGTCAAAAGATACTGTTAAGAAAGGCAGGCCTCAGACTAGGAGAAAATATTTGTAAATTATATATCTAGTAAAGGACTGGTATGTAAAATATATAAAAAGACAACTCAATAATAAAACAAAAAACCACAATTAAAAATGGACAAAAGCTTTGAATAAGCATTTCATCAAACAACATATACAAGTGGCCAGTAAGTGCATGAACAAAATGCTCAGTAGCATCAGCCTTTAGAGAAACACAAATTAGAACAACAAAGAGACACCGCCCCTCACCCTAGATGGACAGTCCCGAGCCTCGGCCAGCACGTGGAGCCCTGGAGACCTCCCGCGGCGCTGGCGGGCACGCGCCAAGGGGCAACGCTGTGGACAAGGTGGGCAGTCACTCAAAATGTTACACCTACGTCACATGGCTCACAAATCCCACTCCTACGCACCCAGGAAAAACGCTAACGTGTGTCCACACAAGGACGGAGCATGTGAACCTTGGTCGGAGCATCTTTCAGAACATCTGAAGAACTGGAAGCATTCCCAGCGTATAATCAGCCAGCGATGGAGGAACAAAATGCGCACGGCCAACGGTGGGAAACCACCCAGCCACCGAAAGGGGCCTGCGGGCGCCTGGTACAAACCGCAGGGTCGGACACGAAACACTGCATTTCCACGAAGAGCCCGCGAAAGCACGTTTACAGAGGCAGGGAGCAGGTCGGCACCTGCCGGGGCCCGGGCGTGGGAGTGGGGACTGGAAGGCGAGGTTTTCGGGGGTGTTGCGTGGGCACCAGGCAACGCGATGAGATGACGGGAGTGTGGCTGTTGTGGGGATGGACGCGCAGCTCTATAAACCCGTTAATTTATAGAAAATAAATTATACATCAATAAAGCTGTTTGAGGACCGATTTTACTTGAGTCCCACATTTCACCTTCAGCACTTCTTTAGCTTTGGAATATCCTTCTTACACACGCACACACGCCCATAGGGACATGTTCAGTTTCTGGGTCTTACCAGCCGACCCCTCCGACGCCCGATCTCTCTTCTCATTCCCATTACTCCATATTATGTTAATTGGCAGATTCTTTCCCAACTTTGTTCATAATCTCACGTCTTTGAAGCAAGAGCTTTCTCCTCTCCCGGGCTGGTTTGGCTCAGTGGTTAGAGCCTCAGTCCGTGGACCAAAGGGTCAAAGGTCCGATTCCCAGTCAAGGACACGCACCTCGGCTGCAGGTTCAATTCCTGACCCCAGTCAGGACGTGAGCAGGAGGCAACCAATCGATGTGTCTCTCTCACATCGATGTTTCTCTCTCTCTCTCCCCCCCAACTCTCTTAAAAAAAAGAAATCAATGGAAAAAATATCCTTGGGTAAGGATTTTTGTAAAAAATTAACTTACTTAAAGAAAAAGAGCTTTCTCCTCTGCAGTTTCTAAAACTTTCTTCATGAGGTTCTTTCCAAAGAAACTAATTTTTAAATAATACATTTAACATCCAAGTTCTAAAAACAAAAAATGTTCTGTATGACATTAATTTTATGGAATTGAATTTCTTGTTTTATTGCATGCAGCTTAGTCATGGATACTCATGACATTTTTCAATTAACACAAAAATTATTCCTTAAGCTCACCTTGGCAGGGTTAAAAGGAAATGTAATTTAAAAGCGGGAGTTACAGTAACGATTAAACACCATCTCCAGAGCATGTCACTCCGATGGTGGAAGGGAGCTAAGGGAGAAACAAAGCACCCAGGCCTGTTTGGCTGCCCTGTGGAGGGCTCTTTCCAAGTCTGTGCTCATGGAGGTTCCACAGTCCCCCGCCCGGCACTGTACCCGTCAGGAGTGGCTGTGGGTGTCGTCGATGCGTCACACAATCGCCCTAAGGAGCAGGAGAGTGGTGACATAGGAAGGTAAGGGGGATGCCCTTGGGAGATTTCCTGGACTCTGGGGTACGCAGGCGGCGTCCAGAAACCGTGCAGGTTGGAACTGAGCTAGAGAGAGTAGTTCACTCCTTCCCACGGAAATTCTGTCCTATCGCACAGGCTGAGCTTGGGAGAGGGGCAGTCATCTTCTCGGAGATTTAACAGTGTGAAGATATTAAACTATTACCCCTGTTTTATAGCTGAGAAAATGAGTCACCAGAAGGTGAGTCATGAGGCCAGGACAGGAATACGCAGCTTCTTCCTTCCAGTATTTGGGTTGGTTTGGGTTCACTCGACTGTGACGTTTTGCCTCACTTTTAGTAGACAGTTGTTTTTAATGGTTTGTTATTTTAACATTTGCTGTTTCTTTTGAACATAAACTGAATGTGACCATCTTGACCTAAGATGACCCAGTCTGAGGCCCTGATGGGTGCTCCTCTAACCGCGATTCCATGTCGTTTAGGAGGCGCTGTGTCCTGTGGGACATGGCCAACCCATCCCATCCAGTTTCACCCACTCAGAAGAGGAAACCCTTAGAAAGAAGACACATTCTTGAATTATTAACTTTTCCAAATCTGAATTCTCAAAGACTCTCTTAACTTAGATAACCCTCCTTCCTGGCTCTACCTTTGACTAAATTGTGCCCATTTCTGTGCTACAGACAATCCATTCGCGTGCTGTTCCTGAAAAGGTTGACACACCCAGGAGAAGGAGCCACCCGTTTTTATCAGGACTTACATATGTCATTGCCCCGAAGCCTCAGAGGATGGCTTTGAGAAGACAGGAAAGCTTAAAACCCAGAGTCTGTTTTGATTATTTATCTACTCATAAGGGGTTTTCAATAAACTCTTAAGATACTTAAATCAGTAAGTACTTATCAGCTGTGGTAACGGGACACCTGGTTCTGCTGGTGCCACCGTGTTGCTGGCGGACCCCATGCTGACACGGGCTCCCCCGAAACCTGCTCTGCCGCTAACAACCACGGGGCCTCACAGAAACCTGAAATCCCTCCCTCGGGAAGTGGCAGAGGTGTTGGTCAATGTGGTTGTCAACAGAGATTACTTTAAGTCTCTTGGTTTTTCAGGCTAGTAGAAGAGTGGCCAATGAGCATTGAATAGTCCCAGAGAAAACTTCTGCTGAAGGAAACAGGAGGCAACCTCTAAGGTCCTAACCGAACCCCAAAACCTTCCCCAGGAGGGGAAAAGCCCAGTGGGGCTTCAGATCTTAAAAAACCATTTCTTGAAATAAAAAAACCGCTGAATAGCTAAATTTTGCATCTTTATTCTTGAGTTTAGATTTCACTATAAGCCAATCACTTTAAATTATTTGGGAAAATCACTTTTGTGAGTTAAAATAATAGTTGTAAAAAAAAAAAAAAATTAAGGTCTTGTAAGGCCAATTCTTTTTTTTTCTTTTTTTTTTTAAATATATCTTTATTGATTTCAGAGAGAAGAAAGGAGAGGGAGAGAGAGAGACAGAAACATCAATGATGAGAGAGTCATTGATCAAGCCCGCAACCCGGGCATGTGCCCTGACCGGGAATCGAACCCCGATCGCCTGGACCCTAGGTCAACGCTCAACTGCTGAGCCACGCCCGGCTGGGCAAGACCAATTCTTTATAGCGTGTTTACAAGCCTCACACTAAAATACCTTTAACTACATCATCTTCAAGTTTGCCAATAATCACAGGACTTCTAAACTGCTAGAAAATTCTCATAAACATTTACATGTGCCAGAAAAGATCCGGTGTTATTTCTGTCCCAACAGATTTTATCCAAATGCCCAATTAAGTAAATTATTTCCCCTCTAGTACATAAAACTTCTGCATATTTGATTTAACTTTTTAAAGTACAAACCACGTGAAATCGTTTTGTGTATACAAGCCAGTGTTTACCAAGCTCTTTTAATTACTAAACCAATAGAAATAGTTTCAAAATGAGGCAAAGTTTAGTTAAACATGCATTTCTTGATTTACTCTTATGTATTATGGGACATCCATGTGATAAACAATACTTGAAAAAAAGAGACTTCAGACCTGAAAGATATTAATCAAAGCTAATTGGTTGTCTAGTGTTGTTAGGTACAAAGTAAACATTAAATAATATAAAGTAGTGTAAGGGCCATATCAGGAAAAACCAACAAGCAAACAAACTAGGGTCTGGAGAGCTGCTGAAGAAGTCTCGGGTCATTTTCATTTTCGCCAACTTTGAGAATTATTTATGGCCACAGCGGTGGCCTTTGTCAACCTGAGAATACTGACATATCCTACTGTAGATGGGAAACTCAGCCAGATAAACAGATCCTTTGATCGCATTTAACACTTACGCCCACAGACAGCAACCGTGAATTGTGGGGTTTCAGGAGCTAACGTGGGTTTCAGGAGGCCTTGTCGCTGTCGCCCGCTGAGGCACGCGGAGCGCTAACTTGGCGTGGTGGCTCACGGGTGCTGGAGCTGCTCCTTTGGGGCCACACTTGGCAATTATTAATTTCTAAACCTTAAACTGTCAAAGATTTCGAGGATTAATGGTTTACCAGATCTAAAAATGCCGGTTACATTCAATTCTACTCATAGGCCATCAGAGAGCAAACTGACAACGCAGATTCTCACCGACACAACTTCGTCCGGATCACCTTAGTGTCATAACCTAGGCACTGAGGGAATGTTAGAAGTAACTGATTCATGGCAAACAACGCTCTCCAAAAAAACAAAGAGCAAAAGCAAAAACCAAATGATGTCATTACTATCCCCACAATATTAATAATCTCAACAGACTACATCAGTTGCATTGTTATTTAATATAGCCCCCTGCAGAAATACCACCGCATCGGGGAAAGAATTTTTAAAAGTAACTTTAGAGAATCATACTTTATTTGTGAAACATTAGCTTGATTCATTTCTAACAGTTACAGCAGCAACAAATATTTCTGGCAATGTCAGCTTGAAGCAAGACCTCTCTTTCTTAGAAGTTAAAAGACATTTGTGTGTTTTGTATGTTTGTTCCAGTTTTATTTTATTTTTCGCACAGATTGGGCTAGAGATAGTATTACAGCCGAAATTGAGACTGGCTCCTGTGCGGGGGTGTGTGTGTGTGTGTGTGTGTGTGTACACAGACAAAAGGAAGCAAGTAGGCAAGAGAGAAATATTAGAAGTGCACCTTTAGCCTAATGATATTTGGTTTTAGTTTTCACTCTGACAAAATAATTTAATCTGCTGAGGATTTGGTCTGAAATAGATTTAATTATTGCCATTTATTTCAAAAGGTCGGTACAAGACTTAAAGATCATGTAGCATCCTCTCATCTGAAAGTTCCTGCTGGGGAGGGTCCGCAGATACCAACGTCAAGGCTGAGGGTGTGCTGCCGGGGCGGGCCACCGAGGGACTGTTCCAGGCCCGTGGCCATTATGGTCTCTCTCGAGTGCTCCTCAGCCACCTCACCCAAAAGCTGCCGTAGACAATACAAAGCCAACGAGCTGTGTTCCAATCCATGTTGCTTATGGACCCTGAAATTTGAATGTCACGCCATTTTCGCACGTGATAAAATGTTATTCTTTTGAAAGTGTAATCACTCCTCGTAGCTAATAGACTATAATAGAAAAAAGGTGCAGGCCTGGGGCGGAGCAAAGAGCACGCAGCAGAGCAGGCCTCCCCTGTGCGACCTCCCCTGTGGGACCTCCCCTGTGCGACCTCCCCTGTGCGACCTCCCCTGTGCGACCTCCCCTGTGCGACCTCACCTGAGCGCGTGAGCGCTTGCCCTTGGCTGCTGAGCGAGGTCACCCCCGGACTCGGTTCCCTCATCTATAAAATGGGAGCTGAGAAGCCCCCTTCAGCTTCACCATCTGACGACTTTAGCGAGAGCTTCATCCCATAGTTGATATTTCAGGAACTCTCACTAATTAGATACGTGATGGTGTTCTGTAGATTGCAAAGTGCAATTGTGTCTTATCCCATTTTATCTTCAAAATTTCCTGTGAGATGGTATAATTTTAGAACTTCTTAGATAAGGACATTGAGGGTTTAAGAAATAATTCCTAAGGTCACACAGCTGACAATGACAAGCTCTGGTCTGGAACCCAGCTCACTGGGTCACATCCGGTTCCCATGACATTCCTAATACTTTCAGAAAATTTTCCTTAAAAACAACACTTTAAACTATGTGACACTCGTGTTTGCAATATTTTAATCACCTTGGGAAACTAATGGAAAAGCTTTCAATCAAAATTAGTGCACTTGTCTTATCTTTCCTAAGATACGGGCTATAATCCTGAGAGGCAGCTAATGGTGTCTAAAGAAAAAAAGAGAAATTAGCTGGAATAGGTAATAGAACATCTGTGTCTCTTCTCCGTGTCTCGTAAAGCTCAGAAGCGGGAGCTGACACTCACATTTCAAGGTAATAAGCACTCCACTTACTTTTATGCCCTCATAAATGCAATGTCTCTTTTCAATTTGCCTGCCGCCATAACGAGCTACGTTCTTTATGTAAAGATTGTATCATCACTAAACACACATGTCAGAGCTCTAAGAACTTTGGTACTGGGTCGACGGGAGAACTTTATTTTAGATATTTCTCTGTCCTTGACCAATTCCTTGACCTTCCAAACATTCTGTGGGCCTTGCTTTAGCCACCAGATCTGAAGAATAAAAGGAATTTATTAAAAAGAATCTTCTGGTTTTAAGAGTCAATAAATTAAAAAAAAAAAAGATATGTTGTATTGAGTGAGAAAATAAATGATGTCAATAACTATGTACTCATTAGAAAGTGATAAACTTATGTGAGAAAGAAAATATTAGAGTGCGTTTGGGCAAAGCAAAAAGAAAGAGAAAGAGATGATAACACTGACAGGATTACCAAACAGCAGCGACGGGCAACTCCCTCCGTTCAGAAAGCTGACACTGGCTCACTAGCTCGGAGCAGAACACTTGTCCAGGCCCCGCCTTGCTGGTATTCCCATTGATCTGAAGTCAGAAGCAGCATAGACGGAGGCCGTCACACCGGAATTAATCCCAACAGACGGCTCGAAATACATGGCGATGGGAAAATTACCATGAGAGAGAACAGGCAAGCCATTCCAGAAGAACAGGAAAGCGCCCCTGTGTGATTCGTGCGGCAGACCTCAAACGTAAAGGAAAGGATCCGAGTCGATGTTCGGGATCTTTCTTAAGAAAGATGGATTAAGAGAGTTTGAAAGCTCTAAAAATGCAATTATCTAGGCATAGCTAATTATTCCAATGAAGTAGAAACGTGACAAGTAAATGAAAAGATACATGAGCTCCCCAAGCTGCTCTCGGTGAATGAAGGTCATAACAGACGTGAGTGACAGCGGGAAAATCAGGCGCATAGCCAAGGACGAACGTCAGATCCTGGCTTGGACAATCAAGAAGGTGAAATCCTCGTGACAGATGAGGAATTACACTTTTTTCTTTTCTTTTTGATGGCTTTATTAAAGTTGCGTTTTCCATGCAAATGGGTGAAATTACCACTGACAGGAAGAGGAGACTGTGAACCAAGCCAATCTCCACTTAGGATCTGGTAACAGATTTATTTGTTTTATAGAAAGATAAACAAAGTTGACAACCCTTTAGCTAGACAAACCAAGAAGAAAAAAAAAGACCCAAATAAATGAAATTTTAAATTAAAGAGGAAACATTATGACTGATATCAACCACAGAAATACTTTAAAAATCATAAGAAACTACTATAAACCATTATATGCTAACAAACTGGATAACTTAGAAGAAATGGGAAATTCCTAGAAACAAGATTGAATGAGGAGGAAACAGAATATCAGAAGAGATCAATAATGAGTGAAGAGACTGAATCAATAATCAAAATCATCCCAGCAAAGAAAAGCACCACAGGGCCAATTGGCTTCATGGGTGAATTCTACAAAACATTTAAAGAAGAATTAATCTTCCAGAACTTGAAGAGGAGCGACTATTCCTAAACTCATTTACAAAGTCAAAATTACCCTGATCACAAAACTACACAAGGACACTACAAGCAAAGGAAACTACAGGCCAACACTCCCGGTGAACATAGATGCAAAATCTTCAACAAAACCCCAGCAAACGGAATGCAACAGCACATTGAAAAGATCATACATCATGATCAAGTGGGATTTATTCCAGGGATGCAAGGATGGTCCGAGATGTGCAAATCAATAAATACGATACACCACATAAAAAGTATAAAATCATACGGTCATCTCAATTGGTGCAGAAAGTCCTTTTGAAAAAATTCATCATTCTTTCATAATTGAACAAACCTCTCTTAACAAATTAGGTATAGAAGAGATATACCTCAACACAGTGAAGGCCAAGCATGACAAAGCCACGGCTAACACTCATCAGTGAAGAGCTGAAAGCTTTTCCTTAAGGCCCTTAGCCAGCAGGGAGACCCACTCTCACCCTTCTGCTCAGTGTAGTGCAGGAGTCTTAGCCAGAACAATCAGGCCTTCAGATTGCAGAGAAAGAGGTCAGGGTGTTTTCATTAGCAGATGATATGATCTTGTACATAGGAAAAAACCCAAAACACTCCACCAAAAAAACAAAACAAAAGCTGTCAGAACTAATCAATGATTCCGTTCTTGTACCCCTCCCACTACGGTTGCTCTCGAACCTCCGGCGCGTGACCTTAGCCTCTTCAGTGCTTTCCTGAGATCAGTTCTAGCCTTCACTCCCTTCTTTATTCAGTCTAGAAACCACAGTGCATTATTTCAAGTACACACATAAATAATTCTTGAGTGAGCCACAGCCTTTTCATATGATCAAAAAAAGATTTCATCATTTATTTACATAAACAGCTTCTTCATTTGGCAAATACCATGCATCTTTGAAAAGTATTATGTGACTGTAAGAATAGGGTCTTTTAAAAGCCTAGTTCTAACTAAAAATCTCACAAGTGAGTCTAAGATGTCAGAAGAAAAAGCTAAAATAAGTTGTATGTTGATTTTTTACTTGTCCTTCTAGTTAAATTCATTGAGAACATTTAGGGGTAACATAATATATTTGACTGTAAACACAGTCTAGCATTCCCTGTTCTTTTATATGAAGACTTTATCAGAATAATCACAGAGCTAAAATTAGAGACATTTTTAAGGCACAATAAGAAACTTACCCCCATGGATGGGTGAATTGACCTGGGATATTGAAATTAAAACACCTCTGAGTGGACCCCATTTCAAGGCAAAAGTATCAGCTTTTATCAATGCTTACTGGTATGTCCTTAGATGAAGCATCCAATCTTAATCCTGGCACATTTGCAGGTTATATTTTATGTTATTCATATAAATTAATGGCATCATTGGGTTTTTTGCCAGTGGGAGAAAATGTGTATGAATATTAACTACTCCAGAGGGGACAGAGCACACTGGAAATTAAAATTAAGGATTGAAGTTTCCCCTTTTGGGTGGGGATCCTGTGAATTAGATTATTCATACAGACCATGAGGTCATGTGAGCCAACCTAATTTAAAGATTACAGAAAACTAATACTGCTCTGTCTTTGGTAGGAGCACAAAAACACTAAAACAAATTCTGCTAAAAGGATTTGACAATTAATTAAAGCCGATCTGAGTATTACCAAACCTCCAGACTCAATTTCATAAACAGCTTAAAATGAAATACAACCTAACCTTTAAAGCTTTAGCAATAACAGTTTTCAGCATGGTTTTGACCAAAATATCACTTTTTCTTCTTCACTTAAATAATCCAAATGAAGACACCACTCCCTGTAAGCCATGCAATGTCTTTTTTCTATGCTTCATGTAATTTTAATGTGATCTTTGGGTTTTATATGTTACAGTATCCAAGGTGAAGATATAGCCTATTTTTGTTTGGCAGAAATCATGTGAAATTAGATGTCTGGAGTCATGACTAATTAATTTGCCTTCCTAGGAGCTTAGAAACAACAGAGGTTGTATAGCAGGTGGGCCTCTTTCAGGTGATTGTGTGAACTTCAGCCAAGTTAATTATCTTCCCTGTGTCTCAGTTTCCTCATATGTAAAATTGTGCCCAGGTCATAAATCATTGCGAGGATTTGAGTTAATATATTGTAAAGTGTTAAGAGCCTACTGGGCATATAAAGTGCTTTTAGAGATGCTTTAGAAATGTTGCTAAAACGAATGACAGAGGCACGAGGGGTAGCCTATCAGATCACAAACCTGGGGTTGGAGCGTCATTGCTAGGAACAATGGTTCTTCAGTAAGACGGTCTTAGTTTCAAATGTTGATTCTGCCATTTACTGGCTGTGTGACCTTGAACGTGACCTTTAATCTTTCTAGACCTTGTTTTCCTCATGGCAGTTGGAACATAATTAGTTCTCAATGAATAATAGTAATAGTAGTAGCATCATCATTATTACCACAGCATTTGAAAGACATCATCAGCATGGCCAGCTACCTCTAATTTGACAGTCACTAAATATGTTTAAGCTCTACACTGGTTGCATCTTCCTTAGGTCTGATTTAAATGACATACCCATAAGACTTAACTGTACCCAAGAACAAAACCCTGCAAAATTGGTCTTGTTGGAAAAGTAAGGGACTATGATTACTAAGAAATCACCCCATATATGGCGAGATTGGGTCACAGCTATAGCACTGACAAGAAGAAAGATACCGAGCATCTGCCTGGCAGAGGAAAATTGTAAAGGTTAACACAGCATAAATATTGGGAGGGTTGTAACGGCTTTGATTGTCTTCACTGAACATGAAGGACAAAAATATACCACAACTGCTTATTCTCAACACTACAATCATCAGTCAATAAAATCAAATTCAGTCAACGATAGTGAGCTTTCGGTGGAGCCACTTACCTTGGGCTCTGGGGGCAGAGGGAGGGCGAGTGGACTAGAGCTGTGAGGAGAATCTAGGGATGCTGGCTCTGGGGATAGAGCTCAGAGGGCAGCCATCTCGATTCCTGTGCTGAGTCATTTCCCCATACGGCAGAGAACTTCTTTCTCAGGCAGGCACTTACCATCCAAGCAACTTTTGCCTGGGGTGGAGGAGCAATTGCTCCACCCTGTTGGGAAACCTCTCACCCGACCCTGTTAAGTTTCTACAGCCGGAGCCTCATTAAAAAACTGAATAACAATCAGCCTCCCCACCCTGTGGAATTTCTACAGCCTGAGGCTCATTAGGAGACTGAGTAACAATCAGCTGCCCTACCCTATAGAGTTTCTACAGCCTAAGGTTTGTTCCTTAAGAGACTAAATAACAATTAGCCTCTGGGTGCTTTGAGTCTTTGCCTGATTTGCTCCTAGATCCAGAGCTTGGGAAAGCAGACCTTGGTGTGTATTGTGGTCCTTTCCAAAAGCACCCAACCCCAGCAGAGAGAACCACAGGCTGTTGAGTGTGGAAAGCTTCCAACAGTGTAGTAAAGGCCAGTCACAAACAGCGTGACATTGGCCTGCACCAGAGACCATCCAAAACTCTAGGAGTCCTAACAGATCTACTTAATACATAGAAACAAATCCAAACAGGCAGCCAAAATGGGGAGACAAAAAAAAAAAAACAAGCCCCAAATGAAAGAACAAAAGAAGTCTCCAGAAGAAGAGCTAAATGAAATGGAGATAAGCAATCTGTCAGATATAGAGTTCAGAATACTGATCATTAAGATAGTCAACAGCATGATAAAAGAAATGAAAACTATGAAGAAAATTAAGAATGACATAATAGAAATAAATTTAAAAAATGGAAGGAATAAACAGCAGATTAGGGGAAGTTGAGGATTGGATCAGCAAATTAGAAGACAGAGTAGAAAAAAAATCACTCAATCAGAGAACCAAAAAGAAAAAACAGTTAAAAAACAGGAGGACAGTTTAAGGGAGCTCTGGGACAACATGAAAGGTAACAATATTTGCTTCAGAGGAGTGCAAGAGGAGGTTGAAAGTAAGCAAGGGTTAGAGAACCTATTTGATGAAATAATGGCAGAAAACTTCCCTAATCTGGTCAAGGAAAAAGTCACACAAGTTCAGGAGGCACAGAGAGTCCCAAGCAAGAAGAACCCATAGAGGCCCACGCCCAGACACATAATTAAATGCCAAAAATTCAAGACAAAAAGAAAATTTTAAAGACAGCAGGAGAAAAGCAAGCTGTTACCTACAAAGGAGCCCCCATAAGACTGTCAGCTGATTTCTCATCAGAAACTCTACAGAACAGAAGGGAATGACATGAAGTATTCAAGGTAATGCAAAGCAAGGATCTGAAACCAAGACGACTGTATCCAGCAAGATTATCATTCAAATTAGATGATGAAATAAAGAACTTCCCAGACCAAAAATGGCTAAAGGAGCTTATCACCACCAAACCAGCATTGTAAGAAATGTTAAAGGGCCGGCTGTAATGAGAAGTCGAAATATATAGAGAGAAAAACATAGGCATAAAGAAATAAAATACAATAGATAAATACCTCTTAGTAATAACCTTAAATGTAAATGGATTAAATGCTCCAATCAAAGGACATAGGGCAGCTGAATGGATAAGAAAACAAGATTCAAATATATGCTGCCTCCAGGAGACCACCTCAGAGCAAAAGACTCACACAGGCTGGAAAACAACAACAACAGAAAAACTTCTGGAGGATTTCAAGGGAGAGATCGAAAGCAACACAGTGATAGTGGGGACTTTAACACCCCACTGACTTCACTGGATAGATCTTCCAGACAAAAAAACAACAAGGAAACAGTGACTCTAAATGACACACTAGATAGATGGATTTAATTGACATTTACAGAACATTCCACCCCAAAGCTGCAGAACATGCCTTCTCCTCAAGCGCACATGGGACATTCTCAAAGACGGACCACAGGTTAGGGCACAAAACAAGTCTCTACAAGTTCAAGAAGACTGAAGTCATATTAAGTGTCTTCTCAGACATTTACCCCATGGAATACTACGCAGCTGTAAAAACGAAGGATCCCTCACCCTATGAGACAGCAGGGAGGGACCTGGAGAGTATTATGCTCAGCAAAACAAGCCAGTCAGAGAAAGACACGTATCACATGATCTCACTCATATGTGGAATCTAATGAACAAAATAGACCCAGAGACACAGAAGCATGGAACAGACTGAGGGATCTCAGAGGGAAGGCGGGGTGGGGGAGTGGGTGGAGAGAGATTAACGTAAGAACGTATATGCTTATATGCATAACCCATGGACACAGGCAATAGTGGGGGGAAGGCCTGAGGGAAGGGGTGCAGGGTGGAGGGGATCAATTGGGTTAAAATGGGGACATTTGTAATACTTCAACAATAAAGATAAATTAATTTTTTTACAAAGAAAGAAACACACCGCAGGCAATCTGCAACCCAGGTACTTGCCCCTGACCAGGAATTGAACCAGCGACCCCTTCAGTGTGCAGGCTCAGGCTCTAACCACCGAGCCACACAGCTAGGGTGGTGTGACCCTTCTGGAGGGTGGTCGGCCTTGTTCCTACGTCTTTGTAATCACTGAGAAATGACTAACACGAGGAAGATCATGTTTTCACACTATACTTTCTAGCATGATGGCTGCCCCGGTTATTACAAAATAAATCTCTCCAACGCGATGCTTTTCCTAATGAGATCCGTATGCGGAAAGGAGGAAACCTCTTTGCCAAGGGCAGGTTCCCAGGGGGAGCGCCGGCCCCGCCCTGCAGCTCTGGAGGTTGTCACTCCGCAGCCCTGGAACCGCCTCTTCACGCGGCTGCGAACCCAGCGGTCCCCGGTGGAGAACCTGGGAAGGGGGTGCAGCTGCGTCCCCAGAGCAGCCAGGAGGGGCCCCTTGCCGGAGCAAAGCAGCCGCGTGGTTTCCGAGCAGCCTGGTATCAAACTAGGGCGGGGGAGTCAGCGCAGCAGGTGGGCGGCCCCCAAATCCTCCCCTGCTCAGCCAAGCCCAGGCCTATGGCGTGGCCCCCGCTGGGCGGATTGTGATTTATAATGAATGGGGAGGGTGCTCCAACGCTTTAAGAAAGGAAAGGGAACCGTGGGACCTCGTAGGAAAGGAAGCTGCCCGGGACTCCAATCTGCCCACAAATCTGGTTCCCAGGCCATAATTCAAGGAAGCGGGGCCGTGGGGAATGACCTGCACGTCGGGCTTGCTGCTTAGAATTCGAGCTTTCTCCCGGGCTGGCGTGATGTTTAGACGCAGCTGAGGTCCCCCTCCTATCCCCCTGCGAGCTTGTGCTCCACGTGGGAACCCGGGAGAGCCGGGCTCCCACTCCCGCTGTGACTCATGACTATTGTTCCCCGAAACTTTCTCAGCGTCCCCTCCTGCACCGTTTCCCTTTTCTCAGGAACGAAAACCGTGCAGGAGAGAAATCAAGGGTTTAAAACACGTCCTGAGCCCAGAGTGGGAATACGCGGAGGTGGGGTCACTGGCTGCGTGGACCGTCCACGGCACACACTTTGAAATCGTGCGCAGCTCACGCTCGAGTTCAGAAGAAGGTCCCTCCCGTAATAGGACAATTAGTAAATTTCTATTTCTTGTCCCCTCTTGGAGGGAAAGAGAGTTATAGTTTTTTTTATTTAATTTCACTCCTACTGAATGTATACCCTTGAGTCTTCTAGAGAGATAATATTTTCCTATATTTTAACAACAATCAAGGTAGCAGGGGCACATTTAACGACACCTGCCGAGTTGAAGAGGTGGGAAGC
Source organism: Miniopterus natalensis (assembly GCF_054644295.1). Lineage (NCBI taxonomy): Eukaryota > Metazoa > Chordata > Mammalia > Chiroptera > Miniopteridae > Miniopterus > Miniopterus natalensis. The sequence goes on along the minus strand of NC_142082.1, from coordinate 3,068,156 downwards.
CCCCCATAACTCGCTCCTTCGGCTCCACAAAACTGACAGCTGTGACGCGAAGAATGACCAGTGAACGATGATGCTTAGGTTCGCTTTTTAAATATAAATACCAATACTTCGGTGGCAACTTTTAAGAGAAATTCAGGGACAAAGGCAGGGTGCTTTAAGTCATACGAAGGGAAAGAAGTTAAACATCAGTGTCATATTCTAGTGGCCAGATCGAAATTTCTCTGACGAAATGACGACACCATGGGGGATGGAGACATACAGAGGTGACCCTGGGGAGGGGGGACTGTGGACCTTTATAAAACAAAGTCGGGGTGCAGTCCTGAGGAACACAGAGGACCCTACCTCTGGCTTCAGAACCCAGGAATCTGATCTTTCCAGGTGACAATGGAGGAAACCGAGGCCCAAAGGTTCCAGCAACTTCACCAGCATTGCCCCGAAGGGCGCGGCTCGGGTGAAACCAGGGGTTTCAAATGCAAGGCCCGCGCCCGTCCCCCTGACCTCGATGTTTACATCACCCGAATCCATTTTAAAATAAAACCTTAGAATTAATAACTTTATCAATGATGCTCAATGGATACACTCCTTAAGGCAGAGAATTTATAAAGGTAAATCAGTGCCGCATCCCACTCATTTGCGGTCACTCCCGGGTTTCCAGCAGAAGCAGCAACCTGGGGAGACACAAGCATGGGCTGGGGGACAGGAAAGACCCCCTGCTGTCTGTTGCCCAGCCCGTCCGCACCCCACGTTACTCAGCTTCCTGAGGGAGACACTGAGTGAGAGACACCGACTGGCTGCCCCCCGCCCACGCCCCTGCCCCGGCCCAGGCTCTAACCACTGAGCCACGCGGGCCGGGCAGAGGTGAGACTTGATGGGACTATTGCCACCCAGCCATTGTCGGGCTGGTCACCCATCCCTGCCAGCTTGTGAGGACAGGGCCGCCCAGCAGCACCCTCTCCCCCTCCTCGGTGAGGATTTAAAAACAATAAAAATAAACATAATAAATAAATCGCGCTGGTTTTGCTCTGCCTTTATGGGATCGGCCCGTTGCTAACAGGCCCCATGCAGGCACCAGGCGGCTAGACGACTCTGCCACGGCAGCAGGAATGATTAAAAAGCAGAATGTTCCACATTCGTCGCTCAAATACACACCACGAGCCGCACGACACTTGCGATGTAAACTCCGGAGCGAGACCCTGAGCTCCCAGCGACACCGAGGGGCCCGGGCCTCTCACGCGGGTATGGAAATGCCCGCGTGGCTGCCCCGCCTTCTCTTGTTTCCCAGTTATCCACGCTGGAACCTGCGATGGAGATTTTTTAAAAAATTAAATGAGAAAATAAAACTGCATCATCGCCTGAATACAAGATGCCCGACTGGCGACTAGGGGGACTGTTACGGTTGCAGTTGAACAGACGCCGCCGTGGACACGCTGACCACCCGAGTTTCCGCCTCAGCCGGTCCTGGCGGGTGAGAAGCTCCTCGCGGCCGAAGCGCACCACTGACACCTGCTGGGTGACGGGGGAAAGGGAAAGACGGGCCCAGAGCCTCAGGGCCGAGGCAGCCGTTCTGGAACCATCCAGGGGACGAACCCCAGGAATGAGGGGGCCTCGGGGCCCCCCGGGAGGGGTGTGTAACTGTGCGTGCTGCCTTAGGCAGCGGGATCCGGGCAGCCGCCGCCCCAGAGCAGTTACACAACCTCCACAAGCACTGTGATCGTCTCCAGCTTACTGCTGGTTTCTGTGATCTGTGGGCTCCACCAGCTTGACTCCGGCCAGGTCTGTGCAGTCGGTCCAGTGAGCTTTGCAAATCCAGGACCGAGAAATTCGTGAGAGCCTGGCTGGTGTAGCTCAATGGTTGAGCATTGCCCCGGGCACCAAGAGGCCGCTGGCTCGGTTCCCAGCCAGGGCACCTGCCCGGGTTGCAGGCCCCATCCCCAGGAGGGGGGGCGCAGGAGGCAGCCGATAGATGATTCTCGTCTGTGTTTCTATTTCTCTCTCCCTCTCCCTCGCTCCCTAAATCAATTAAACAAAAATAATAGCCATATTTTAAGAAATTCATTGGAGCTGATCATTGGAAGGGTTGAAATGCCTCTTAGCCCCAAAGGGACAGACCTGTGACATCACACATGGCTCACCCAGTCCTTAAATCAGGCTTTTCACCTGAGTTCCCATTTAAACCCGATCCCCTCATGAGGGAAGGGACTAAATAACCCTTATCGAGAACCTACCTTGTTATTTCACTCAGGCTGCACGACATGACTGCAGGTCCATGAAGTAGGTGTTTTCTACTCTGTTTCATAGCTGGGAGGTGCGAGGCTGGGCCAAGGTCACCGGGCGTGAGTGAGGGGACTGTGGCTCACGTCTCACTCCCTCCTGACCCCAGGTTCCCCCCGCTCACTGTACCAGCCGAGTCGAGGGTCCTGGTGTTTTGTGTCTTCCAGGGCCTGTTCCTCTCTGTGCCGTTTTCAGCTGTACCACTTTGACTAAAGATAATAGAAACTGTCCATCAACACCGAGGGGCCCACCCTTCGCTCATAGCCTGGTCTGTCTGGGACACTCTCCTGGAGCAGGTGCTTCGTAAAGGCCTGCAGGTGGCCAGCTGGACTCCGCGAGAGCGGACGCCCGCCTTTCCTTCCTTTCTCCATGGAGTAGTTTAAAGTGGGTCCGGGCCTCGGCTTCCTTGTTTCTACAATGATGGAGCCGGGTGGGTCCCGCCCGGGTGGGTCCCGCCCAGGGTCACTTCTGGCTGTGAATTCACAGAAAACAAGAGCAGGCTGAGTCATTGAATCTGCCCTAATTCCACAAAAACACATAGAATCAGTAAATGTTGTATCCTCACTTGGTCATTGAAGTGTTACTTGTTACCTTCGAGTTTTTGGTTTTGTGTATAATATCTCATGGCAATTGAAGTGGAGCCATGAACTCAGAGGTAGTTTCATTTTACGCACAAACACAGCCACTCAAGGTATTTTCTTGCCCGATAAAGACATTGGCGGGGGGGGGGGGGGGGGGGGAGCCCCTACTCTTTCAATGGCCTGAAAATGAAATTGTTATTTTGCCCAAAAAAGAAAAAATCTGTGATCAAAACTTATAATACATGTAAACACGACCGAAACATTATGTGTTATAATAAAAAGACCATTTTTATGAATTACAATAAAAATAGCAGATCATGCCACTCCAGCTCCTTAAGAACGTCACAGTGTTTTCAAATTTCCCGGTTATGCGTTTTGGTTATTTTACTTCCAAAATGAACAAAGGTGGTCTGAGGGGTTTTTTTTAATGTAAAAAGGGAAGTAACACAATATAAATATCTTCTATAGTTGGTCAGATTCCTGCGTGAAAATCTACAGCCTGTTGAATCTTGAGCACAATGGCGCCACCTGGTGGAACTCAACCAGAAGTGCTAGTTTCCTCCCAGGGCCTCAAGGCCAGCGGTCAAGGGACTGGAGGGAACCCACCTGAGTAGGTATTTTGTTTGCAACAAAAAATGTTATTTGCCTGAGAATAACTTAATCTTATGGAATAATCTGAACAGTTTAACCAAATATATTAAAAACATAAATATCTAACTGTGAGCTTATTCTTGACAACCCATCTGTCATCATACGAGATGCTGATGAATGTCACTGCACGGGGTTCAGCGCCGTGTGTGTGTAAATACTTGCATATGTACGAATCACTCATTACCGCAGTTATCAGCAGTGATCCTTAATGCATAGTTCCTGAGTTTCCTGTATCTGCTGCTACTTCTCCACAGCTGTCTTTCTGTTAAATCTTCTGCCACTGATGCTAAACTGAGCCCCAATATCCGCCCCCCCCCCATTCTCCGTCTGGCTGTTACTGCTGCGTCCTGAGTCTCCGGGCTACTGGCTCCGCCACCCTCACTTCCACGTGGTCCCCTTTGCTGCTGTGTGAGAACCATGTCCCCTCCCAGGCAGGGTCGTCCCACGCTCTCCTTAGCTAACCGTGAGGAGCGTTCAGACCAGGTCAGCGAAGGGACATGACTGGCTTGGTGACAAAGTGCCACCAGAGAGAACAAACAGGAACGGAAGGGGGAAGAACAAGCAGCCCCGCCAGGGACAGAAAGACTGTGCTTCATCCCCGACAGCAGCCGCAGTCCCGGTGAAAGGGAGTCAGGTCTGTGGGCTTCAGAGGGCTGGTGACTTGACGCTGGTCCCCGCGCGTGGGTTACGAGCACTCGTCCCAGCCCGGGGTGGTCTGCAAGGCTGGCTCGCACCAGTCACCTGTTCCTTCTTTTGTGAAAACATTATTTTCCAGCTCAGGGGTCCTAGAAGCACGTGCTGACTTTGGGCCTCCAGCAGCCTGGGTGAGGGGCTCCAATGTCAAAACCCAGAGCCCCGGCCACCCTCTCGGACCCTCTCGGATCATGAGTTAAAAAAAATGAATGTGTTATTAAGCCACTGAAATTTTGGGATTGCATGTATTTGCCGTATAACCCGGTCAATTTTTGTAGACACTAAGGGTTAGTTAAATGTAAAATTAATAAATACGGTGAACTGAGTAATCGCAAACACAGCTCAGTATCCTGAGAGCAGGCGAGGACGGGGCATCGCCTCGACCCTCACCGTGAAACGCCCACTTTTCCCGAGGATACTCAGAATACTCGATGGTCCTCACATGTAAGAAGGGACCGGGGTCTCTCTGTGGGGTCTTTTATAAGGACACTAATCTCAGCCATAAAGCTCCGCCCTCAGGACCTCCCAGAGGCCCCACCTCCTCCCTCCAGCGCCCTGGGCTTAGGATTTCAGTATATGAATTTGGGGAGGGAGACACAGACATTCCCTCGACGGCAAATATCTTCAACACTTTGAGAGAAAGTAACAACCCGGAATCAACCACCAGCAAAACTATAACGTGGACAAACAACATGTTTGGACAAACAAGGGCTGTGAGCGTCGCCACCACCAGCCCTTCCTCAGAGGACCGTCTAGCAGGCGGGCTCCAGGAAGATGGGAAAGCGAGGAGCAGTGGGGGGTCAAGGAAGCGGTGAATTTAGAAGTAAACCCGAACGAAGATGTTTGTAGTGATGATGATGTGGCCAAATCTGGGCTATTAAATTTTTAAAAAACTAAACACTAGACCACAGCAGTGTGCAGGCCACGGGCAGGTGCCTGGGCGGCGGGTGCTGAGGGCCTCGCGTTGCCGGGGATTCTTCCAGGTGCCGGAGTCCAGCTGGGCCGAAAACAGAAACCCCGGCTCGGGGGAGCTCGCGCTCTTACCACTTCTCATTCTTAGGAGTTAATTCCAGAATCGGCGACTTAAACTTTTGTTATGTGTGCATGGTGACATTTCGAGGTTTACATAATTTTTTAAAAATCAGTACATTAAAAGTAACAAAAATAAATAAAGAGACTCAATCAATTCAAAATAAGAGAAAAATAAAAACACAGAAATAGAAGATTGTCTGTAACGGACAAAGAGGCGAGAAGAAGGCCTGGCACGCTGGTCTTGGTGGAAACCGCCCAGTGAGGTAGAGATCACCGGGCTCCTTGAGCCCAGCGGCACTCTGTGTGAGAGAGATGTCCCTACGCCGTGAGGGCCTGGGAACCGTGTGCATTCTAGGGTCACGCCACCTACTTCCTCAGTGTGTAGTTAAGGCGGCCCAGAAAACGCCATTTTTTCATACTCTTAGTGGGTTTATTTTTAACCTGATTTTCAGTGACTTAAAATTTACTTGTCCTATTTCAGTGAGAAGGGATTTGTGGGAAACGTGCACACGGATGGAATGAGACGGATTTTTTAATCCCAATCTTTTTTTTTTTTTAAATATATCTTTATTGATTTCAGAGAGAGGAAAGGAGAAGGAGAGAGAGAAACATTAAAGATGAGTCATTGATCGAGCCCGAAACCTGGGCATGTGCCCTGACTGGGAATCAAACCCCGATCGCCTGGACCCTAGGTTGATGCTCAACCTCTGAGCCACGCCCGGCCGGGCTTACCCCCCAATCTTAACGGATTTATAATTCTTCTCGTGACCCTGGTTTTCGAGCCCAGTCTCGGTTCATGAGATTATTTGCTGCCTTCTGTAAACTCTGCATCTCAAAGCTGTCAGCAAGTGGAGTGAGGCAAAGCTAAAGGACCCAGCACGTGCGGTCTTGCGGGTCACTCTCCCGCATGCCTCTCACCGTGGACTTGGACACGCACCGTGCACAAGGCTACACAGCCGCGGTCTCAACCCTTCGTCTCAGGGCCCGCAAACCAATCGCCGACCAAAACCACAGGCCCAGTTCTGATTCCTGTGCACCGGGCAGCTGCTGCGGTCACTTCCTACTGGACCACCCAAGGGGGCGGGGCGGCCCTGGGCAGTCAGGGGCTGCAGGTGTCACATTCTTGCCGCACAGCCGCTGGCAATCGGAGCTGAAGACCTGAAGCAAGACGTTTCCCTGGTTACACCACCGGAGGGCACCGAAGCGCCAGGAGTCGGGAGAGGCGCCCAGGGGAGGGCGGGACCTTTTCCCGTCTTCTCCCAGGGACGCACCGGGCCAGGGCATCCAGGTGCAGGTGCGGTGTCCGCACCCAGCTCGGCGCCCTGAGGGTGGCTCCCATGAAACGGTTTGGTGCTACAACTTTTCATTGTAAAGAATAATGATTTTTAAAATCAAGAAAGTAGGGAAATTGTCTTAATGAGATTATCTCCCTCTAGCGACTGCAGCTTACGCTGAGCTCAGGCTCTTCCGCGCACACGGGAAGCTGCTCGTCCGCACTGTCCGCTGCAGACTCGTGGGGCCGGGACGCTGGGCCGGGCTCGCCTCCCTCTGCTCGTCCTTGGAAAGCCGCTGGGCCTGGGCCCCGTCCACAAGCTCCTTTCCTGTGGGATTTCTAGCCAGGGATGCTCCCTCCTTCAGGCCATCAGACGACGTGCCGGGCGACCACCAGTGCTTACAGGGGACTAGGAGGATGACGGGTGACCGCAGAGGGTGAGTGATAACCTTGGCTGGAGGACCTGCTGACCTTGGAGTCGGCAGACCTGTCGCTGGAGGTCCGATCCCGAGCCTGACGTGAGCTCCCTTTCCCAGCCCCCTGCCCGCGCCCGCGTCACACTGGGGCGCTGCTCCCAGGATGCTGGGAATGGCCTCGCCTGGGGCCCAGCTCTCCAGCTCCTGTGCCACCACCTCCCCCCTGACATCCATCCTGCTCCCCTCTCTCGTCTCCTTCCTGTCACCTTGCCCCCGACGCTCCTGACACCAGGACACCAGACTTCTCGACGTTACGAGACGACCTCGCGCCTCCTCGAGCGCTGGGCTGGCTAGCGGCTCACCCCAGGGGCGTGGGCTCCCCGGGAGGGCACACTGGGCTTTCTGCTCTGGCCAGTGCTCTGCCTCCAGGCCTAGAACAATTTCCGACAGGCCGAGACGATCGATGTTGAACAATAAGCGAACCCCAAGAATGTCATGACGGATCGTGCTTGTTACCATTGATTTTTGTTCGACCCTTAATTCCTTGATTCCTATTATGGTTTGAACTTTTCTTTTCATGGCAGTTTCAGTTTCAGGGGGAATAATTACTTATTCTTGACTCTCTAGGGCAGCAGGAGAAATCTTAAAAGCAGCTCTGACCACACCCCCACCTTACTACAAAAACAAACAAAACCTCCAGGAATGTTTAAGGTTTTGAGGTGCTGTGCGGACGACCACCCCCCCCCTCACCCTCACCCCCAGGCGCAGGCAGTGTCCTGCCCACTGAAGATCCTGGATAACACTCACCCGTGAGAAACCTCAGCGTGAAACCTGAACCAGGTCTACGGACTGTACGCAGGCCAGTGCCCACTTGTTACCCTCCAGGGGCAGGAAGGCCCAGCTGAGAAGCCTCTTCGAGCTTGAAGCCGACTAACAGGAGGCAACCCGACTGGAGAGATCCGCGTTCTCTACAGGGTAACCCACCAATCAGGGGGCCCCCTGGGCCCAGAAGTCCTGCTGTAACCTCTCACTGGAAAGAGGGGACAGGAGTCCAAGAGAACATGTCTGAGGACTGAAGTTCTCACATAGGGTTGACCGGGTTTGGAAAAAACAAAAAATCTAGCTGACCTTTTATACTGCTCCAGATAACACACCCGGGATAAGAAGAGGAAGAAAAACTACCCTCTAAATGCAGCTGGTTTCCCATTCTTTTGAAGGAATATTCCTGTTGTTTTGTCTGAGTTCACGGGCAGATGTTCCCCCTCTTCTGAGAAACTGAGATAAAGAGGAAAAGCAGAATTTCCATGACTCGCAGGCTGCGCGCAGTCCAAGGAGCCAGGAGCGAGTGCTCGGCGCCCCACTGCTTCCTTCCCGGAGTCAGGCTGGGCCGGGACCCACTTCCTCAGGAGCCAAACAGCCGACCTGACTCCCGACTCTCCGGCCAACAGCAGGAGCGGGGCAGCCCCTGCCTGGGCCCAGCAAGGGCTGGGGGGAAAGAGGGGCCAGCGCCCACGGCCAGGCTCAAGGGTGACATGGCAGCACTCAGAGCAAGTGGCTGTCCCCGTGGTGACTCGGTCCCGTCAGAAACAAGCGTCCACTCACCATCGGCGTTTACTGGGCGCCTACTGGGTGTGCAACGCACTAGGCTGGGCGCCGGGAAGGGGCAGACAAGTCCTGGGGGCTGCCCTCAGAGGGCTGAGTCTAGTGTAGGGGCCGTCTCTGCAGGGGTCAGGGGTAGCTAACCTCCCCCACACCCCTCGCAACAAAAGACAAACCACACACAAGAAAAAGAAAACACGAGTTCACTGGACTTGATTCCATCCCTTTTAGTTCAGCAGCTTCACATGAAAAGCATAAATCTGCAAACCTTCAAAATGCACCTGCACTCATAAAGCTCATTTTCATTAGAAAAAAGCTACTTACTGCAATTAAGAAAATCCTCAAACACCTTTGGTGTTTTCCTGAATTTTCTTATCAACCTGCACTTGTGAAGTAAACAACTGCCCGAGTTGCACCGGACAGGTGACCGCGCAGGCTCTGGGAGCAGCAGGGAAGGCTGCTGGAGTGGACGATGCGACCAGCTAACCCCTTTCACGTCCACTCTAAGGATTATAAAACAACAGCTCCATTAACCCCCCCCTTCCCCAAAAGTCCAAGCCTTGATCACTACGCTTCAGACAGAAGAGAGAAGAAAGTTCATTATAACCTGATAGCCCATCTCTCAGAGCTACCACCAGGCTGGCCGGACCCAGCTGGAGTTGAGAGCTGCAGAATAATTCCAGGAAACAAAATCCAAATTAACCCACTGCCGCGTGACGCCCTAAGGAACTTGTGAAGTTCTGTCATTTTCCTTCAAGCGTGAAGAAAGCAAATGTAATCAGCTAGGGGACAAAACATCGCTACAGCGACTTTAGGTTAAACTGCTGGAGAAAGGGGGCACGTGTGCACCCCAGGCCCAAAATAACTCGTTTCCGACCAGGAAGGCTGGGCAAGTGTCCTGCAATCATTCCCCTTTGCCAGAATCACATCTGGGCTCACGTTCCTAATCAGACGTAAGTTTCTGTAAGACTGAAGACTTGGGTCTTTGTGGAGACTTTATAAGACTTCCTTAAAACAGTGACGCTAAGGTAGATAAGGGCATCAAAGTGAACACAAATCTAACTCTTTTAAATGCAGAATCATGGGAAACTTAGAAAGCCGAGTTCCCGAGATGGTTTCTTTTCCCACCTTGGAGAATTATTTTCCCGTCGAACTCAGTTAAACAGAAACCACGAATGACGCATTCCTCACGCTAGTCCGGCCACTAGAACCGTCCTCACCAACTTCCAAACAAGTGGGGAGGCTCGTCTAGCACGTTACAGCTCAAGTTCAACGTTCACCTCCATGGAACACAGGCCCCTCATCAGAGGCCTGCACTGGGGCCCCGCACGGCCTCTGGACTGCAGGCTGCCGCACCCACCTCCAGAAGGGACACGCACCCGGGTCTCCTGCTTGGATCCCAGCAGGTGCTGCGTTTCCACGTCCGTGTGCACTAACCACATGCAGCAAGTTTCCTGGGTGTGAACCTAACAGGAATGATGTCAGATCCACGTAAATTACACGTCTATCATCTGCCTGCTCCACAGGACTCACGGGATTTGTGTTTAATCTCTGAACAGACACATTTTACAGATTGTGTGGTGTGAAGGAGCCACTATTGAAGTTAACTCGTCCAACTGTCACTTTGCAAACAGAGGCCCTGAAAAGTTTAACGAAAAAGCTGGGAGCCAAACCCATCGGTGCTCATGACATCTCACCTGTGCCCTTGCCGGGAACAGCTCACACAAAGCTGGTAAAACTACTGTAACTAAGTGGCGCAGCCTTTCACGACGTAATAGGAAAAGTCTTAGACACTATTCTGGGAAACGTCGGCCCTCTCTGGCCGCTGCTGGGACTGTAGCTATCGCTGGTCCTGCTTTAAGGTGACTGACTGGGAGCCGCTCCCTTTGAGAATGCTGTTTGCCCTCCACAGAAAATCATGTGAAGTGTGACCACATAGTCATCCATGTGTTATCACAAGTTTAATCTAAATTATCTTCATCACTGGATTCTTTTACTTTTAACATAAGTAAAATTAACCATGCAGAGCAAGGAGTGCGAGGTCACCTCTGTTAAGGTGCCTGCAGCTTGAGAACTGGTCACCTCCACAGTGGATAGAGAACCTTTTTCAGGGGTGGCACAGAGGGTGCCCAGGGTCACAAAAAATGTGATGGAAGTTATATGTGAATTTTGATTGGTCTGTGGCCTGAGGTACAGGAGAAAAGCGGAGAGAACCACCAGGTCTGAGTGCAAGTTTAACCCCCTTCCTTGCCAGCTGTGCAGCAGCCACCAACTCAGTAACTTGCGGGCTCCAGGTCCTGCACCTGCAGAGCTAGCATCTGCACTCTTGCTCCCTAGCTTATTGAGGATAACATACCTCAGTACCTGGAGCAGCTCATCAACAATTATTATTACTACCCCACAATTATTAAAATGTGGCCCTACAGAAAATGTTAATTACCACTCAGTGGCACTAGGCACACTCACTAGGACAAATTTCACTCAGAGGGGACCATGCAACATTTCAACTTTCACCGGCAGTGCTAAACCACACACAGAACACAAGGAAACGTTTCAGAGGAAGCGCTGACAAGACACATTCAGCTGACCTAAGAGACTGTAGAATAATTTACAGCACACACGGAGGCATTTAGTCTTTAAGTGGAGAAAGTCACCTGCAAGAAAAACAAGCATCATGGGCCTGCCCAAGGCAAACGGGATAAAACTCCGTCACTTCTGGCTACTTTGCAAACAAGGCTTCTCACAAGGGCCCACGTTAATGGTTCTAGTCATCAGACCCGAGGAGAGAGAGATGAAGGGCTTGTCTGCCTCAGTCACGCCCAGGGCGAGGCACACACAGCTCCTTGGTCCCGGCACCTGCACTTGTTCGAGACCCTCCACACTCAGTGTCACAGTCCATTGACAGTGGAGACACAGGAGACACATCAAAGATGAACTTTCACAAATCCTGTTCAGTTTTCTTACCCTTACAATACTCCACTCTGGTGGACTTCTTTTTTTGTTTATTTTGACTGTAAAATCAAGTTTAAGCAGCACGTTAACCTTTCTCTTCAAATATACCTTTTGATGTTAGTTCTTATACAAAAAAAAAAATTTTAAATTAACAACCAAAAACAAAGAGAGATGCAAGGGAAGACATAAATGAGATCCAATCCACTAAGTATAAAAATATGCTGTTTCAGATTCAGAATAATTTAATAACTCTTCATGATTTCATATGTATCTGGAAATGGGACAGAAACGTGTCCCGATCCCGTCACAAGAGGTAGAATCCCAGCATTCGGTACCACGTTCCAGGACAGGGTGAGGGTGACATTCCTGTTGCCCCTGTAAAAACACATGACAAACAGATGTCAACAGAAACACTTGTAGCTCAAGAACATCATTTTAATAAAAGCACTGAGATGTCAGAGGGGTTGTTTATAACTAGCTATTCCCAAGTGGAAACCTAACCTACAAATGGAAGTTTCCTCAAGTCTTTTAAAATCCAGGACCACTGGGAAAGACCCGCACTCCATAATGCCCCACCCAAACCCATGTTTCTAGAACTATCGACCGAAAGCTGAAACGAGGACAACACAGAATAACCACCCAGACCTGAGGGGAATCTCGAGACAGTGCCGCGAACCCAACTCCATCCCTTCTAGAGGGGCAAAGCAAACACACCCGTCAGAGAGAGCGCACTAACATGACCCAGATCAATCATTCTAGCTCCTTTCTCTGAAACTGAGGTTCAGAGAAGCTAAGAGAACCAACACTAGAAACCTCAGTATCAGCTGGGCCACCGCACTATTTCCTCATCAAGGTTCCCCAGTAAGTTCCTCTTTGTCCCCAGAGGAGCCTGTGCAAGCAGGTCCCCTCCCACGAGGCAGCCTGGGCCCTGTGCACCTGGAGCAGAAGCTGCCAGACCTCAGCTGACAGTCCACACATGCCAGGGACTGAGTCCGGATCTCAGATCTCAGTCCACACACAGCAGGGACTGAGCCTGGGTCTCAGACCTCAGGCCGCAGAGGGCAGGGACTGAGCCCGAATCTTAGATCCGTTTGTAGGGCAGTGTTTCCAGGCCATCTTCCAGGTCAGATCTGTAGAGACACTTGGCTTCTCTCCCTACCTTCCTTTTTACCCTCTAATATATATATATTAATAAAAATCCATCTTTCCCCTTCACATTTCATTAAATGTAAAAAAAAAAAAAAAAAATTACAAAGAATTGCTCACTTGAGACCATTTCCATCGTCAAAGAAAAAGTATTTTGTTTTCATGTCTTTCAACAGCAGCTTCGGATTATCTCCTCTCAGAACAATCTTGTCCCAAAGGACAACCTGGTTCAGAGCCTACATTAAAGTAAAAATAATCAGATTAACTCATCAGAAATAGCACCTTTGTCACTTAACAAATTAAAGGTATTGGTAAGCAAATAGCTTATAATCAATTAACCCAACTTTGAGGGGATTGCTAACATCTTCAAGCCTACAAAATTATAAGTGGGCAGATACAAGAAGGGGTGGGGGGCCGAACTTTTCTCAAAGAAAACACATTTCTCTAACAGAAACCATTCCTTCTGCTAAGGCAATTGTATTAGGGGCCTCAAATCTTCGTACAAGGGTTTAGACCTCTATGCTCTCCCGAGTAAGGCCCTTGGAGAAACAGGAGGGACTGGAATCCACGGAAAGGAAGCTTCTTACATCACTTTCCTGTAAATGTCTGAGACCCTCCGCCTTAGTATGGACCCTGCAGGGCCAGGGAAACAGCGCCATCACACTGCTAACACAGTCACTGAGGCCAGGTTAATCATGAGTTTCCATATTGCCGAGTTTTTTAAATTGCCAAGAAATCACTAAAAAAAATGAAGCTTTTAAAATAATGTTTCTTTACATTTAAGTAAAATAGGCACATTGCTTTATTATGGCAAAATTCTAAAGTCAGATGACCTTTCAAGTCACTGTTTTGACAAATCATAAACCAAATGATTGGAAAATTGGGGGTGTGAAATGGAGAAAAAACACTTTTGTGACCGCTACTAAATCCCGAGAACTGTGTTCTCACTGAATACCATCCATAAGCTGGTGAGGCCAACTGTGGAGCCTGCGATGACTAAGAAATGTGGCACAGTTATCTCTACAAGAGGTTTTAAATCGTCACCCTAAAGTCTCTCTCTAACACTAAACAAACATCACAGGGAGGGGAACACAGTCAAGGACATGCCCAAGTGAGATGACTTTCTATGTGCTCATTCCTTCACCAAAGCAATAATCTGTCAAATCCCAAACTGTATTAATTTACTAGTCACGCTGGATAAACCAGAATTATGAATATAATTTAGGTACATCATCACCAAGAAAATGACCTATTTAGATGATTTGCTGAGACTTAAAGAAGAATATGTGTGTTTCCAGTAGCCACTCTTCTCTCCAGAACAGCTTTTCCTGTTTTAACACTTTGTTGATTCTCAAGGGCAGGGAGCAGCTTAATCAACCCAATACTCCCAGGGCCTAACAAAATACCTGGCATAAAAAAATATGCTCCAAAGAAATGTGATATACAATGAATTGACTGAAGTGCTAAAAATTACACTGAAATAAAAAACCAACAGATCAAGCTGGTTAATTTGTCATCCCTTGAAAATGAAATACAGAAGTAGACACATTTCTAACTACAAATTGCTTCCAGTCTATGCTGACAGTGAACATAAGGGTACTTGGGTCAAAACAACACAGAAGCTCCAGAGATTTCACCTTTGTATTTTAATTCACTCGTCAGGTCAGACTCATTCACTTTATACTTTAGGACCTAAGAATTTTTGTTTCAGCAACATTCTGTATAAACATCTCACCCCTTACTCTAGCTGCAACAAAAGCTCCCAATCAGACTGGCCTAACCAATTTCTATCAAAACCAATAGTGTCTTAACACATTTTAATCTAATAGTTTAATAGCTTCTAACTATAAAACTTCTGATAAACTCTAGTTAAAAAGATTAAAAAGATAACCTTAAGTGCTCAAATTGGAAGGTCACACAAAAAGAAAAACTCTCAAGACAGGCATTTACTAATTGTACAGGTACGGCTTCGTCAGAGTGTCAGCACAGCTCAAACCATGTACTGGAAAAGAAATGTGTGTGTGTGTGTATATATATATGGATTTTAAAATGACATCAGAGATTAAAAAATTAGTTACCTTTACAAAGGTTTTGATTATATGTCTGGGTAACAAGAGTTACAAGCACAGATCATAAACTTCGTTGACTCAAATGTCTATCTTTCTAATTACAGCGGCAAAGACAGGATATTTTAGCTCAGAGCATCCTACAGCTGGGTGGCAATGCCGCCTCCCATTACTTGGTACCCTCAACGTCAGCAGCATCCTTCCTGATTTTATCACTGAAGTGGTCTCCAAAGGTTTGTAATCTCAAATTACTTTGAACACCATCACCTAAATATGCACCTTTGCAAATTATGTACCTAATGCAGCTGTTACCCCCACACCATCCTCGGTGGTGACTGTGCACGTGCACTTCAGTGTTCTGGACCAGAGCCTATTTTTCCCCATCAACTTTTGGTCAGACGCACCTAGGTTCTTTCTGTTTCTCATCCTTGAATGCGGCTGAGCAGTGCAGGACTGGACCTGTCCGCTGTGCCACTCCTGTTGCTTATATTTGCCTGGACCATTAGCATTATCTCCAACCTGCGATACCTTTGCAGGGACCGTTTTCAGCTGTTTTTCCACCTTGTGAGGATTAGTTTATTTAAAACTATATAACAGAACCCACTTAGTTGGGTATATACCACAAAACCCTGCTGAGTGGGAATGAATGAATATAGACAGACAGCCTGGCCGACCTCCAGCCCGACACAGCTCCTCTACCTCCAGAGTACGAGCATGCTTTAGGAAGCATGTAGCCAGCCCCTGACTATTATTGTCAGTCCATACAGAGTATGAGTAAAGTTCAACTTCTTTCCCTTTTCAATTTACATTGAGAAATATACAAATATTTGTGGTTTCCGGAACCCTATATACTTACATTATTTTTTGTTGAATATTCTGCTGATAAATAAAGAAACAACTGCTTAACATTCCAATCAAATATATTCTCTAGATGTAAACAAATTAAGGAATATATAAATCATAATGCAGCAGACTTTAAACACATCTCATTCTTAAGTACTCACAGCAATACTAACACTAAAATAGAGAAAAAGGAGAGGCGCCTAGTACTGAGCCACTAATTCAATAAAAATATATGAAAGATAAGAAGATTTCATATTTCAAGCACATAGGACTCCACTCAAGTTCTAAAGTATAACCAAGCATCACAATTTAAATGTAATGATATACAAATGTCAACTAGGCTCAAGTAGTTAAATCAAGTGTAATAAACTGTATGTGTTGCTTCTGGACACTGCTTCAACTATTCAGACTGTTGCTTTATACAAGTTCAGACAGTTCAATCTCCACAACCACCTTTAATTCTGGGGTTTTAAAAAGGCAGCAAGATCAGGCTAGAAGTGGCAGAAAACACTGCCAACATCCATCTAAGACCCAAAAAGAAGACTAAACCGGCCACAATGATAAGAGCTGTCAAAAGATGGAAACTCAGGATAAATGTTTAAATCTTCCCTGTTTTAAAGTAACTTTTTTTAACTGTTGTGATTTCTGGCTCTTGTTATGAAAATACTTACCAAAAAACTATAATGGCAAAATGCTAATATGGCTTACCAATATTCATTTTGATAAGGACCTTTCCAAACCATAAGAGATGTAATTCACTTTTTAAACATATGTTTCTACCATAAAATACGAAGACATGCTTTGGGGTCATACAAGAAATATTCATCTAGGTAGGAAGAGCCCTGGTCACAGTGTTCCCTCTTTAATCCAAATGATCTGACTCTCTTTCTGAAATACAGGTTCACACTCTAGAAGCTTTCATGTTTCTGTGAAGAACTTAGAGCACCACCACACAGTAACTCCTAAATCTACACATAAGTTTTCTCCAGGTGTGAATGAGGCGGTATTAACACTATTTTACTGCTGAAAACATACACAGGCCTAGAAATTTCCAAGTTTTGGTTGACAGTCACAATGTCCCCCAAATCACTAGATGGTAACATGTATATTGTTATAAAACTACAGAAAAAGCAATGAAATAGTTTCTCAAAGGATATCCGCTGTTATATCAAAGTTGATGAATCCCAGATCACTTCTTTCTCTAGGTCCAGTGAAGTCCTCTACATTTTTTCTAGAAGTAAAGAAAAAATGTTACCATGCTTCAAACACATCGGTACACAAAACCCACATCCCTCCTTAGGTGAAGTGAAGGACAGGATACAGCTGTACACACAGGATACAGCTGTACACACAAGGGAAACAGCAATTCCACAGAAACGGCGAAATCGGACAAACCTGTAGGTGTGAAATCAGGATACACTTTCTAATTCAACATAAAAGTTGGTATTCACCTCTTTTCATGCACTTCCAAAGAATCCCTAACAAAACCCAGGGGGAGACAAAAACTGCTAAAAGAAAAGTGTCCGGACCTGATGCCAAGGGATTTGGTAGAATGGGCGGGAGAAAGGAACCCAGGCCTAAGGGTGGAGGGAAAACAAGACAGCGCCAGCTGCTCCTCACTGAGTGCTTCCCGCGTGTGTCCCTGTCCTGTCCGCTGCCCATTTGCACAAGTATCTCAAAGCCCATGCGTTGGGCAGCACTTCCGTTTGGGACAGAAGGAAACTAAGGCCCAGGAGAGCAAGAAACTGGCTTAAAATGAACTAAAGCTAACAGCTGTTTGGTGTTTACTCTGCACCAGGCTCTTCAAAGCCCCCCAAGTTGGCAGGGGCAGAGCTCATTTCCACCAGGGTCTGATTTTTGAACCTAAAACACAGTATTTAACAAACACCATCTTAGCAAAAAAAGTAATATAAATATATACATATATACACACACACCCCGTAGTTAGACAGATGATAGATGGATGACAGATAGATGATAGATGACAGATGATGGATAGCTAGATGATAGATAGATAGATAGATAGATAGATAGATAGATAGATAGATAGATGATAGATAGATAGATAGATAGATAGATAGATAGATAGATAGATAGATGATAGATGACAGATGATGGATAGCTAGATGATAGCTAGATGATGATAGATACATAGAGAGATAGAGAGATAGAGAGAGATAGAGAGAGATAGAGAGAGATAGAGAGAGATAGAGAGAGATAGAGATAGAGATAGAGATAGAGATAGAGATAGAGAGAGAGAGAGAGAGAGAGAGAGAGAGAGAGAGATAGATAGATAGATAGATAGATAGATAGATAGATAGATAGATAGATAGATATTCGGGGGAGGGGGTGCTGTGGCTATTAGACGACCAGCTTGTTGGAGCTTCTGACAAATAAGGAAACTAAGGCTGGAGAGAGAACTTGTTGGAAGATGGCACAGGGCAGGCAGACAGGAGAACCAGGAAAAAAGAGATTCTCCCGATCAAAGAAGAAGTGCTCAGGGACCAAAGTCGTCAAGAAAAAACGCACAGGCGCCGGCGAGGGGCGCGCGGGCCCCGCAGACCCCGGCAAAGCCGCGCCGCCCGAGCTCGGGGCCCGGCCCGGCCCGCCGGCTTCCAAGCGGCCGCGGAACTGCCGCCACCGCGGGCCCGGGCGGCCGGGCGGCGTCTCGCGGGCGCGGCGGGCGGGCGGGCGGCGCCCCGCACGGGGCGCGGGGGACGCGCGGGCGGCGGGCGTGTCGCTCGCCCATTGGCCGGCGGCGCGGGGAAGTGAGGCACAGGAAGGAAGCGGAGGCGCTGACCTGGGCGACGCTCAAGATTAAAATTTAAGAGCGAGCCCGGGAACCGCGGCGGCGGGCGGGAGGCCCGGGGCGCGCGAGGCGGCCGAGCGCCCGGGACCGAGGCCGCGGCCGGGACCGAGGCGCCCCCCGCCCCCCGCCCGCCGGGCCGGCCGCACTCACAGCATGATCCGCGAGACGTGCAGCCGCACCGGGACGCTGCGGTCCTTGAAGGCGGTGGTGATGAAGCAGCCGAAGGTGAGCGCCGCCATCACGCTCAGCGAGAAGGCGAACAGCGAGTTCGCCCGCGACAGCACCGTGTTCATGGCGGCCGAGTCCCCGAGCCTTTCCACACGCGCTCCCGGGACCCCGCGCCCGTGGCGGCCCCGCTGCCTGCGATCCGCGCCGCTGCGCCGCCGCGTTCCGGGCGCGCCGCCCCGGCCCCGCCTCCCTTCCGGTCCCCGGACGTGAGCGCGCGCGCACCCGCCCAGGACACGCCCACCGGGGGCCCGCCCCTCCCGGCCCACCGCCGCCGCCAATCAGCGACGAGCAGGGGAGGGCGTGGCTCCGCCACGAAGACCCGCCGCCCCCTCCCCCGCCCCCGCCCGCGGGCCGCCCGCTGGTCTCCCTCCTCCGTCGGCGCCGCCGCTGGGGGCCTGGGCGGCGGCCGGCGAGCGCGCGGTGTCGGGGCTCCGCGCTCAGTCCCGCGGCCGAGCCGGACGGTCTGGGCGGTGCCCTGACGCAGGGCCGGGTCCGCCGTCCGCCTCCCGGGTCGGAGTCGGAGCTGAAGTCCCCGCCGGGGGGGGCAGGGGCCGAAGGAGCCCCGCGTCCCCGGAGCCCCGCAAGCGTCCTCTGCACGTGCGACCTTGTCCACGCCCGGGGCCGCTGCCTCCCGAGGGCCGCTCGGGCGGTTGTGGGCGTTAACGGCCGACGGTGCCGGTTCCGACGCGCGCTCACCGCGGGGTCCGGTGCTCCCGGAGCCGCCCCTGGGGTCGGAGCCGCCCCTTCCCCCCCCCCCCCGCGCCCTCGGGGTCGGAGCCGCCCCTTCCCCCCCCCCGCGCCCTCGGGGTCGGAGCCCCCCGTCCCCCCCCCCCCGCGCCCTCGGGGTCGGAGCCCCCCGTCCCCCCCGCGCCCTCAGGGTCGGAGCCGCCCCTTCCCCCCCCCCCCGCGCCCTCGGGGTCGGAGCCCCCCCCCCCCGTTCCCCCGCGCCCTCGGGGTCGGAGACGGCAGCCTGGCTGCGCCGCAGGGTCCCGGCGGGCGCCCCTCCCTCGCGGCCCCGGGCTCTGGGGCGCAGATCGTACCGACCGCCGACCTGCAGCGGGCGGCGTGCAGACCCGGGCTCCTTCCAAAGCTGGGATGTCCGTGGTTATAAAGCCATTGGGGGCCTGGCCATCTGTTCAGATGAGCTTTTTAAACACTGTACGTTACTAGGACCGAAAGAGGCCAAGAGCGCCGGCCCAGGGCACGAGCGCACCGACGGCGCCCCGCCGAGCTTAGGCGGCCCTGCGAGCCCCGGGCCCGCGCCCTCGGGGAGCGGCCCTGCCAGGTGGACCGCGGCCCAGGTGCGGGAAGCGCCCTCGGGGAGCCGCCCTGCCAGGTGGACCGCGGCCCAGGTGCGGGAGGCGCCCTCGGGGAGCCGCCCTGCCAGGTGGACCGCGGCCCAGGTGCGGGAGGCGCGGAGACCCTTAGCTGCATTGAAACCTACATTCGTGCCGTCCGGGCAGCCATAGTCCACGCAGTACAGCAGCTGTTGGTGGCAGGCCGCCCGTGCTGCCAGGGACGGGGAGATGCCTAGGAGTCACTTTCTACCCTCATGACGCTTAGGGCCTGGTAGAGTCCACAAGATGAAGACACGAGTCAGAAACATGAAACGTAAAGACCGAGGGAGTTAGAGTGCTGTGGACTTGAAAGGAGGGGAATTTGTATCTGTGGCCGTGGGAGACGAAGGGGTGCCTGAAGATCAGGGGTTAGGTATTCTCGGGGTGAGTTAAAGGGAAGGGCGCTCGCTCCTACAGATGTTGATGTCCAGGAGGAGCATCCCCAAAGGGACAGTGCTGGGGCGTCCAAGAGGTAGGCACCCAGAAGTCTGGTCCAGCTAATGTCTGTATAAAGGACTGGTCAGAAATGGTCTGGAAAGGCAAAGCAGGGGCTTGCTGTAGGAACGCAAGGCCACAGGAAATTGCATATTAAACCGGCAGCCGTTCATGACATATTTAGAGAGGAAGTGAAAAAGGGAGACTTAACAGAACATCGGAGAGTCAAAATCTGTATGATTCAGAGTCTGCTTATATAAGGGTGGGGTCTGCAAAATATGGAGGGAAGCAGATTGTGAAAGTACAGATAAAATCAATGCTGTTATGACACCATGGTTTTTTTTTTTAACTTGACCAAAAAGCATATTGCTTTAATCGCTTGGGAGGGAAATAGGTATGGGTGTGGGGTGGTGGGGAGGGCAGGGTGAGAAGTCTCTTTTTACTCCACCACATATATTTTTAACATACTTGAAATTATACAGTTTTGTATCCTGCTTTTTCCACAATACGATAGGCATCCTCCCAAGTTTTTTGTTTGTTTGTTTTACTTTTTAATGAATTTATTGGGGTGACACTGGTTAATAAAATTACATGTTTCAGGTGTACAGTTCTATAACACATCATCTGTATATTGTACTGTGTGTTCACCAGCCCAAGTCAAGTCTCCTTCCATCACCATTTATCCCCCCTTCCCCTTTTCTGCCCCCCCCCCCCCCCCCCCCCCCCCCCCCGGTAATCTCCATACTGTTGGTTTTGAACTTGAGTGACTGGAAGTACAAGAAAACACACGTAAATCGGTAGGAGCAGAAGAGGGATGAGGTAGGGAATGCCCTTGTTCCGTTGTATTTCTCCAGTTGTTTGTTTGGACTTTCTAGATGTTAATCGTGTAATGTACGTTAGGGAACGTTTACCTTTTTCTTTCCAGTTCTCATATTTCTGATTGTTTTATTTTGTTCATTGCCCTGGCCAACATTTCTAACGTAATACTCAACCACGGCGCACACTGGCCGGTTGAGGAGGAGTGGTTTTTTATCCTAAGTCCTATGAATTATCGCAGTCTTTTGTTCGGACGCTAACTGCTCACGAATTTTGCCCTACTGCCCCTTCGTTTATTCTTCCTGGCCTTCAGGTAACCCGCGTCCCCCTCTCTGTTCCCAGTGCCAACCTCAGGCCCTGCTTGTCATGTTAACCCCTGTGGACACATTGCTCTAGGTTCTTGACCCTGAGTTAGCTGCTCAGTATTGATTTCCACGGCCTCCTGCTGCCACAGCCCCCCACAGCTTTGGGTGGGAGGTGCTCTCACAGCTTGTTTGTGATCACTGAGCCACTCAGCGCTTCAGCAGCTCCTCTGACCTTGGAAGGGGAACGGGCAGGCAAAGTCCACTATTTCACCCTGTGTGGACCTGTGACCACTTTCATGCTCCTTATTTATGTATGTAAAGCTGAAAAGTCAAGTCAGTATATGACAGAGAAGGTTAGAAAACTCTAATCCCTAGCATTACTACATTTTTATTTTATTGTATTTTTATTAAACATCTTTAATGTTGACATTATTGCAGGTGTCCCCCTTTTCCCTCCCCACTGCCCACCTCCCCCCACTCCTGCCTCCCCCTCCCTTGGCCTTCACCCAGTTATTGTCTGTGTCCACAGGATGTACATCTGTTCTTTAGCTGATGCCATCACCTTCTTTATCTTTTTCTGAGAATCTTTTTTTAACTACTGGGAATACCTAAGAAGTTAAAAACCCATATGCAACAAAAGAAGGAGGGAACATCTGAATTCTTTATACCCTGACTTTGAGAGTTCTACTCTAAAGGGGGTAAAAAAGTTGCTTCGAGAGAATATTTATTAGGTTTTAGCTTCTGGATGCTGGAATCTGTTCACATTTTTTTGCACTATTACACGCCTCTGAAACCTTACGTTGGAAGGAAGCTGAAAATACCACTCAAGAGATTTGAATGTACCACTAAAACTGAAACTTGAAGCACAAATTCTGCTTCTGTGTTTTAATTGTGTGTCATACTGTGGGAGTCAGGCATAATTATATATGACATTCTAGCGGCAGGTGGAGAAGAGAGGACCAGTGACTTGGCATAAGATCTGTGACAGATGCCAAGCAAATGATCTTGCCCTGCGCACTGGTTTTACCGTAAAGGCTGGCACGACCCAGTTCCCCGAGAGGACTCGGAGGACAGCCCTGAGTCAGGCAACCGTCAGGGAATGAGCTCCGAGTTACTCACGACCCGCCGGGCGCCTCGCTGCCTTCACCTTGCTCATTGGCGTCAGGCACATGGCACTGTAAGTTACCGCATTTAACAGCTGGTAATTTTTGTGGGAACTTCCCAGGGAAAGATCCCAAGTGATTCCTGACATCGAGTGGTTCTTGCCAGAGAGATCACGAGAAGAAACTGAACGCAGCGTGTCTTCCTTCCCCCCTCAAACAAAGGCGAAAAGGGAAAGCAAAGCCGTGGTCCGCTACGGGCTGCATTCCTTCCCTTTCTTCGCCGAGCCTCTGGGCGGCGATGTGGATACAGAGGCCTGTCCACGACGCTTGCACTTGCCTTTGTGAACCTAAAATCCTCCTACCTAGCCTGGGATCAGTGTTGTTAAGGAAGGAATTATTTCCTGTGTGTGTGACATCTTTTAAGTTATTTAAATGTATGGGCAGAGGATTGCTGGAATAAAACATGTAGGTGATGGAGATGAATGTTTCTGACCATTTACGTTAATTCTTACAAAGATAATTTTTAGTAAATTCCTTCTCTAATGCCGGCTTTTCTAGCCACATAACCTTGACATATTACATGTACCCATTGGGCTTGATTTCCTGATACAAGAGAAGAACCCCATGCTGGGGAACTCAACAGCGGCGCCACTCGGGCTCCGGGCAGCACGGTGGTGGCTGGTAGTTAAGCAGGGCGCGTCCGTGCGGGCCACAGGTCCCAGCGGGTCCTCAGGGCGAGACTCCGGGCGCTGTGCCGGACAGTCAGGCTGGGCCTGGAGGCAGAGACAGGCAGACTTGCAGTCCCGCCTGAGGTGCAGGTGAGGACAGGGTGGGGATATTGTAATTACAATACTGATTAACTGCGCTGAACTCCAGGGCCCGGGCGTGGAGGCTGTTAGCGACCCTCCTCACCCAGCCAGGACCGATGGAACAGCTACAGAACTGAATCTACAGGTGCTGGGGGGTGTGGGGGAGTATGGGGGGATCATGTGTCGCGGCCATAAGGAGCTGGGAAACAGGACCAGGGACACAGGATATGGAGGGTGAGAGGACTGCCATGAAATGCTTGTTTTTTTCTATTTTAAAACAAAATGTCCATGATTATGCGAAGTGAATGGAACACTTTTAATAGGAGGATAATTACAAATCTAAAAAATACTCTCATACAAATAAAAACTGAATTGTTTTTAACACTCCAGTTCTGTGGACTCTATCAGATTTAAATTTCTTTTCGACCTGTCTGTGTGTATAATATTTAAGTTACTCTACATTCATGTGAGAGTGCTGTCTGAATGCAAATGATAACCTAAACTTTTCAGATTTAAGTGCTTTCCCATCTCTGAACCATTCCAACTACGGGTTCTTGAGAGCAGCGATTTTCAGCCTTTCCCGCTCACGGCGCGTGCACGAATCCCTAGCATTCTGTGGCACACCAACAGGTGTACTTTTTGCCAATCTGACCAAAAAAAAAACTGTAATTTTGATTCATTCCCACCGGACAGCTCGTTGCGTTGGCTGCTGTCATGTTTTATTAATAGGACAGTCGAAGGAAAAAGAGGTCAGTGCCCCGGCTAAACAGTCGGCATTGCATGTTTTAAACATCCTGCGGCGCAGCAGTGGACAGTCGCTGCGTCTTGCTGCTCACGCCACGTAAACCGCGCCTGGTGGCACCTGAACGGCGTGGGCACTCAATGTAGGAAAGCCCTGAGCGTCACCCTTACTAAGTCAAACACTTCTGGCCAGGCAAGTGTCTAAAGACTGACACCTGCTCTCTCTGTCACAGTTGTCCCCCCCCCCCCCAGCTTTTATGTACTAATCACATTTAGATGGAACCCAGCACTAAGGTAAAAAGTAATTAAAAATTAATGCCATGGGTCATATGCAAAAACAGTGAGAGTATGAGACAGAAAAAGGACTTGGGGACATTTCAGAGGGGAAGGCGAGAGGCTTGAAGATTACCTGTAGGTAGAAACCTGTTAAGTAAATTATTGGAATTATTCTCTATTAGCTGAAGTAAAGAGTGACAGAAAGGGTGGGGGAGGGCAGTGAGGGGGTGCGTAGGAAAACAGAAAACTTACTTAGAAACGTGCCCTGGGGGGAAGCCCCGAGGAGCAGCTCCATGAGAACAGGGTTGCCATCTGTGGACAGAGCCCGGGTCTCGGGGTGTGGGGGGGCCTTGCTCCCACATGTACCTGGACAGCGGGGACTGCATTTAAGCCTTGCGACGTGTGAGGCAGATCCTTTTATTATCAGGCTCATCACTGGAGATGAAAAGTAGATTTGAAAGGGAAACACACAAGGCAGCATAGCTGTCCTCTCAAAGAAACCATAGTCTCACAGACCCCAATGTCATTAGCCGGTTCGCCACCCCCCAGGGTGACCCATGTGTTTTCCCTCTTCCACGAAATGGTCATTATTGATTTCTGGAAGTGACCGTGTAAGAATGCTGATGGAATCGCCACGCCGGAGGCACCTGAGGGATCCCTGGCGTCACTTCTAACGTGGTCCCAGGCTGTGCATCTTCAGAACGATGCCTCGTCGAAGGCGTCCCCGCAGGGAACAGCCTTTGGGTAGTTTGTTAAGTGAGATGGTTAGGACACAGGCTTAATCACCGCAGGTTTGGGTGGGGCTCGTTAGCTTCAGCCCAGGGAAATACGCGAGTATGTGGCCAAACACTGTTTATAGCCCAGACCTGGCACAGACGTGTGCGGTGAATCTCGGGGGGTGGCGACGAGTGGGGACGGGGTAACTGGAGGATGTGAATGTTTAGACTCTGACCCAGGAGCAGTGTGACGCGAGCGAGTCACAGTGAGGACCACTCAGGTTGGAGTCCCAGCGCTTCCACTGTAGGGGGTAGAATCTTGGGCAAAGGACTTAGTTTCTTTTAAGTCCCTGTGTTCTCATCTGCTCTGCAGGAGGGATAAAGATACCTACTTCTTAATTTTTTTAAAAGACTCCAGAAAACATATCAGGACTTTCTCTGTAAAAGTGAGAGAAATTCCCATTCCAATTGGTTTAATTGACAACCAGAGTTTATTACTTCATGTTACTGCCAGATCCAGGTAGATGGAGGTGTTCCAATGAAGGTGCATGACGCCTCCTCTCCCGATGTCCCCCGATGGTGACTGCTCTCCTCCGCGTGGGCTCAGTTCCTAGGCGAGCTGGCTCCTCACTGGCAAGGCTGGCCCCTGGCATCTGTAGGCCTAGAGCATCTACCTTAACGTCCCCTGCAGAGTAAGAGCCTTTCCCAAAACTCCAGCAGAAGTCCTAGAAATAGCTTTCACTGGCCGAGTTGGTGCAGTCCTTTTCTGGAGCCAGGAGGTCGGGTACATAGACTTAGGTTGGGTGAGATATGATCCTCTAAAAAAAACACTGGGTTTGGAGGGGAAAAAAATTCCCTGTAATAGATGAAATATGTAGAACATAGTTCCCATGTTGCCAGACCAGGGTCTGGGTCCGGAGCGGGTCTGCCTTGGGCCTGCCAGTGGTGTGTGGGTTCATGACTTTGTGCAGGAAAGATTTTACAACACAAGTCCAGGTGATTTTGAGAGTGTCATTATTAAAGCTGGGGATAGTGAACCAAAGGAAGGGCTTAAAGTAGAAGCAGCAACAGGAGAGAGAAAGTCAGAGAAAAACGGCCTTGGAGGCAGGTTCAGGGGGTAATCCCAGGACTAGCTGCTGCTGCCCGCTGCTCCCCTGGTTGCAAGTCTAGTGGGGACCCTTAGAGTTTAGGAGAAGAACATCGGAGATAGAAGGCATGGGTGTGCTCTAGGGAGAGCGCACTGTGGGTCGTTTGTCCTGAGGCTTTTTATATTTCTTTGTCCTAAAGGAATCCTTGGGGAGGTCTCAGGGGAGGGTCTTAACAGAATATTCATTAGCATTTCAGGTAGGTCCTTCAATATGTTGATTCATTAAAATGTATGTCTAGAGGGGTTGGGGGTTATTTTCTGGTTAGTGTCACTTATAAAGAATGTCATCAAGAAAGTCTTTGAAGAGGGACTGGGACAGAGGCCGTTCTGTCCTGGGTCGGCCTGGAATGTGTAAGTTATTTGCTCCTGAGTGTCCTTGGTTAGGGAAGACAAAACCTTGTGATTCCTGGCTGACGGTAGATCGCTCCAATTGTTTGGCCTTGTTTAATTGTTTTTTCTGTTTCCCTTATTCCACTTGTCAGGGAACGTCCCCAGCTTCTTACTATCCCACCTCGCCCACTCCATTGTCTTATTAAAATGCCAATTTGTAGTTACCAGTGAACTGCTCTGGCCAGAACTTATATCCTATTCTTTTCCCTCCTTTTCTTGTTACTCAGTCATTTGACTGAGTGTTGAACACTCAGTGTTTTTAACGCACTGCCTCTTAACTACTCCATGTTTTGACCCCTCTGTCTCCTTCCTCTCTATTGTTTTTATGGGAGTCGCTCACCAGCTCTTAGCTCTGAAAAACTGAAAAGCATCAGCCCAGTCCCCACACATCCCCTTTCCTTTTGGTCCATTTCTGGAGCACACACAAGATTCCATCTCATGGAATCATCACCCACTGCCTGCCCTACTAACTTAGGTACCTGATTAAATACAATGTCAGACTGATCCCTCAGCCTGGTGTGTGTGTGTGTGAGACACACACAGAGAGAGAGAATATCTGGGTGACTGTTTCATGCTCTATGCATACATCACAGTTGCTCATTCAGACTGTAAGTGCTTAAAAGTAGAAACTAGGAGCAGTGACTTGAGCATGTGTTTTAGAGTCCGAACTATGTGCCAATAGTGCTGTTGCTCACAAGGAACTTTTTAGGTCACTAAAGCTGTCTGAAGCCAACTTTCCTCATCTTTAAAATTAGATAATACACTCACCCCTCTGAGATAGAGTGAGAAGAGCTGTGTGAGACAAGTAGCACACAGTAGACTCTCAGCAGTCATGTCTTCCTGTGTTTGTAACCTCTCTCACATCACCCATTTCAGCAACACAACTGCTGAGCTCAATTTTGGTTTGATTGACAGACTGAGTATATAACAAGATTAGCATAGTCGGGACGTTCTGACTAATCACCCAAATCCCTCCACCACATCCTCTCAACAGGGTAAATTATGAAAGTATTATCTCAATAAATCACTTAAATTGTTTACTTGGTAATTCTCTGCAGATGCCACCTCCTCCAGGAAGCCTTCTCTGACTCCTCCCTACCAGGATTAGGCCCTTCCTCTTTGTGCTCCCACCATACGCTGTCCTCACCTGGATTTGTCTGATGTCTGTTTCCTCCTCTAGACTATGAGATCCCTGTGGTAGGATATTGTATTTTAATTTATCTCCCCAGCGTGCAGCAAAAGTGTTGGACACATGGTAGGCGCTTAAAAAGTTTTCGCTGGATGAATGAACGGACTAAAGTTATTTTCCAGTCCATCCACGTGTAAAAGCTTTTTTTTCTGACCACAGTCAAAGCCGCAGAACTGGCTAATTCGCCGAGTCGTTAAGGTCATCAAGCTGTGGCCCGTTGCAGGGTTTGGCTCCGGATCTACAAACAGGACCCTTTTAAAGGCTGGCCCTGCCCGCTTAGTTCTACCTGCCATCCCCAGCATCCCGTGCACGAGCAGCAGAGCCCCCCGCAAAGCCTTCCCGTGTTCACGCTCACTGGGCACCGAGGGAGGAACCCCCCGCGGGTTTGGAAGTGCAGGGCGGAGGGGCGCGGGGCGCGCGGGGCGCGCGGGGGGCGCGGGTTCCAGGCGCGGTCAGGCGCCCTGAGCGCGCGCCGGGCGCGTCCCGCGGCGGCCCCCGGGGGTGGTGTCAGCCCGAAGGCAGGCGGGGCGGCGAGCGCGGCCGGTATAAAGCCCCGGGCGCGGGCGTGGGCAGCAGCTGGTGTTGCTCTCGGCGGCCCCAGCTGTCGGCAGCGTCCAGGCCGAGCGCCAGACCCGGCGGACACTTGGCCCCGGCGGCCCGGGGCTCCTGCGCGGCCATGTCGGTGCTGGAAGAGAGCCGGCCGTTCGCCCAGCAGCTGTCCAACGTCTACTTCACGATCCTGTCCCTGTTCTGCTTCAAGCTGTTCGTGAAGATCAGCCTGGCCATCCTCAGCCACTTCTACATCGTGAAGGGCAACCGCAAGGAGGCGGCGCGGATCGCGGCCGAGTTCTACGGCGCCTCCCCGGCCCAAGGTAGGCGCGCGGGGCGGGGCCGGGGCGCGCGGGGCGCGCGGGGCAGGGGCGCCCGCCCGCGGGGCCTGGAGGCTCCGCTGCGCCGCGGTCGCGCCGAGCGGGGGGAAGGAAGGGACCTTTGCAGAAGAGGCGGCTGGAAACATAGTTTCCAGGGGACCTTGTTCTATTAATAGACGCGCCGCGGCGCCGCACGCTCCCCGGGCCGCGCGCGGCGGCCTCGACTGCGCCCCCCGCGCCCCGTGCCCTTGAGCAGGTGGCCCGAGGCTGCGGGCTCGCCGGATGGTTAGGGAGGCGGGCCGTCGTCGCGGAGGGGAAGACCCCGAGGTCTTTCTTGCTTCCGACAGCCCCCCTTTTCCCAGCATTAGCCATGCGATTAGGGAACCAAGTGGATACTCAGGTGGATGGCACGCTTTCCCCGTGGCCTTGTTGCTGCGTTGCCCAGTTTGCAACAAATCGACTTTGAGAGGATGGAAAACGTGAATTAACGGGTTGACGTGTGTGCGGCCAAGCACATCCGTCCGCGTTTCTTAGAAGAAGCTGAAGTGTGAGACCAAATGAGAAACAGCCATTTGAACCTTAGACTGGAAGGGTGGTCAAGCCGCTTGCGTTCTATGGGCCTGCGCCCCTCGGTACCATCCGAACAGTTCTTACCGTGGGTTTCAAGGCCTGACAGCCTTTCGGTTCGTTTCCGGTATGAAAATCAGCAGGCAAGCCTGCACATTTCAGAGCCCCAGATACCTCTAACATAACTTAAATGTTCAGGATCAAAATATGCTATCACGTAATTAGAAAATGTAATTTTTTTAGACGCACTCAGAGTGGAAAGCTTGACCTCTTAAAAATCTGTTTCCTTATACTTTTTCAATTTGTGGAAATAATTCATTTTCAATGTAGGTTGCCCTGTAGGTACCTGGAAAGTTGAAGAAAGGTTGAGAATCTTTTTTTTGGTGTGTGAGGTAGATAATGAGTGTATTTCCCTGAGGAAATTTTTCTTATGCCAAGTGAGGACTTTGTGAACTCATTAAAAGTGGAGGAAATCTAACTGCCAGTATGGAACTCTCAGGAAGGCGGGATCCAGAGGAAACAGGCAGGATTTAATCTTTCACCCGCCAGCCCTGCCGCGGAGCAGGTGTAACTGTAAATGTGCCATCCTCATGTCTGCAGACGGAATATCTTGTTTAAAAAACAGCCAACATAGAAGACTAGATTTTAAGACAAAACCGAATTTCTAGGTATAAGACTAAGTAGATTATATGATCATAGGTCCTAAAATTTACTCTCATGGGTAGCTCATTACCATGATTCTTAGTCAAAGCTTGTCTACGTATTATGAGAATTGCCACAAAATCCTAAACTATGTGCTAAAAAGCTACATTTGTGTGTGTGTGTGTGAATTGACAAGAGTTTTACGGGATGCTATGGAAGCTCCTTTTTGTACATATTTACAAATAAAAAGCAACAATCGGCTTTTCTTTGGTCTGGTCTCAGTGTGATTAGGCTGAGACGGGACAGGAGTATATGAAATGGCTTCCATGGTCCTGTCTGCTTTTTATGAGTCTGTATTAAGATATATTAGAACTCTAGGTTTATATCCCAAAAATGAAAGAAGGAAATTAACGCTCACTAATAGGAAACGCTTCTCCTAGGAATATAGTTTTGTCAAATTTTGTTTTGTGTTGTTTTTAATCTTAGATCTATTTAACAAAATTCTGTCTTTCAATATCTTGCATTAATCTATATGTTAAATAATAGAATATGTTATGATAATTTTTATTTAGTGTAAGTATAATTAGTCTCCTTTTTTTTTTTAAATATTAGAAAGACCACCAGGTACCTTGCAAACTCTTTCTTGATCTCCTACCTCTAAGAATTAATTCTTTCTTGCCCAAGAAGTTATTACTTTCAGCTTTTTAACATGACTTGTTCTTTTATTTACTACAAATAAACTATTTTTGTTTTGATTATATCTTCATAATTAACTAATCAGGCTCAATTATCTTTGTTTAATCTGGCAATTTCCTCCTTCCTAGGAGAGATTATCACCTTTACTCCACTTTGAATTGGGTTTCGCCTTCCTCCTTTCAAGACTTAGCCAGATGGCTCCCCAACATTTCTGATATGGGGTTGCCAAATTCCATGAAACATGAGCTGATGTGTGTATATTCATGTCTTTCATAATCAGAGCAGACCCTGTTGACAGCACTCTGGATGTCCTCCCCACGAGTAGTGTGCTTGGTACGAAATAAAAGAAACCGTGTCTTAGATGCTTCTGCAGATCAGCCCATTGTACTGGACAAGTGTCAGGTGGTCTTTTTAGAGCACTTGCCAATCAGGCTTGCGACCAAGGTCTTATTACACAGCAAAGATGCAGAATGGTAGCTAAATGGTAGCTAAAATAGCTTAAGGTTATTTCCATCTTGATCCCTTTGTTATCCCAATAAAACCAAAATCGGCCTTTTCATTTTCTGTACCAAAGACTTTTTTCAGCTCCACCATCATATTGAGACTGACAGTGAGACTAACGGGAGCTGGACGGTGTTTTCAGCTGTGCTATCAAACGGTACAGAGAGCAAAGCACAATGCGAGGAGAACGCTGACTTTCTGAATCACCCCGAGGGCCGGGGAGAAGCCGTGAACTGCTGATATTCCAGGGACACCTCGGGTCAGCAGGCTCTTCTCTGCAGTTGAGCGCATTACTTTTCAAGTTCTGTCTCAGGCCCTGAGGGAAGTTCAGTAGTTCTGCCTACAAGCGGACAGGGCCAGTTCCAAGGGCTTGTTTTTGAGCATCCCCAATATCAAGGAACTAAAGAAACAGAATATTACAGTCACTTATTCTAATTGAGGAGATGGTATATCAACCTATAATAATTACTTTCCAGATACACTAAATACCAGATGAATCTAATGAATGGGAAAGTCAGTTTCAAATTTGGACTTGCAGAGATGTTCACGGTGAGGCAGATCTTGAGTTGACCCCAGGAAGGAGTGGAAGCATGGGGTTAGGGCTACACTTAGATAGTAAGAGACAGTAGATTTGACTGTAGTAAGAGGTTTATGAAGTAGAAAAAGATGTTAATAAATTGGGTACAGATATGAAAGAGTTTGAATGGCAGGCTAAGCAATTTGAACTTAACTTTAAAGACAATAGGAGTCATTGAAAGTTTCTGGTATGAGTGTAGGGGGGGAAATGGGAAAAGATGTGCATAAAGTCCTAATTTAAGGTAGATTTATGTTTTAATGATCTCTGGAGTTGGACATTGGGACAGGTTTGAGATAGGTAGCTGAGGAGGCCCCTGCCATAGGAGACAAGGACCTAGACTTCTTTGGTGGTGCTGGCTGGATAGAAAAGAAAGAATGACAAGGGAAAATAAATTGAAAAAAGAAGAAAAGAATGAATGTGAACTGGATGAGCCCCTTAAGTAACAATGGCAGAGAGAGCAGATGTTACCCCAGGGAACTGATTGTCTCCCAGAATTCGACTTAACATATCTAAAGAAAAATATGTCAGTCGCAAGAGGGATTCATTAACTACAGGGGCAGGGAATCTGAAGTGTCCAGCTAGTGCCACCCAGACAGGCGGGTCCTTAGCTGCTTGGCCCCCTCTCCCTGTGAAACATCAGGGTAAATCAGCGAGAACCTGACTTCTGTTCTTGCATTCGCTTTATTTAATGTTTTCCCTTTGTCCCGCCGTTTCATCACCAAGTAGCCTCTGATCATTACTCGACTCTCCCCTAGACTTGTCCACAGAAAGAGAATGTGCCGGTTCGCCCCAGCTCTGTTACAGTCCACCTGACACTAGTGGTCCTCGTCGTAGATTCACGTACTTGGGTCTCGCTATCAGCCTGTAGAGTTTTGTGCTCTTTGAGTTGTAGGAGCACCTCAGATGTGAATTTGCTCCGGCCTCGCTGCTAGATCAGGTTTCCAAGCCTGCTAGGAGGCCACGGGCAAATCCTAGACTGGAAAACTCATCAAGGCAATGCCTCCCTGTGAGTCTGCTTGAAAGACAGTCTCCTGGCACCCGGCCTCTGCCGCCACTCTTTTCATCATGGAGATTTTATGTGGAATACGGGCTAGATGTAGAATCATCCGATATGGTATTTGTGCTTGTGAGTGGATAAGTTTGGTTCTAGGGTTGCCATTAAGCATGCAATTATTTTTTGATGAGTCTGTTGTTGGCACTTGGCAGTGGGCTACCGTGTAAGCGTGTCACCACAAGTCAGAGTACATGTCATCACTTTTTTTCTCCATCAGTAAAGTCCATCCCAGATCTTAAAGCTGCTCCAGGAATTTCGTTTACAGCGGACGCCAGCAACAGCCGCACAGGGATATTTTCTATCGCGCCTGCTTCCGGGGAGCAGCGAGTTTCAGGCGGTTTTCGGTGCTGCTGTGTTGGTTATGCATGAGGTTGCTTATGTTAGAAACATTTCTCAGAATCTCAGCAGTGAACAGTTTCAAGAGGCAAATTTGTAGGATGGCTCCTTTCATGGTGTTCACTATATAAGGGTATAAAAATACCTTAAAGATGTGAGAGTTTTAGACACATTTTTTATACTTAGGTGGAATTCTACCTAAAATAACCTGAATCAATAGAACTGCTCTTCTGTGACAAAGACATAACATTATAATAAAAAATGCTACAAAAGTGTTTTTAAAGAGATTTAAACTTTTCCCAGGCTCTGCTGATTTTCAGGTATTCCAGATCACTTTTGGGGAGAAACTGTTGTGATAGCATGAGTGGAAAATGGAATCTGGGAGCAAAGTTTGCAAAAGGCGGTCACCTTAATGTCTGAATATCTTTCTTCTTCCTCTCTATTGGGAGAAATGCATGAGTTTGTGGAATTAAGGAACTTGGGGTAGCTGGTGATAGCTGAGGAGGGGTCAGTTTCCCAGGAATACCTTCTCAGGCCTTTTGTTCTTTCTCCTTTTAGTTATTCAGTTATTTGCTCATTTATTACTTGCAGTGTTTACTTGAGTAACTTCTATGTCAAAGGCACTGTGCTGGGCATTAAGGATAAAATATACAAACACACCACGGTCCCTTTCCTATAGGTGTGTATAGTCTAGTGGCAGAGACAGCCAGCCAAGGCATTTAAAAGCATGGCAAGTGCTCTTTTGCGTGGTTAAGGAAGGGGGCATGGCAGCAGAGAGGAAAGTGTAGAGAGATTACTTATCATGTCAGTTAAATAGAACAAACATGTACCAACAACAAGCATGTTCTCTCACCCATAAGCGTGCAGGGGTCCTTAGTCATAATGCTCCAAAGCTTCCCGATTCCCCACTTTCTCTCCCTATTTACCTTTCACCGCTCAGCCTAGGATTGCTGTGATCTCTAACTCAGATCTCCTGCCTAAACCTTTACCTAAAGCCTCAGAGTTTTATTGTTAAAAGAATTTATTTTTAGGAAAGAACAGGAATGCTCATTGCTTATCCACTAAGCTTTAGGAAAATTAGAAGTATTTTGGTGAAATTTTTTGAAAATGAATTTTGTTTATATTGATAGATGCCCCTGTTACAGTCAGCTGTGAATTTTCATATGATAAGGACAGTTAAGGAGTGAAAACTAGGCCTTGACCTTCTGCTTTCCAACTACTGTATCTTTTAGAAGATGGTAAATTACTAAAATAAGCTATTTTTTTAATTAATTGACCTGAATGATAGTTCCGAATTTAATTCAGTTCAGTAAATACTTGGATGCCTCCCCTGTTCCTGGCACAGCATTATGTGATACGTGTCCACAGCGGGATGCTCATGTATCTGTATGTATGTGG
The DNA here is from genome assembly GCF_054644295.1 of Miniopterus natalensis. Taxonomy (NCBI): domain Eukaryota; kingdom Metazoa; phylum Chordata; class Mammalia; order Chiroptera; family Miniopteridae; genus Miniopterus; species Miniopterus natalensis. The sequence goes on along the minus strand of NC_142082.1, from coordinate 3,033,692 downwards.
CTGTGCATATGTATATTTACATAGTCACCACATAGGACTTGCTTTCTGAGAAAAAGGAGACTTGGATGAGTGGAGCCAAACCTTGTACATTTGAAACACCCAAACAGCAACCAAGTAGAAGTGCGTAAGGTGTGAAATAAGCAGCTTTGTTCTGCAGTGAATGTTCCCTAGGGAATTCTGTTTGGAGCATCAGGAACTTCATAGAGAAGGTAGAACGTAAGGTAAAACTTCAGAGACAGAACATACCTGGTTCCGTGCAAGTGGAGAGGAAACCAACCAAGCTGAGTGAGAAGAAAAAGCAGAAGTTTAGGACGTGGAACTAAACCAGCCTGGTTCAGCCGGGATGGAGGCTGAAGGATAGTTGGGTGGTTGGTGCCAATATGAAAAGTAAACACACATCTTCTCAAATCGCACATCCCGAAGATACTATAATTCTCCTAAGCTTTCTCAAACCCTTTCTGGATTTAACCTTTGAAAAAGAGTCTTAGCTAATGATGGAGATGATTACCACCGTAAGCATTTTGCACGCTCCTCGGTGTAATTTCATGAACCACGTCTTGGAGAAGGCGGAGTGCCTGCCTGACATTGACCCCCCAGTGCCTGTGCTCAGAGTGGCTCCGTGGCAGTTCCCTGGGTTCCTGCGGCAGTCTTAGTACATCACGCTCACTCCCTAACCGGGGGCAGAGAGGAAAGTTCCTCTCCAGGGGCAGACCGACCATGTCATTGAAAGCAGGTGGAGTACCCGGAGTGCCTCTTCCTCCAAAGCCAGGGAGGGAGGGAGTCTGCTAAGGGCTACATGAAGAATTTCGGCCTTCCTTCTTCACCAGCCGCACGAAGGGCAGATCATTCCTTCTTTCCAGCCTTCTCTCAGCAGCGCTACAACGCAGACCGTTGGCTTTTTAGACTGGAAATGCCCCAAAAATACCAGGTCCACAGGCAGAGGCTTAAGGAGTCTCATAAGTTGTTAGCACTTTCAGACGGCCTGTGATTTAACAAGTTTGCTCTGAAATTGAGGGTGAGGGTACATAGATTAGAATGATCTTTTTCTCAGGTCCCACAATTCTCCATTGGTTACTGGAGACAGGGTTTTAAAAACCTGCCCTCTAAGCAGATTTAGGAGTTTTCTAGAAGAACCTCGGGGACCAAGAAGCCGGGGTGCTGTGAGGGGACAAGGTTCCCATGCGCCCCCTTCCCCTCTCTAAACAGAACAGCTCAGCTTTGATGGGTCTTCAGAAGTTGGGCATTAAGAGGAATTTTTCTTGAAAGAAAAGGGTGAAGTAAGGTTTTGAACGAAACTGTCTCAGTTTATTTCCGATATAATGTGAGTTAGAGGCATCTCTATGGAACCTGCAAACCCTGTGCAGTGAGTCACAACCGAATGTCGTCTCAACTGTCTTTCCTAAGGATTAGGAAACAGGTGAGCGGCTGGGAGGCATTCTTCCCCCTTGGGGCAGCGACGTTTCCATGTCACCATCGCCTACTGAGCACAATGGAAACGTGCAGGCACCCGGACACTCTTGCCAGAGGCTCGTGGTCTGAAACTGCGGGCAGGCCGCAAGCAAACTGAAATGCAACGCCCAGACGCCACCCGCGGCCTCAAATGGAAAGCCTGGCTCCTCGGAGTCGTCGAGCGTGTAGCTCGATTGAAATGAGAACAGAGGGGACGACTCAAGTGGAGGCCAGTCCATGGAAGGTGCCCGTTGCCATCGGAGCTGGCAGAGCGCCCGGCTGGCCCATGGAGTCGGTGGGCTGCCGCCGGAGTCGCAGGAAGCTGTTCGCCGCGGGAGAGGCCGCCCCACGCAGGATGCGGCTCAGCCACCCGCATCAGCAGGGACCGAGCCACTGAACTCAGCACCAACCGCACGCATTTTGACCGCCACGGAGATTTATGGGCTGACCCTGTTCTCCAACTCGACTTCATTCGCTGGAGAAATGATGCCTGTCATCCGTCAAGTGAAAAGCTGTGAGTCATTTTTAGAATGAAATGATGCACCCAGTGAGTTTCTGAATCTGGGAGCTTTGTGTCTTATTTCCCCCCTGAGCCGGGATCCAGAGTGGGGCTTAAGGAGGGGAAAAGCACCAGTTCCCTTAGGGTTCAAAGGCATAGACTCGCAGACCGACCGCTTCCACACGGTGAGGCCCAGGGGACTGAAAGACAGAGGAGCTGAATGAAAACGTGGGCATGTCTCCCTCTCTCCACTCCCTGCAGCTGGGACGAAATAGCGCATCCAGCAAAGCCTAGTGAAGGAGCCAAGTTTTATGGCTCCTTGTCATTCATGACTCAAAGAATCAACAGAAGAGTAGTTTGGGGTAGAGAGACTCCCTCCTGTACAATGACTGTTACATCCTAAAACAACACTTGCGTGTCTAATCGGTGTGACATTCCAAGAATGTGAAAGAAAGGGCCATCTGTCTGAGTCAGCTCCATGTTTAGGGTCTCCTGGAAGGAATGATAATATTTTTTTGAAGAATTTTTATTTATGAAAGTTAATTAGATTCGATGACTTTCAATTACTGCGATTTTTGTAATTATTTAGAGAAAAGCACACACAAATGACCACAAACCTGGTTCTACAGCTTTACAATAAATATTTTGATTATTTAAAAAAATGAGATTTTGCAAGACGAAGAATTTAATTGGAAGCAAAAGAAGAACTGTGTAATCCGAGGCTCGCGAGGCAAATGCGATTCTTGCCCAATGCTTGGATACTGGATTATAACCCGAATGCAGGGAAAACTCCAGTGAAGGAAATTACAGTTTACTAAGCAAAAGTCGCTCGGTCCTTGAAATAACCGCTCATGGCGAAGGGGAAAAACAATGCCTTGGACACTGAAGAAACTCAGCAAGCATTTGTGGAATAAATAAAAGACCTTAACATAGCGGGAAAATGGAGTTTAAAATCACATTGCAGACAACGTAGTGATTCGGCCACACAAAGCTTTTCTGTTATCCTCTCGCTCTTTCTAGCTGTGTCTGTCATCCCAGGAAGGTCGTGTGGAGTCTGTCGCCCTCGGTTTCTCCATGAGTGAAATGCAGATAGTGATGCTATTTCAGAGGGTTATTGTGGAATTTATATGAGACGTAATCTCTGACCGAAACCTGTGTCTGACAGGGAATTAACACTCCGTAAATGTTATATACAGTCCTTTAAAATTATGCAAAAACAGAACAAGAGTGCCTCAGGGTCGTCACCCGGAGACGCGTCGGCGAGAGGTGGCGAAAGCGGAACAGGCCGTGTTTCTGGGCAGTTGCCGCAAGCGCAGCACAGCGCTCGGCCTTACCCGCTAAGCAGGTGCTCTCCCAGCTCGGTCAGCTCTTCAGGGAGATGCTTTAGGAACCTAAGCGGTTGGTTTTGCCTTTATGTCCGTTTAAGACTAACAGACAAGCTCAGAAAGGCGACGTAAATGGTCGGCTTTTTCCAGTTAGTAACAGAAGTGGAGCTTTCACGCACAGCCCCGGCCCCAGAGCGTTTCCTCTCAAGCACGGCCTGTTCCTCTCCTGTCTGTCACGCAGGTGAGCCGGGCGGGGGAGTCAGGCCGCCCGCTCGGAAGGCCCCCGTGCGGCCCACGCGCTCTGTCTACCGGCCCTGTCCACGCGGGATTTTCATTATTTAATGAGTTTTAAAATACACAATTTTCCAAAAACACAAGCAAAAATAAGCAGTTGCTTTTGTGCTTTAGGACCCCCGCTATTCTTGTCATGCAGCTATTTTCTCTGATAGCTTCACACCCACAAAATAAGCAAGAACTCTGGCCCACCACGTCGAATGGAGCACAGAAAGGCAGGGCGCTTGGCCCGTGTGGCCGGACCGGGCCCGATGCCAGGGGGCCCAGGCTGGTTCAGTGGGAGCTTTGAAATTACTTGCAGAAGTTTCTCCTACGACGGTACTCTTTCCAAGAAACTTCTTGCCAGAAATTCTTTGACAGAAATGCATTCCTGGGCGACCCTGGGTGAGTACCTGAGTGGCTGTACTGCAGGAAGCCTGGGTTTTCTGGAAGGGCCTCACGGGAGCCCTGCTGGCATGTTAGTGGATTTCCCGCGCCCTCTCAGGTGCGGGCATAGGGTCGAATCTGTTTCCCTCCCGCCGGCCAGAGCCCCGGGCGGGACAGTAACTTCTGCCCTCTTTTCTTTTCTGTTTTCTCAATCCCTGGCAGCTGAGAAGGGAAGAAAGTCAGCAACGCAACAATAACAGCACTACCAGTGAAGGGCTCAGTCGGCTCGTTCAGGGATTTGGGGTTTTTCCTTTATTTCCCCTGCTCCTTTCTGCCAGCTGTTCTGTCCGGAAAGCAAGCAAAACAGTTTTTCACTGGACGTATCTCACAAAAAGCTTTTCTGTTTTTCCTTATGAGGAGGGAGGAAAATGAATCTTTTTAAAATAAGCAGGTTTACATCTGGAAATAAGGAGGCAGAATCACTGCATAGAATCACCGCATGACCTGAGACCCTGTCAGTGCTTTAAAGCGCCTGGGCCCTGTGCTCAGGTCTGCGGAATCTCCCCCAGCGTTTGCAGGAACGCCTGCGGCCTTCGCAGCTGCTCGGGGCCGAGGCGACCTGAAGGATTAAGCGGCATCTGTCACCGCCAGGGAGCAAAGTGGCGATTCCCGCAGTAGGAGCACCTGAGAGGAGCCTCCTCCCCCAATATTGGTGACGAGGTGCGACTGTCCACCTGGAGTCGGAGAGGAGTGTCCCGCTGACAGCTGGGCGGGAACAGGGTCATGGACAGAGAACTTCCTCCGAGTGGGGTGTCTCAGGGAGCCTGGGCAGACTGGAGGGGAGCACCTCTGAGCAGCGCGGTCTGCGGGGACCCCCCTTTCCAGAAGGGAGTCCCGGCCAGCCTCGTCTTTAGTGGACCCCCACGGAACACGCTGCCGATACCACATTGGCCATTCGTTTACGAGATGGTAGCAATCCAGTTCCGTGTCATGATGCCAGAATTGTGATGTTCCACCCAAAATGCTGTTTTTTTTAAATAGCCAAATCCGAGGTGCTTTTGAAGCTATTGTTTAACACTTGGGAAAAGAGGGGTCAAGTACACACATGCCGGGGTGCAGGCGTGGTTGTGCTTCTGAGTTGTGTACAAAACAGCTTTTAGTAAATTACCGAACTTCTGTCTTACCATGTAAACTCGATGCTTAAAAGGGTCCGCGTCTATGCGCCTTGTAAATATAAGTTTTTCTTAAGTGGCAGCGCTTCTACGTGTTGCTTTCCCAGCAGCAGTGGGGCTGATCTTGTCGAGGGGGAGAAGATGGGAAATGGAAAGAAACGGGAAGCGCCCTCTTCCGCGCGGAGCGCGCCTCGGTTCTCGAGCCCCTGGTGGGCCTGGACGGGGTTAGCAAGTGTCTTTTGACAATGTCTGTTCCTCGCTTTGACTCAGCGTGACCTGCCTCACGCTTTCTAACGACGACAGGTCCTGCAGGTATGGTGACTCACGGTGCCTTCCCTCACCTACGCTCCCTCTTCGCCCCACCTGTCCTCAAAAGTACGTGGCATTATGCTGCTTTGACAGAGAAGGGGACAGACTTAGCAGTGTGGAGGAACTTGCTTGACGTGCTTGGGTGAATCCGAGGAAACTCAGAGCATGAGCCCTGGTCTTCCAGGTGCTTCGGCCTCAGCGCTTCCAGACACTTGTGGGATTTGGTTTCTGTGATTAAATTATGAAAGGAGCAGTGTCCTTCCCCCAGAGCTTTCTGTGTATCGGCTGCAGCCTGTCTTTCGGGGCCTTTGTAAAAGTCCACTTTTAATTCTGGGACACGATGATTGTCATGTTATCGTGACTCTTGGTGAATCACTTTTGTACCAGAGAAGCTGTTGCTCGGAAAACCCAAGGTCCTTTTTGTGAATGTACCACACCCAGACCTCACCCACCCAGCTCCAGACCATGGAGATTACTCAGCCCAGCTGCTCAGAGCAGCTGTCGTGAGTCACCGAGCGACGTGTCGTGGCAGTGATTTTAGAGCAGCCCCTGTGGTCGTGCAGACGGATGCTCCTTTTCACTCCCCGGGTCCCCCATGGTCACTGGCTGCCTGCTCCCTCGCTCAGCTCATCTCTCCACGTGCTTCACGGAGGCGACCACGACTCCTCAGCACAGGGGGGGGAGCAAGGTCAGAGAGCAGCTGTTCCGCAGATGTGGGCCCTCGGGGCGGGCAGGGCCCCCCACACGGCCGCTGAGAATAAAGGACATCAGGGTAGGAAGAGCCACATTTTATTTATCATAAAATAAACTACAGGTGGTCTGCAAACGTCTTATTTAAGATGATCTTTTTTTCTTCAACTTTTAAAAAACTTGTCTCAGAAAAACCTGGTTAACATCATTCTTCCTTCCCCCCGTTATATCCCGCCCATCGGTCATCTTCATAGGGTATGTAAAGGCTTAATCTTTACTAATTTTGTACCAGGATCAATTTGGGGAGATTTTCCTCTGTTTTGTTATCTTTACATAGTTCACAGACTGTGTCTCGTTGCTTCCTGGTAATGAACTGAGGACCGACTAGGCGATGTGGAAGCTCCTGAGAGGTCGGGTCAGAGGACAGAGCCTCAGGAGGGTGGTGGCCGAGGTGAGGCGAGGGCCACCTTAACTGAGGCGCCTGCTCACAGGTGGCGATGTTCCTGGGCGGTGGGATCAATTGAGATTTATCAAGGAGATGCCACAGTTAGAGGAAGGCTCTCTGCATGGGCTGGGAGGTCTTGTTTCTAAAGAAGGTTCCAGATTTCAATCATAGGTGGTGCCTTAGAGTGACAGTTGGCAGATGGTAAGTGGCAGTTTTTGTATTTTGTGCTGCAGACCTAAGTAAGTGTGGATGCAAACGTGGTGTATATGCAATGCTCACACAGCAGTGAGTTTCTGCTTGGCGTATGGGGTGTGTGTCACTCCAAATTTATACTTGGGAGATGTCACTTCCACAGACAAGATTACGGCTACCATTTTATTTTAGCTCTCCTTAATGTCGAGTCTGCATAAAATTTTAGGCACAGTGTTAAAAAAATAAACACAATATATAACCTTCAGAGAAGAAGAGGGGAAATGGAATTTAAAAATTAATCAAATCTCACTCATGAATATAGATGCAAACATCTTAAATAAAATATCAGCAAGCCCAATCTAGCATGAGGAATTAGCTTTCTAAGACATCTATTACTGTAAAGTTTCCTACCTTAAGTAACATCCTGGCCCATAAAGTGAGTGGAAAGATAATGTCCTGCTAGGAGACACAACCTTGCTTTTCGGAAGCCCACAGTCAGCCTTGCAAAAGTTACCTTGGGGACTATTTGGAAGCAAGTCTCAGATAGATCACTTAATCAATAAAGAGAGAATGGATGGGCTGGTGCCCAGAGTGGACGTAGAACAGTTAGTAACTGTTACCCACAGTGATAGACAGGAGCTGGGTCTAGACCTCTGACTCAACGTGGGTGGTATTGGAAGTTAATGAACTTGGACAAAATCGAGAAATTTGGGAGGAAAAATGGGCATGACAAAGTAAGAACTTGGATTATGCACACTCTCACATCAACATTTGAAAGCCCCGATGGAACGACCATTAAATTTATCAAGGGGTTTTCAGTGTAAGACATGGGCATTATTGCTCATCTAAAGACTGCCATCGTCAGTTCTGCGTCTTTTAAACTGGCATTTACCTGGCAACAGACTTAGGTAAAATCCAACTTGAGTTGAATTCAGCTCAACTCAACGCACCTCACTTGGGGACTGTCCACACCTTCTGCCTTCACCCCACTGACACAATCTTCCAGAACCAGGGACTGTTGATAAGAATATTCGAGCCCAGCCCACGTGGCCCAGGGGCTGAGCGTTGAGCCCGTTCGATTCAGGTCAGGGCACAGGCCTGGGTTGCAGGCTCGATCCCCAGGGGGGCATGCAGGCAGCCTCACGATGTTCTCGCTCATCAATGTTTCTAGCTCTCTCTCCCTTAAAAGCAATACAAAAAAATGAAAAGAAAACAGAAAACTCCAGAGGCTGTGCTTCCAGGGACTTTGAAATCTGTGGCTTCTTCCTTTTATTTTATTTTTCCCCATTTCTGATGTTTTAAGTATTTTCTAAACCCACTCGTACATGAAAATGGCTGGCCTATTGTATGTTATATCCACCAGCATTTCTTTCTTTGCAACCAGTAGACCCAGCATCTTTCATTTGGGTACCTTTCCATTAATTTCACAGTTTACGCACTAGCCTAATGATTTCAAAGATACCAGGGTAAGAAGCATGGCTACAGCCAAAACAGTGTTGCCCACTTTTCCACCAACTTCTTTTGGCCTCCATAGAAGTCTTAGTAATGGAAGCACACACTGTCTGGGATGAGGCCATGCCCTCTTTATTGAGTACCAGGTTCCCTGCTTCCAGTTTACTAAACTTCACTGAAAATTACCTGTAAATCGGATACTTTATGGACATTTCTAGTAGTTAAGGGGCCGCCACTGTAACCCGGAAATGGGAATTTCTGAGTTTGTCGCGACTGGAAGAACCTTTGATTCCCAGATATACAAAGGTAACTTAGACAGCGATTGAGTTATCTACGCTGCAGTTCTACGATGCCTCGCTAGAGTCTTGGGTTCAAGTGTCAGCAACTCTCTTTTCATTGTTGGGTCCCCAGCAGATGTCACTGGGCACCTGATAAATATTGAATGAGTGACATTCCACCCTCGTATTCTTCCGTTCACAACTGGACATTAGTACACCGTAGTAGTTAACGTTTACGCTAGCCTCTCATGATCTAAGCATTTGGTATTTTGAATTAAAATTGTATTTTGTTATTTTCTTTGTACATATAGGGATTAGTATTTGTGTCTCTGAAAAAAATCATTTAAGTCATTTGGTATAGTTTAAAATATTCCCAAATCAGGGACATCTTTTATTTTATAACATTATAGAAGACATTTTAAACCTGTTGAGAGGTTTTAGCTCTCAGTGTTAACAGTTGAGAAATGGTAGAAATCACCTTTAAGTTACAGGTAAGAAGAATTGTGCTTCATTGTAAGGTTCCTGGACTTTGGAGACAGGTACAATTCCCTCAATAGAAGCCCCTCCCCATTTGGCTCAGTATCTACAATATAAATACATTTGTGTAGGAATACAATGCTATTATTTCAAACTATTTTTAACTGGATTTTGTATTATGCTTATGGTTTTTTAATCAGACCCCCAAAAGTTGGTGAGATTGAAAAGACCTCCTTAGTCACATTCATTCTCAAGGCCCTGCACACACACGCTAATAACACACAAGCACACACAACCCCAGTGTTTAGCCCCCATGTTAGATATGTGGTTTTCTAAGGACCCCAATTGTGTTTCTCTAGTTGTGATTTTTCACACCCCTGTGGCCTTTCCCCACCACACGGTCCCCACTCAGAGAGGAGCTAGCAGGGACCACAAGACGTCACTGTGGGTTTCCCAGCAACCTTTGTATGAGCCACGAATGACCCTTGAAACCAGGGGTCACTGTTAGGGAACAGCCGCTGCATCTCCCCGGGACACCTGGGTCAGGCTCGCCCCAGACCTCCTCCGCCTCAGTCCCCATCACCAGGCCAAAAGATCTAGGTGCTCATGCTTAAATAAAACAGAATCAAAGATAAGGTGCTGCAAGCCCGGGGCTCAGCGATGACTCATACGAATTACACACGTGTGGCTTCGTAAAGAAACTCACCCAGCACAGCTGACCCAAGGACTGAATAATGGCCTGTTCCTGATGCGACTCTGGGACGGCGGGAACGTAGCACCGACAGGTAAAAGGGAGCCTTGTGATGATTTACTGCGGCTTTTGTCTTGTGCTTAGTGAGCTCTTGGTAATGTAGAAAAGCTAAATGTCCTCTTTTTTTAGGTCTGGGAATCTCATATATTTTTTAAAAGATATTTTAGAAAATGGAGAGATCGCAGACTTTGCCCCAAGATAGAGGATTTGAGGGTCATATCAATGTGGGTGTAATTATAGGAAGCAGTTTATGAACCAAGCTGCTCTTTAGGAAATAAAAATTGCCAACCTGTATTTGCTGGTCTGTTGGAATTGTGGTTCTTGTGTGATGATGATACTGTAGCTATGATGACAGAGTCCCCGTTGTTTAGAATAGAGTGACGTCCTGATGGATGGCATTATACAATGACATTTGCTTCAACATAGTCCTGGGAGTGGGGGTGGGGAGGGCAGGGGTGGGTGGCAGAGGAAACAAGACTGGCCGTGGGTTGACAGCCGCTCAGCTGGGTGGGCAGCTTCTACGTCTGAAATATTCCACAGTTCATAAGCGGGCGAAACTGCCACCCCGGGGCCGAGCAGGAGTCTGTTCCTCTGGATCTTCCGACAGAGGAGGAACCCCGTGACCTAAGTCCCCAGTTTCAGGAACATACCCTCAAAGCTCCCTGTCTGTGGGTCACGCCTGCGCGGGGTCAGCTAAGCACCGGCTTTTGGAAGCAGCGAGCTCCTGACGTTCGCGATTGGTCGTGAAAACTAAAAAGGGAGAACGGTTTGCGTTTTACATTTGTGTCCGGAATCTACCCGTTATAACTGTGGAAGACGATTGGCCCAACGTTCTGCTTTTTCAGAGTTTCTTGAAAAAAATCTGTTCACTCCTGAGCGTGTAACTGGTATATGTAGGTTGGCGTGATAATCCCACTTAGGCTTCAACTGTCCGTTTTGAAGGATCTAAAAGTGCCAGGACTTCTTTCCCGCAGACGTGCCTCCATCTCTCTGACGACTCCCACTGTTGTTCCTGGACACTTTTCCAGCCTCACTGTGCCTTTCTCACTGAGGATTGGTGACCAGACAAACACACAGGTCCCTGAGTTGTCCGACACATTCGCATTGGTTGAAACGGGAACAGAACCACCCCCTTTCATTTCCCATGGCCTTCCTGCAAGGTTTACATTTTTATTTTAGCCTTTGTGGGTAGCAATAGCGTGCCGTCTCCAGTCTGTGGAAGAGCTCACGCTTTTTCTCTGACATCACAGTTCCGAGTCCATTACCTTCTATGGAATATAATTTTTATTCGTTTCCTTAGTGTTTTATCTAATACCAGTTTCCTTTAAAACTTCTGCCTGCCCGCAGGGCCCAGTGATCGCCTGCGGGTCATCCAGTCCACTTTTGTGCTCACACCACGGAAGGTTCCAGGTTCCTGGGTGTATTCAGAGGTTTCCTGGAACATTGTTCTTATAGGATCACAGGCACCAGCGTCGAAGTGAGTCTGTCCCAGCACGTTCGCTTCCTTGCAGGTTCCTTCATGAATCCCCCCAGTTGAACACACTCAGTTGATTCAGTCTGTTGTTCCTTATTTTTTCGAGTAAATTAACTGCAACAGCATTTTCCTTCCTTGCCATGTAGTCGCTTTTAAAAATCACTTTTGCTTTTGATGCATTTAAAATTTCTGAGGTGTAATTAGCTCATTAGTCCACCCGATTATCTAGGTGAACTATTATGTGTGTGCTGCAGGCCAGCAAAGCACACGTCTCAGCTAACTGAAGCCAGAGCCTCCCCCTACCCCCTGCCACTGCACTGGAAACCTGTTACCCCGTGGGCTACAGAAAGCCCTCTTGAAGTAGTCTTGGGAATCCCACATTCAAATGACTCCCTACACTGACATTTTTGTGTGAAATCACAGGTGTGTGTCCTCAGTCCCTGCAACCCGAGTGCACGGCCCCATGGAGGAGGCATCTATAGAAACAGGTCATTATACACAGGTGTCCAAAATTGTTTTAAGAACAAAATTGTCCCAATTTTTATTATAAAGCATCCTCTGTTTAGTGCACTGTAACCAAATAAAAGTGCAAAGCCAAAAAGTCCAAAGCTTAAGATTGAAATTTCTTTTACAAACAAAAATTAACGTTTTCTTCACGTTTTTCACCCATTCCCCCCTCCACCCCCTTCCATCCGAGGGGAACAGCGTCGATAATATCGTGATGGGTTTGCAGGGTAACAGGTGATTCCTAGAATCAGTGAGGTGATCGTGTTGTAAGGTACAGAAATGTTAAATCACTGTACTGTACCCCTGAAACTGACATAACGTTGTGTACCAGCTACACCGAAATAAAAAAATTTAAATAAAAATATTAGTGTTTACTTTCGCTGTGCGGCTTGTGTCGATCATCACGCTCCCTTACGGCCGCCGCGGGGAGACGGAGAGCCAGCGGGGGACCACAGCGGGCACCTGTGAACGTGCTGGACCGAACGGGCCCGTGGCTGACCACCCTTCGGCCCTTCCTAACGTCACCAGGGAACCTGCCCCCGCGCAGACGGCCTGAGCTGAGCGGGCTCGGTCGGAAGCCTTGCCCCCTTTGTGCTAACGTGACACGCCTGAAGCTCGTCCGCCGCCCGCCCTTCCTGTGGCAGCGGAGGGTCTGACCAGAGCATGGCAGAGCCGGCTCATTTTAGAGAAAGGACTGGGCTGCAATTAACCTTTACCCGCTGAAGGGGAACTTTAGTTCCCGGCAAGGAGTGGGTCCCGCTGGCCCAATTTAGATGCTGACGGAATTTAAATGCCGTCTTTTAAAGGTTAAGTTACTTGTCCCAGGTCACATAGTCTGTAGGATTAGAACTTAAGTCAAGATGATTTAGCCCTAATTCAAGATAAAGAGCAGGTATTCTCAGAGATGGCTTGGAGGTAAATATTAGCAATCTAATATGGCAAGAAGTGCATGGGAATCATTTTACTCCGGAAATGTCTTTTCTCCTGCTTCCGTGAAGGCGATAGCCCAGTAATTTTTGCCCACGTATACCAACAAAAGGTAGAGCCTAAAAAACAGTGACTAAAAGCATAAAGGTGAATAAGAGGACCTGGGGCCGTTGTTCCTCGTGGCAGAGCACAGGACGTAGAGATGCTGTGTAAGGGGGCCCCATCCTGCGTCGCTCAGCCGTAGACGGTGCCTTGGTCAAGTTCACCTGCCAGCAGGACATGCCAGGCGCATGTTTCCGTTTTTCCTCCCATCCGTCCAGCTGCTCTTTCCGCCGCCTTTTAGGGCGGAAAATCTCAGCTGCGTGCAAATTGCCTGCTGACGTCTTTTGTTCTAGAAGTGACCTCCAGAAAAAACACAACTGTGAGCTGTGCCTACATAAAAAAAAAAGACGGCTGTGGTTCTGCGTGGAAGCCAGTTCTAAACTTAGATCCTCACCAGGTGGAAGCGCGAGCAGCTGCCAGCTGACCCCGATGCACAGACACTGTTGATTCCGAGGGAAGGAGAAGGGCCCACCAGTCACCCGTCGCTCCGGAGCTCCCTGGCCGCGCAGTCCGTCCGGGGCTGTGTCAACCGGCCCGGCTGCGCCGGGTTGATCTGTAAGCAGTTCACAGGCTTTCCCGTTAAAGACAGAGCGCTCGTTTCTATCCAGTTTCCCACTAGGAAAAACAAATTAGCACGTTTTTACTTGTTGTATCACACAAATAGTTAAATACTTGGGGCTGCAGCTGAGTCTCCACTTTAAAAATAGAAAAGGCCACCGCATTTCTGGCCCTCGCCCCACCCCGCACCTCCCGGCAGCTCCCGGCGTTTCTGCGCAGAGCTCAGCGTGGAGGCCGCGCTCCGCCGGCGCCCGGAGCCGTGGGTCCCCGGGAAGGGAGAAGCAGGCGGCCGTCGCTGGTGTTGCTGCGGCTAGGGCACCGGCTCCGGCGCCACCTGGTTGTGGCGGGCAGAGCGGCCCAGCACCTATGCCCGCAGATCCCGCCGGTGAGAGGGGCGGCATTGAGCCGACCCGCCCGCCGAGGCCGGCGAGGCCCGAGGAGGCCGCCTCCAGGCGCGGCGCCAGCTGGGGCCTGCTCGCCAGTCAAGGTTAGTGGAGCAGCCGCCTCCCCGCGCTCTGCCCCCTGCGCTGCGGGCACTGTCACCGGGGCGCGTTCCAGGGGCGGGGGCGCATGTAAGGGGTAGCATGGGGACGGCCACACCGTGTCCCCGCTAGTGTGGAAAACGCACCTGCGCGCGCGGGCCCTGACTGTCAGACGCCTGGTCCTGGGCGCCCGCGGGTCCCTGAGAGCAGGTGCTTCTAGGTGGCCTGGAGACGGGAGGGCGCGTTAAGCAAGAAAAGACGAGACTGCTTCCGAGCAGTTCAACGTGGAAATTTTGAGTCTTTTCAATGGGACCCGAACATAGGAGGGTGGTGCAGGGAAGGAAATGAGTGGAACAGGTTTTCTCACGTGCTCTGACGCCTCGGCCTTCATCACGGGCAAGCGCGAAGGGCAAGGGAGAGGGGCCCCGACCGAAGGGCAGCTGGGCGGGGGCCTGGGCTTTAGGGAGAAGGGAGAGGGGCCCCGACCGAAGGGCAGCTGGGCGAGGGCCTGGGCTTTAGGGAGAAGGGAGAGGGGGCCCCGGCCGAAGGGCAGCTGGGTGAGGGCCTGGGCTTTAGGGAGAAGGGAGAGGGGCCCCGACCGAAGGGCAGCTGGGCAAGGAACTGGGCTTTAGAGAGAAGAGCTGAAGCTTCCATTTCAGCAGAACATCACTGTGGTCGATGATAGGCTTAGCAGGTAGAAACGAAGATTCAGAGACCAAAATTGTCAGAGTTTTTTACTATGCAATGGTTGGAGTCTGAAGAATATTATTTATAAGTTATTATAAAATTCTAAAATGTACAAAGCATGTTTTTAAATAGGATAAAATACTGTCATTTCTTTAAAAGATTGAGGGAGGAACCCGGCTCTTTTTCCTAACCCCAAATTACATTCCCTTTTAATTACTTTTTAAAAAACATGTTTTTATTGATTTAGAGAGAGAATAAAGGAGAGAGAAACATCAGTGCGAGAGAGAAACATTGATCAGTTGTCCCCTGTATGCACCCCTACTAGGCACCGAGCCCGAAACCTGGGCATGAGCCCTGACCAGGAATCGAACCCGAGACATTTTGGTGCACTGGACAACGCTCAACCAACTGCGCCACACCAGCCAGGGCCTTTCAATGACTTTTTAACAATGCAATTATCAGTAAAGATTAATAACAAATTAGCGTGGATAAAAAGTGGTTAACTACAGAAAAGACAATTTAACAATTCAACAAGTGTTTATGGAGCACTTACTATGTGCTGGGCTGTGTTAGGTGCTGGGAAACAGTGACAAATAGTCTCAAGGTCCTTGAAGCCCAGGAGGAGGGGGGGGGGGCTGTCAATTAGTAGAGAATAAAAAGCTTTCTGTCCTTCCTTAAATGGAGAGTAAATTACCTAAATATGGTCCTGACCACAGGTAGGCATATGAGCAGCTTAACAGAGCTGGCTGAGGGGGTAAAAAATTTAAAAATCAGTCAATTAATTCACCTGGATGAGTCTCACAGAGGAAGTTGAAAATAGCTGTAATATTATGTTAAAAATCTAATTGTGTGTAAAGAAAATATGGTTTTACATAATCTCATTTGATATAGTCTAAATAAATTGAAATTATTATAAGAGAGAAATGTCCCATGCTTTGATTAAAAAAAAACAACTTAGCAAACTTGCGTTAGATTCCATTTCCAATTTTTCCAGCACTTACAATGAGAATGTAAACAGGCCCCATCTTGCTGGAGGCAATTTGATGTTGTATCAAAATTTTAAGAATTTATGCTAAACAGATAATTAGACACATTCACAAAGGTAAAAAATAATGTTGATTCCCTAAAAGCGGAAGCTGCCTAAACCCCGTTTAATAGGAGGTGAACTCAAGCAATGGTGGTAAACCTATGGCATGAAATATAGGTTATATAGTAGTCATTTAGCATATTGTGGAATTGTGTTTTGTGACATGAAACAGTGACCCCATGACATCCATCAGTGCAAACAGGTGAAAAGCAACCTGAACAGTCCGGCCGCCTCTTGCTTAAGATGACTCGGGAGGGACGGGAGGATTTGTTCACAGAGGTGGTATTTCCGTGGGGAACGGAAGCCAGGGAGGAAGCGTGTGCGTGTGTGTGTGTGCGTGTGTGTGTGCGCGTGTGTGTGTCAGGAGCTTGGCCTGCAGAGTGAACAGAAAGGCCCATGTTGTGTTTGAGCAAAAGCAAGGAGGCGGGTGTGGCTGAGCCAGGGAGATGGAGGGAGGGGAGGTAGAACCTGAGACCAAGAGGAGACCCCTGCAGGGCATGACAAGGACTTTGGGTTTTACTCCCATGAGAAGCTGGGCCACTGGATTCTTTCTGACTGTAAAGGATCACGCTGGCTCCTGAGTGCAGGGCAGACAGACGAAGGGCATGCGTGCGTCTCACAGACCCCTCAAGAGGCCTCTGCAGGGTCGGCGAGGGTGATGGTGGCTTGGCGAGGGTGGCAGAGTGGATGTCCTGAGATGACAGCCCAAGTCTGGATTCGGTGAGAATGGCAGAGGCAAGAGGATCTGCTGGGGTGGAAGAAACAGAGGGAAATCAGCAGCTATGCAAGGTTTGGGCCTTGAAGCACCCGGGTGAGTGGAGGCGCCCTGTGCCGATAGGAGGAGGGAGATTTTGGAGGGTCACAGCAAGGGCCAGCATCAGACCTGTGAAGCTGAATCTCCTGTTTCTATGTAGAAGCACAGGTCTGGAATCCAGAGGAGAGAGCTGGGCTGGAGATATAAACTTGGGGTGGTCAACATGTGGATAATATTTATACCAACGGGACTAGGATGGATGCGCCCAAGGGTGGGCGTAGGTAGATGTAAGGACTGAGCTCGGGAGGATGTCGATTCCTGAAAAATAAAGCCGAAAAGGAGTACCCAGGCCAGTAAAAACTGCTTCCTTGCAAAGAAGCACATGAAACTGTCAGTATATATGATGTTTCCTTGAAAAGGACCGTGCTTAAATTTAAGACTGTGATTCGTGCCGGGAGAAAGAGGGTCGGCCACACTGCTTAAAACCACAGAGAAGCAGAAAGGAGTAGCTGGTGCGGGGAGAAAGGTGATGCATTTGCTTTCAGAGACGTGCTGAGATGCCAGCCAAACAGCCAGGTGAGTGCCCAGAAGTCAGTGTTAAAATGTGGCACTGAAACTGGTGGAAGAGACCAGGTTAGAGCTATAGACTGGGGAGTTATCCATATGGATGTGACAATGGACCATGTGCCCCAGGGTTTATGTGGCTCCATTCGTCTGACTGATCTGGTCAACAGAAGAGTAAACAATAGAGGTCAGCAGGTGCCTGGTGGTGGTTATTTATTCGGTAAACTTGTGAGTAGGGATGAGCCAGACGTTGTTGAGCTTGAAGCTGGTCCATTCTGGGGGATCTTCTTAAGAAAGTTAACATGAAATTACACAGTCTTAGCAGGTGTCTGTGCAACTGGGGGCCTGGACTGAAGTTTCACTGGCTTCATGGTAAATCTGCCTCCATTATGAAGACGACTGTCGACTTAATATTTCATAGCGCAGGAAGCTATAAGGTGTCATAAGCCGGCACTCTGCCTCGCGCATGACGATGACATTGCTCCTGGCCTCGCCAGGGAGCCTGCGTCCCTCTTCTGGGAGGGGACTCAGATGAGAAGTCAGAGTTCCTAAAAAATAAAACGGTTTCCTCCCAGCCACGGGCAGAGATCTAAGTGCAAGACTTTGATTTCATTGCAGGGCCCACACCGTAAGGAGAAAAAATAGCGCTAGGACCAGCGATTTCGCAAAGAGCAGTGGTACCAAGGAAAGGCCGTTTCGGAAATCGGCCGGGCTGCCGGCGGACCCGAGCGACGGACGGAGGGTCACTGGGACACGGAATTCCCGGCGACGCGCGGCTGAGGGACGGGAGGCGCACGGGGGTCTTCCAGCCTCGAGCAAGCGGCACGCTCGGCGTTGATTCAAGCAAATTGCACAGGCCCCTGCGCAAGGCACTTTCCCGAGTTGTTTTCCTGCACCGGCGCCTTACCGCCCGCGGCACAGCCAGCAGCCGGCAGGGACAGTATGCGGCTCCCTCCCAGAGCCACCCGACTGCCCTCCCCGGTCCCCACCACGCACCCTTCATTCCCTGCTAAAGTCGCCGGGCTGGCGGGGCCAGGCGGCCTTCGGCCCTCCCTCTGGGCCCCTCCACCCCGTGGGGTCAGCCCTGGAAAGCCTGTTAGCCGTTGCTGCACCCCTACAAAAATCAGATTCCCGAAGCCGTTTCTCCTTTTGGAGAGGAATGGGCACGCTGCCAGGAGGTCAGAGCTCCTTAAAATGGCCGAGTAGAACTAGCCAAGGACAAGTCATTTTTTTTTTTTATGCTGATAAAAAAATATATATGAGTCGGATTTACCTGCAGAGCGGCTGGCTCGAGGTGCCGTGGGGAGACGGCGATTTAGGTAGGTGCAGCCCCCACCCCGGACTGCGGGCGTCCGAGGCCGCGGGGGTTTTCGCTCCTGCAACGTGATGTTTACCGACCGGCCATCTCGCTCCCTGTAAATTAAATACCAGATGTCTGGGAACCGGTGTTGTTTCTAAATATATTCTGAGTCACCTCCTGTGAGAGGCCATAACAGTGGGCATTTGTTTAGAGTGGGGAAAGTTCCAGCTCTTTTGTAAAATGATTTTCACACTGAATAATGTATCCCAAAAGGGTTAAGTTGAACGTTTTTTAGTCTTAGCTACCGAATTAAAGTCTGACGGGATTGTAAGGTGACTGTATTGCTGTATGTGAAGACACTTATATTGTTTGGTCTGGAGAAAGCTTATTGTACGGAAAGGAGAGATAGTGTTGAACTCATCTGACTAGAAAGGTGCCGTCGCTAACTTTCAGATTCCGAAAGGGAGAAATAGGGAGGCGTGAAGACTGAGTTCAGAACAGGAGCCGGCACGTGATATAATATCTGTTAATTCTCACCCCTTCCCAGATCAATTACAGAGATTCTAGGGACTTACAAGGAAACAGTGAGGGGGGCTGCCAGGGAGACAGAGAGGCGGGATTCCAACAGAAGAGGTTTCGTGTCCGTGAACAGCATGCGTGTGCTGTAAACTGCTCCTTGAGTAGATCCGTGTTTGGTTATTTCTCACAGCTTACTTAGGACAGAAGAACGGAGCAGCCATTGTGCCTGCCGGCTTAAATACCTTTATAAGTCATGCGATTGCTTAATATAGTTTATTTAATTATGTTGGTAACACTGCAGATCGTTTCAGTCCATAGATGCTACTATTCATGGCTTGCGTTTCCTTCGTTTTGGAGAAAGGATTGCCCCTGAAGTGCTTATTAAAGTCTCCCCTGTTTGTCGGTTTATGTTGAGTGGAATGTTGGGTGTTACTTGCTGGGCATGGATACAGCAGGTCCTGGGAGCCTTCCCAACCCCCCCCAGTCCTGTCCCACAGGCGGCGCTTCCCCATTTGGCGAGGACACTGGCGCCCGTGTTGCTACGACGGCATGGAGGCCCCGGTCCAGCCCGCCTGGCCTTTTCCTCTGGGAGCTCCTGGGCTCTAGACCCCCCCCTGGTTTCTTGCCTCCTCCTGGTCTCCGTTTCCATCTCTTCCCCTCCTGCTCTTGCCTGTCCCCTGCTGGAAGCAATAATGACGGACGGCAGGGGTCCCACCGTGAGCATAGCTGAGCTCAGCCTAGAAAACGCCGTCCTGGCAGCGGTTTCTCCAAGCCTTCGTCCCTGCCCAGAGGGCCGTGGGGTCCCTCACCCAGCAGGATATGCTGTCAGTGGGTTCGTCACTGACCACCTGCCCACACGCTCCAGCAGATTGCTGTGACATTCAACTCCTTTTTTGTGCCGATGGAGGTTGTATTAATAGAAATAATAGCAAACACACATACGTAGGATCTGGCTTCGGCATTTTCTCTCCCCACCAAAATGGACTTCAGAAACCAGAGTGGGACAGAAAGGCATGTGACAGTCTGGGGAGGGGGGACACTGGGGGTTGGGATATCAGTGGTAAATTCAAACACTTTGTTTATCTATTTTGGTCGTTGTGTAGCCTGTTTTCTAAATGACCCTTTTCCTTCCCATTCTCGCTCCTTTTTCTCTGGTTTGTGGACACCAGCTAGCGGTGCTGAAGTGAGTCAGAGGCAATCATTCTGATGGACAAACACATTAGGATGCGAAAGAGGAATATCAGGTCCCTCATAGCTGAAAATATTGTTGACTTTGCTGCCTCTTAAAGGTCTTCATGATATACCTGAAAGAAGTGAGTCCAGAATGAATCCCAAAGGCATTTCTCCAGGCTTTTCCCAGCCCCAGCGTCTGGTTAATGGCCGTGGTAGCTGAGGATGAAGGAAGATCGCACAGTGCTAACCAGTGGGCCTCGATTCAGTCAGCACAGATTTTAGAGAGAAGTTAAGGGTAATGGACTTTATTAAGCCTGTAGACAGGAGGGCACACATGGTTATTATAAATATTATAACATCATTTAAATGCAAACAGCTTTAAGCATTGGTTACTCAAAACCTTATTAATTTACTGCTCATTAAACCAAACATAGTGGTTTCCCCGATCTGCCTGGAAAGTGAATACTACAGTTTTCTTATTTAAATATCCACAGGGAAGATTGGTGCATGTTCCAAAGTCCTCCAGGGTTTCACTCCGCAGTCGAGCTGTTTAATGAAACAAATGGATGCATATGATTTATAAGTCATCAGATTTCATCTTAGAAGCTGGAACTCGAAACATGCTTGTTCCCCCAAATAATATTATTTACGATGAGACTTCACTGCATGTAGTGAGAACACAATGCTCTAATTTCTTATAAATCATTATTTTGCCTCCAAATTTTGTTCTATCAACGGATATTTATTGATGTGCCATATTTATTTCCATTCTGCTTATAATAGATAACAGGAGTATTGCATCTGGAAAGAAATAATGCACAGAAGCTAATAACTGTTATTTCAGTGGAAAACTCAAAGGATTGGATGTCTGGCTTTTTTTGGATGGGCAAGAAACAATGCTAGATGCAAAGGCAAAACCGAGACAGTGCAGTGTCGTAACTAGATTGGCTCTGGAGTTAGACCATGTGACTCTCTTTAGATGATTTCAGTTCTTCCAGCTATCATCTCCTCAACTTTAAGATAGGAACAATAATTGTATATCCCTGAAATAGTTGTGAGAACTAAGTGGGATGTGCACAGTGCTTAGACTGGTGCATTCACATGGTGAATGCTATTCGACATTAGCTATTGTCACCATGACTTATATATCAATCCAGTAAGTAGAAGAAAGTCTCTTTCCCCTCCCCATTAGAAGCTATATTTTTAATAAAACCCCAGTATCAGTGGTTATAAAAAAGACTGGTGATTGGCAGTTGACTTCTGCTCTAGACCAGGCTCACTTGGTCATTTCATAATCCTGTGATATATGCCCCGCATTTTATCCAGTGGAATTGTTTGGACCTCACTTAGGTTGTGGGAAAGCCCTACTGTAAGGCCGTCCTACAGAAGCACAGGGGTGCATGTGGACTTTTGGGAAGGTATGAAGTGCAGGAACGATGCGGTGCTGTCTAAAGGACACCTACCACGTTTCCGATAGTTTTCCTGACCTGTTTAGATAGGCTTTAGACAGGCTTTGCCTGACGTGCATGTCTGACTAGTAGCTAAGTGACTTTATTTAAATTGCACTAGAACTGGTTAGAGTTGTTGTTGTTGTTTTTTAAATATATCTTTATTGATTTCAGAGAGAGGAAAGGAGAGGGAGAGAGAGAGAAACATCAATGATGAGAGTCATTGATCGGCCGCCTCCTGCACGCCCCCTGCTGGGGATCGAGCCCACAACCCAGGCCTGTGCCCTGACCGGGAATTGAACCCCCATCACCTGGATCCTAGGTAGACGCTCAACCGCTGAGCCACGCCTGGCCGGGGCAAGCAGCTTTTAAAGATTATTTTTATTTGTTGCATCCTGTGGATCCCCAAGTGGGGAAGAGATAGTAAACAAGGAGACAGAGACTAGCAAACATGACCCCACTGCATGGGGAAGATGCTGTCTCTAGTCAGCATCACAGTAATTTATCAGCCAATGACTCCCTTTTAGGGAATGTTTGCTGACTTGCGTAGTCTGCATATTTAATTACTCTGAAACATTCAACGCGATCTCTCATGTCCACTCAATAGAACCAGCAACGCTGACCCTGTTTGACAAGAAAATCACTGTGTGCCAGCCCAGTGTCCTGTAAAGCCACCTGGGTGACCACTAGGTGGGGAGAGTGCACCCCTGGGTGGTGGCTGGGTGCCTAGAGGGGCTGGGGAGAGAGAAGAGGGGGCTTTTACATGAGAGGGAAAGGTTCCAATGGGAGGGGCACAAAAGGCATGTCAGAAGAGGGGGACTTGGGGACATGGCAGGTCAACATTTCCCACCAGGGCGCAGGGTTGGAGGGCTTCAGTCCACCATCTGCCGCCCACTGGGTGAGCCCCTGGCACTCTCTGCACCATTTCCAGCAAAGCTGACAGCGTGCTCCTCCCACTGTGTGTGACACCCCTTTCTAGGGCCCACCGGCTCGCTCCGCGTCTCTGAACTTGGGGCTCATGGTCCAGGTCTCAGGACTTGGGGCTCAGCTACTCACCCTCCATGGCCATGTGCTGTAGCCCCTCACGCCTCGGGGCAGGGAAGCAGCAGGGCGGGGGGAGTGTGGTGAGGCGGCTGGTCCAGCTGCTTCTCTGCTAAAAGTGCCCCAAAAAATAAATGAATAAAAAGGGGGGCTTCTGTTTGGAAGACCGGGAGACAGAGGAGGATTTTTGTTTGTTTGTTGTTTGTTTCGGTGGCAGATTTAGTACCTCAATTCCGTTCTTTGAAGGAGAAGTCCGAAGGTGCAGGAAGTCTGGGCGAGGTCAAGTCCAGACCTGCACGGCCTGGGTTTGGGATCCGCCGGTCTGGACCCTTTAGAGAAGAATCCGATTTCCTGATGTCTTGGTCCCCTGTGGACACTGAGTCTGTCTGAGTGGTTCCTCTGTCACAGGATGGGTCCTGGCTCAGAGGTCTCCCTGGACTCAGGATGTCTGTGTTCTCTCTTTTCTGGCAGGTTCCTGGGCAGACCGCTCACCACTCCACGAGGCGGCGAGTCAAGGCCGCCTCCTCGCCCTGCGGACTCTGTTGTCACAGGTAAACTATCCCATATGCTTGAAGCAGGCCCGTCCATGAGCAGAGACATGAACCATCAAAGGCAGCAACTCAAATATAAAACCGCTTCACAAACTTTATTAGTCTTTTTATTTTAGCTCACGAAGCAGCCAGGTCTGTGGCCTCTCATTTATCTTCAAAACGTCTTTATAAATATTTTGGTGCATAATCTTATGTCCTAGAATTTCAGATTTCTCTCAGTATAGTTGTTTATTGATAGACATTTTTGCAAGAAATGATTGGAATTATGTTGTTTATTAAGCATTTTAAATATCCTCAACTCTGTACAATGTGCAGCTCATTGCAGACTCAGTTCAGCCCAAAATATCCGAAAAGGGGCAGCCGGGCCGACGCCCACACCCTCTTGCATCGCCGTCACCTGTGATGTGTTGAGGGAACTGCCCCCGAGAGCTAAGGACCAACCATTTCCACAGCTGCCTGCTCAGCAGACTCGCCAGAGGCAACGTGAAAAACAGGCTATTTGTTGAAATACAAAGAGCTTTGGCTTGGCCTGTGCATTTTTAAAATTTTCCAGCGTGATTCAAATGCACATCCAGACCAGGAAGCCGATGCCCTAGTGTCTCCCAGCATCAGAGAGAGAGAGGCGACGGCCACAAGGGAGGAGAGGGTGTCACCCAGGGTGCCTGGGGCTGGGGACCTCTACGCCAGGCCGGCACTAGAAGTGAATCCCAACCTCCCTGAGCCCCGCTGTGTCCTCCGTGAAGGGAAGGGTTAGGATGAGGTGCCCCCTGAGGGCCGGGCACCTCTCCGGTAACTATGACTATTTTGTCTGCGCATCACTTGTTGAAAAAACCCTGCAAAACGTCATTCGTGTCTAGAGGCGTCATGCAAGGGTCAGGTGGCTCGTTGAGCGGGGAGCAGCCTCAGGATATTTCATAACATGGATCTCATATCTGCCAACAGGCCAGCGGGAAGAGTCAGAGGCTGCCCCAAGGTCCCGTGTGAAAGGGAGTCTCGACCTTCCAGATGCTTCCGTCCTCTGGTCACTCTAGTGAGTGGCAGTTAGGACTTACTCCAAGCATGACCGCTGGCCAGCCACTTCAGAATCTTTGAAAGAATAATTTTCAGGGATCTTAAAAATGGCCACTTGCACTCGGAATTTTCTTGTCTTTACTTTAAGATTTCTCACGTCCATGGGGCATTACAGACCATGGTCATCTGTAATACCTTATGGGGATTTGGGCCCTGAAAAATCTTCTCATTATAGTGTTTAATGTGATGGGCAACAGCCAATGAATTACCAACAATAGCAAGAAGGCAAAGAATCTCAGGTCCTGGTAATATTTAATTATTTTCGTCTGATATCATTAGTTTAATGGGAATATAAGTTTTAAGTGTGTTTAGTTTTGATTGAATAATAAAACAGAATTAAACCTTTCCTGCATGCTGGGCACTGTAACAGTAATTGCTTTCCCTGCATCATCTCATTTAATCTTCATGAGTTTAGAGGTTAATGGACTCATCCAAATGAAAGCAATTACTGCCTCACGGAGCAAGGCTTCCAACCCAAGTCTGACTCTGGTCAGAGCTCCTCACAGCACGGAGCCTAGTCAGACCTACTCCCTGACAAAATTTCACAAAGCAAGTTACTACGGGTTAGGGTGTTTTCCCCCCAGGATGGGCTGACATGGAATTTTATAGCTCCAGTCAAAGCAAGTGATCCAGCCTATAAACAGCCTTTAGTTCTATAAAACAAAACAAAGAAGCAATAGCAACCCAAGCAGTTCCTAAAGAGAAAAACAAATGCTTAAGCAAAATTTCAATAATACTTTCAGAATCCGTTGGACAATATATTTAAAGTGGTATTGGGCTTGGATAGGATGGCATAACAGCTATGGGGCTCAGGGGTCTTGACCACAGATGGACTCCGTGGCATTCGAGCTGGCCTTTTCCTGTGACCCGAACCTGAGTTGCCTGAGATTCCTTGATTTTTTTATATCACTCTTTAGTGACAACTGTTAGAGATGACGTTATAGAACTTTGTGCTCACCTTTCAAAATTATTCCTGTCCCACGTAGGGCTACAACGTAAACGCAGTAACGCTAGACCATGTCACCCCCTTGCATGAAGCCTGCCTCGGCGATCATGTGGCGTGCGCCCGGACCCTTCTGGAAGCTGGAGCTAACGTAAGTCCCTGTTCAGCTCTCACATCTACTGCGTAGGCAAGCCAGGCAGAGTTCTCGTTTGCCTTCCCTTCCTTGGTAGTTTTCAGAGACAGCAGGCTGAAGAGAGAGCTCTCAGCTTGCCCAGCCTTCTCTCGTTTGCGCTCAAGGGTTCCCAGGCGTCGCAGAGGGGCAGCGTGCTGCGTGCGCGGCGTGAACCATTCCACGCTGTCTGCTGCTTCCCGGGTTCTCAGCGGCCGTGGCTGAGCATCTTCATGCCCATAACGTTTCCATCTTCTGGATGATTTTTTAAAATAGATCCTCAGAAACAGAATTTCCAATGTAAACTGCCCCCAGCAAGGTGGCTTCGTCACAACTTTCATCACCGTTTACACTTGACTTTTTTCCCAGCTGAAGTGCACCTACCCACTGAGTTCGTTTTTGTGCCTTTGATCCTCGAGAATGTATTTTTCCGTGACTTTTACCCATCGTATGGTCACTCCTGTGAACTACCTACCACATCCAATTTCTGCGTGTCTCTTGGGACAAGTCATAAAGCTTCCTCACCCCTGGGCCTGAGCCAAGGACACTGTCCTGTTCACCGCACCCCCTTCCCCAGTTATTCCTGTGAGCAGATCGCCTCCCTTTTAAAAACGCCTGACAGTTAACCACGTGTGATCGTCCGAGCCTCACTCTGGATTGCGGCCCGGTTTTAGGTCAACGCAATCACCATAGACGGCGTGACCCCCTTGTTCAACGCCTGCTCCCGGGGCGGCGCGAGCTGCGCGGAGCTGCTGCTGGAGTTCGGGGCGAAGCCGCAGCTGGAGGCCTGCCTGCCGTCCCCCACGCACGAGGCCGCCAGCAGAGGTAAGCCCCGGCCCGAGCCCTGTGCGGGCGGTGGCCTCCGGGTGGGCAGAGGTGCGCGGGGCCGGCCTTGAGGAAGAGTAAACATCTCTACCTTGCAGGTCACCACGAGTGTCTGCAGATACTGATCTCCTGGGGCATAGACGTTGACCAAGACATTCCTCACCTGGGGACTCCTCTGTACGCGGCGTGTGTGTCTCAGCAGTTCCACTGCATTCGGAAGCTTCTGTATGCTGGTAATCACTGTTCTCGAAAACATCTTCGCTTCCGCCCAGGCCCACAGCAATTACACGGCTCTCCACTTGCTTTTTTTTTTTTTTAATTTATTGATTTGAGAGAGAGAGAGGAAGGGGGGGAGAGAGAAACACTGATCTGTTGCTCCCCTTATTGATGCGTCATTGGTTGGTTGATTCTTATATGTGCCCCAACCTGGGATGGAACCCGCAACCTTGGCGTGTGGGGACAATACTCTAAGCGACTGAGCCGCCTGGCCAGGGCTGCACTTATTTCTCTATATAAGCTTCTTTAAAAATTATATCTCATTGCTAAAGATGTTCTTATTCTAAGTGCTCTCACACATCAGTATATAATCTCTGTAAAAAAGAACCTCATTCTTGATAACTCCACTTCACCCCAAAACTCCAAATCCCCTGCTGACAAAGGTCATACCATGAAGATCGTCAAGGGTGAATATAATGTTGCCACACACGACTACGTCTGTGATGAAACCCATCAAAAGAAGCTTTAAGGATAGCAACTTAAAGGATAGTAACCTTTCCTCCCCACAGCCGTCTCACGTACATCCCTAGGCGACAATCTCTGTCCCACTTACCTGAAGAGACGCAGTGCCCTGTCCCACTTGCTTGAAATGAACCAGTCCCTTGAGGTTTCAGCTCTAGACCCTGAGAAACTTCCCCTGGGCTGGGAGCTCTAGACCCTGAGAAACTTCCCGAGGGCTGGGAGCTCCGTTAGGTTGTGGATCCTCTCTCTTTCCTCTAGCACAGCCTGTGCCTCTCCCATGGTGGGCGCCGAAAATATACTCAAAACAAGTAGATGAGTTCCTCTGCCTTCTACTGTTTATGACAACCATTTGGCCTCTGATACATCCAGACGTATCTTTTTATAGCCCCTTTATGTTGCTCACAGAATCTTAGCCTAGCTACACGTTTCCAGGCCGTCTCCATCAGTTTCACTCTCCAGTAAGACACTTAAGCGCGAGTTCTGCTAATGATCGTTGGCAGATTGTTGTTTTCGGGCTCTGTTCTCCCATAAACTTATATAACCAGGAGAGTTTATTCTTTATCACCCTTCTTTACTTTGCTAGGAATATTTTCTTTCCACTGAATAATTTATGCTGGGTAGAAGAGTACTGGGAAGTGCATTAGTAATTGGGACGGGCTGTTATGCTCAGGCTCTGTTCTCTCCTAAAACTGACACAATCGGCAGAGTTTATGCTCCCTTCTATGGAGATTTGGTTATGCAATGTAATTTTTCCACTAAGCATTTTATATTAGGTTAAAATGTTGAAAACGGTTATATTTATTGAAACTTGAAAGTAGCAGGATGGCCATAAAGGGACTCTTAGAGTGTACTGCTTCTTATAAATGCTGGTTTGACAGACAGGATCAGAAAATAGAGTTGAAAGGACTGATGCATTTTTTAGTGATAGGCATTTCTTGATGGTGTAACCATCATTTTCTGGAAAATGGGGCTACTTTTCTTCACAATGTTTATTAGGGTTTATTTGTCACCCATGAATTAGTGGGTGACCACCCACATGCCAGGGCTGTCACTAAGATCAAAAGCTTTGTAGTAGCTTTACATGCTTTAACATGTAAGACATTTTTTAATGTAATCATTCTTTAAATCTACTTTGCTTGCAGAAGTATAATGTGCCTTTATGTATTTATCGACTTAAACTACACGAGTAAGAAGTGACAGGAAAATCTATATACATTTTACCTAAAGAGCTCACATACCTAGAATCATGAGTTTTCCAAGAAACAAAAGAGCTCTAACACCTTAAAATAAATGAAAGGAAGACAAGCAATAAGCTCTTGAATAATCCGGAGAGCTATCAATCATGATGCAAATAGATGAGAGTCAACCTAATCGCACACTGTTTATAATACATATACTAGCTAATGTGATTAATGTTGGAGCTGTTTAAAATTAAACATATTTTTAATTAGGTGATATTTTAGGAATACAGAAAAATATTAGAAAATATAACAAATATGTGTATTTTCCATTCAAATGTACCGAGTCTTAAGATAATGTATATGTATATGTATATGTATATGTATGTGTATATGTATATGTATATGACTATGTATATGTATATAGGAGGCACTCACAGCCTATGGAGCTGAGGTCCCCTTTCGGCCACACCTTCCTGCCTGCATTGAGGTGACTCTTAGAACAATCTGTGTTTGTATCCACCACCGTTTTGTATTTCCACGTAGGCGCAGACGTTCAGAAAGGCAAATACTGGGATACACCGTTACATGCTGCTGCTCAACAGTCCAGCACAGAAATTGTCAACTTGCTGCTCGAGTTCGGGGCGGACATCAATGCCAAAAACACAGAGCTCCTCCGGCCAGTAGATGTCGCCACCTCTAGCAGTCTGGTGGAGCGATTGTTGCTTCAGCAGGAAGGTAGGAAGAATGCCTGCGAGCATTCAAACCACAAAAATGTATTTGCTGGAAATAGGTGAAATTTAAGGGCCTTTTGAGGGCATGTAAAGTCATAATGACATGCGATTGGAATTTTTTGTGTGAAAGTAAATACTTTTTAATTTAGGTTCTATCTATGAAAACAACAATCACAATGATCTCAATTATCTTTTTTTCATCTTACCTAAAACTTTATATTCCTTTGCGTAAGTTAAATATATTCAGTTTTTGACCACACATAATGTGGAATTATGTTTAATATCTGCAAATAAATACTTAGAAGCATGCCTCATTTTATAGGGCAGGCACCGCCCATAATGTGTGGTAGAAACATAATCGGGAAATACTTCCACACTTAAGACTTTGGTTCTCAAATAGAATTTCTCAAGTCTGGTCAAGACACAGTAATGAAATTGGCGTTGGCTTAACCAGTAAATCAAATTTGAGGAAAAAAATTAAGGATTTTCTCCTATAGCACATGACACTTCTTTGATTTATATCTCCTTCAGAGAGCAGAATCTGAGGTTCTAAATGCAACAATAATTTCATAATCCTGAAGACTAAAATGTTTTAAAGAATGTGTATGGAATATGCCTCAACCCTAATAAGGTCTCACGAGGGCACTATAAATGCTATGATTTCCCTAGTACAGTGCTCAGACTGCCCTAGTGTGCTACAAAGCACTGTAGATTTTCTGCTTTTACTTAATGTATCTGATATAAAACTCCGTGTATTTATTTAACGGACACGCCCTTGCCCCCTGCAGCCACGCCCAGCTCCCTCTGCCAGCTCTGCCGTCTCTGCATCAGGAACTGCATCGGAAGACCGCGCCTGCATCTCATCCCGCAGCTCCAGCTGCCCACGTTACTGCACAATTTCCTCCAGTACCGATAAAGCAGCAAAATAAGTCTTGGTGTTTAGAAGATCAAAAATTTCCCCCTCATCTGCACAGTGCATATTTCATATTAAAATATGCTAAGGATAGGGTAGGAGTGAGCGTGACAACTCCCAGGGACGCAGTGGAATATCGATCTTATTTTTAAGTGTACTAGTGGGTACTATTGTTTTATGCGTTGTTATTGTTTTCAGACATAGCATATTTAAAATATCTCTATATTATTATTCCCATAGGCCCTTTTGTTGACTTAGAAAAAAGATGAGACATTCTCCATTTTATGTTTTTTAGAGTGAAAAGGAAAAATGTGAAACTCTAACAAAATTTATTCACATATTGTATTTTGGAAGGTCTGTTTTCTCCAAATAATGCATTAACTTTTCCATTTTGGTCATTGTAATTGGTTCTCTGTATTTTTTATATTAAGACAAACTATGAGTATGGTTTAGAAAAGAGCAGCTAGTATCCGTCTTGAAATAAAGACGACCCATTCGGGAAGTCACCCTGCTGCATGTGCACTGTCTGTAATAATTCATGGAGAAGAGATCAACTGCCCCCTCCTCGCAGAGATCTCACCAGTCACCCCTCGGCCTTCAGTGGACCTCGGCCAGACGGAAAGTTATCGGTGCTGGCCCCTCGCCCCGAGGCCAGTACATCGTGCACCTGCTCAGGCTATTTTAAGGCGTCTCCTCAAGGGTGGCCTCCGAGGTCTCTGTTCAGCACCTTCACACATCCTCCAGCCTTCTCCTGTTTCAGAAACTGCCAGCAGAGGTGCTACCTGGACGGAGGACAGTGGATTCATATCTACCTGATGGAGAGGCCCTGGCCTACCCCAGGGATCAGGGCAGCCCAAGGCTGGAGGAAATGGAAGATCAAAAGCTCTTTAAATTGTGGGGTGCCTCTTAGCAAACTTAGAGACCTTAAAAAATGTACCCCGTGTGTAGACACTGACAGTGGTGTGTCTCATTCCTCTACACAGGCCAGGGTTCAGCCAACACTGAGTCAGCAAGAGAGTTGGATCCAAGGAGAGAGTCCCCAAACAGCGCCCTCTGCAGGGTTAATGCTGTGTTTACTCTCTTCTGCTTTAACTGTGCTGGGGGCTATGAAACATCACAGAAGCAGGTTATGGCCCCTTCATAACTAAGCCAGATTTGAGTCTATTGTGGATTTAGAAATAAGATAATCAGGATACTTACAACTCTGTAAAGTAGAAGAAAATATTCTGATGAGTTTTTTAAATTTATCAGATTTTGATAAAATAATGTGACCACTATTTTAATAACTCAGAGGCCTATTTTACTTTCTTCTTAGTTCTTGGCCGACTTCCAGAGACCCATGGGAATTAAACTATTATTGTAGGTAATTCCAAAGTCACTAAGGTTGCATTTAAAAAAATCATTTGTTTAGATTTTCAAAAATAGAAATAAGGCTGTAGCATCTTTGTTAAAATATGTTTCCTATGTGGCTACAGACTTTAAATGCATCTGTCTTACTGAAATATCTCTAAAAAAGTTTGTAATGTCCTCATAGATATTTTTGATTGTACAGTAACCTCATTAAATATAATTAGGTATTAAAACTGATTTTTAGTAAAAAATATTTCTACTGTATCTTTCCTGAGTTAGAGGTATCCTCAGAATGTGGGAGTAAACACACATCTCCCTTCCTTGGTCTTGTGCCACTAAGTGAAATAAACATCAAATATTAACATGAAAACTGGCCTTTAACATTTTTGAATGCTGGTACCTTGTATCTTAGCTTGAGTGTGGCTGTCTTATCAAAGAACTGTTCCAATTTAAATATATCATATGTTTGTAATGTAGTAAAGTGTGATTATCCCTGGAATAAAACCCCTTTTCTGTTCTAATTAGTATTTGATTTTGTAGCAGAAGGTGATGGGGACTGTAGTTTGGGGCATTGAGAGTGATGGTCTCCTGGATTCCCTCAGGCCAAATTAATTGCTTCCTCCCTGCTACTAATACATTTTTACCACAACAGAGCTGTTCAGGGTATGCGTTTCTTTACAGATAATTATATCTGTGCACCGTCTGTGAATAATCTGGAGCCCAGCTGCCCAGAGAATGTCCTGCGGTGATGGTACTGTGTCTGTCCTGTGCAATGTGGTAGCCATGGGCAGTGGCTGTTGAAATACAGCCAGCATTATTCATTTGATTTTATTTAAACTTATTTAAGTTTAAAGCTAAATAAGCACACGTGGCTAGTGGCTACCATAGTGGATAGCGAAGATTTAGTGAGTAGCACGGCAAGGAATAATAAATAGCTCCTCAAAAGAAGTCCACTGATGAAAAAGTTCATTGGGCAAAGAGGAAGCACCCAGATGGCATCACTTGTGTTTTTATTTTTATACACATTGGTTTACTTTATTAATAATCATGCAGTAAATAACCATTCAACCGAATATTATACAGCTCCACCACCAAGACCTGTCCCGTATTTTGCTGAGGAAAGAGCGCGCAGCCTAAGGAAAAGTCTTAGATAGAGGAGCTTATTTGAGGCAGACTCACTACTGCTGGGAAGCAGAATCTCAGCAGAATGAGAAAATGCTTCAGAGAATGGTAGTTGTGCAGTTTCCTTTATACATGAGAATCCAAGGAGGAGACGTAGGGGGGCTGCATGCAATCCACTGCTGCTAGATTAGGGGGGCGGGGAAAGCAAAGCGGGGACATCTATGCCATTGGATAAAAAGTAAAGTGGAGAAACATACTTACCTCTTTTACTGTGGTGGGGACAGGAGGGTTAACACTGCCAGCACATGGAGATGGTGCGCGGGAAACAAGGTAACTGTAAGAAAGAAGGAT
This sequence comes from Miniopterus natalensis, assembly GCF_054644295.1. Taxonomy (NCBI): domain Eukaryota; kingdom Metazoa; phylum Chordata; class Mammalia; order Chiroptera; family Miniopteridae; genus Miniopterus; species Miniopterus natalensis. Next base: position 3,001,425 of record NC_142082.1, on the reverse strand, counting down.
CTCCTGCCCAGGAGACAGCATGGGTGGGTCTGGAGATTATCGAGCTAAGCAGAAATAAACCAGTCAGAGAAAGACAAGTGTCACACGATCTTACTCCTATGCGGACTCTAACGAACAAAATAAACGGACAAACAAAATAGATCCAGAGACACAGAAGCAAAAGATTAACCTCCGACATGGAAGCTACAGCCCTGGGACTGGCTTCCCCATGACTCACTTCCAGTGGGAGTTCCTGCGTCCAGGCCGCCCGTGGGGTTGCCTTGGTCCCTGGGGTGGCCAGGCCGCCATGCAGGCCTCCCGAGCTTGTCGGGGTTAGTATGAGGCCCTTTCGCACCCACAGTTTTATCTTGCACAGTAGCGCGTAGCTACACGCCGCACTGATTGTTTTCTTTCCTGTAGAGGAATTTTAAGAACTTCGTTGTGTAAATACTTAATTTATAGTGGCCTCTGCCGCTCTGCAGCCACATTCCCCCCGTGCTGTTCACTGACCAGTCCCCAGCGAGGAGCTCGGGCGGCACAAGGGGGGACTGGACGGCCGTTGAACAAAGGACACACTGGGGCATCCTCGGGAAGCGTGCACACCTAACAGGCTGTTCCAGATACCACGTAACCTTCATGAACACTTACTGTAATAGTTAGGGAAATAGGCTAAATTTAGACATTTAACATTTAATTTCCTAAGACCTTTTCTCATTGGTGTTTCACAGGAAAAACCGTATGGTTTCCAGCTTCCAAGCAAAACTGCCCTTGTCCTCTGGAGCCGCCTGCGCCCTCCTGGAAACGCGGGACTGGACACAGGCCCTCGGCTGGGCTTAGAGACCACAAAGCCTGCAGCGTCGTCCAGGGCGCCCCACGCCAGGGAAGGCAGAGCAGGAGGGGCGCCCAAGGGTGCAGCTCCCCCGGCCACGGCCGCGCCCGGGCGGCCCAGGGATCGCGGCCCCCAATCCAGAGCGTCAGGTCCCCAAATCAGGGGACCCACGAGGCCCAGGACACCTGCACTGAGGCCCCGCCCCCAGGCCCCGCCCCCAGCCCCAGGCCCCGCCCGCAGACCCAGAGGCCCCGCCCCGCCCCGCCCAGGCCCCGCCCACAGACCCAGAGCCCCGCCCCAGGCCCCGCCCCCGAGGCCCCGCCCCTCCTCTAGGCCCCGCCCCCGTTGCTATAGAAACCCAGGACGCCTCATGGCAGCCCAAGGCCCGAGAACCGCGTCCCTCAAGGCGGCGGAGGCCGCCCCGCCCCAGCCTCGGGCGCCGTCGTGGCCGCCGTCGGACGCGGTCCCCGCGAAGGCGAAGCGGGTCCTGGTCTACGCGCACCCGCCGCGCAGATGCCGCCTGTCGCGGTCCGTCCTGCGCTGGCTGCAGGGCCTGGACCTCACCTTCTTCCCCAGGAACATCAGCAGGTGCGCGAGGCCGCGGGGGACGCGCTCCGCCCCCGCCCCCGGGACTCACCTGCGGCGGAGCGGGCGGGGCGGGCCCCGTGCGCACCGGCTCCTTCCCGCCGTCCGTCCGTCCGTCCCGAGGCTTAGGCGCGAGCGGGCGGACAGACACGCTGGGCGGTGCAGAAGCGCCGGGCGTCGGGCTCGGTGGGGACGCGGGGCGCGGGCGGCTGTCAGGACAGAATTAGATGGGCGCCAACCACAGACGGTGGGAGTGACCGGCTACATGCAGTTTCCCTCCCCGGGGCCCAGGGACTTCTCCAACGGCTTCCTGGTCGCGGAGATTTTCACCATATATTACCCCTGGGACCTCAAGCTGTCATCCTTTGAGAACGGAACTTCCTTAAAGGTCAAGCTGGATAACTGGGCCCAGCTGGAAAAGGTAGATGACCACTGACCCTTCCAGCTCTCCGGCTGGTGTTCTGAAGGCGGCCCCTGTCCTGGGCCCCTGTCCTGAGCTGCTGTCCTGGGCCCCTGTCTGTCCTGGGCTCCTGTCTGTCCTGGGCCCCTGCTCTGGGCTCCTGTCTGTCCTGGGCTCCTGTCTGTCCTGGGCCCCTGTCCTGGGCTCCTGTCTGTCCTGGGCCCCTGTCCTGCGCTCCCGTCTGTCCTGGTCTCCTGTCCTGGGCCCCTGTCCTGAGCTCCTGTCCTGAGCTCCTGTCCTGAGCTCCTGTCTGTCCTGGGCTCCTGTCTGTCCTGGGCTCCTGTCTGTCCTGGGCCCCTGTCCTGGGCTCCTGTCTGTCCTGGGCCCCTGTTCTGGGCCCCTGTCTGTCCTGGGCTCCTGTCTGTCCTGGGCCCCTGCTCTGGGCTCCTGTCTGTCCTGGGCTCCTGTCTGTCCTGGGCCCCTGTCCTGGGCTCCTGTCTGTCCTGGGCCCCTATCCTGGGCTCCTGCACATCTGTGACTGCAGGGAAGTAATGCTGCTGGGCTGGCAGCTCGCCCCTGACATCGAAAAGCAGGTTATTAAAGATCTGGTCAAGAGTTACCTGTGAAACAGCATTTCCAATGGGAGCGGGATATAACGGTTTTTACTTGCTGGCTAATATTATTTAATAATTAGCATGTTACACAGAAAATTAAAGCAATAAAAGGGGGGTTAAAGTGAATTCATAGCGACTGAGCATTTTTACACAACTTCGTATGATGAAAATGTTTTCTTTCTACGGTTAAAGTTCCTGGCCAAAAAGAAAATTAGACTGCCTAAAGAACTAATCTATGGAACAATTCATTGCAAGGCCGGAGTGCCCGAAATACTGATACAGGAGATTTACACCCTGCTCACACATCGAGAGTGAGTTATTTGGAGTTTTCTAGTAATACAATTTATTTATTTATTTTTAAATTATCTTTATTGATTTCAGAGAGAGGCAAGGAGAAGGAGAGAGAGAGAGAAACATCCATGATGAGAGAGTCATTGATCGGCTGCAGCCCGCAACCTGGGCCTGCGCCCTGACCGGGAATCGAACCCCGATCGCCTGGATCCCAGGTCGATGCTCAACCGCTGAGCTGCGCCCGGCCGGGCTCTAGTAATACAATTTAATGTGAAACTTTTGATAATATAAATCTCATTTCTAAAACGTGGCTTGTCGACGGTATTTTATTTTTTTATTCCCAGAGTTAAGTGTGTCCGGGATGACCTGGTGAATTTCACGGACTACAGCTACCAGATGCAGCTGCCCCTGCTGCCCAGGTCCACGGCCTCCAAGTTCATCAAGGACAACATCAGGTCATCGGAACTAATGAGCAACCCCAGCATGCTCAGCAACGAGCTCAAAGTCGACTTCCTCCTCCTCTTACAAATGTTGCAGAGAAAACTAAGCCGGAAGTTGAATCCAAGTAAGCTTCCCTCGGGAACACTCGGCTGAATTGGCCCGGCTGGTGCGCGCCCCTCGGGCAGGGAGCGGAGCGCCTGGTGTCTGCCGCCCTCCGGCTCAGGGCAGGCGCTCCCTTGTGCTAGCAGCGGAGAGAATTAGCCTCGGGGTGGTTTACGTCACAATTCCTTCTTTTTGATGAAAGCAGAGGTTCACGGTGCATAGACACTTTTCTTTCTAGCAAATCTTAGCGAATCTGTTCATGTCACATTCTGTGGGAATTCAGTTCACACGTCAGCTGGAGTTGGGGGGACGCGAGTGCTGACCCCTCGACGCTCCGCGCTGGCCAGGGCTGCCCTTTCCCAGGAGCTGCTGGTGTTCAGATGGCCAGGCAGGCGGGGCAACCCACGGAGGCTTTCCGGAGGCAATGAGTTTTTCTTTTTTTTTTTCTTTTTTAACACTTATTCAGGACACCACTCACATCTTAGAGCCTTATCTCCCTGATGCCAGACGCTTAGCGACCTCCTCATTACGGTGGCACCCAAGCCATCAAGCCATTCAGGAGTGAGGCAGGTGTAGGTCATTAGGATTCCCTCCCCCCCCCCCCTTTAAAATTGATCTCAGGGAGAGGAAGAGAGAGAGAGAATCACCGATGAGAGAGAACCATCCATCTGCTGCCTCCTGCATGCGCCCTACTGGGCCGGCAACCCCGCATGGGCCCTGACCGGGAATCGAACCAGCGACTTCCCGGTGCCCAGGGCGACGCTAGGCCAATGGAGCCACTCGGCCGCGCAGGGTTTCTCTCTTTCGAACCCAATTTTCTGAAGAGCCATCTCTCTCTCTAGTCCCTGGAGGGAGAGGGGAGTAGCAATGTGAACTCCCTCACTAACTAGGAGAGTAGATATTTTTTGGCTTTTGCCCTCCCTTTATTCTGTCCAATCTTCCATCTCCTGGCATCTGTTGTTTCTCTTCTTTGATAGGTTCTACTTACGAATTTATGAGTAGAGAAAGAACTCAGGTTATTCATCTTGTAAAATTTTACATTCAGATTTTTGGTATGTTTTCAAACATTAAAATTTTGCTGGGAAGTGTGTCATATAGGCATGCAGATAATGCCTATGTCTAATTAAAAGGCCAATAACAATGAATATACATCTGTGTACCCTTTTTAATTTAAGAAATAGAATGCTAGCAATCCCCTCACATTCTCCCGTGTCCTCTGACAGCCTTCTCTACTCTCCCTGCGCAGAGTAACCACTGTCCTGCTGCCTTGGTTATGATTTCCTTGATTTTGAAGAATAGTTTATCTATGCATTACATTTATGTTATTCTTAGTTTCATTCAGTTACGTCTCTTAACTTTAATTTAGTTGATTTTATCAACTTTGTAGTAGGCAGACTGTCCGTTTTTCATGCTCTAATCCCTGGCACCTGTGAATATGTCACATTTCAAGGCAAAAAAAGCCTTTGCATACATGATTAAAGTTACAAACCCTGAAAGAGGGAGTTTAAGCCGGATTTCTCGGGTGGGTCCAGTCACCCCATCCTCACAGCACTTTTAGTTTTTCCTCTCGTATTATAATAGTGATTCTAACAGGTCTGTGATGATACCTCCTGTGGTTTTGATCCGCATTTCCCGGGTTAGTGACCACGAATCATGACGCTGAGGACCTTCTTATGCACCTGCTGGCCTAGAGAAATGTCTGTTCAGGTCCTCACCCAATTTTTGATCAGGTCCTACCTTTCGTTTGCTATTGAATCGTATGTGTGATGGATCCCAGGTGTATTCACCCCGAACTCATCAAGTTGTAAACACGGGGTCTGTTCACTTTTCTGTATACATATGACTGGATGAGCACATACCGAAAAACAAATAGGAACAGAGAGACACCTCCTTAAGGGAAATTTTTATAGTGTCTATTTTGTGCATGGGAGAGGTGGACAATGCAGGGAGGGGTCATTAGCCTTCGAATTCACACCACTCTTAGGGACAAGACAAAACAGATGTCTACGTAATCTGCTGAATTTGAAATTATGGTGTTTTGCCAACGACCACAGTGAATTCCTCAGAAACAATGTTTGTATCTGTTTTACAGGCTGGTTCAACGTCAAACCGACCGTGGGAGAAGTTACTCTCGACCACCTCTCTGCCCAGGCCTCTCGGCACAAACCTAAGTCAGTGATTTCAAAGCAAAAGGTCCTTCCTGTTTTACGTGAGTGTTTTTGCTGTTGTTTCATTTTGAACTTCTTACCTGTTAACATAGATTTTGTTTTGTTCTGCTTTTGTTCATTGAAATTTGTAGGAGTTAAGACATTGGTCTCGGCAACCCAGTCTAACGCGGCGCAGCGGTTGGTTGGCTGCTGTTGTGCCCGGGACAGGTAGACGGGCCTGTGGTCCATCGGGGAGCCTCCCGACCCAGGCGCCCCGCCTTCTGTAGGAGCCCCCTGGGTGCTGCTTTATCCCTAAGTGGGTGGGTGTGAAGTGGGTGAAACTCGTGCACGCAGCTGAAAGCTCAGTTCTCCAGCATGGATGGCGACCCGTCCTAGGCACAGATACGCGCACACCCAGACTCCCCCATCAGCCCGTTTCGGACACCCCTTGTCCCGTCCTCAGTTCCGACAGCGCTCACCCCCAGCCAACCGAGGCCACTGCTCTCGACCGCTTCTCCCTGTCAGGGCTCCTTGAATGGGTTCTTTTTTTTTTTTAATTTTATTTTTGTTTAAAATATTACAGATGTCCCTTTTTCTCCCCAATGACCCGTTCCACCCCGTTCCTTCCTCCTCCCCAGTTTTGAATGACGTGTGAACTGCTGGAATTAACTCCTCCCAGTTGTCCTCAGGGCTCCTCCCACTTCTATGGCCTTGTCTCCCCTTCTCGCACTGGCTGGCCAGCATCTGGGGGTCTTCACTGGACGGGGCTGATCAGACGGGGGGACCATGCTTGACCTTTCGACTTCTCCCCCCCAGGACTTGGAGTCCCTCAGTGTAGGCAAAACCGGAACTAATAAGTGGTGGATCTGACTTTGGCAGTTACGTGGCTGAGAGCTGTTTCGCTAAGCTTTAAATGATGTTTTCCCCAAACTGGCTAAAGGGAGTCCATTTCCGCTGCTGTGATGAGAGCGCAGTGATTAGCCCAGGCCAGGGGGAGTGGGAGGAGCGGCCCGGGTGCCAGACTGCAGGCACCGACCCTGTATTCTGCCATTAGTTCTAAGACAGGTCATTGCCTTCCTTTTCTTTTTTAAACATTTAACTGCCTCTGTTGGTTTACCTAAATCCAGAGTTAGCAAAATGATGGGCCAAGAGGATACAGATTCCTTAGTTGGGACGGGACCCTCCCTTGAGAATGTAGTGACCTGAAGGGCCCGGAGGCCGGGCTGCATGCTCGGCGTGCCCGAGTTTCAGAAACCGGAGCAAGAGTTGTGTGTGCGCCAGATCAAAGCTGTCAGAACCGTGGCTCTGTGGCCTCAGCTGCTTTATGAAGCAATGTTTAAAAATAGTTGAGTCATTTTCAGGATCAGATGCACCGGAATAAGCCATCGGTATTTTTAGGCACCACTGATGACTTTTGGGAGGTGGGTGACATTCAGATATTTTATTTATGACTTATTCAATGCATGCCCTCAATATTCTAGGCATTTAGGGGAGCCTGTCTCATCCTGTGGCCATCATTGTGGGTATGTTCGATACATTAGGAACATCACTGGTTGCATAAATACTTAATAACCACAAATTAACTTTAATTTTATTTAAATATTCCAGCAAATATAGGCAACATCTGCAATTCAGTTAAAACAATCTATGTGAAGCAACCTAGAAGCCCTTCCTCTGAATCTGAGCTGGAGCCTGTCACTAACCAGGAAAAGGAATTGTAAAAAGCACCTGCGGGGTCTGAAGAAGGGAGGCCACCGCCTCTTGCCACGTTAAAGGGACAGAATCACCTGCTCTGGCCTATTGTTCAATGATAAGCAAATTAAAGTGGTGTCTTTTCCATAACTGGGCTGAAGAACATGTGTTTTTTTTCAATTGCAGTCAACAACCATTTATTAAAAACAGCTGTGCCATGTACTGTTGAAAACACAGTCAAGTTAATTAGTACCAAATGAGCACAAATAATTTTAAAGTACAGTTCACCAGAATTCACCATGACGAGCTGGAGTTCTCTCTCATAGACTTGGCAGGAACAGTGAACCTACTGCGCAGTATTTTCCTCATAAGAAATGAAAAGAGTTACTAGCTTGCTTGATACTATTTACACGTCACATCTATAAATAAAGTAAGTTATTCTGAGTGATTTTTCTTATACGTTGGCCCACAGACAATCTTACCCACTTCCATAAATAGCGGTAAACTTTTAAAAACGGGCATCCTTCCTGTTGATACCAAATTGTGGAAAGGAAAATGCTTTACTTAGAAACTGGTTCCGGTGTTTCGCAATCCATTTACCTCAATCTCAATATTCCTACTGGTTGCTGCCATCCCTCAGACTTCTATTGAAGGGAAACAGAAGCAGGCTGATATCCTGAAAGGCTGATGATCTTTCCTATATTTTGGTAATTTTACGTTCGTATTTGGAACTTCCTTCCACTGAATTGCCCTTTTTTATGCCATCTCATCCACAGTCCCCTGTGCCCTCCAAGATGACCTTGACTGGTGGCGAATCCCATGGTATGCCGCTCAGTTTCCAGCTAAACTATCCCTTCTTCTGCATTTCTAAAGGCTGATACAGTTTCACTAGAATTTCCACCTCCAGAGACTTCCTTGTTTAAGATTACATTTTTGGGTAGAGCATATTTAGTAAAAGGAGTTAAAAACAGCCGATGAAATAGATGACTTCTCAGGGAGGTGTTTAGAATCTGGTTTTATCTGAGGTCAAGGATTTAGTCCAAATGCACGTCTTTCCCAGCTATGGGTTCTTCACCTGCTGCCTTGCACTCTGATGGGACAAATCTCAATTAGAAGATTGTGGGGATCATATTTAACCCATAAAATGTAGTTCCTTAGGAAGGGATTTTAGGAACAAGTCAGCTGGGGAAAGAACTAGACCTGGATATAGACAAATCTGTTTGTTTGTCCTCTTGACTGTGTTCAATCTCCTGAGAAAGCCAATCCCTCAGGGCCTGTGGCAAGTCCCCAGGGCCTGTGTGGGACCTGTGGAGGGCTGTGAAAGTGAAATGGTTTGTGAGCTTCAGTTCATGGTGAATAAATAAATGAGGACAGCAGGTATGGTCACAGGAGGCACCTGCAAGGACTCCTGGAGGATGAGTGTGTCCCAGAAGCCAACGCGGAGGCAAATCTCGGGAAGGCCATTAGCTCACGAGGCCTCCTTGTCAGAAGGAAGCAACGAACTTTCCCGGGAGCTCCAGCAGCCTCCACAGGAAAGGACCCTGTCGGTCAATGGGCAGAATGCTTATCACGGCCACAGAGGCCTCTGTGGCAGGTTGTTCAGGTCATAAGCAAGCCCTGTTTCTCCTCCGTACTGATCATGGGGTTTATCGTAGTTGTTTCCTAGAAGTGGAGACTCTTCCTTCTGAACCATCCAGTGGAGTGATTTTCTAGGTTTCCAGGTAGGGTAATAGCCCCGATGGTCAGCTCAGCCCTTCACACCTCCAGTGACCCTGGGGAAACAGTGCTCTCAGTGCTGCGTTAGGGACAAGACTGACGCTCATCTTAGCAGTTAACTATGTCACGTCCGGCTTTCACTGTGGTAGTTATTAAAAGTCAGGGGACCTGAGAGACATGCATATATAAAAATCTAGATAACTACACGTACAGTCACATGGTGTGCAAATTCAGCATGAAAGTGCTAATTCAATTATTTAGGTGCAAATGTTTCAAAGATAAGATACAATAAGCACTTACTAAGAGTGGACTATAAAGAAAACTTCTGTATCACTACTGCACTAAATATGAAATACCAGATTTTACAAATAATTTGTGAGGCTTTTACTATATTCAGAATACCTCTGAAGACCACAAAAAGTCCATTTTCCTATTATAGGGAACAAACAAAACACAGTCATTTCTGTAATGCAACCATGTTCCTGAACACATCTGAATGATTTTGTGGGAATATATATGTTTCATTAACTGATTGACATAAAAATCAGAGATTTTCACAAGACATAAATTATATTTTGATATTGCAATTTTGTTAACCACCTGGTAATTTTATAGGCAAAATATTTTTCCAATGTTTTTTTTCACTGTCTAGTGAGACTTCTTTCATAAAGGCAGGTTTCAACTTGAAAAATTATTTGTCAACATTGTTGGTAACATGCACATCTTCAAATAGTAAAATAAGCTCATAGTATTTGTTGGGTTTTCATGCAAATGAAATCTAACATGAATAATACTTTTATAAATTTTAAAAACTGCTTTGTTTTTCGTATTAAGGTACAATATATACAGATTGACATAGTCAAGTGACATTTATAATTCTGCAAAGAATTAATGGTTAAAATTAATATTAAGGTATAGAACCTTTAGATGTCAAAGCATAACAATTATACCTGAATCAATACAATTTAGATTTCAGACAGAACTTGGGTTACTCTCTCTTGTCTTCATGTGCTAAAGAGTTACATGATTTTTTTCATATTGTATACATAAAAATATTATTTTCCTGCATTCATTAAAATATAAAATGTGATTATTTATATATGTATAATTTAAACTCAATGATATCTTTTGAAGTAATTAAAGCACAAAAGATAAACTTCTTACTCTATTGAAAACAAAATAAAGAGAAATATAGTAGAACTTAGACTGTCAGTTTTAGTAAGGAAATTCTAGCAGATATATGCAACAACTCTGAGTTACGTATATCACCAAGGGTTAAAAAATACCTCCTAGACACACTTTATATTGCCCATTGCATCTCTGGGTTGCATACATTCTCTTCTATGATATCAATTTTTTTTTTTTAATAAAAGGAAATTTAATGTTTTTTGAGGAGTTAGAAGTGGTCAATGTGATAGGTACATGATATATATTGTTTTCTGTTTTAAGAAGCATTTTAAGAAAAATTTTTAAATATTTTAAATGCAACAAGTTTAAAGATAATAACAACCACAACTATTCCAGTTATATAAGCTCACTCTTTAGTTAGACAAAAACATTTAAATTACAAATTCTGTAAAACGACCTGAGCGTCAAAGTACTAGTTCCCCTGGTACACGTTAATTTCATAAATTTCAAAGTCAGAATTCTAGACGAGCCGAGGTACTTACAGTCATTCCTCCGGCTGTTTTATTTTACGGCTTTATTCTTTCAATAAATATTTTAAAAACTTGAATTTACATGATATACCCAAAATTTCAACTAATATCCTACTTACTTATAGAAATTTACTTCAAAGTAATTTTCATCAAATAAATTCTGTTAGTTAATATAAATTGATTAGAGATTATGTCAAACTTAAATGCATTAATCAAAATTAATATCTATACACACCCAATCTCTCTTAACACAGTCAATTATCAAATGCAAATTCTCATATAGATACGCCTGCATTTTGTTTCTCAGCCCCCTCACTTTTTCATGCTCATATAACCGATTCCTTTATAATTGGACATCTGAATTTCAGATAGAAACCTTGGTAATGTTTTTTTATTAAAACACACACACACATAAAAAAACCTCAAAAGTACTGTGAGCCCTGGCCGAGTGGCCCAGTGGGTGGGAGCATCATCCCCCACACGGAAGGGTTGCGGGTTCGATTCCCGGTCAGAGCACACACCCAGGGTGCAGGTTTGCTCCCTGGTCGGGGCTGGTACAGAAGGCAACCGATCTGTTTCTCTCTCCCTTCCTCTCTCTCTGAAAATCAATTAAAAAAATATCCTCGGGGGAGGAGCTTTTTAAAAAGTGTTTTGACTGTGTATCTATTTATTGACATGTGTTAAACTTACACCTGCAGCCTTTTATTAAGGACGAGCTACACCAGCGGTTTACGGGCGGTCGGCTGGAGGACGAGGCGGAGCCCGTGAGAGTCCAGGCCTCAGTGTCCCCGGGCCCCACGCAGCGAAGCGCCGTCCCTGTCGCGCTCTTTCATGTTTCACTGCTCCAGCAATAAATACCTGCACACCTTCGCGCTCTGTGAGAGTCTGTATGCTCTTTCAGATGATTCGGTCCTTTGTAATTTAAATATGACCTTCCTCCCAGATAGGGCTGTTATATTTTATAAAGCAGACACCTATTTCTTCTCAAAAGTCGTTTTTGAAGTTAATTTATAAAATTAACGTTATTTCCCACCTCCCCTCTCCTCCTCCCAACCTTCGGCTCTTGGGCAACAAAGGCTAAGTTAATACTAACCGGTAAAGGGTCTTCCAAACCCATCAGGCCGGAGAGCAGCCTCTGTCAGAAGGGGCTGAGCCGAATCCCGGTCCCCAGCGGCGAGAAGGGGTTCACCTTGGCCCACATCAGAGCATCATTCTGGGAGATGGCGGATTTCCCGTCTTCCAGGAAAAACGCGGGGCCCTGCGCACGGAGCGGCGAGGAAAGAGAAGGTGCGATTATAAATCTGCATCCTGTTTTAAACCTACAGAACCAGTCGCTCTGATGGAAAAGCACCAGTGGAATTAGGCAGTGCTGACAGGAATTAAAAAATATGAGACCTGACCTTGGGTGGTAAACATAATATACAGATGTTTTATCATAGAACTGTACACCTGAAACCTATATAATTTTATTAATCAATGTCACCCCAATAAATTCAATAAAAATTTAAAAATAAGAAATATGAGAAAAATTTGATTTTTTGAACTGCCACTAATATAGAAACAATTTAAAACATCTTAATATTTTAAAATTAAAACAGGATTTCGTTTTAGAAGTTGAGTTCTTTAAATTCAGTAGTGCTACCAATGATAACAGCTATGGTTGCTATATTAACTACTACAAAGTTAACATTTCATAAAGGCCTGTATGCCTAGTCATAGCCTTAAACATACTTTACTATTTTTATCAGACAGCCAGAAGCTCTACCCTGCTCTCTGGAAGATGAAACATGTTGCTATGTATGAATCTGTATAATTTAAAATCATGCCAGTCATGGGACTTTCCAGCATGCTTGTAATTTAGTTATATTAGGTATTCTGTATGTCAAGGGCAGTTTTGAAGAACTATATGCAAACAAACAATAACAACAAAAAAACCACTTTCGATCTGTATGTATGTCCCAGCTCTTGGAAGGAAAAGCATGATTTAAAAAACACAAGAACCTTTCTTATTTATGTTCTAAAGTTACCAGGCTTTTCATCATGATTTCAAACGACACAGCTTGTTGACAAATTATTTCTAGATCTTGGGAAATCCATCGGAGGAAGCAGACAGCTTGCTCTTCACTGGCACTTGAGGTGCCACAGCTCTAACCAGAACCCGCTGGTTTCCGTGGGGTAGAAATGCCCTGGGAGGCCGCACTCCACCCGGTCGGCCCTGTGCGCCTCAGATCCTCCCCCCGAGGCTGGGGAGCAGAGGCTGGGCTGCACACCTCTCGGCCCAGCTGGCCTGTCCGCAGGAGAAAGCGAACCAGGCGGGAGATCGGGGTGCCAGGGCAGCGAGCACTAGAGGTGGCGTCCGGAGCGCAGGGGCGCTGAGGACACAGTCTAGGAGCCACTGGGCTTCCCGCTTTGGTTCATCTCTGAACTAAGTCGGGGACAAGCTTGTATACACCGTGTGCCCTGCCTGTGGCTGTGTCCTGAAGACTTAACTAGTCTGCGGTGTCACGTGTACACGAGCCAGGGTTTCCCTTAGTAACAGGTCATGTAATTTATTTTGGGTGGAAATCTCCCAAAATCCCTTTCCCTGCTGTCCTGGCATGTTAGTATTAGGACTGTAATCAGCCACATTCCATCAGAAATGTAAGAAAGGAATCACTAGTGTGTGACTATTACTGGGAGTTGGGGCCCTTTCCATCCATCCAGCCTGCAGTCTCCATGAGCATTTCACGGGGACTCAGCTTTATTTCCTGGGGTCACCTACACCTGGCCCTGGCCCTGAGATGACGAAAGCCTCTCTCTCTTCTGGGGGGACTGGCCTCCCTCGGGCACACTGGCAGGCCCGGGAATCATTTCCCACAACTACCTGGATTGGACATTAGGGACCATTCTTTGGGAATGGTCCATCCCTCGTGACTGATCCCAATAATAGTTAGTTGCTGGAAATCTCAGTAAGTCAATATAAGAACATGCACAGTGTGTTAATAACATATTATACATCTAAGAGTTTTTAATCACTTTCTTTGTGTTTATAAAATACAAATGGAGACTATAAAGTTACATTTAACCTGTTATAATAATTTGTCACTGCTGATTACTGCGTGGCTCCCTTATTTAATTTCCCTAAGGATAAGATCTATATGTATTTTAAAACATTGGTTACCAAGTACACATATCACCTGTCGCTGAGCACGCCTATTACATGAATTGCTTTAGTTTAAGTAGAGAGACCAGTTACACTCATTGTGGAAGCCTCAGGAGGTACCTTCTTGCTGGGCCTCAGGCCTCCTCATAGGTAACTCCTCTTAGTCAGGTTACGCTTATTTTAAAATCACATTTCAAAAAGTGACGACACAAATGAAAGGATGGAAATGCGTAGCCTGTCCGCCATCAGACTTACCTGGATTTTCAACCCTGTGAGACAAGAGATGTGAGCGTCGGAGTGACTGGGCAGGCGGGACCCGGTCACGCAGTCGGGCCCCACGATTCCTCGGAGCGGCTCCTCCCCCAGTCTCCGTAGCAGAGCTGCGTAGACCAGCCTCTGCGACTCCGACGGGGGCGTGTGTGGAGGGTCTCCCGACAACCTGTGTTTCCACCGACAGCACATTTTCAGTTTTGTAGAATCACAGAATTACTAAGGTTTAGATGGAAACAGTCCCCGGTGCCTCTTTGGAGATGATGCTGGACCAGCCTCAGACTCGATTTACAGTAAAACAAAGGACTTCAAAAGGCAGCATTTGGCTCAGTGGTGAGAGCGTCAACCCTGGGACCAAAGGGTCCTGGGTTCTATTTCTGGCCGAGGGCATGTACCTGGGTTGTGGGTTCGATCTCCAGCCTCGGTCGGGCACGTGTGGGAAGCAGCCAATCGATGTCTCTCTCACGTCCATGTCTGTCTGTCTGTCTGTCTCTCCCCCCCCCCCAGGTGAGCATTAACAACAACAAAAGAGGCGCACCGTAAACTGTTACTGAGCATCTCTAAGCCAACCAGGACCCACTGTTTTGCTGTGACGAACAATACAAGCCGCATTCTGCCCGAGTCCGCCCATGGTCTGAAGTCACACCTCCTGCGTCCCCATTTTTATGTCACGTCCACTCACCGGGGGGTGGGCCGCGCGCATGCTCTCCAGGCGTCCAGCTCCTCAGAGAGGCGTGGGATGGTCAGAGGCACGGCCACCTCCCGGCGCTTGAGCAGCTGGCTGGAAGGGCGGAAAGACGGCGTCTGGCGGCTGACACCCCGAGAGCAGGAAACCTCGAGCGACCGCGCTTCTGGGTTTAACCACTACTGTGCACCAACGCGTGCATTCTGAACGCGCGCGTGTGCGTGTGTGTGTGCGTGCATGTGTGTGCACGCGCCTGCTCACTGTGCACCTAGCCTGTGTGTCCTGGCCACTCGCAGATGGTCCCAGCTGCTGGCTGGGTGACAGCCTGAGGGAGCGAGGGGCGGGTAAAGGAACCGCATGCTGTGTGGAGAATGGATGCAGGAGCCAAGCTCCGCTGAGAACAGCCACTCGCTGCTCCCCCGGCGCAGGGCGTCTGCTCCAGAAATGCGAGTTGGGGGACAGGCGGGGAGCAGCCCCAGGGATGGAAATGCTCACTGCAGTCCTCTGACAGACACGTGTCAGAGACAGGCAGGGACACAGCCGTGACCGTCCCGTCCGTGTGCAGAAAACGGGCAGAATTATTATTAATTAGGAGGCTTCAGATAAAGGATTCCAGCCCACGCTTCTATGGTAAGTTACAAACTCATTGTGCTTTTCAAGGAACTAGTTAACGGAAATTTAAAAACAAAAGCTGTTTTGCCGGCCGGGCATGGCTCAGCGGTTGAGCATTGACCTAGGATCCAGGAGGTCACATTCGATTCCCGGTCAGGGCACATGCCCAGGCTGTGGGCTCGATCCCCAGCAGGGAGCCGGTCAATGATTCTCATCCTTGATGTTTCTCTCCCTCCCTCTCTCTGAAATCAGTAAAAACATATTTAAAACAAATAAAAGTAAAAGCTGTTCTAGAGATAAAAAGAAAAAGAACATGAGACCTTAGGGATGAAGGAAAGAAAAGCAAGCCTTTCTGTAATTCACATTTTATGGCTGCTCCGGCTAGTTGTCATGGTTTTGCTGGGACATGGTAAGAATTGGTGGGAAAAAGGTATAAATACCCTCCCCCTCCCCACACACATCTAACATTTCAGTAATATTATCTCAAATCAGTTAGTAGCTTATTGTTTTTTTAACCCCAAATTATTAACCATGTGGCTAGCTCCAAAATTAATTCCTTAAAGAATGTGGCTTCCCTGCCTGCAGTTTGGCACTTGACAGTACGTGGCCTGCCCCGTAGTTTTCTCTCCTCTCTTTGGGCACCGAGCATCGGTTCCTGCCGTCCCTGGGTCTGCTCTGGGTGGCAGACACCCACCTGCATCACACAAGCCCGTCCCCAGACAAGGGGAGACGCCAGGGACAAGAGAGCTTGGCTTCTCTGAATCCTGTGCCCACGAAGGGCGCTGGGGAGAACACTGGACCACAGGCTCCCGGCACGTTCGGGAGGTGCCCACTCACCAGCTGGCAAATGGAGACGGGAAATGGGTTTTGAGGGGAGGCACCGTGGGTTTTGTGTCTGAGGACGACAAGTTTTGAGCATAATGGGGAAGGTCAGCAGCTGGTAGGAAACAGGGCTGGGCAGGCAGGTGGCGCCTGAATGGAAGCTGTGAGCTGGCTGCTTCTCAAACCCCTTTACTTTGCTCTCTACGGAAGAGGCTGGAAAGCGAAACACCCAGTCCCTCTTCTTTGAAAAGTAGGTGCCACCGTGCAGGCCTGAGGGGCCAGGCAGGGCACCCGAGGGCCTTTCCTTCCTGCCTCAGATGGTCTCGCCCTTGGCGGCCGCTCTCCTTGCACCCTCACCTCCTAACCGAAAGCTTAGGGTGCAGGGAGCGCACAGAGGCTGGAAGCTACGGGGTAACCACGGGGAGCTCTAACCGGAGGGAGGGAGGGAGGGAGGGAGGGAGCCAAGAGCATCCGAGCAAAAGACGGAAGACTCCCGGCCAAGGGAGTGCCCCCAGGCAGGCGGCAGGGCCCTGGGGCGCGACCTCCCCGTCGTGACAGGAGATGGCCCACCCCTGCGGTTCAGCTAGAACGAGGACCCCTTTTCACAGCCCGACTCCCTCTCAGTACAGCTGCCGAGGCTGCTACAAAGGTGTCGCCCGCCTGCCGGTGAGCGGCTGCGGGCGGCAGGCACGGCTTGGTGACTGCGTCCTGGTGACAGGGCTTCGCGCTCTGTCGCAGGAGAGAACTGTCCTTACCTGGTGTACTCGTAGAGCGCCGGGACGATGCTCTCGTACCGCCTCCTGATGGCCAGCAAGGCGCCCACATAGCCACACAAGATGAGCAGCTCGTTCCGCGCTCTACAGAGAACGTATTTCTCTTAAAAATTCCACAATTTGAGGTGTAGGGCATGACTCTCATTGTAGTTGCTGTACTTGTATCTCTAGGTTTTAATGAGTGACATTTATAGCAAAATAGGTTTAGAGTATTTTCTAAACTTGGAGATGTTTTATTCATCAGGTAACAGACGTTATTCTACAACAAATACTAGTTTAAAATAAAAACTTCCGGCACTGTTTAACTCTCGCCTTCTTGGTTGCCTCTGCCCCTCGGCTGTTTCTTCATGGACTCGCTCCCTCGGTGGCTCGTGGGGGCCGACGCAGGAACCCCTGGCCCGAGGGGGAGACTCTGGGATGTGCACTAGCCTCCCTGCTGGGGAATCTGCCGCGTTTGCAGCCAGGGCCTCACCTTTCCACGCAGGCATTCAAGCAAGAACAGCCCAAAGCCTCTCTTACGGATCATACAGTCTCCGGGGGCCTTCGCCACATGGAAAACAGTGTCCTTAAGTGGTACCTGCTTTCAGGGGTGGGGCCCATCTCTTACTTCTAGCACTGTCACTTCTCCCCCCAACCTGGCATGCTTTGCACACAGGTATTTAATAGATATGAACACCAGCTTCCGCAGGACTTAAGGTCCCAAACCACCAGAAAGCTTTAAATTCCCCTTATTTGAACCTGGTGCGTGTGTGCGTGTGTGTGTGTACATGCACATATCTAAGCTTACAAACACTAACTGTAAATGGGGCCTCTAAGATTTGTGATTTATTTCCAATTTACCTCTGTATTTTTCTTATGATTATAACAAATAAAAACGTAATGTTTTCTACACGTACATCTCTACCTGCTTAAGATGATCTTATTTCTTGATGTAAACACCAAAAATCATACAGTCATTTTAAACACCCCGTAGCCTCTGTTACGGATTCTAGCGAGAAAGTACTCACTCGGTACACGTATGCAGGAGTAATTTTTCAGTAGGAATGTAACTCAGCAGGTCAAGAACAGGATAAAAGGCATCCAAAGTCCAATTTGAACTACTGATGTGTTCTGGCAAAATAAAACAAAATCAAAGAGTCTCTAAATAATAGTATTAACATTTGCTGACCCAATTTTTAACCTATGTAATCAGTTCTCTTCTGGCCAATCCTATCTACCCCTATTACTCAGACCAGGAGCATTTACCAGCTGACCCTCTCTCAGGTCCCACACCACACAATCCGCATCTCTTTCCTTTCTCAAGGGAGGGTGGCTAGTGCTTAATTCTAAAGCTTTTTAGGAATATG
The DNA here is from genome assembly GCF_054644295.1 of Miniopterus natalensis. Lineage (NCBI taxonomy): Eukaryota > Metazoa > Chordata > Mammalia > Chiroptera > Miniopteridae > Miniopterus > Miniopterus natalensis. Next base: position 2,983,321 of record NC_142082.1, on the reverse strand, counting down.
AGTGAAAATATCAAATAAACAAGTAGATTTAAAATTAACCACCAACTAAACACTCACCTTTGACGAAGTCAATACCAACAGGAAGGGCTTTTTCAGGTTCCTGACTTAACAAGTAATACTTGACGGTGTCAAGCACGTTGCCCTCTGCATGTGCCGTCTCAGCTAACTGCAGACATTCTTCCGTGGTGGGCAGCTTGCACTAGAAAATAATCGGTTTGAGGACAATATGACCAGGATGTGTAGGGATAAAAGCAACAGCCTAAGTACCAAATATGTCCCACATACTGAGATATTTTTTCTTATTGAAGTTGCTCAAAATAGATGTGAATAAAATAATTTGCATTAAGAGAATACATTTATGAAAATACCTTTAAGATATAATAATAGTAATAAATAGGATGTTACCTGAGAGTCAGGGGTTTTTATTATACAAATACCTAATAAAGGAGGTAGGAGTGAGATGTCTTGGCTGTGATACTGGAATTGGTGCCCGAAAATGTAATTTAGCAAAAAATGCTGAGACTAGTTATTCTAGAACCAATATGCTGACCTACATCAAAACTACATTAACTGGCCCTGGCCGGTGTTTTTCAGTGGTGAGAGCATCGGCCTGGGCACCAAAGGGTTGCGGGTTCAAACCTGGTCAAGGGCATGTACCTGGGTTGCTGGTTCGATCCCCGATCCTGGTTGGGGCATGTGTCTCTCTCACATCAGTGTTTCTCTCTCTCTCTCCCCCCATCCCTCCCACACTCTCTACAAATCAATGGAAAAAATATCCTCAAGTGAGGATTAACAGAGAAAACTTAAAAAAAAACCCTACATTAAATGTAGGAAACCTAACAGGCGCACTCTTCTGTGCCTCGTACACAATAAATTAATTTCACTTGGCCTTTGAGACAAAAGTGACTTCATTTCAAGCTAAAGGCAAAAAATGGACAAGCTCTGAGTGTTTAGCTTTGACCTTCTGAACTACTCCCGGCGCGGATCCGGAGCCTCTGAGATGTCACTGCTGCGACGGGACAGCCTCCCTCCCCCTCCCCATTCTTCATCCTGTTGACATGAGTCTGTCCCGCCCACAGGTGTCCTGCTCCCCTACGCGGCCGGAGTGACGTCACCTCCCGACCAGACCCACCATGGTCAGGGGCTGTTCGGTTTGCGGGTTCGTTTCTAGCAACACTGGTAAGTTTATTGCTCCAGCTCCGGCCACCCTTGGCCATCCCTGTGATGCGCTCCCACAGCGAGAAAGGCTTCGTGTTGTGACTCGGAAAGTGCTCCCCACAGTGTGGTCACTGCCTCTCGTCTCTTGTCCCCTGAGACTCGCCACCCTCTTCCCTCACTGTTCTTTTATATCCCCTTACGTTACCAGAATGCTTTATTCAATGTGCATATTTATTAATGCATTTATTCAACAGTTTCACATCTTCTGTTGCTTAAAAATTAGGTAAATGGAACATTTGAGATCAATCTCTCTCTCAAAAAAAATCACAACAAACTACATTAAAGGAGCTCTCACGTACACGACCCCTCCTGGTGCCGCCATCCCTGCTCACGGAAGGCCGGTTACTCACTGAGCACCTACTGTGCGCTCGGTGCTGTGCCTGGCTGCACAAGCAGTGTCTCGGCCTTGAGGAACGCGCAGCGAGCAGGGGAATGAGAAACGGTTCCCGGGAAACCTCACACTCAACCCGCACACGCAGCGGGCGTAGACGGGCACCCCCAAACTCCCGCCCGGGCTTCAGACTCCGAGAGCTGCGTTGTGCGCGATACCTGCAGACCTGCCTGCCCGTCCCTGGGAAACTGCCAGTTACTAGGGCCTCACCCCTGACTAGTGTCGCTCAGCTGAGGGCGAGGTCTGGCGACAGTCACTGTGCGCCTGCGGCGGTAATGGAGAGGCTCTGGAGGCGCCCGCGCCCAGGTTAGCGGCCCGCTGCCTCCCGCAGCACATGGCAGCCCCGCGCCTGCCCTGCCCGAGGCCGGGCCAGCCCGCAGCCCCGCACCCGCCACGGCCCACGGCCACGGGAGCCGAGCCGCTCCCACTCGCGCTCATAAAGCGAAGCGCGCGCGCTCAGAGTCTCCCAAGGGAGGCAGGGAGCTCGGGCGCTTCCCGGCCCGCTGGGGACTCTCAGCCCTGCCCTCCACGGGCCTCTTCCCCAATACACACTCACTCACTCGCGCACACGCACAGGCTCATACACACACACTCTAACACACTCACACACACTCACACATACACACTCATACACACTCACACTCATACACACTCTAACACACTCACACAAACATACACACTCATACACACTCACACTCATACACACACTAACACACACACGCTAACACACGCTCACACACTCATACACTCTAACACACACACTAACACACACTCACACTCATACACACACTCTAACACACTCACACACACACTAACACACACTCACACTCACACATACACACACTCTAACACTCATACACATGCTAACACACACATACACTAACACACACTAACACACACTCATACACACGCTCTAACACACTCATACACACACTAACACACACATACACTAACACACACTAACACACTCACTCATACACACTCTAACACTCATACACACACTAACACACACACACTAACACACACTAACACACTCATACACACACTCTAACACACACTCATACACACACTCTAACATACACTCTCACACTAACACACACTCAGACACACACAAACTTTTGGTTTTATCTATATTAACACAGTACTGAGTCTCCACTATTGAATGAACAGGGCCACTCACACACACGGGTAAAACCAAAGGTTCATATAAGTAAAAAATCTTTGTTATTTTTAAGATTTAAAAACGAGAAAATGTTTCATCTTTTCCTTAAAAGAACTCTATGTATCTCCTTCAATACCCTGTAGCTTCAAACTGAAAACCGTGCGGCATGTGCGCGGTGCTGTGATCTGTTTTCCGTTTGCTTTGCAGCCGTCTGCCGACCAAAACAAACAGGATTCCGTGACCTTCTAACGGCCTAATAAGCCCTGAAACGTAGAAAGGAGCTGCAGTTCCCATAAACAGCCTCCCACGTGGGGCATGCTGGTTGTTTTATATATAATCATCGTACACAAATTCCTACCTTCTGCAAGGGCGTATTTTTTAAAGCATTTTAGAAAAATGCATGCAAATTTCATTATACTTCATCCATTCTTTTAAAGACCCTAAATTGTCTACTTTTAGAAGTTAGCGTCCGTGCACGTTCCATGCCAAGCGGGACAGTCGCGGGGACTGGGGACTGGGGGCAGGGATGCTGAGGCCAATGTTCTCACCCACCATTAACTAATTAGGCAAGTTCCTTACCTCCCCTGAGCTCACTTTCTCTATAACGGGGACAGCATCCCCTGCTTTTCAGGGTTTCACGGGGAGTGAGTGACATGCAAATTCATGTAAAAGTTTAGAATGGTTCTAAGCACACGCAGGAGCTCAATAACTGTCACTTATTGTTCCCATTTTTGTCGCATTGATAAAAGGGCCCTAAGGAGACGGTGTATTTGTTTCTCTGCTTGTATCTAAAATTAGTTAAGTCCCAGCACTGGGCCCCAAACTAGAATCCTGAGCATGGTTGGCTACCTTCCCATGAAGATCGTTCATCTCCTCCGCACAGCCCGGGTAGAAAGCACAGAGCTTCACCAACTGCAGCTCATTATCGGGGATCATCAGGAGAAGATCGGCAGCCAGATTCCTGGTCACAGAACAGAAGCGGAAACTCCAGTGGGAACAGAACCCTACGAACCACACGGAGAACTAACTGCAAGGGGAAGACGACTCAGGACGCCCTCCCTGCTGTTCTCTCCACATCCACAGGACCAGTTTCCCACTTAACACGAAACTCCTCAAACAGAGGTTACAGGAGCCAAAGGGCATGGAGGAAAGTGTGTTATGAAATTCCCAAATAGTCTGTAAAACTCTAAACTGAGTCTTCACATAGTCACAGCTGATTCTGTTATCATAGAATAGTTCTCCCACCACACAGCAGCATGATACCTGGGCTTTGGAGAGAAACACAAAGCAAACTGTGAAAGCTAATCCTAACCCTAACCTAACCTAACCCTAACCTAACCTAACCCAACCTAACCCTAACCTAACCTAACCCTAACCTAACCCCAACCCTAACCTAACCCTAACCCTAACCTAACTCTACCCTAACCTAACTCTACCCTAGCCCTAACCTAACCTAACCTAACCCTAACCTAACCCTAACCTATCCCTAACCTAACCCTAACCTATCCCTAACCTAACCCTAACCTAACCCTAACCTAACCCTAACCTATCCCTAACCTAACCCTAACCTAACTCTAACCTAGCCCTAACCTAACCCTAACCTATCCCTAACCTAACCCTAACCTAACCCTAACCTAACCCTAACCTATCCCTAACCTAACCCTAACCTAACTCTAACCTAGCCCTAACCTAACCCTAACCCTAACCCTAACCTAACCCTAACCTATCCCTAACCTAACCCTAACCTAACTCTAACCTAGCCCTAACCTAACCCTAACCCTAACCCTAACCTAACCCTAACCCTAACCCAAGCCTAATGCTCGTCAACACGGACGAGTGCATAGGCTCATTCAATACTTAGACAGTTTACATTTAGAATTCTGGGTGTTCTGCCTATTTGCTAAATGTTAGGTGGAAATCAAAGCTACAAACGCAGTTTTCTGATTTACTTTTTAAAGTTTAATCAATGGGATGAGTCATTTAAAACTGAGGCACGCAAAAACGGCATGGACAGCAGCTTCACATTAAAAGGACTTCTTCTAAAGTTCTTTTTAAAATCACTAGATGAAGGGATTTGCACAGTAACTAAGAAAACACTAAACTGTGGTAGTTCGAGATGTTATTATTCAACTTTCCGGAAACTGACATATACACAGTCAGCGCGACTTCAACGTGAGTTCATGATGGGCGTCTGCAGACGGAAGCAAAATCCTCCCTCCCTTCTGTGTGCGGCCCCCAGGGCAATCTGTACTGGTCACGTATGTGGCTGAGTTACTTCTAAAACACTGAGATACTTAATCAGGAATATAGTGAGTATAAAACAACAACAGAGACTACTGGTTGTGTGTCAGATTTTCTATTACCATTGCAGAGGTGATGCAAAAATCTCTGGATGTTTTTACAATTTCCAAATTAGAGTAACTCACCTGTTCTTGCTAAAATTATGAATGGCTTTATGTTTCCTGATGCTGGCATATAACAGCAGTTTTCGATAATGTCCATGAGAATATAGAAATTATTACTTGCTTTTATGATATATAAAATTGCTGTCCAAAAATTCTAACCAAACTTCTGTCAGCCTCAGATAAAAACCTGCCTTTCTCACTGCTGACTGTCCCCTGCACAGTGAGCTTCACGGCAGCGCTAGCGAGTCCACTCTTTAGCTGAAGTCACTACTTACGGAAAACTCAGTACACGGTGGATCAGAGAGAACGCAGGCACACGTAACGACACGCTCTGACCTCTCAAGGGTCACTACCAGAGCAGGTGCTTTAATTTGTGAGCTGAATTAGCTGCTATTTCACGCTGTAGAGAACCACAGCTCATTTACTGTACACCTTTACGTGGAAAATCACGAGTGCTTTTCTAACCAGGTTATAGGCACTGTTACAGGAACTGTTTTCATTACTTTGTAGTTAGGTTTTATATGCGATAACTTGTGTAAGTAAATTGGCATTCTGTAAAACAGAGTGAAAATAGTTAATACTTTCTTAATATAGAGTTGGCATTCTAATAAAATAGAATGTACATCTTTAATTAAGCAGTTCTTATAAAAGGAGATACCTGTATCCATCAGATGGAAAGCTAAAGAGAACAATCCTGGATGTGAGTAATACGTACATGAACAAGAACCGAGCAGCAGCAAACGTTAACTAGTAAGCAGCAATGCAAAGGGTTTCTGGTTTATGAAATTATAGACATTCTGGAAATTAAGCTGCTACCTCCATTATGCTTTTAAATTTGTGGAGAGCTAATAGCCATGGGAATGACAGATCTCCCCTGGGAATAAACCTGATCCGCATCCTCTGCATCAGAATCTGAATGCTGCCCTGGCTTCTGGTTCGCATGTCTACACAGCTATGGACACAGAAAGGAAGAACTCCTGGGGGGCAGTTACAGGAAAACAGAACTTTTACCGTAAAAGCAACTAAGACATAAAGTCAACTGAAAGATTTTTTAAAACTCATTTAAATTTACCATCTATTCCTGTTTGCTTTTTACCTTTACTTTAAAAAAATCACATTTACTTAGACTGGATGATGGCTTTTGGCAATGGAGACAGCCACCTTTGTGGATAACCTGAGTCAGGCCTCAGGCTCTGGGATGGCCTAAGGGAGTCACAGCAACTGTGCACTGACCACTGCAGCTCGGGACCGAGGGTCACTGGGCACTCTCGGGGGGCGGTCAGCATGAAGCTGACTGGAGCCCGAGGCTGGTGGTGGGGTAGCTGGACCTTCTGGTGGGGGAAGGAGGCTCTCCCATCACTGCACACACTGGTAACAAGAAATAGCTCTGGGACGCCTGGCTCCCTATAAAGCCCTAGATCCGGGGAGAAAGGGAGACTGGGGAGTATTGCTCTTTTCTGGGTTAACCCCGCATGAGGCGGTACAGTGTGACAGCTGCCGTCATCTGAATGTGTGTCCCCGATTAATAAGTCGAAACCAAGTCCCCCATGTGACGGTATCTGTGGGTCTTCGGATGGTGATTAGGTCGCGAGGGCAGAGCCCTCGGGAATGGGACCTGAGCCCTTGCAGAAGAGGTCACGGGGGCTCCTCCCCCTTCCCCGTGGACCGGTGAGATGCCAACAGTCACCCAGGACGCCAGCTCCATCCGACACCCAACCTGCCGGCGCCCTGACCTGGAAGTTCACAGCTTCCAGAACTGTGAGAAATGCATTTTATTGTTCCTCAGCCACCCAGGGTGTGGTACCTGGTTACAGCAGCCCTAAGTGACCAAGATGCCAGCTGAGAGAGTGAACTTCAGAGACGGTTCACGTTGCTTTGAATCCTGGCTCTTACCACATACTGAGACCAGAGGCAAATCAGTATCCACTGTGTAGTATCTAGTGAGTTATTACAGGCAGAGAGCTAAATCCGTGCCAGGCACACAGCAAGTGGCGTGGTCAGCTGCTGCTGTTACCACCTGCGGCGCTCGATGTGCAGTCTGCAGAGCCCCAGCCTAAGAGCGGGGGGTGTGCAAGGGGTGGACGGCAGGGTGGTCAAAGTCCTAACCAGCAAGCTTATTTAAAACTTCTCGAGGTTCTAAGTAATTCAGTAAAAGATAAAAGTCTAAAACCATCTTTATTCAACACATGCCCATTGAGTGACAGCCTCGTACCTTTCCTAAAAGTCCCTCCCTAATGAAGGGCCATAGAACAGGCTCTGCAGGTGTGAGCCCAGCGGGACCAGGATCCCCGGTTACCCCGGGGCCTTTCCAGGGTCTGGCTCTGAAAGTGTTGCCCAAGCTGGGGGAAGTAGCTTGTTCTAAGTCACCAGCTAAACCATTGTTATTATTTCTCTCCATTGGAAAGTGACTTTATTTTCCAAACCTTAAACCAAGACAGGAGATTGGACAAGAACCAGTGTCATAGGTGTGCAGAATGTGAAGTGTGGGCAAGTGTGGTCTCGATCATCTAAACGTACACATGCACTGTCGCAGGTGCTCCATGAGCCTGGGGTCACACGGGATCACAACCGGGCTTTTCCGAGTGGGTCACGGGGGCCTCCACTACCCAGCCAGGGCACCCTTTCTCCTCCCCATCTCACCTTTTGTTTAAAAAGGAGACCTGTGTACCCCAGCACACTTATCAAACGCAGCCTGCAAGACTGAAAAAGTGGGTTCCGTCGCCGTGAAATTCTCTGCGTTTGGAATTCTTACCACATTGGGATGGTCATGCATTTTCTCGCCAGCAGTTCCAGGGCGTAGTGAGTGGCCCGTGCGGCCGAGCCTCCCAGGACTGTGCCCACGCAGACCGCCAGCTCCAGCTCGTTCCCGCGGACCAGGGCCGCCATCGCCAGCTTGCTCGGGAGGAAACAGTGTCCTCAGTGTCAGAGACGCTGGGCAGGGCCACCGTCCCGCCAGCTCAGCGTAGATAAGGCCAAACTAACCTACAGTCAGTCAGTCCTAGAAAAAGTGAATTACTATTTCTACCCAGTGCGTAAGCATAACTGCAACTTCAAGGGGAAAAGCTGATAGAGAGACATGGAAAATATTCTATAAGGTTAGAATGTAGGAATTTAGAACCCTTGCTCATATTTTTGTAATTATTAACAGTCTCTCTGAAATATCCTCAACATGTCCATCAGAAAAAAATGCAAAAAACATAGATCCTTAAAAGCTTCTTAAGAACTGAAGGATGAGTGTCAATTATCCCCTAAAGCGAGGACGTCTAAGGGTCCATAAAAACAGAACCTGTATCTTTACTTAACATTTCCCTCGTCACATTAGTGGGTCAAGTGGAAAATACCCTAAAAATATAACTTGTGGAGAGTATACTGAAGTGTTCTTTAAAATAAGTGCTTGCCCGGCCGGCGTGGCTCAGCGGTTGAGCGTCCACCTGGGATCCAGGCGATCGGGGTTCGATTCTGGGTCAGGGCACATGCCCGGGTTGTGGGCTCGATCAATGACTCTCTCATCATTGATATTTCTCTCTCTCCCTCTCCTTTCCTCTCTCTGAAATCAATAAAGATATATAAATAAAATAAAATAAAATAAAATAAAATAAAATAAAATAAAATAAAATAAAATAAAGTAAAGTAAAATAAAGTAAAATAAAATAAAATAAGTGCTCAAAAGTCCGGGGTGCTGAGTGACGTGCAGAGGTTCCCCCCGACCACCCTACTTCCCCCGGTCCACGATGAGACACTGCACGTAAGCTCGTCACAGACGCGTATCTTAGGATGAAATGAAAAATGGAAGCACGGATCTGAGAGTCTGTAGGCTTGGAAAACCTGCAAAACGGGATCTTACACAGAAGTGACCCTATGTTTCCCTCAGACCCCGCGATACACCTCGGGAGCTTTCCACGCACACAAACCCGAGTGACATGCACCTCGACGTCGTCTGCGGCCAGGTGGCAGCACGCGGCCAGCACTGCCCGGCCGTCCTGAAAGTGCCACTCTGCCAGCTCCTCGCTCACCGTGTGCAGGAGCCTAGAGAGAGCAGGAGAACATTCTAGATAAACGCAGGATCCCCCCGGAAAAGGGAACGAACGCCCTTTCATACAAGCCGGTTAAGGGACCGGGGTTAACTGGACATCCTCGATTTGGGTATAACGCCTGGTTTGGGGGGAAATCAGGAAGGCAGGCTTTCTTAGTAGGTGAGCTGAACTCAAACTTTTCAAGATTTAGGTGGCGACTGGCCCACGGGGACTGTGTGTTAGGTCTTCAAGATGCCAGATCTGGAAACAGCAGAGAGCAGCGGCACAGACCCAGGGACAGTGTCAGTCCCAGCACATTCCTTTCTTAACATGTGATGATCCCTTTTCACTCGGCAAGTGTCCTACAGGTTCACATTTCCTATTTTCTGGGGTGAAAGAGGAGCCAAGAGAAGAGCCCGGGGAGGCAGGTTACTAGATTTGAAAAGGTCAGAAAGCTGACGAATTCTAATTGCCGTTTCTTTTACAAACAACCATGTGGGCTTCGTAAAAAGAGGCTGAACGGTTACTCTAGACACTGAAACCGGGGTCGTGGGATATGAACAATGCTACGTGACACCGTCCACACCGGTTTACAGGAAACACGAGTGAGCCGCTCACGCCCCTCCTCCCAGGTCTGCTCCGTTTTACGTGCTCAGGGGCTTGGCCTGCAGTCTCCGCACTGAAAGTCGCGTGCAGAGTGCGCGGACGCTGCGTCCACCTGGCTCGCCTGTCCCTGCGCGCCTAGGGACAGGTGCTGCCAGGGACCCAGGCGGGTGAGAAAGGCAGGGAGGACACGGGCCAGCCACGTCCTGTGCACAAAGGGGGGCGAACTGCGCGGCCCTCAACTCCCCCCAAAGGGAAGCCAGCCGTCAGAAGTCCTGGACCCAAACACAGAATCCACCGCTCACTTGTGAAAGTCCCCCTTGCGGACGTCGTCACAGCGGGAAGGTCCTTTAGGCGCAGGAGCCTGGAAGGTTTGCATGTTTCCCTCGCAAGCGGCCTGGGATTTAATGAAAACTTGAATTTACCTTCAGCTAACTGTCGGCAACTGATCAACTTCAGACTAGTATTTTGAACAAAGTATTCCTAAGTCATGTTTGAAACTTATACTACGATTTGGAGATACCCTCAGAATTTGAAAAAAAGAAAAGGAAGTGGCTGCTATTGTATCAACGTGCAGGTTCACGTGCCCGGTCACCAGAAAAAGCTGCTCAGGCTCACGGAAGCGTCAGCAGCAAGCAAGGCTCAGAGTATCTGGGGATCTAAACTCAGTCCAGTGTGGCCCAAGCACAGAGACGTTGACCAGAATGTCGAGACCCAGGCCGGAGGCGCGCAGAGGCCGCCACCCCCGACTGCGCCCGTCACGAAGGTGCTCAGTCCCCAGGGCCCCTCCCTCCTCCGCCCGCCAAGGGCCGAGCGTGCGTGTGACACGCGTGTACCTGGGCGACCAGCAGGGCTTCTTTGAGCTGACCCCGGGCCATGAAGAAACGGAGGAGCTTCTCCACGTCGCCGGTGGCTATGCAGTAGGGAATGACATCATCATTACCTTCCCGAATTAACTGGTCGGCTCGCCTAATAAAACGAGAACAATTTCTTTTTTAATAATATAGTAATTTCAAGGTTCTCAGTTGGACTGAGATTTTCTGAAATATCTAAAACTTGAAGCAGATCTCATAAAGCTCTTTAGCATGTCACTTTTAAAAAAGACAGATATGATCAAATCATACATGGAAGACCAAGTTTTCTGAAATAATAAATACTATAGGTACTGTTTTCCCTTAGACTACCACATATTTTCATATTTTAAATGTACTGAGCATGTCAGGGTTTAAAATTAATGCAGCTTCTCTATGCACTTGAGCAATCCATTTTCCTGAAAATAAGTTGTAGACTGTGTACATGTGATGGGAGATCTGCTCCCGGTTGGGTTAATAAATGTGCGGGTGTCTACTCAAAGAGAATTTTAGATGTTACAATGAACACAACAATAGAGAAGCTTCTAAATGCAAGTAGATTAAAAACCATTAAAAAAATAACACAAGACCATGAATAATGGTAATAAAATGTAGAGTATGGTGAGTGACCCAAGCCAGGTAATTAAAAAAATGTTCCAGCCTGGCCAGCATGGCTCAGTGGTTGAGCATCGACCTAGGATCCAGGAGATTGGGGTTCGATTCCCGGTCAGGGCACATGCCCCGGTTGTGGGCTCGATCCCCAGTCGGGGGCGTGCAGGAGGCAGCTGAGCAATGACTCTCTCATCATTGATGTTTCTCTCTCTCCCCCTCTCCCTTCCTCTGCCTGAAATCAATAAAGACATTTAAAATAAATATTTAAATAAATAAATAAATAAATAAATAAATAAATAAATAAATAAATAAAATTTTAAGAAATGTTCCGGAAATGTGGAGGGGACGGGGGATCCTGACGTTGAAGGTTACGAAGGGCATACGTGTGTCTGTCTCTGTCCCTCTCTGTCCATCACTACTCATCTCAGCTTCTCTTTTCCTGTCCACGTCCCAGATACTTTCTCGAAGGCCAACCTAGGTCCTTCCACTCTTAATGTTTAACCTGTGTGTTCAACATTAATCTGGTTTATTTAATTTATGTTGGCATTTGCACTAAATCACATTTCAATGGCCGATCTTTGGGCAGGTGCAGTAGACACACTTTATCTTGTTTTCCTGGCTCGCCCCCGTCAATCATCTCCAATTTACAGGGTCACTGGGGTTCTTCCCACACCTCTATTTTTACCCTGTGACCCTGGTTTCCTTGTTACAGCTGATTAGAGACAATATTCTCTTCCCTGGCATTTGGAACTGGGACTGAGAGACTGTCAATCTCCATGGCTGGGTCTACAAAGTATAAACTTCAGAGCTGCAGGGGGACCGTTTTCTGGCCACCGAGTACAGCAGAGAAAACCCAGTGCTCGTTTGCAAAGATAAATGAAAAAGAGCTTCTGCTGAGGTTTAGAGAAACTTGTTTTGTGGAATAAATGTCCTGTGCTAACTTGACCTGTTGAGGTTTCGGTGGGAGCAGTAACATTCTCAGCTGCAGCGAGGGCCCGAGGAGGACTCTTTGGGATCCTGGAGCTTAGGGAGGGAGCCTGCAGTTCGAGGGCTGACACCAGCCTGCTGCTGAACTTACAGCTGGGGAAGTAGGTGCTGGGGACTCTACTTTCCCACAGCAAATGCATCAATCCATCGGTGATCCATGCTTCCCCTGATTGATTTTTACTTGTACATGTGAGTTGCAGTTCATTTTTTTTTTTATAAAACATGTACCAGGAAATAAAAATAAAAATTTTTCATCTTTGATGCCAGATATAAAGCAAGCACTCATTAAATAGCACTCTATAGGCCCAGCACAGTGATTAGTACATAGTAAGCACTAGATAAATATTTGTTGAATGAATGAATAGACTAGAATAGAATAGAATAGAATAGAATAGAATAGAATAGAATAGAATAGGAGAATGGTCTTGAGTCATGGGTTAAAATGTGTCCCCCAAAAAGATATGTTGGCATTCTAACCCATGTTAACTTATTTGGAAATAGGATCTTTGTCACTGTAATTAGCTAAGATAGGGTTATCCTGGATTAGGATAGACCCTAAGCCCGATATGAGTAGTGTCCTTATAAAAAGAGGGACATTTGGGCACAGAGGCACACAGGGATAATGCCCAGTGAAGACAAGGCAGAGGTTGGCGCGAGGAGTCTGCAAGCCCAGGGTGCTGGGAGAAAGCATGGGCCTGATCCTCTCAGAGCCTTCGGCAGGAACCAACCCTGCCGATGACTTGATAGCAGACCTCTAGCCCTGGAACTGAGAGAGAGTAAGTTTCCGCTGTTCCAAGTCACCTGGTTTGTGGTACTTTGCTATGACGTCCCTAGGAAACTAATACATCTTAGAAAAGATCTTGTTTACTACATTCTTGAACAAGGACATCGGGTTGAGCGTGCTCGGTGTTGAAACTCCCTTCATCGTGGGCTCCTCCCGAATGTCCATGAGAGGACATGGCAGGAATCGTGCCTACGAGGGCACCCCTGAGATTCTGAGGAACTATTCCACAGGCACCTGGTGACCTACAGAAAACCTTACCACGCGCTGTTCTTTCAATCCTCACCCGAGATGATCTCCTCCATTGCTTTTCAGGGGGAGTGGAAGGGGAGGGGGAGAGAGAGAGGTCGATTGGCTGCCTCCCGCATGTGCCCTGACCGGGGCCAGGGACCGAGCCTGCAATCCAGGTACGTGCCCTTGACTGGAATCAAACCCAAGACCCTTCAGTCCGAGGCCCGACGCTCTAACCACTGGGCAGACTGGCGAGTGCACCACTCATTTTTCAATATCAACAAGTAAGCAGTGAGTATGTTTATGGATCTGTGGTTTCGTCCATTGACACGGGGACATCTGCCTCCCACAGTCTTTATCAGATATCAGGTCAAATACAAGAACAGCAAAATAACTTGTAACCAATTAATTTATTATATCAGAAGATATAAATTCAGCTATTATTTAAAATAACATAAAAGTAAAAATCTCTAAAACTGCCATATTTACCTGTTTCTGTGTTAACATATTTGAAAAGATCTACTGGCCACAGACTCTGCCTTACCTCTGCATCAGCTTCCTCCAGTATTTCACAGACACCCCTGGTGCGACTGACAAGGCCTTGTCCCACTGCAGGAGAAGAGCAGAGCAGAAACAAGCCGTTCGATTGCACCAACTCTCCACAGACCTGTTTTTAATGGACTCATATTTATAATACAAGATTTCAGAGTATTTTTAGAGTATGTGCATTTCCAGGACCATTTCTGTGCTCTACTTCATTCATTCCACAGACTATAAATATTACCATAGTTTGAAGTGAAATAAGATATGTAAATTCTATTATTTAGCAGGGAAAATCCTAAACCTAGTCCTAGACACAGGGAAGAGAGCTAGGGAGAGGGAGAGAGAAAGAAGGTGAGGATCAGGGAAGGGGAGTAACTAAGGTGTGTAGTTTGGAAAATATATTAACTGATCTTCTAACACAACACCAGAGGGCTTTGTTCTGCGGTGTTCTGTGTTCTATGTGCAAAATAATACATTCTGAAATTTTTATTTCACTGTTACGTTTAACAAATATAACATCTGTTTCTAGTTTTATTCTTTCCCTGCCTATTTTTTAAAAATATTTTTTTACTGATTTCAGAGAGAGGAAGGGAGGGAGGGAGAGAGAAACATCAACGATGAGAGTCACCAATCGGCTGCCTCCTGCACGCCCCCTGCTGGGGATTGAGCCCCAAACCCGGGCCTGTGCCCTGACTGGGAATCGAACCTGGATCTTCTGGATCCTAGGTCGATGCTCAACCACTGAGCTACACCGGCCGGGCTCCCTACCCATTTTAATAAATTATATTTGTTTTAAATTCTTCCTTACAATTGATAATACCTGTCTTCATAGTTAAAAAATTAGACTAATGCAGAAGCTCACTGCTCAGTCAAGGCTGACTGACTGTTTGAAAATAGGGGGTTCGGTGAATTCAAGGGTAGAAGGGAAGTGAGGAAAATATTCCAAAATATCACCATATAAATCAACACTTCATTTTATTTTATTTATATTTATATTTTTAATCCTCACCCAAGGATATGGGGTTTTATACTGACTTGGGGGGGGGGGAACATTGATGTGAGAGAGAAACATGTACCTGCCCCGACCACGAATCAAACTCACAGCCTTTTGGTTGGGGTGATGCTCCAACCAACTGAGCCACCAGGCTCAAAGCTTTGTTTGAATTAAGGCTTTCCAAAACAGAATTCTACTGCAATTAAGGCTATAAAATTGGCAATTAGCCTGAAAATAATAAGTTAGAGTTTAAACAGGTAATTTTAAATATTATATTATTTATAATAATCATGTTACCTAAGAAAGGGCACTTAAAATATGTTTTTTAGAGGAAGTTTGTCTATAATATAGTGGGGGAAAATGGAAAAAAGAAGTAGAAATGTAGATTAAATTAACTTCACCAAGCTCCTTCAATAAAAACAAGTTTTGTAAGTGGAAAGATTAAATGTTTTTCTAATCTCACAGTATTAACCTTACAGAAATGGAAATGACTTGTCAGAAGGTGATATATGAACAATTATAAAAACCCACATGTTCCTAAAGAATTTTAAGCACAGTTTTTGCATCAAGTTCATCAATAAAGCTGCACAACAAAATTATTAAGCTCCATAAGCAGATACCTGATTAAAGGATCTTTAATTAAATTTGAATTAAATGTAGTTTAAAATCATATATGCCCAAATACAGAACTCAGAAAGATAAAGAATTAAATAGTTCTACCAAAATTTATTTATTTTCACCTTGACTTCTGATAGGTGCTATTCTTTTAAGTAGTGCTCTGTTAAAAAGTAACTTTTTAAGTCATATCTTCTTGGTAAGTAAAACCTTTACCTTGCTCCTACATTAAACACTTTTAGTCTGCAGCGCCTTTCAATAACATTTTAAAAGACAGATTTTATTCATTTAGGTCAAGCAATAATTGTCTCTAATGTATGAAGAAATAAAAAGGTGCACTGAATTTAATTTTTGTGTAATATTTTATTATAACTTTATTGCTTCGTTTTACTTTATATGCTTTATATGTATCCTTAATATCATGTTGTAATTATTAAATGAGCCAACCGAGAGCTTTTCAAAAATGACCAAGTATGAAATGAGTCCATGCCATTCTAATCTTTTTTCTCTTGGGGGGGTGGGAGAATTTTGTTTTTGTTACAGTAAATGCACATGCAGAAAAATGAAAAGCTCAGTAAGTGCCCACACACTGAATTCACTCGTGGAACCAACACCCAGATCAAGAACTGGGAGCCTCCCAGCTTTTGCTCTTTGGTCCCCACCTGCCTCCCCAGCGTAAGCTCCGTGCGGAATTTAACAGGATAGCTTCACCTTCGCCTTCCCTTGAAAGCTGTTTTGTTCAGTCCTCTTTAAAATCCAGATGTGTCATCAGGTGGCCCTCAGGAACCCTTCCTCTGGCCAGTGCGGGATTTAGTTACGACAAATAGCATTAGCAAGGGCTTCTGGGGGCAAGTTTGAACAGGGCTGTTCTTTAGGAATCAAAGATGCCCGCCCAGGCTGCGGTTCTCAAGCCTCCTCGTGCATGAGACCAGCCCGGAGGACTGACGCAGGCTCAGAGCTCCGGGCTGCACCCCCAGACTTTCTGACTCTAGGTCTGAGGCAGGAGACGCATGCCCACCAGGTTTCGGGGTAGTGCTGACGCTGACACCCCGGATCCCACTTTCACAGCCACGGTTCTGAGGCGCACACACCTGACATCAGACTGGCCGAGATCCAGTTAGATCTGGAAACCATCAGCTTAACACTTAGTATTTAATCAGTACCTGGAATACTTTGCTAAACCCATCAACTTTGCTTTAACAGCACATTACCTCCCCAAGTTCAACCATCAGCTCACAGTATCTCTGAATCTGTCCCAGTCGCAGGTGTATCTCCGCGGCCTCCTTCAGTCTTTCCTCCTTGGTCGGAGCACCGATGCCACCGCCGAACTTGGACATCTTGACCGTTGTCAGCTCTTGGGCTTCAGACTGGTGATACAGAAAAGAAAGTTTTTCTGAATTTTGTTATACAAGAGCCAACACACGGCCATAAAAGCATCATAAGGATACACAGCTTAAAAATGCACAGCACTGCAAATGAGACATTTTAAAAATCAATACTTTTTCTCTATAACACAGGATAGCTCTTTAAACACAGCCTTTGGGTGTGGGTGAGGAGTGGGGCCTGGGTGTGCCCCGTGTGGGTGTGGAGAGGCTACATCCCAGGGTCCTTACAACTCCCTGGGGGGCTGGTTATACAGAGGCCCAGAGGCCGAAAGGCAGAGAGTGGTGATGATACACCCCTGGTGGAAAAGGCATACACGGGCCTCTAGTAAAATTAAAATCACTGGCTCACTCTAGCTGGCTCCTCCACTGTCAACAGGGAACTGTCACAGTCACTCCGTGTCTAGTCCGTGCACAGTTCTCTCCATGCTCACGGTTGACAGTTCACGGGGAATATAACAGCTGTTTCTTCTTTCCAGCCCCAGGTCTGGTGTGTCACTGTTACTGCCTATTGCCCAGGTATGAGATAACTAATAATTTTGCATTAAAATTCAATGCAATCTATATAATAAGATCAGTTTTAATAAAACACATCTCAGCATACAGCCTCCCAGGCCTCGGAGGCTAGAACCAGAGGTCGCACAGCACCCTCGCCTGGCTGCAGGGTGAGCGGGGGCGTTTCAGGTAGCTCCAGGTGAGCTCTGAGGAACTTCACCAGGTTCAGCCTGTGAGAACTCTGGGTGCTCATGTGTCTCGGATAACGCACTCTCAGCCGCACTCTCATGCTCGGTTCTTACTGAAGGCCTGTCGCCTCCATGTTCTCTTATCTCACCCTGCCAACCCTAACTATATAGAAGTTTAAAATAAACTTCACACTGTAATAGCGAGGAGGCGAAACTCATCTGCGCCGGCGCCCATCCTTCTGCTCGCCTCACTCACCGTCCTAAACTTAACCAGATGCTTCAGGTGCATTATTCCTCTGCAGTAGTCCTGGGGAAGCAAGCTGTCGTCCTGCCCTTTGATCACGGCCACCAAGTTCCACAGATTGTCACTGCCACCTGGAGGCTGAAAAGTTGACACAGAATGAATAACCGAAGACGTAATCATGACTGAGAAACCCACAGCTTTTTGCACCTTCAATCATACACGGCAGGCGCACTGAGGCTGAAATTAATGAAGGAACCACCAGGCTCCATCCCACGCAGTTTCCGGCTTCCACGCGCTTCCTCGCACCGTGCAGGCCCACTCAGAGGGAGCCAGGGGGCAGGGTGACACATGTAAACACGTGGTGGCTTCATGACAACGGTTGTGATGATTCATTCCGGTGCAGGGGAAAATGCTCACACCTAATTCCTGAGATACTCACTGAGAAACACTCTGAAAACCACCTGAGCTTCTTGGCTCGCGGGTCGCCGGCTAGCTTCTCTATTTCCTGCTTGATGTCTCTGGACACTTTGCCACACAGGATGGGGGGGGCGCCCGGCAGCACCGCGTAGTCTGGGGACAGACACAACCCGTGAGGAAAGGCTGCTGAGATGGGAATGAAGACAAACGTCTGGGAGGCGCACATTTTCCCTACCAGTGTTGCCGATGATCTCCTTCCAGGGTCTGTCCGCCAGGATGCTTATGTGTAAAGGGGAGGTTAACGGCGCCAGCGACCAGAGCCTCACTGTGGAGTCCCGCGAGCAGGAGGCCATGGTGAAGGGGCGGCTCGGGTGGCAGGTCAGACCTGGGGGAAGAAGGAACCTCTTAACCAAAGCGAACACTGAGAAGTTTTGTCTATGCGGACCTCATCAAACGTTTACAGAACTGAAGTTTTAAAGAAATCTTTCTTTCTTGGCTGAAAATAATATAAGAAACTATTTAGCATACTCTATAAATATGAATACAAGTGGAATAATTACTAGAAAGCAAATGGTCCTGGGTTAAAATGCTGAAATTATATTTGTTTGTTAATACCAGTGGGGTGCACATTCATCTGTGAACTGATGGAGGTCCTAGCTACAAGAGTTGGGGCCCTTTCCATTTAAACTGTCCAGAAATGGGGTTCTCTCTCACACTCAGTCCCACATGCGTCGCTCAGAAGGCCACTGGGGTAAAGCACACAGATGCAAATGGCTAGATTAGGGTTACTTCTTTAAGGGGTCATTTTTGCAACCTTTTTTTAAATCCTCACCGGAGGACATGCTTGAAGAGAAACGGGGAGAGAGAAGGAGGGAGAAGGAGAGGGAGAGACATCATTGGGAAAGAGAAACATGGATCTGTTCCCTCCCTACGTGTCCTGACCGGGGATCAAACCTACAACCCAGGTACGTGCCCTGACCGGGAATCAACCAGCAGCCTTCTGGTGCCCAGGACAACACTAAACAAACGGAGCCACACAGTCTGGGCGCATTCTCAGCTGGCCTACTCACGCCCAGCAAGGTTTGGGTGCCACAAACGAGTACAGGGATGTGCAGAAGATAAAAAATCTGATTTTCCATATGAAACTCAGTAACATTAAAAAAGCCACACTACTCTATCTAAGAACAGAGGTAAAGGAATGGCTAAATAAGCTATATCTATACTATTTCTGATTTCCTGTTTTACAACTTACTTCTGAAGTGATAGTAAAGAGGGGGAGAAAAATCCAAGCCATACACGCAAATATGTGCATAAGCATGTGTGTGCCTGTGTGTGTGGGGGGGGGGGGGGAGACACAAATACACCTGCAGAGGGAGGAAGACGCTACAATGCCAACAAAAGTTATCTTCTGCAAATTCCTGATGACATTTTTATTATTCTCTGTGTATTTTCCTAGTTCAATAATAACATGTATAGTTTCTAATAAGAAAATGTTATTTTAGAATGAAACAATGCAAGACTTCTTAAAAAATACTGTACTGCTCAGAAATTAAAATCATTAAGGCGGCAACATCTAAAAGCACAGGAGAAACCCTTACCGTAGACGTCTGCACAGTGATCGCACACGGTGTCCAGGCAGGTCCCTTCTCGCGTGTCCCACACCTTCACGGTGTAGTCCCAGCTGCCAGACACCAGCAGGTACGGGAGCTCGGGGTTCCACAGCAGGCCCCGCACGGGGCCCGAGTGCCCGCTGAGCACCCTCACGCAGGCATCCTGAGTGTAATCCCAGATCCGAACGGCCCTGCAGCGGGGGAGCGGGGGCAGCACCATCCGAGTCAGGGTCGGTCCAAAGCGTCAACACGTTCTCACCAAAGCACAGCTGTTACTTCTCAGTATATTAAAAAACACTGTATGTTTCAAGACACGTTAAGATTCTCTTCTTTAGGGCAGATGGAAATGAATAACTAGGCTAGAGCTAGCCTACTCCAACATACAGTACTTTCCCCTTGACCTTTGCTGGCCATTTGCTAATGATATCAAATGTACCATTTCACAGTTTATATGTTTAAAAAATTGCTTTCTTAAAATGAAATATTTGGAACAGATAAAGGCAAAGAGAAATAAGATTAATAGAAGGATATGACAAATTAAGAACACTCAAATTATCTGTAAATCTGAAAATACAGTATGCATGACAATGGATATTACCTGAAAAATCGATTCATATTTATGGTTTTATTAACACAGAAAGTCACCCTTCATGCTTCTGTCAGTATATTAAGTTGCTCATTCAGTGTGGAATCACTCTCAGACCAAATTCAAAATTTAAATACAACTGGATTCATGATATGACTTGAATCTACTGATTATATAAACTATGGATGTTACCTAAATAAAATTTGAATTCAAAATCAACTTAAGATCCCCAAATGTGAGCTTTACTTGGACAGTTCATACTAATTTTTTAGTCACAGATTTATATCAACCTGATGATACCGAAGTATTAATACTTCAAAGGATATGTTACACTCTAAAGGAAACACATTATATATTTTTATTTCTTTAAGGCACATCTCTTCTGCTTTTCCTCTTATCCTAGCACAGAACAGTGTATCCAGATATATCAAGACCTATTTGGGGTGCTAATTTCTTATACGTGTTCAAATTATTTTGTTTGATATGACACCTCCACATATAAGACTATATCAAAGTGATTGTTTCAAAATACTTTAAGGCTACCATGGGGGGCACTAGAACAGGTGCCCTTGCTTTTATGGTATAAGGTAAATTAGGCGAACATCAGGCACTGAAGTCCTAAAGTGTATTTTTTAATTGAACATAAGAAAAGCTTGCATGTGCCCCACTGAACACAGGACTGCCCGAGGCCTCCAGGCTGAATTCTGTAATAAGCACACTGGCAGTTAATGATTTCCCGACAATTCTGACGTTTATTTAAAGACGTGAGATAACACGTTAGGTAGAACTACCACCTATAAGCCCAAGAGGACGGATCACCAGGATTCAGTGACGCCTTTCAATTTTCAACACCCTAAGTCAGTTATGTGCTCACTGCTGTCTTTCTGACAAATATTTATTAGACAGTAATTGAAGATTATAGTTTTTTCATGTAGAATAGAATTTAGACTCGAATGCATGTTAGGAGACTGAAGTGATAACCCATAGAAATCCCACAATTATTCTCATTATTAAATTTGGATTTATTGCAAAATTTCAAGAAAATAATACTTAATTTTCAATATTAGGCCTGAGGTTACCGTATGCTATGACTTTTACTTGAATAAAGTAAGAATTTTCTTATCTAAATTTATCTCATATTCAATAGTGACCAGACTGTATTATGCGAATCTATCTTGTTTGAATATATAGACAAGATTCAGAAACTTTCACAAACCCCCCAAAATGTTAAATCACTCTCATTTCTAAAATATCTTCTCTTCATGCTAAGATCCATAGTCATCTTTACTCCCTTTTTAATGAACGGAGTCCAGCTGTTTTCCATAATATACGGACAATGTTAAACGCTTCTCTATATCGTACAGACGTTTGTTTCTGATCTCTTTCCCTTTCCCAAAAGATCCTTTTAAATTTTTTGTTTCTATTAACTTTGCTATTAGTGAGATAGAAATAAGCATCCATAGGAAGTAAAATAAGAAAACAGAAATCATGACTATGCTGATAATATAAGCACGGCAAATTTAACTTACATTTGGTTGAATGAATTTAGGGACTTGTTCACTGCCAACATATTGAGTATATATTTAAAATATGTCCCATGTCAGTTGGATCATGTAAATAAGTGCATTTCTAAAAAATTATAAGCGTATGATTTTTAAGGACTAGGAAATTGGAATCGCAAAATACTTACCCATCATCAGAGCCACTGCAGAGAATCCCCTCCCTCAGTGGGGACCACTTCACGTGGAAGACCTTGGCCGTGTGCCCACTGAACACTTTCAGGGGCTGATCCGAGCTGGTGGCCACGTAGTAGACGCGGATGCTTCTGTCTTCACAGCCAGTGGCTATCATGTCTCTGAAGGGCCACCGATGGCACATGGGAATATGGAAATACGAAAAATGCGACGTTATTTGTGACTGATAATTTCAAAACATACACAGTTCTAATTTCTGACACTAGAGGGTGTGAATTCTGAAACTGACGTAGGCTTTTGCAGAAACCCCCAAACAAACAGACGTTACTGGTTTCATGGCAAGAGGGAAGGTCAGACAGCAGAACGTTTAGATGGAGGGCCTGACAGTAACTCATGGCCGAGGGGAAATGGACTCTGGGAGGTGACAAGGTAGGACACCGGGGGAGGAGCGGCCATGAGCTCATTCTGTATATAACCTCTAAGGATGTGCAATAAATTCTTCTGCATTGACTGGAAGAAATACACAGACCCATCACTGTGTATAAAATGTGATTTGATTCAGAACACGCATAAAATAAAGTAGTAATATTTTAATATGCATATTTTCCACCTGTAATCTGGAAATGAGCAAGGTTGATCCTTCAAAACCACCCACACAAGCTCCACAAGCTGGGAACTGCTGCAGCGGGGAGGCCTTAGCATCGGGTGGGGGCAATGGGCAGTCGGGTGGAACAGTCCACTGCAGGGTCCCTAAAAGGGTTCGAGAACGGACGGCATTGCTCCGGCAGAATCCACACCACACGGATGGGCTGATTTCCATTTTTCATGAGTTAGCCACGTGCTTTATCCTCACGCATCAGAACGCAGGAAATGGATATTTCTAAGTCATGTAAAAACTTCATGAAATGAAAGTGGACACCTAGAATAAATCAGCAATCACAGAGCCAGGCAAGTGGAGCACCACCTAAAAAGAGCACTGAGTATTGCCTCTGGGAAGAACACGGAACTTCAGGGTCCTTCGAAATCTCAGAAATGTAATTATTACTTATTTCAGGGAAGAAAATACTCACTTGTTGTTCTGGCTCCAATCACAGCCAAACACGGCAGCAGGGTGTTTGTACCTGTGCAGCACTTTGCCATCAACGGTGCGGATGATGCTGAAATTCGGTATAATGTCAATAGGAAGAAACAGCGTAAATGCTTCGTTCAAGGGAACAAAGGACTGTGTAAGTCCAATGTAAGTATGTCAGGGTAACGCCTCGTCTGCTAAGCCCCGGGAACATTCGGAAGTGCCGTAAACGTCATCACCCATTATGAGCCTATTTGCATCACATTAATCACGGTAACCCATTCGCATCCATTCGAAGGTGATACACTTGACTTAGAACCTATTTCTGATAGAACTGTTTCGATTGAAGAAAAACACAGTTTACACATATATTTTAAATCATAATGATATAACTAACATATGTATTAGATATCCAGCTTCAAAACTTATATTTAAAACAACTCGTTCATAACGCTGGTCACACATACTATCATACCAAGTCCAAGATGTGTAGGTTGTAGCACTTCTCTGCATATTCTAAGTGATATAACTAAAAATTCAAAGGATGCCTTCTCCCTAAAAGGAGCCTATATACTTTCAACTGCAAAAATAAAAGAAGCTCTAATACCTATTCCATGATACCATAACGGAAGGGCTACTGAGTCCTTCAGAAAGAAAAAAAATAAGCTGTCTACAAACCAATGTATTACAGGGTTTTAAATGTTCTTGGAAAAGACATCGTTAGGCCACCTAAACTCCTGAGGCTACGGGCGGGGTGGGGACCACGCTAACAGGTGTTTAGTCGCTGCCTAAGGTTATTCATCAATAAGGGGAGCCCAGAAAGTACACGGTAAAGCTAATTGGTGTCACCTAATCAAAAACCGCTTAGGCACACTTTTCATATTTTAGTTTATATCAACTTGCAAATAGCTATTTTCAAGGGAAAATCACTAAGTACTGTTTTTTCTGAAAATTTAAATTTTCTGGTGAAGGACTTTGGTTTCCATAAGTCCTGTCTTTTCCACTGAAATTAAAATTTGAGAGGGAGGAAACTGGCATGAGGATAGCAAAACCTCAGGCAAGACGAACTACTATAATCCAACCGCCACGAACGTCTGTATCACCGTGAAAGACGGCGGCCCCTTAGCCAAGGGGGGCGTCATCTGATTAGAGCCATTTTTTAAGAGGCGTTTCCCACGCGAGCCGCCCTCCTTCTGAAGGCTGCTCCTAGAACCAGCTCCTCCAGAGCGGTGAAGACGCTTCCAGAGCCCCTGGTGCCTCCCGAATCCCCTCCGAAGTGAAATGCCGCTCCCTCGAAAACCCGACAGGACTCATTCAGGCGCTTTGTGAGAAGGCCCGCGAGTCTCTGCGGCAAGTCAGCCTTTTCGCTATAACTCAGGCAGTGTTTTCACTTCGCACGCAATTGCTGGTTTCTTTAGTTACTTCTGAAGATCATTTCATTATTATTTATTACTGATACATCATAGCAGTATAGCATACGCCTGTGTGGACTTATACAGGATATTATGAGAGTCGGGGAGCTGCACAGATGGAATCTCATCAAATGCTAACCTCCCTGCTGACAGGATACAAGGGGCAGGGCCTGGTGCCTCTTTTGTGAGCTGTGTGATCCCACGCACAGCCCAGGACTCACCAGAAGCCGTCCTCGCCGCAGGTTGCTAGTCTTTTGGAATCTTTGTGACTCCAGGCAACGCAGAATATTCCATTTTTTCCGTGCTTCAAAAAATGCAAAATACCTATCAATAGGAAATAATTCACCCCTTTTTTCTCTTATTTATTTACTTCTCCTAAGTATTATTTTCCTACGAGGAGCTTGCTTTAGGTGATGCTAACAGAGGTGTTACTGCACACAGCAGAGAACTGAAGATATACTTAAAGAATGTGTAAAGTTGTCACACGTAACCAACAAAGTCACCGTTTTAGAACATAAATCGGGTGGCTTCTGGCTCTTTTCTGTGGACACAGGTCAAGGGCCAGAATCTACTTGCCGAGACATTTGCAGAATTAAGCTCTGCTTGACGCCTTCTCCTGCAAACACGGGGCTGCAGGTGAAGTTACCTGGCCGCTCCCTAACCCAGGGCAGCCAGGACTATCCCCTAAGAAATGCTGCAGGCGACTGTTACCTCTGATTGTTCTCAGTTTCAAAGTTTTACTTTCACAGACACAAAGGAGAGCGGATGTAAGATCATCTGTACAACAAATGACTACATTCATCTGCTCGTCTGCACCCGTGGGAGAGGGACAGAGTCCCAGCTGCTGTGCTGAGAACTTTCAAAACACAAGAAATCTGTTATACTTGGGAATGTCACTCCTCACCTGGGTCGAGGGTGAATAAAGGTCACAATCAACCCATTTCCAAATCTGATTAAAATATTTCAATCTTATATGGCACTTAAATTGTGGCCGCCTTACGGGGAGGGCAAAGCGCCTCTTTATCCTGAGTTTCAAGGCTGCTGGACCACGGTGGTCTCTAGTTTGCTGTTTTACCTCCTTGGAGGTCAAGGCGGGGAGGCTTATAAAGATGGATACAAAAATGAGGCCACCCTTACTGTACCCTCCTTCAGCCAAAGGAGCGGGGCCCCCCGGCTTTGTTATCCCATGGAGTGCACTCTTCCACGTGGAGGGCACTTGGGCTCTGGAATACCCTGCATTTCCTGTGCGAGCCTTGTAACTGCTAATTCAAGCTGCCTAATAGCTGCTAATTCTCCCACATTCATTCTCCCAGACTGGAGCAACTTTATACTGGTCTTAACCAGAAAGACGGACCGATACCGGAGGCGTCCTTAGTGCTAAGACGCGGGGCTGCTGGGACGGGCGGGGCGGGCTCTGGGGCCGAAGGGAAGATATTTTAGGTCACAAGGTGCCTTAAGAACAGATCGACAGATCTGACACCCAAGGATAAAAGTTTTGGATTTAGGTCAAAAGTTTCTTTTCCAGGTTCCCTTCTTCCCCGTCACTGCTTGTTGGGGTCGGTGCTCAGGGGAGGGAGGCGGACTGAGAGTGCTGCTGTTACGGGGGAAAGGGGAGGCGGGGAGCAGTCCTCGGGGTTCCTCTCCTGACCCACGGGGGCTGGACTTTCCCCAACTCTGCGTCGGTCCCATTTCTTCAGAACCCCAGAAGATCGGGGCTACTGGGTCCTCAAAGGGAGAAGCCTTTTGTATAGATGGTTTTAATGCCTCACATATGTAAGCGATGTTCATATAAGTTACACATTTAACAAACTTAACAGTCATCATTTGAAATGAACGAAATTCCAAGACAGCGAGAGGCAACCCGAGCTTCTGCCCTATTTCCCGTGACTCGCACCTGACACACTGAAAGGAGACGGGGAGTATTTTCCAAGCGTTGGTGGCACTCAGTGCACTACGGATGACAACTGGGCTCCCAGCAGAAGTAAAAGGCCCGCCTGCGACACACAGCGAGGAAGGGGAGGGGATTCAGGGCTTGTCACGGGATAAATAAAGGGTTTAAGAACTGGAAGGGAAGCTAGGAACTTATGTAACCCGACGTCCCGGCCTCAGTGAAGAGCCTGGTGCGGGGGACAAACGACCCCCGCCCTGTGTCGAGAGTGAGCCATCACGGGAACTGGGACCAAAACATGGGACGCGCTCTGAGCTTAGTCTCTTCCAACTAATGAGCGTTCACCGAGATAACCGGGGGAATGACTCAAAAATCCCAAGGACCTAATGCCACCGAGGTGGGTTTTCATACCCAAGACGTAGCTACGTTGCTCAGGGTTCATTTCAGCACCCACATGTCCTCGGGGTTCCCTCTAGTTCAGAGCGTCACGGCCCCTGCTGACTGACCATTAAGCTGAGCACCGCAGCGCCCTCACCTCGCTGAAGCGCTGCACCACTTTCCCCTTCCCCACGTCCCAGATGAAGGCGCCCTTCTGGGACGTCGCCCCGGCGATGCAGTCCAGGTCACCTGCGGAAACGCTGCATGAGACGCTGCCAGAAATGTGCTTTCAAAAAAGGAATTTTTGAAAAAGACTTGAGATTTGCAAAGTAGTTCTTTAAAATTTTCGTATGGAAATCATCAAATGTTTGCAAACAGAGAGAACAGCATGAATGTATCCATCCTACAGCTTCAACCATTACCAAAGCGTGGTCAGTCCTGTTTTGTCTACAGCTCCCAGTGACTTTCTTTCTGTCAACCGTGACATTACGTCCTTCCATCAATAAACACTTCAGTGTGGACATCTATATCCTGGTTATGTGTGGGCTTTAAATTAGTATTTTACTAGTAAGACAAATAAGAATTCTACATACTTTGTAAAGTGAAATTCATTTAAGTGTGTATAATTACTTATTATAGGGAGATAATATTTTGGGAGAAAATGTCAGAAGCTCCGAAGGACACCCCCCCATAAATGAAAGTGTGAAGGTGGCCACATCTTTCTGAGATCTAACAAAAGACCCTATTACAGCATAAAAGTCCTACAAAATCACAGAGGTGGAGTTCACACAGAATTAATCACATGGTCGCAGGTGAACCATGAGGATCTATAACCATTCATATGTACAAAACAGCCGTATCAGAGAAAGATATGTATTATAATTTTCAAAAAAATGCTTAATTTTCATATATTTGATTCACATGAAAATTTTAAGGAAAGCTTTCATGTAAAACGTGTTATACTGTTAAAGGCAGAGCTATACAAACGCAGCTAAAATTAGATGGTCACCACCTGATTTACCTTGGCTTTTCTATATGATCACGTCATAGGAAAGGGCCCAGAAATCAAAGTGACTATGCAGGAAGTCTATGCGGGACCCCATACCCCCTAACCTGACCCAACAAATATGCTGTTACTGATCTGCCTCCACAAGCATTTGGAACAAGACGGCACGGATGGGAAGGAGACAATCGGATGAAAGTAAACATCAGGAAAGCCGGGCAGTTGTCCTCCTGACTTAATGCCACACTTCTTACCTGGAGCCCAGGAAAGGGAATAAATGACCCCTTCATTCCCCGGGGACGTGTGCACTGCGGTCAGTGTGTTCACATCCCAGACCTTTATTGTGCCATCGAAAGAGGCTGTTGCTAGGAGATTGGGGTCGTCAGGCTTGAATTTGCAGTCAAAGATCGTCTCCACATGTCCCTAGGATGGAAGCACAGTCACAGCTACTGAGACAATTCACGTGACCGACATCACACCGTAGTGTATAATCAAGTGGACCCGTGCACTGTGGTTTCCAAAAACGAGTGCAAAAATATAAAGGCGAGTCACAAAACCCCAAACCTGAACCACTGCTGTTGCGTGGTCTCTGAGCTGTTCATTACAGATTTGTAAAGACCTGGATTTTATTCAACCTCAGGTCCTTCAGTCAGCAACTAAGTACGACGACATTTAAAAGTCTCACTGTCAACTTCAATACGTATCTTTTCTGATGATCATATACAGAAGGGCCTGGGCAGTGAGGCTCAGTTGGCCGAGCACTGTCCTGGGCGGTGTGGCTCAGCTGGCCGAGCACTGTCCTGGGCGGTGTGGCTCAGCTGGCCGAGCACTGTCCTGGGCGGTGTGGCTCAGTTGGCCGAGCACTGTCCTGGGCGGTGTGGCTCAGCTGGCTGAGCACTGTCCTGTGCACCGGAAGGTCACAGGTTTGATTCCCGGGCTGTGCTCAGGAGGCAGCCAATCATTGATGTTTCTCTCTCTCTCTCCCCTTCTCCCTTCCTCTCCCTCTGAAATCAATAAAAACATATTTTTAAAGAAAGAACAGATGATAGAATCAGAATTATTATAATGATTTGATAATAAAAATAAATCTTAAAAATACTTAATCCAACCCCCTTGCTCATTTACAAATGAGAACAACAAAGTTCGGAGTGACTGGCAGAGATGGACTTGTCCTTCCTCCTTACGAGAGTGTCATTCTGTTTCTCTCTTTGCTCCTAGAACATAGCACAGTAACGCAGTTTCCAATCCTGTACGAAGGACTGACACGGTCCACACAGCAACGGGACCACTACCAACCATGCAGAGCAACCACGATTAGCTAGACATCAATCTTTATAGGAGTTTCGTGTTTAAAATTCAAAGAATTTTAATAGTTTTGTCATCATTCCATACATCATTCTACAATGTTTTAGCCAACCAAGATAAAGTCCTGATATGTGATTCTTTACAAAAATAAATTCTAACAATGAGTAAGTGTAAGCAAGCATCATGCACTTCACAGAATGGATGCCGTGAGTGAAAGAAGGGAAGACCAAGGACCTACCATGTCCCTGAGAAAGTCCCACTTCCTGGCGCCCAGGTCGTAGAGTCCCACGCCTCCGTCCAGGAAGCAGCACAGGGCGTGCCCGGGAGGGAGCGAGAAAGCCCGGCTCTGCGACAGCGCCGGCGGGGGCACCGCCTCACTCGTGGAGGACGTGTAGTGGTTTGGGGCTGGAGGCCGGACTGAAACTGAGAAAGATCAGCAAGTAAGCCTTTATGCCAGCAGCTTTCCATATGCTGGGATGAAGCCACAGGCCGTAATTTATAAAGATGCTCCTGCGCTTCCCTTTACCCAGAAGCTGTGTCCATGAACCGTGAGTGACAATCACATCTTCTTCCCCAGGAGAACTTCTGCAGCTTTTGCAGAGTGCAGGGTGGGGCCAGTAGAGGTTTACAGTTGCTTGCACGGAAAATACTTCAGTAGCCTGGAAGGCGTGGCTCAGTGGTTGAGCGTCGACCCATGACCCAGGAGGTCATGGCTCTATTCCTGGTCAGGGCACATGTCCACGCTGTGGGCTCGAACCCCAGTCGGGGGCACACAGAAGGCAGCCGATCAAGGACTCTCTCATCATTGATGTTTCTATCTCTCCCTCTCCCTTCCTCTCTCTGAAACCAATAAAAATATATTTTAAAAAAGAAAATACACTACATTAATTAATAAATAATAATACAAGAATAAGTTCTGTTTCGCATACTCACAACTGTAAACCTACTCTGGCCCTACCCTGCATATATACATATACACAAAATTGGATATTATTTAGAAAAGAGGTGTATAAAAGTGCACGGGGAGCAAAGTGGATGAAAATCAGCATGTTAGGAATCACAATATGTTGTGAATATTTGTTTTCCTGTCTCCCCATAAATCAAAGCACAGAATGATTATTTTTTAATTAGAATCTTCTTCCAAAATCTTGATATATTAGCTTACTCACCCCTCTGACCCTCTATACACACAAACACACAGGTATGTGAATTTTTCCTTCTAAAGCTCATAATTCTCTTCTACTAAGTGCCAATCCAATGAAAATAATTATATTTGAGATTATATCATTCATTTTCATTTAGCACCCAAATTAAGACTCATAATTGTCTGAAATACATTTGCATCTCAATTTTCTCTCTTCTTCCTCAGGTTTACTCTTACTGTTCATATGCTTCCATTTCTCCAACTTTCGATCACATAAGTGTCCCCAGGTCTAGTTATTTTCTGCCTATTTTTTATCTCATATTGTGTAGCCTTTCAATAAATTTTCCCTTAGAACATGTACATTCTTTTGCAAACATAATTCAAAGTAATGATACCACTGTAAACTATCAGACCAATCCACTTTAATTACATACTGGAATACAGGTAAGTATTTCTCCGATATTCTCTGTTTTATCCAAATATAATAAAGGCTTCCTTCAGGCATTCATTTGATAAAACTCGCTTCTAGAATCTGAGGATGACGGGAAGTCCATACGAGAATGGACTTCTAATAACAAAAAAGGCATCTGATTCAATGAAATTTTGTTGACAATTTGGTTAAAATTAATATGATCCGTGATTCCTTTTTCTAATATTTTATTGACATTATGGGTAGTTTTGACATCCTTTATGTACTTATCTATCTGTAAGTCATCTTTTTTTTATAATTTTAAAATCTTCATTTTTCACATAATTTTTCTTATTCCACACTTCCTATTACATTTTTTAAAATGGACTAAAAGTCCAGATATCTAATAGCTTACCTGAAAGGAATTACTCAAAAATGACAAGATTACTTTGTGCTTCTTTATATTTTATGCTTTTTCTCTAATGAGCATGAACTACTTTTGCAATATGAAAAATATATATAAAAGAAGAAAATCAGTGATATTTCAGTCATCCCACAATATGAATGCTCATAGCAACTCAACAAAGAAACAAATAATTACCAAAAAAAATTGCAGGATATACAGATAGTGCTTCAGCCTCCAGAATGTTACTTCTGAGTCCTAACCAGAAGCATTAGGCTCCACAGAAAAGCTTAACTTGTGTGGCTTCCATGGTTCCTTTAGCACGAATATCGTCAAAGGCAATTTTTAAATTGCTTTCAGTAGCACATGGTATGTGATATGTACATTATCATTCCATCAGTCATTTTATTTGAAAGCAACCCCTGTATTTTAAAAGATTAAACTCTGATGATATTTTTACTCACATTTCTTTTGGGGGGGAGAACTAAGTACATGTAAGCAGTGAAATCCCGTTTTCTTCAATTTAAAATTATCAATAGGTGTTGTTCTCGAAACATTCCAAATGCGCAGAACGCCTACTTGAGAATCTAGGCAGGACACAAGCATCATGTTAACAAAGTTTATGTGAAAAATAAAATGCCCAGAATAAAAGTAACAAAAAAAGCTTAGACTTGCAAGATTTTTAGCACTACCAAGTGGCGTTCTTCACCCGTAAGGTTATACAGAAATACGATAGAAGAGACACTAAAATCTAGTCAACTTTTACATTTCTGACACGTTGACCATTTTTTTTCTGTTCTGGATCCTTTCCTAGGGTGAGAAGCTGCCTTCCAGGGCACCTTCACCCACAAGGGTCATTTGACAATCTGACCCCAAAAAAGCTCCCCACTGAGCCACGTGTTCGAGGAAACCAGCCCGAGAACCTCCCACCCACCTCAAATCACCAGGCCTCGCCTGAAATGTTCCTAAGCTGCTCCCTGGCTAACCTGCGGCCCCACAAGGCGCTGAATAAACCCGAGGCCCAGTCAGAAAGCCCCCCTTCCAAAAGGTCTGCCTGAATAAGCTGCTCTGGAAAACAGTCCGCAGTTCCTCAGATGATTACACGTGGAGCCACCATGTGACCGGCAGCTGAACTGTCGTCGTCCCTTGCACACATACAAATATGGACATGCACACGTGTGTGCACACATGATGTCCAGTTTATTACCAGAATCCTGGACAACAGGGTCTTAATTTCGTTTTTCTTTGTCATTATGTTGATGATATACAGTATAAATAAAAGTAAACGAGGCATTTCCTATAATAAATGATAGCACTTGCAATACTAATAACCTGACACAAAATTAACCAATAAGGGAGTATCACTGGCCCGACCGAACGAAAGAGCACAGCCGTGCTGAGGACGCTGGGGAGCGGGTGCGCTCACCTCCAGTTATGAACACGCCCGGGGCACTGGGGACCCAGGCTACGCAGCGCACACAGGCCGCAGCGCTGGGGAAGGTGAAGGTGGTTATGCTGTGAAGCGCCTCCGAGTCCACCAGCCGGATCCCGTGGTGCACGTTGGCTACGAGGAGGTAATCGGCGGACAGCGGGTCCCACTCCAGGGCCGAGACGGGGTCCTCTTCGTCTGTCCCTTCCAGGGAGTCAGGCCTCAAAATATGCCTCTGACTCTTGTTACCTGTTGACATATAAGAAAGTGATTTCGAAGAACATTCTCCAAAAAAGGTCAGTAACTGAGATGATAGTAATTTCCGCCGTGCACACCACTGGCCCCTGGAAGTACCAGGCTAGACGGCTGGCGTTTCCTGCAAAAGTTGCATTTGATGTGTGACTGCAGGAGAATCAGTTACAACTGATGTGACCGCAAGGGAATTAGTCTGTGCCGACGATGAAAGTCAGGCTGGACGCCTTTGCTTTGGCAATTTCTAGTACCTGGAATGTTTGTCCTATTTGTTACTGAAAAACTAAGAAAAAGGCATTAATGATACACATGACACTGTCATCAACTACAATTTCACCGAGTTACAGCAGCACAAGGACGGAACAGGCTTAGCAGGAGGGAGCCCGTCGCGTTGTGATTGAAAGTACAGGCCTTGGAGGGTCACCTGGACCCACCCCGACCCAGCTCCCCCACTCACGAGCTCTGTGTTCTTGGACGCGATACTCAATCTCTGTGGGCTCCGTTTCTGTTTCTATAATGGAGAACAGAGCGATACTTACCTGGTAGAGATTTTTTAAAATATTAAATGAATTTGCCGCTGAAAGGGCTTAGAACAGTGGGGGAATCAGGAACAGCGTATCGCTAACGGCTGTCACTCCTTTCTCACTCGTCACACCTCTGGTCGTCAGGACTCCAGGAAAACAGGGAGTTGAAACAAGGGGACTGAATGAAAACCTTATAGCTTCTGCCTCGACATTAGACTCATCAGAATATATTATTTAAATATAATGTTGATCTTAATTAGTAGTGTTTTATTTAGAATTTGTGCATATGTAATCATAGGAAGTGAATGAGAGTTTTCCTTCCTTCCTTTGGATTTGTCAAACTTTTACAACAACCATCAAGGAAAACTTGTCTGCTTCTTTTTCCCCAAAGCAAACATCTCCTGAGTGGCTATTAGACCTAACAAACAGTAATGAGTAATAATACAGCGGGTCCCTGCAAGGCCGAAAGAGGTAGAAAAATGGCTTATTAACCTATGTTGCACTGGAGTAATTTTTAGGTATTTGCACCTGCCAGCTGGTATCTATGATTTATTAAAAATATTCCGGTATGTGAAAAAATACCCACAGCAACACAAAGCGTGGTAAAACCTGCAGTGCAAGTGTTACGTATCTAAATCACGCTGCTCCAAGCCCACGCTTACAGTCAGAATGAAGGGTTCCAGTCACTGCTTTCTGCTCTATCTGGTACCAACGTTTTTATTATAAAAGATAGAAAATGAATCTATGAAATTTAAAGCCAGTTACTACCAGTCATTAGAATAACTGCTGGTAATACTCTTACTAATTTACGTTATTTATTTTTTTGCTATTCATGTTCTATTTTTCTGTACGAGTAGCAGCACCTTGTGTGTCAGATAAGGACAGGAGCATACGAGGGTGACAACTTCTGTGCGAAAAACAAAAGCTGGGGCAGGGAACTGGGGGCGAAAAACAGAATAATGAGGGTGGCGTGTAACCCAACGGGCGGGGAAGCCTTGATTTTGAGGTCCAGTGGCTCAAGCAAAGAGGAGAGAAATCGTGAAAGGTGGCCCAGTGGGATAAAAATAAAAGAGAACTGATGGGAAGCACAGCTGTTCCCAGGCTGAGACCAGAAACCAACGTCTCTCTCCTGCATGTTTTCAAAAGGGGACACAGTGTTACACAAGGACAGTTTACCAACAAAATTTCTAAGATAAAATGATGCAAACTTGGTTAATGCACACCCAGGGAAAATACCAAAGTCAATTCATTAAAATATGGCTCTTATGAAGAGAAAATATTCTTCATGCCCTGGCTGCCGTGGCTCCGTGGTTAGAGCGTCGGCCTGTGCACCAAAGGGTTCGATTCCCAGTCCAGGGCATGCACTTGGGTGGCAGGTTCGTTCCCTGGCCCCGATCGCGGTGTGTGCAGGAGGCAACCAGTCGACGTCTCCCTCTCACATCAGTGTTTCTCTCTCTCTCTCTCCTCTCCTTCCTCCTTCCCTTCCACCCTCTCTAAAAAAAAACAATGGAAAAAAACACCCTCAGGTGAGGATTAACATTATATACACACACACACACACACACACAAATATATATATTCTCTCTGTCCAAGAATATAA
Organism: Miniopterus natalensis; assembly: GCF_054644295.1. NCBI lineage: Eukaryota > Metazoa > Chordata > Mammalia > Chiroptera > Miniopteridae > Miniopterus > Miniopterus natalensis. Next base: position 2,948,483 of record NC_142082.1, on the reverse strand, counting down.
CTTGAAATGGTTAAAGCAGTAGTCTTCCAACATTTTTGGCCCTGGAACCCTCTTTGCACGAGGATTTTTACATGAAACCCTAGTACCTAATACAGACCCAAGTGGTGCTTTTTGGACTGACTAGAGCAGATGGCGTAAAGCCGGCTGGGTCACCCACCAAGCCCTCCTACCCCCACCCAGCACACACACAACATACAAACACACTAATCAGTACAACTTAAAAATTGCTGATTTACAATAATGGGTGAACTGCCGTATTGTGGGCAGTCCTCCACGAATATTTCCCTTCTCTTCTTCTTCCAAAACAGATAAAACTGAACAGCAGACAGCTTGAGGTCAGGGTCTCCTGCAAGAGGGAGGAGACCTGCAGTCATCAGATCAAAACGGAGGAAGTGGGCGGACTCTGCTGCTTAGCGGGGAGCCCTAGTGACCAGCTCTAGGGGGAACCCGCCCCAGTGCAGAGGCTGGGACGGGCTGGCTGGGGGTGCTGGAGACAAGCCCACGCCCCACTGCACTCTGACCGCTCCCCACCCCAACCTGCAGCAATGCGACAAAAGTGTTCCCGAGACACCAGTGCAGCCGGAAGGCAGGTGAGGACAGAGCAGGAGGAGGTGGCACTGACCTGCACTTCGATTCTCATCTCTCAAAAAGGTGAACAATCCCGCTGACAACGTATTTAAGATAAAATGGCCCAACTCTATCATGTTTAAATGTCCTTTTTTTTAACTTTAGAAAGATCATTCCCTGGAGAAAGATTTATCTGAATTTTCACAACTTTTTCTGCTCAGTTCCGTCTGCTTTCCCTTCTGCACCGTCAGGGGGGCTGCGGGCAGCATGTTCGTGACGGGAGTTACCCCCACCCTGCAACGCATCGCCCGCCCGGCCAGCGGCCAGCGGTCACCAGCGACAGGCCCGGGCGCTGGCAGCAGGCTCTCCGGCGCTGGCAGGGTTTGTGATGAGTGGAGAGCTATTCAGGGAATCTTTCAATTTGTTTACTACACATTTTGTTATTGTATAAACAGACTTATTTCTCAGACCCTTTCATTCAGCCAGATTAGTGAACTAATGGGGGTCTAAAGAGTTTTTTCCTTCCTACCCCAGGGTCACAGACTTGGCTGAGGATCTGGGGCACCCGAAGGTGTTTTACACGCAGGTGGGAAGATATTTCTGAGTGTATTCCAGCTCTGTCCTCACTCACTCCTGCCGTTTTCTTCATAAGTGTGCAGAAACAGAGAACTGACTTACAAAAGTAAAAACATGGGACACAAGACTGATTTGGGTTAATCAGAGTAAAATCTGCACAGCTGTGTTAAATGCACTGCAATGCCTTACACACGAATTTATTTCCAATGGTTGTTTGGAATCAGTGCAATGCTGCATACTATTTGCACAGCTATTATTTTAAAATTAAAATTCTGTTACCTTTAGCTTTATGCTGTGGAAACATGATATAAGCTAAGAAAAATAAAATGCAGGAGCTCTAATTACATTCTTACCTGGTTGGAAAATTGATAGGCTCCCATCCATGTGGCCGAACACGACCTTCCCCTTTTTCTGGGGGTGCCACCTGAACGTGCTGATGTCCGACAGGAAGCTGTGGGCCTCCCTGTGCACCATCACCCCGCTGTCAGGTCCCGAGATGGTCCAGATGAACAGCGGGCCCTTGCAGGGAGCAAACGCCACAACATCGCCCGCGTGCCAGCACCAGCCGAGAGAGGCGGGTATCCCTGGACAGAGCAAATGTGGGTTCATAACAGAGAGTTCTGGCAGGAAGCGGCTACGAAATAACATTTGCATGGTAAGTTTCTACAACAACATATAAGAATGTGTTCGTCATTAACAATATATGACCTTCTTACTCGGGAACTGGACTTTTACAGTAATCCCCGAGCCCTGGGAACGTGTGCAGGGTGCTTCTGTGATGATAGAAACAGTGCCTACTTTTAAAGCCACTAATACGATCATGGGCTTCACACTCAAAGAAACGTGCAGAGTTCTTTCTTTTAGAAAACTGCAGGCATGTTAGAGCAACGGACTCTCAGAGTCCGTGTGCCCGAGACCCGCGAGGCATCGGAGGGTACAGGTGGGTATGGGGCACAATTCCTGCTGGAGAGGGTCTCAAGCAGAACCCGGGGAGACAGGATAAACGCAGGAAAGGTGCACGCTGCCACAAGGGCTCACCAGCGAGGCTGATGCTGCGACCTGTGTCTCAGCAGTTCAGATTCAAGGCTTCACCTTCCCTCAGGTGCCTACACAGGTCGCCTCACCTGCCTGAACCTGTGTCCCTGCCCATGAACTCGACACAGCTACAGTCAGCTGACCGCTTACTTCACACGGACATTAAGAAAATACAATGATGGGCGTAAAAGTCCCTTTTAAACGACAAGACAAAACACAAGTTAATTGTAAATCTCCCCACCGTCACTGTAATCAAATAGATCCTAAACAAAGCAAGTGTCACGTTAAATTTATGACGCAGGACAGGGCCTGTGGCGCGTCCACACAGACACACTCAGTTGCCCCAGAACCACCACGCTGAAGACACACATCAGACCACGTGGAATCAGGGCCCAGGACCCTTAGCTAACGAGGTTCCCCAAGTGATCTGACGTACAGGAGGGTTTCTGAACCACTGGGCTACTGTGCTGGAAAGGCAGTGGGATTGGAATTAGACCTTGAAGGAGCAGCAGAGTTTAAATCTATGAGATGAGCACTATTCCCCAGGAAGAGAAAATGCTGTAAACAAAGACACAGAGTCGAAAGTTGTTTACTGACAGCAAAATCAACTTGTGTCTACATTGCCCAAGAGGCAGAGACTAGAAACCTAATGCCTAGTTCAGGGCCTGACATATAACGGGAACGTGACAAGTTTTAGTCAATAAATGAATATATAAATAAGGTCAATAAAAGCACCGATGTGATTTTAGGATACATTAACAGAATAGAATTTCCCCAACAAGGGATTAGCTACTATGGGGACCAAACCACCAGAGTGCACTTGAAGAAGCCATTAGAATGCTGGCTCTCTGAATATTTCAAGAAAGGCAAATTGTCTCAAGAAAATCTTACCTATTATTTTTTTATTTACTATTTTGAAAAATTTTGCATTATATTAAATACCAACAAAATTATTAGGTATTTACTATGTTTTCATTGATTGGTGTACTGAGTATAATTTTTCATGAAGCTTTGTATTTACTATGTTTTCATTGATCAGTGTACTGAGTATAATTTTTCATGAAGCTTTGTTTGTTTCACACACATGCACACACACGAGTCAGGATGTGAGCTGCATATCCACACAGGTGACCCTTAGAAAGCTGGACTACTTCAAAATCTGAGCTAATTGAAATAAAATATTCTGTTTATTGAAATAAAAATGGTCCATTCAATAAAATAAACCCCGGTTATGAATATACCTTTTGTGTTGTTGAGCTTAGCAATGACTTTTTGCTCTGCGACGTTCCAAACGATCACCAAGTTATCGGCACTGCCGCTGGCAAACAGGTCGGGGTTATGTGGACACCAAGAGATAGCTGTGATTGTCCTTTTGTGTTCAGACATGATTGCGTGGAGCTTAAATTCATTATAGCGGCGATCCAACTAAGAGAAATACATAAATAGAACATCTCAGTGCTTCCTTTAGATTTTGCTAATAATTTAATATTATGATGTAAGTATTTTCTAAAAGTTTGACTTGGAAAACTAATATATAGGTAGCAACAAAATATAAAATATATACCAATAAGATGACAGTGTTAAGCTTTTCATGTGACAGGGATTTAAAAATAATTATTAGTTAAGTATTCATTGCACCTGATAAAATGAAAAGTCGGGAGGAATTGGGATTATTTACCTGGTAAATGTAGATGGCCAACGTGGCACAATAGGCAAACCTGTCCCCGCTGGCAGCACACATGTCCTTGTTCCACGGCTGACATCCGGCGGCCAGCAGCCCCACTTGCCTCACCCGCGACATGTTTGCCTTGAAAAACATATTGGGAGGAATATCAGTTATTTTCATTACTAAATAAACTTCCTCTTCATTGTTTTATATCTATCTTCCTCAATCTTTATCTTTATGCCCGGAAAAAAATTTTTATTACCATTAATCTCCATTTATACTTTCAGAGGACAGGAGTTTAAATCCGCAAATGTCTATGGACATCAAGGCAGGCAATTTAAATGAGGGAAGCAAGAGACTGTAAAATGGTAAGTGACAGCTGACCATTGGTAAGTGACAGCTGACACTTGGCCAACAGACGGGAAGCATATAGGCGTGGTGGGGACTGGAGTGAAAGGACGTGCATGTCCTGTCTGCAGGCTCGACCCCACTGGAGGAGGCCGCGCCGTGTGGCCAGATGCATGGGACTTCTGAAACAAATATTCAGGTTTTTATGTAAAACAAAAATACATTCTAATATAAAATTTATCAATTTTTAAATACTGCCAATTTGTTCACAGCAGGAAATTCAAATGTAAAACAACGTGCCAACGTTGGGAGGAATGTGACGTTTATAGAACTTCGTTTTCACACAGTTCTGTGTTCTCACAGAAAACCTTGCGTTAACAAGAGACAGACACACAAGCTGCGCTATCAGTGTTGTTCACCGTGAAGGGGGCAGGAGGAAGCTGGGGACTCGTGACGACGAGCTGCTCACGTGGCAGCAGCGAGCAGGCTGGTGGGCACAGCCGCAGGGCTCCGGTTTGCTCTGACAGCCGCCTTGCCCTGGAGGCCGCCGTCTGAAGTGAACGGAGCCACGCCCGCGTGATCAGTGCCAGCGTGGCGCGGCTTCGATCCCTCCACTCTCACCCTGTGAGTGTTAGTCCTGCATTGATCCACTCTGACGACCTGTCTTTCAGGGGCGCATTCAAGTCGCTGCTGCTGCAGTTGGGCTAACGTCGCCCACGTTTTCAGTTTCTTTGCTGCCCTGCCCCTGTTCCTGGTTCCTGTTTTGTCTTCCCCACTTTTTCTTCCTTTTGTGGTTTCAAGGCAGCACTTTATACGATTCATTTTTTCTCTCTTAGCATATCAATTATATCCCATTTAAAAAAAAATTAAGTGGCTGTCCCGGACTTTGCTTTGAACACTTACAACTAATCCCAGTCTACTTCTAAATAACACTGTCCCACTTCCGGAGCGGAGGCAGGACCTTGTAGTAAAGTGTCCCTACGCCTCCCTCCCATCCACGGCATCACTGCGGTCACGCAGCTCACGTGTAAGAACATGAGCACACAGCGTGCACGTGTGTCTGCGCATGAGCATACATAATCAATGCACTGCTATTTTCATTTTGAAAAACATGTTATTTGTTAGATCAATTAAGAGTAAGAATAGAAGTTTTTATTTTGCCATCACTTACCATTCTCTGACTCTCCCCTCATTCACGCAGGTCTGCGCTCTGACCTGCATGTGTCATTCTCCTTCTCTCTGGAGACCTTACAATGTTTCCTGCCAGGCGGGTACACTGGCAACAAACTGCCAACTTTCTGTTGGTCTGAGAAAGGCTGTATTTCTCCTTCACTTTCTAAGGGTGATTTTGCAGGGTATAAATACTCCTAGGTTAGTGTTGTATTTTTCTCAACATTTCAAATATTTCACTCCACTCTCTTCTTGTTTGCATGGTTTCTGAGAAGTCAGATATAATTCTTATCCTTCCCCCTCTATATGTAGGGCATTTATTTCCTTCAGGTTCTTTCAAGATTTTCTCCTTGTGTTTGATTTTCTCCAGTTTAAATATGATTTGCCTAGATGGGTTTTCTTTGGCATTGACTGTGCTTGGTGTTTTCTAAGCTTCCTGGGTCTGCAGTTTGATGCCTGATATTAATTTGGGAAAATTCTAATTATTTTTGCTTCAATTCTTGCTTCTGTTCTTTCCTTTCTTCTTCTTCTGGTATTTCTATTATGTGTATACTACACCTTTTGTAGACATACCACTGCTTTTGGATAATTTATTTTTTTCATTCTTTGCTTTTAATTTGCAAGTTTCTGTTGTCATATTCTCAAGCTCAGAGATTCTCTCCTCAGCCGTGTCCAGTCTACTAATGAACTCACCACAAGCACTCTTCATTTCTGTTACAGTGTTTCTGGTCTTTAGCATTTCATTTTTATTCTTTCTCAGAATTTCCATCTCTCCACCTAAATTATCCATCTGTTCTTGCAATCAATCTTCTGTCTATTAATCATAGCTTCTAAAAATCTTGGTTGGATAATTCCAACATCTCTGTCATATCTGACTCTGGTTCTGAGGCTTGTTTAACCTCTTTGAGCTGTTCTGTGCCTTTTAGTGTGCCTTGTAACTTTTCATTTAAAGGGGAGCATGTACTGGGCAAACAGCCTTCAGCACATGCTGGTGAGGTGCAGGAGGAGAGGAAGTGTTCTTAGTCTGATGGTCAGGTCTCTGTCTTCTGGTGCGTTGGTGCCTGTGGAACGTGAACCTCACCAATGATTCTGGAGGTTCCCCCCTAAGGTGAGACAGGATGGCTAGAGGGTACATCCCTTCCCCCAGGTGAGTGAGGTTCTGATACAATCCCACCAGGTTAGGCTCTGGCAGAAAAGCTTCTCCTGAGGGCAGCCTGGTTAAGGAGAAGAGAATGCTCTGGTGTATTTCAGTGGTTCCTTCTCCCCTCTGCCTGCCAGAAGCATGGAGGGCTTTTATGATAGTCCCTGTGAGGACCTGGCAGAGGCCCTGGAGGTGAAACTCACAGAAGCAGGGGCCACCCTGCAGTTCTGAATTTAGACTCACTACACTCTGCTCTGGTCCCCACAGAGGGCCCCAGTGAGATGTGATTCTCTGCATCGGCTTGTCTTTTGCTCCAGTTTTGCGGCAGCAGTTTGTCCTGTGACCTCACTTCTCTTGCGGATATGAGAAGAGTTGTTGACTTTCCAGTTTTCCATCTTTTTATTGTTTTAGGCCCAAGTGGAGACTTCTAAGCTCCTTGCACATCAGACTGGAAGCTAGAAGTCCCTCGGCTAATGTTTTATGTATTAAAAACAAATAAATGACTTTGAAATCCATGCCAATACATTTTACTTTAACTATCAGTGTACCTTGATTTACTACTTTTTATTTTTCATATTTAGATAATAGAAACATTTCAATTTTATCCCATAATTTGTATGCCCTTTAATCTTACAGTCCAACAACTTAAGTCCTTTTAAATTCAGAGTTGAAAACTTGTCCAAACTAGCCATTAAAACAATAAATAGGACAAAACAAAATGGCATTTTATTTCAAAATCTAACATTTGGAATGAAATATTTAAAAATCATGTATTATTAAATATGAATACTATTACATTTATAAATCTGAATTATGTATTTAATCTGGTGGCATTAGAAACTTCTAGATTATTTTTCAAAAGCATTATAAGATACATGCATGTCCATGGTACTATGGAGCCTTTATTAAGTGACAGGCAGAGTACTGAGGAGGTGAAGAGAAGCGTCCAGGGGCTTTTGCTGCCTCTGTATCAGCATGAATTGTTACACACAGACCAGTCTGCATCACGGAAGGGAGACAATGTTCGGCTGAGGTAGATTCCAAAATATACATTTGTATTTTAAATATTAATCCTACAAAATGTCACATATATAGCTAAGTAAATCAATTTTAAATTAGGTGATGGGTAATTATGTGTTTTAGATAAATATTATATGTCCTTTTTTATCTCTATAATATGTTTCATTTTTTATGAGAACAACTTAAGAAATTCCATGTCCATTCTAAAGATTTGTTGCTTCAGAATATATTATATTTTTGGCCCAGAAACAACACATACACATTAAAGATGAAATACCAGGTCCTGTAGTTCACTGAGTAATGCAGATGTGGAGGATTCGGGAAGAAAGCCAGAGCATTCTGTCAGCCACATGCAGCCGACAGAGTCAGTAGCCTGGCAACTGCACCCTGAAGAGCTATGGTTCTTATTTTTCTAGCCTGAATACAATGTTTAGTTTCACACATACACACACTCACACTCTCTCACACATTCACCCACACTCATACACACTCACACATACACACACGCACATATACTCACACACACATTCACTCACACAAATGCTCATATACACACACACTCACACATTCACTCACACAAATGCTCATATACACACACACTCACACATTCACTCACACAAATGCTCATATACACACACACACATTCACTCACACACACACACACATACTCATACACACACACACACATACTCACACACTCACACACACACACACCCATACACTCAGACACATACACATTTATTCACATGCGCACACACGCACATTATAATTGTGGTGAAGATGCTTTGCATAGCAAGTGTATGAAATGTAAAAAAAGTGATGAGTATATTTTCATTAAATTTATTTACTATGAGAGAGCTTACTTTTGAAAATGAGAGATTGTGTTATGAAATCATAACATAATTTGAAATATAGCTATATAGTTACAACTCTGCCAAAAATAAAACTATTAAAACTGTTCAAATCAAGTTCACATATGTGTCTATGTCTGTAGAAATAGGTGCATATGCCATAAATATGAATTATATCAATGTACAAGGGCCAATTTCATGCTCAAAAGATCAAACCTGTATGTGATTTTCAAACACCACATGTCTACATTACAATTTTTAACTCAAAAATCCATCTTATCTCTTTCTGTGCACAATTAAAACATAAACTACTGACAAGTTTGCTATGCTGAATGCTGATTATATGGTGTTTTTATGCACATACACATCACCTAAAAACAGTAAGCTGGAGTTTTAGAGAAATTCATGTGCCAATTTCACTATTTGGAGTAGAATCTTTCCTTCTCATCTAAGCCTGTATAAGAACTGACCAAACCTTGAGCCAGAAGAAGCTCAAGCTCATGCAGACAGTACAGTACTCTGAGGGTCACACTATGCCTGGAACAGCTGCTATTCTGAAACGGCTCAGAAGCAGCAATTCACCTATAAAGGCCCATGGTATTCACAAAGGGCAGACTGGAGTGAGGCTGGATGGAAGGACTTTGAATCCTCATAGTCTCCACGAGCTGCCCCACAGTCACTATAAAGGAACACACAATTTTAGTAAAAAAGCATTTTTTCTTAGAATCAGTCACCCATTTCCCCCCAAATTAGACCATTGTCCCTACCCCCTCCAACTGAGAAATACATGGGTTGCACTGAAACAAAGCCTCCTGCTCCAACATCAGAAACACACTTAATACATTTAAAATGCACACACACAGTACAAGGATGCTGGCACTGCAGTGTGTGTGTCCGGGGGGCGGGAGTGCCATCTGAAACCCGTAAGCTGGAGCATTTCATCAGTTATGGGTAGGGCTGGAATTCAGATGGAAAGCTACCCAGGATCTCTCCAGCTCTTTCCTGCAGAATGCTAAGGATTCACAGTGGGAGGGCTTTTCTCCAGGGTCAGGTATTAACTGGCTCCAGAGCTGTTTACCAGCTTGATTCACAGCTGAAGAAGAAAAAAAATCTCAAAAAGAGGCAAGAGGCTTTAAACTGCTGAGGATTCACAATGAAAGAGATAGTCAACAAGAACTAAAATACTGAGGGATTATGTCTACGAGTGAGATGCGAATGGAAGCTGAAGGGCTGAGGAGAAGGAGTGGCCAGGCTGGGCGTCTCCGTAGCCCACGCCCTCCAACAGCAACGGGAGACGAGGGAAGATGTTCTGAGTCTTTTGTCCCACTCATTAATGAAAAAAATCCACAGATTGCCTTCATTTAAATAATTTAGAGTTCATCCATTAAAAAGGTAAAAAATGCCAAACAGAAATCATATATTATTCTAAACTACATCCATTTCGATAAGGTGCATTTTCAAACAGCAGGCTTGTACCATTACAGTAATAGGTTCAGAATAGCTACTTTCAAAATACTATGCAGAAGTTGCCATAGTAACAATGCAAATCCTTTTGAAATGTAATTAATTGCCTGAAAATTTATCAAATGGAACACGGCCCTCTTCTTCCAAAAATGTTTGCATTTCCTTGTATCATAATATTCTTATGATACATAGTATTATTATTCACATCTATTTCATTAAATGTTTTTCTTTATGTAAAATGACTGTTGAAATTATTGCTATTTTTATACATTAATCTCACTAGAAAGAATTCTAGTTTATACAGTGTGGGGCAAAGCAGGTTTACAGCTGTTTGTATGAAAAATAATACAATAAATAAATAATAATACAAGCATATACTCTGTGTTTCATGTACTCACACCTGTAAACCTACTTTTGTCCCACTTTGCATTAAAAGCCTAAGGACAATCTGAAAACACTATGAATTCATCTAAAACCAGGACAGAAAAAATTCCTTTTCTTCAATGTATAATTATGACTATCTGTGTATAGTATCTTCTTACTTCTGCTTTTAAATATCAAATAAGCATCTCATTTACACTCAGAATTTCACAATGCAAAAATGTGTACAACATAAATGACACTGTAACACAGCTGCAGGAGAAGTAAAGAAAAAATACAGAGAATTTTAAGTTCAACATAAATGTAGCTTACTCTTTGCAGTCCTTCATACCAATCATCTTGCTCAAACCAATTTGAAATGTAAGCCATCCAAGCCATGGGCTGTTTCTACTTAAATCAAGGCAAGTGGGAACCCGGCATCCGAGACGGCACCTGAAGTGACAACAATTGATTCAACCAAGCAGCGTCGGCAACGCTGCCTGAGGAAGGCGGCCAGGGCAGGAGGGCAGCTGGATCAGTTTTAATAACCACGGATAACGGTGTCTAAAAACAATGCTAAACGGGAAAGTGGAAGCTTGTATGTATTTAACTAAGAAAAAGTAAATAAAACAATGACTGCTCCTGCACAGCACCTGAGGATGCTCCATCCACCGGTTTGTTCAGTTTTCATTCTAAGAAACAGCTTAGATTGGCCTTGTGCCCGTTTCTTGCAGAAGTTCAATCTGAGGCTGCTGGCCCTGACCTTCGCATTCACACGCCTGCATCTGTGTTTGTCATGGCCGCATCGGGGCCCACTGTCCCTGCTTGTTGCCTTTGGACTCGTTTTGCCTGGTGACACGCGGGCAGAGGTCGGAGTGCTCCAGGCCCAAGCCCTGGCTATGCGGCCTGTGTCCACTCCCACCCTCGTGCCCCTGCCACGGGCATGAGAAGAACGTTCCACGGCTACCTCGCTGGTCCAAGGATGAGACACAAGGGGCAGAGCTGCCACAGGCCAATCACGGACCTCCAGGGGGAAGCGGGGCCACTCGGCTAAGCAAGCCCTGGGGTTACACTGCGAGCATAACAAATGCCGGCTGTTACATTCTGCTGGGCTCCGGAGGGTCCGTGACACAGTGTTTTCCTGACCACCGCGACCGATACCTTGCCCCTAGTAATACTGAGCACCGCCCGGCCGCGCCAGGAGGCACCCACGCTCCGTGGGGAGGAGCGGACCCACTCAGCGATCTCACGGCACCTACACGGGGGAAGGGGGCCAGTGGCCAGGAGTCACGCAGGATTGATAAGGTTTATAGTGTTACGGCAATCTACGTCCTGCAGCAGAGGAGTCACAGAAGAAGGGGCATTTTAAAAATTAGCTAAAGAATCTGAGTTATCTCCTGTTTTTCTTTCGGTCTCTAACAATTAATCATTGAGAAATATTTAAGATGAGTCTTTTCACACCGGGACGATGTGTGGGCGCATCTCATGTGACCCTTCCCGCGAGTCCAATGTTTCCCTTTTGTTGCCCCTCAGCCTTCTCAGGAATGCTTTCTAATTCTTTGTTAGGATGGTTAGGGCTACCTAGGGATAAACCAATTTTAAGAAAATAAAGTAGAACCCTGCTCTCATTCTGAGAAGCTGGTCGTTGCTGCCAGTCATCCCATCGTAACATAATTACAAGAATTAAAACCAAAACACAGGCGGGCGGTCCCTGGCCTGGAACTGCAAGTGCTGAAAGCTTTCTGGTTGCAATTTTATGTGGAGCTGTTTGTACCAGATCCCAAAATGTTCATTTCTGCGCTCTTCTGCCTCAAGTCGGTAATGCTTCTGTTTACTGTGTAAAATCCCCAACACAGTGAAAGGACGTGTCTGGCCCATTACCTACATCTTGGTCTCCGCCTTGTCTGCTCTGATTCTACATTTAGATTTTTCCATCCAGTCTTACCTGCTATCTCAGACCAAGACACTGGCTTAATCCTCTGAAATCCTGGCATCTGCAGCCTACCCTTCCTTCTACTAAGTTCGTCCCCCCCAGGTATGTCTTCTTACCTGCGGAACTATCTGCAGCGACCCTCAGCGCTGTCTTCGTTGTAGTGTGACACAGCAAGAATACTTACGGGAACTTCCCAACCAACTAGAATAAACACGAAAAACAAGCGCAGGCCATTGCGTGTTCAATCCAACAGGGAGAATGAAGTGTAAAACAGGCGGCTCTGCTCAAAATCCCTCTCTTCCCTATACCTGCACCTGACCTGTCCAGGACCCTGTGGGACAGGCTGGCAGAGAGGACGGGGCTCAGGAGTGTAAACGCTCCTCCCGCTGAAGGCGCTGCTCAGGTGGATCCGACCTGGGATCACCTGTCTGCCTACTCTTGCTATGAATAGATCCCCTTCAGAAGGATCAAGATTAGCGGGAGGCAGCTGTCAAAGGCATTCTATCACCACCGCTTGGGGGACTCATCCACCCGAGGCTAAAACCCTGCATAACAAAGTCGGAAGGAAGTCCAAGTTGGAGAGCAGGATACAGCTTAAGAAGTGTGCTTCAAACAGTCAGAAGGATTCTTTATTCTTAAAGACTGTTTTTATAAGACCCTGGCCCCCAGCAACTGCAGACAAGTATATATATTCTAGTTGTCCCACCAGGGGCAATAGGAAAAGGTGGGGAAAACATGCAGCACCTCAAAGACGGGGAGTCCCAAGAAAAGCCCAAAGGGTCTAGCTGAGCACTGTTTTTGATGACGGTGGCTGGGGTTAGTGGTGAGGGGGAATTGTTGTATTTTCCCCAACAGGATTTGTCTAAATAAACTAGTGGCTGAAATACTGAGAGGCTATGGAGAGCTTTTGGTACTTATAGGGCTGGAGGGGGAAAGTGGAGTTCAGAGGCTGCCAAGGGGGAAATGATCTAATGATGGTGTCGGCTCAGCAAGAACCACCTGGGCCTACCCCTTAGACTAAGGATGACCTAGGAGCGGCCCATCCCTTACAAAGACCGAGGGTGAGCTTCAAACAAATCCACTCCGTGCTGGATTCGGGTGACCTTCCCTACACTAATACCTTTCAAAAGCAAAATGAAATTCTCCCTGGAGGAACATAACATTAAATTGTCAGGTTGTAAAGCAATCGAGGGAACTCCAAAGAGCAAAGAGCTCCTCCATGAAGAGACAGGACGTACTAATGGTTTCACCGTCGACAGGGCATGGAGAGAGCAGGGACTGCCATAAAAGAGGGTAAGAAAAAAACAGACAAAATTGCCGTAGCTCCTAAATGCCAATGTGAGCTGGAGCAGCAGGTTAGAACAGCCGGGGGCCCAGAGCACGGTGAGCTTCACTCACCTCTAAGATCTTCTCCACGGGCTCAGCTGGGCGCTCGGGTATCAGAGGCCGTCAGTCGCCCTAGCGGCTCAGACGGGTAGGAGGCGACTGGCTCAGAGGGTTGACAGGTGTGAAACACTGGACTGCCTGGGACCCTCCCTGGCACCACGTAATATCCCTCCTAGGGAGAGGAAGCAGCCAGCACACGCCCCGGGAGGATGGGAAGAGTGAAAGGGACCTTCATCTGCCTCCAGGGAGGGACAGAACACTCTCCTTCCTGACCCCAGGGCCTGGGCAAGGATCCTCTACCTGGGGCAGAAGGGAAGAAGCCAAAGCTGATGGGCCCGGGGGTGGGTGAGGGTGGGGGGTGGGGGGAGGAGGACACCTGGGGCTCCCATCCTGCACCAAAACACAGCACAGATCTGCCCCGGAGCAAGGAGGTGCAGATCCTCCCCTACTCAACACCGCCACAGATCCGCAGCGGAGCGTGGCTGCCACAGGGTGGTGGAGAGGGGGAGACACACCAATGGCCCCCAAGGATCGATTCCCCAGATCTGGGAGGTAAAAACCGTAGTATAATCATACATTTGGGGCACTATGCACTAATTAAAGTGAGCTATACACACAAAATGGATGAAGGCTATAATATAATGATGATTGAAAGTCAAACATAGAACAATAATATCACAATTCCATTTAGAGGAGTCTAAAAACAAGTAAAATTAATCTTTGCAAATAGAAGTTATGAGAGTTTTCTTTGCGGAGAAGGAAGCAGTCACAGGAAGGAGCCATAAGGGGATTTCTAGGAGGCTTACAATGTTTCCTTTATGCTAATTATGTGAATGAGCAAATTTTGCTACTACAAAAAATTAAATTGCACATTTCTGCTGTCATAGAATCTAAATAAAACGAGATTATACACTTAGAATCCACAGTAGTGCTTTCTAATACTAACAAAATTAGAGGTGATAAACCCCAAATAAATGTGTCCACATGTAGATTTTATATAATTGGATTATATTCTCTAACTTCACTTGAAAACTTGCATTTATCTTTCTATTGTCCCCTTAGAGTTTCCTGCCCCAGCCACCATATTTCGGAACACATTAACGTAAGTCTTTCTTTGAGATATAGCACTGATACTTATTCTAATCCACAAGTGTTTTTAGAAACAATGTCAGGGACAAGCAGATGAGGGAGACGGACTCAAAGAATAAATAATCTCATGCCAGGAAAAGAGCAAGACCTGAAAGCTACCAGAACAAGCTGAGGGCTGAGATGGGCTAGACTTAGGATCTGCACTTGGGGGTCCAAAGTACACCAACGTGAGACCAAATGACCGCCCCGATCCATCGCCCACAGGGATGCCTGTTAATGCCACATCCCTAACAGAGCCTGAGTCCTTGCCCACAGAGCAAATGCGGTTACACTCAAATTCCCAGCATGTTCAGTGTGGTGTGTGCAAACTCACGGGCTAACTCTAAAATTCACAGGGAGATGTACATGGCCAGGAGTGGTCAAAGCAGTTGAAGAAGGGGAACAAGCTGAAGGTTTACATATGAGCTGAGCACACCGAAGGTTCATATACAAACTGACCACGCTGAAGGCTTATTTATATACTAGCTGACCACGCCGAAGGCCCATATACTAGCTGACCTCGCCGAAGGCCCATATACTAGCTGACTTCGCCGAAGGCCCATATACTAGCTGACCACGCCGAAGGCCCATATACTAGCTGACCTCGCCGAAGGCCCATATACTAGCTGACCTCGCCGAAGGCTCATATACTAGCTGACCTCGCCGAAGGCTCATATACTAGGCTGACCTCGCCGAAGGCCCATATACTAGGCTGACCACGCTGACTACAGAGCTATGATAACTCCGACTGTGGTGGGGATGCAAAGGTACAGAAACTGACCGTGGTACAGGATGAGACCTAGTGGAGGCCCTTCGCATGCTGTTCACTGACTTACGACGTCCGTAATGCGGTAATTGGGGGAGAAGAGACCCTGCAATAATCGCTTGTCAGTTAACTGAACACCCTCACGGAAAACTATGTAAATATGTCAATCCCGATCTTACATAACACAAAAAGGCACCAGTACCAGAGAGGCTGGAAACCTAAATATGTGAGGTAAAATAGCAAAGCTTTCAAAGGAAACCAAGGAGAATATCTTGTTTTGGGAGTAGGAAAAGATTTACTAAACAGGACACAAAAAGTTGCCAACCATATTAGACTATAACAAATTTATGTTCATTAAGACATCACTGAAAGAGTGAAAAGCAAGCAGAGAGTGGGGAAAGATATTTACAATACACATGATTGGGCAGACCACGATTAAGACCCTGAAACACCACACACATCTAAAATAAATAAATAAATAAAATCTATACTAGATATAGTGAGGCAAATTCAGGAGTTAATTAATTTTTTACAACCCTAGAGCATCTAAGTGGAATTTTTTAAATGTCATGTACAAACGGGAACAATTCAGGTTGCATCTCATCTCCCCGCTGCACTAAATTCCAGAACTCAGTTTTACAGTAACTATGTTAAACTGAACTATTGTGACCTCGCAGCCAAGTTATCATTCACATGTGCAGGAAAAACAAAGAGAAAGACACTGTCAGAAATGCAGGATTTAAAAGGCAATTCACCCGAGCTATCTTCCTTAAAAATTACTGGAATAAAAAATTACAGGCTTTTGAAAAGTTCATCAAAACAAACAACTTTAATATAAAAGTTCATGTAACTTAAAAAACCTATTAAGCAAAGAAACCTGAATATCTAAATTATATGTTTATAAAAATGCAAATGTCAAGAGCAATTATTAAAATAGAAGGCCAAAATTGTAAGTTATTCATAAAATCTAAAATTCTCAGATTATTTCCTAAGTACTGAGATTTACAAAAAGAAGAAATAAAGGTATGCTAAATTTCTCATTTTACAAAGGTAATCAACTGACACAATGTGTTTCTTGATATCTGGGGAGAAGTTGACTCAAAGTATTTTTATAATTTAAAAATAATCATAAAATTTAAAAATTACCTTTAAGTTAAAATATACCATAAACAAGGTTGAAATTTTAAAAACTAGATGGAGATATATAAACATATACATAAAACATCTTACTTAACATATAGAGTGATTATAAATCAACGATTTGAAAGTGTCTGTGGTTACACTAAAAGGCATATTAACAGTTACGTTCCTGTATTTTAAAATGTGTATATGTATATATACACACACACAGACACATACATAAACATTAAAAACTAAAAGAATATACACCACAAGGTAAACAGTTGGCTGAGAGTTGGAAATTTACTATTCATTCAATTTATTTATATTTTCTATAATTTTAATAATCACTTCTCCATTCATTCAACAAGTACCTACTGAGCACCAACTACGTGCCAGTCAGGGCCTACCGATGAAGCGCTGTGCAAACAGATAAAACTCTGCCCTGCCAGTTTTCACCCTTGTGGGGAGGACTCACAAAACGAGCAAGACGGACGAGCCCACGATGGGCGTGGAGTAGCAGAAATGTGTGGTCAGGGGAAAAGTGCCCCGGGGAAAAGTGCCCCGGGGAAAGAGGACGGGGATGCTGGAGACAGAACTGACGTTGCAACTTTTTAAAAGAAAATAAATATGGGGAGGCCTCATTAAGTTGATTCTAAGCAGAGATTTGAAGGTGAGAATATAAAATATAAAGATATCTGGGCAGAAAACGTGCTAAGCAGAGGGAGCAGCAAAGGCAACGACCTAGACTGAAGCCCCCTGGCAGGTCTGAGAAGCAGTAAGAAAAATCAGTGAAAGTATCTAAAATGTGTACTTGAAGTCAGAGGCAACATGATACAGGCGTTCGAGGTAGTTCTGTTTTACTTTTGTATTCTTCAGAATACTGTAAATTTTCATAATAGAAATCTACCACCTGTATTAATTAACAAAAAACAAAACCCTAAAAACATCTTGTTGAAAATCAATATTTAAAATTTGAATAGCTCAGAGCTATGCAAAAACAAATTATAATTATATAATCAATATGTGCTTATTAGAAAACTTTGGAAAGTGCAAAAAACTGGAAGGATTTTTTAAATTAGTCATTAGTCCACTAACTTCAGGCCTACTTCCTGTCTGGTGTCCAGGATTCTCAAGGACCACTATTCTCACTGGGGTATGTAGAACCATACTTATCAAGGATGCCTGAAATTTTACATCAGTGCATTGTGAAGTAGGGCTCTTGGGTCTCTTGCATCAGAATTTATGAAGAAACTGCTAAAATGCAGATTCCGGGATCATACCCCAAAGCCAGTGAGTGGGTCAGAGTCTCAGGATCTGTTAACCTGCTTCCAACATAATTCCCTGGTGATTAATATGCATAGAAAAGCTGAGAACTACTTACTTCATCCAACAACAGGAAAGGTAAATTAGCAGAAAAGCTGCCTCTGGTATCTTCTACTGACCAAAATTAATGTCTTCAATTTCTCTCGTTCTTAAGCATACCTCTCTTGCATGGCAGGGCATTTTATCCAAGCAATCCCAACATATGTCAAGTCACAGTGTTCTTAGAGCTTAGGTTATAAAATAGGTCAAAACAAGCACAGTATTAAGCTAAGTGAAAATCCTGGATTAGGGAGCAATAAGAAAAGAGGGAGGTCATTACAGTAGTTGGAGTTTGGACTCACAAAACAACCACTTACACCAGTATGAATTCCAATTTGATCAGCAAATCGCAGGCATCACAAGTAGGACCAAGACACCGCTTTCAAGATGCGGCAAAGCCAATGCATTTCACATTCATCCACTCATTTACTTTTAGACCTCCCTGCATCTTAACCACCAGAATGTAAGTGGCTTAGGGAATTAGATTTCTCTAGGGGCTCCGATTACAGAATCTCTTGAGTTGTAATGTGGAAATGATTTTTAATTTGATAGAAGAACTAATCTACTTTTCTTGAACAGGGTCACTCATATACCTTCAAGTATGAACATTCTGAAAGTCAGCCAAAAAAATAGAGGGGTAAAATCACCTATGTTCGCTCATAAACTAAGAAGTTAGAAGTAGCTATTCCATTAAGAGAGACATTATGATGTAAATATGTAAATACTTGTCATGAAAAGATACAGGATTATTTATGTAATAGAGCATGGCCAAAATGTGTAGCCTTATCTTCATAAATAGGGTCGTTCCTTATGAAGGAAGACTTGGGAAGCCATGCCGTGACTGTGAAGCTGAGTATCCCCACCCCCTCTGAAGTCATCTGCTTTGTAAGCTGGATTTTATATATGAGATTTTTAAGTAGGCTGGGCCTTTATGCTTATCTGTCTGTGAAAATCCAGATGTCCACTTGGCAGTCACTGAGACTGGCATTTTCATGGTCTATCAAAGGGTGTTAAAAATGACGATGGCAAGTCAGTTGAGAAAAACCAGCAAAGGAAATCAAAGGAATATAAATCTTGAAAGCCTTAAAAATGAAAAGAGCCTCCATAAAGTCACTATATCCAAAAATGTCTTTCATATGTGCATCCATACACTGAGGGGTGCTCTGAAATGAGTCCTTAAGCTTGGTGAGTAAAAGGCTGCACCAGCTTAAGGCAGGGCCAATGCACGGCCACATCAGTTGCTGTTCTGAGAGCCCATCTGTCAAAAAGTATGTCCTCAGCCAACATAAAAGTTCCCCTAAAGATGAACTGATATAAGTAATAATGAAAGCTACTGATGAAATATAGAAATGGACCTACTACTATATTTCCAGAAGTGAATCCATTTATGTAGTAGTTCCTGGCACTCCCGAGTAAAGTTTGGAAAGTGGCATCGGACATGGGCATCCCCAGCTCGAGAGCAGGTCAGGTCCAATGGCATAATGAAGCTTGTTCAGTACCCCTCACACCTGCCTTCAGAATAATCACCGGGCACAGTAAAACAGATTCAGGCCCTCCCCCAGAGATTCCCATTGGTAGGAGGGTGGCCTGAAAATGCGCATTTCTAACAGCTCCCGGAGATGCTGCTGCTGCTGAAGGGTGCACTTCAAGTAACGCTGCTCGAGGTGGCATCTGGCACCAGAGCGGCAGGAAGTCCAGAAAAGAAACGCATCCAACATCAAAATGTCACCTAATGGTAACCAGGACTTAGGCTTCAGATAAAACTTCCCAAAGCTTCTGATTTCTTGTATTAACAGTAGATTGTAGATGTGAAAGCTGTCTGTACTCATGTACTCACTGGGGTGCACTAGGATAAAAATTTCTAAGGTAAACAGATCCCCCAAAAAGTCACAAACTTTGCAGCAAAACTTAAATTGTATTAAAGAGCAAATCAACAAATCGCACAACTTGTAGGGGAACACTTTTTCAACTACTATTATAAGTAAACTCTCTGTGTGATAAAACCCAACACACGCACACTGTACATTATGCACCACAATCACTTTAACGTGACAAAAGTGATCTAAACCTTAACAACTCCAACTTCTGAATTAGTCACCTGGAGAAACAGTGAAAGAGAAAATGATGTTGGTGATACGTTATGACCTCTTCAGGGAGATGTCAAAGGCTGAAGGTCTAGACCAGCTTTCACACTGACGAATGTTTAGCAACATAATCTTTGCGTGTTCAGTGACCTCATCTACACAATAATGGTGTTAGATTATGTTCTCTCCAAGGATCCTTCCAGCTTAAATTCTGAAGCGACTCCTTTCAAACCTTTTCCGTGTTTACCTTAAAAATAAAATGTGGCATAACTCTTTTCATTACGACTCATTCATAATGTTTTATCTTGAAGGTCCAAATTAATTAAAGACTACTTATTTCTTATTAACCAACTCTTCAGTTTCCAACACTCCACATGGGGCTGTTCTATAGTGGAAAACGGAGGTTTTCCTACAGCATCTCAAACATGAGAGCTCCGTGTAATGACTTATTTTCTACTTTCCAATTTGAAAGAAAGGTTTTTGTGCGTTTAATAGAAAATTGAATTTATTATACATAACTGCAAGTGAGCCTACATGGATGCTGGTACATGCTCACAACTTAAAGCACTGACAATCTGGAAAAAAACAACAAACCTAAGCATAAAAAAGGTATTTAATGACCTCTATGGTGAGTTCTCCACAACTGAGCACTCAAATGTTGCAACATCCTTGAAGCATGGAAAATTATTTCTTATATCTTTTGATAATTTTCTTAAACATGACAATTATCAACTATCCCAATAGCAAGTAACACTGATAAATTACCTCTTATATGATTTTACTGTATTAGATTTACATTACTATCTGTTCCTATTATATATATATATATATATATATATATATATATATATATTCTTAAATTAGAATTCCAGAGTTTTAGGAGATAATTAGGCTACTAAATTATATTTTGTAAGTACATGTAAAGTAATAAAAAGTTAAGACTTTTATCCCTATATTTTAAAAAAGCCTCACTCAAGTGGCTGAAAATGTGACATCTGCATGACAAGTGCGCCTGTGCCTCCGATTTTAGGTTGTCGTTTTTAGCGAGTCTAGCCTATCCCAAATGTTCCAGTTTCTTTCCAGTTATATTTGTCTAGTCATTGGAATCAGGGAGAACAGCTCGAACACTCCCCTAATGTGGCAGCCCGTGTTTCACCATGAAAAACCGCTGAAATCCTTCCAGTCAATCATGATGGGATTTTTCCCTTCAACAGAGAAAGGTACAGGTCAAAGCTGGTCAGTTTATAGTATTTCCCTACCAAGTTTTAAAACCAAAGTTACAGGTCCTTCTTGAACACTTTAAGTAACCTCAGGTAAGAGAAAGGTTTTCCTTCAGGATTTGTTTCTCTACAGAGCAATTCTTTGGGGAATTTCTACAGTTCTCCCCAGGCATCCCTGTCTAATTTGTTGCTCACAGATCTCCAAGGAAGAGTCTCATCAACAGGGAGATAATACCGTCCATGTGGTTGCCCCAGGCCACAGCCTGGCCAGGGATGCTGTTGAAAAGAGCCAACCAACTCATGGGACAGTATATGTTTCTGATACAGAAGAAAAGGAGTCGGGGTAAATAAGAAACCCTTCCCAATCTCCTAATAGGATGCCTGTGGATTAAAATACTCTCAAATCTCTGTCCCGAAGACACACCAGAAGCTGCATGACTCCACTTTAATATTTCAGTCTGCTAAATGCCATAGACATACAAAACGTAAAACGAGAGAGCTATGCAATTGCAGAACGTAGTAGTGCTGCTTGTATATACATCGTTATCATGAATGGCAGGGTCAACTAGTCATTCAGTAATCTGATAAACATCTTCCTTGCATATATCAGATTTCAAATAAATACTGGAATATAGGAAGAAAATATGAATCCTTCAAAATTGTTTGAATTTCATTTTAGTCTTCATCACAGAGTTTAAGCAAATAAAATCAGGTACCATGAAGAATCTGTATGTACTTTATTGATAGTGACAACCTAATCACTCATGCTGGACTTCTGGTATCTATCAAGGCAAAACAAACAACAATAAAACTATTCCTGCTCGTCTCTAAGTAATTTAAGAACCGCCCCCGGCTCATCTATGCCCAGGCCAAGGGCTACAAGATAGAGTCTATGGCAAACAAACAACAATAAAAACACTGTACCCATAGTAGCCCCTCTACTGGGAGTAGAGGAACTCAAAAACACTTTTTTCTAAGCTAAATTAGTTTGTGGCTTTCTAATATATGGAGTTATTATGTGACAGGTCACAAAAATTTTTAGTATGCCAGTACTTAATTACTAAAAACAAAAAGAATGAAGAATTTAAAACCTTTACATAAATATATTCATTTCAGAGATACCCACAGTTCTGTAAGTATTTCCATTGATATCCACACAGAAGAAAATGAGATCTAAGTAAATAATAAAATTCAACTACTTGTTTTATAAAGAGTAAGTCTGCGGAGCACACTTAAGAAATATGTGATTTTTCCTTCCGTGAGTGCCCTTTGAAATAGGCAATGGTTTATTCCAATTTAGAAAACTCCCCAGGAACTCTCAATGCAGCGGTCTAGAAGTGGCATTGTAGCATCAACCTCCAAGCAACCCACTAAGGCATGTTTCCCCAAATTCTGTTGAATTCAGTCACCTAATGACTGTATTTAATTTTAGGTCACAGAACAGGAAAGATGGTCAGACCACTGGACTCATACAGGTAAGATGAAACCATGACCCTTTCTTGCACTTGGGCCAAGAGGCAAAATCTCCACAGGAGGTGGGAGCTTTTCCCATGGGGGCTGTGAGCACCCAGCACCCAGCATCAGTGCCCCTGGAGCCCACCTCTGAGGCCAGGTGTGGTCTGGGGCAATCGCAGGGGCACTATTCTCTCCCTGTTGGCCAGACTCTTCCTTGGAGATCTGTGAGCAAGAAATTAGACAGGGATGCCTGCGGAGAGCTGTAGAAACTCCCCAAAGAATATACTCTGTAAAGAAACAAAACCTAAAGGAAACCTTTTTTCTACTGGAGGTTACTTGAAATGTTCAACAAGGACCTGTAACTTTGGTTATATAAGTTGACAGAGAAATGAGTTTCTGTGAACAGTATTTCTGAAATTCTCAAATGACGAAAAGAAATGTAGTATTTAGAAATGCAGTATTTCTCTTCAAACCCTTAAAGACTCCCCTAAATAAATATATATGGAGGTTACAAAACCAAGCGTGACTTATTTTTGATACATGATCAAAAGAATCACTAAATTTCATTCCAATCAATTGTTTTTAATGAATATAGTAAAAAAAAAAAAAAAAAATCAGCTTAAATTTTTGCTCCTTTTAATATTTGCATGCAAAAAGTCTGGGTGGTTTTTTGGGGGTCGCGCATGGAAGACTGTATTTCCACGATGCTCAGCGCACACGACGCCCCTCACATTAAACACCCCCGCCCCTAACGTCTCCTTTCCCCCGACGGCTTCTGCACCCCCCGAGCTCGGGCCCCCCAAGGGGCGGGGAGGAAGGCCGCCGCGGGCTCGGGGGCTCGGGGGCTCGGACGCGCGCGCTCGGGGGCCTTAGAGCGCAGAACAAACACCGTCTCCAGGGCGCTGCGCCCGTGAATGCGGCGGGGCGGCGGGGACACGGTCAGGGGCGCGGACCGACCCCGCGGGGCAGCGCCCTGGGCAGCGCCCGGGGCCGCGCGGGGCCCGGGTCTGCGCTCCGGGGGAGGTCCGGGCTCGTCGCTCACTCGGCGCCGCGCGGCCCAGGAACGGGGTCCCCGCGCCCGCGCCCCCGGCTCCTTACCTGCGGGAGGATGCGCCGCAGCCCTGCAGCCGGCTGGAGGGGGCTCGGCCGGGAGCTCCGCGGACACTCCCCGCCCCGCCCCCGGGCCCCGCCCTGCCCTCCGGGCCCCGCCCTCTCCCGCGCCCCAGACCCGCCCCTTTTCCTGCCCCCGCCCCGCCCTCTCCTCCTGCAACCGCCCCGCCCTCTCCTCCTGGCCCCGCCCCGCCCTCCAGGCCCAGCCCTCTCCCCGCCCCAGACCCGCCCCTACTCCTGCCCCAGCCCCGCCCCTTCTCCTGCCCCCGCCCCGCCCCCCTCCTGCCCCCGCGGGCGCTCCGGGAGAAGTAGCGGGGCCGCGGGTTCCGGGGCGGGGGGCGGGCTCCACCAGCCAACCGCGGTACCCTCCGCTCCTGGCCCCGCCCCAGCCCACGTGACCGCCGTCCTGGCCGCTGATTGGAGCAGTCAGTGGCGAAGCGGGCGCGGCGGGAACGGTTGGGTCCGGAGCCCGCGAGAGGCGGTCACCTGGCAACGGGCCGCCCGCGGGGCAGACTCGGTCCCGGCGGCGGCGGCTGCGCGGGGCGCGGGGCTGGCGGGCAGGGATCGGCCGCCAGGCGGCGCCAGGTGCGCGTCGGACCGTCTAGGGGAAAGAGCGGGGCGGGGGCGGGGGCAGGAGCGGTCGCGGCCCCTCCGCCCCCCTGGGACCATCGCCTGCGCGTCCACGGGGGCTGCTCGGCCTCCAGCTCGGGGCTCCCTGGGGTGCGGCTGTGTCCCTTAGTGGGGCCCAGTGTCCTTACCGCCCGGCCTGCAGGGCGCGGCACTGGCGACTCCCGCGGCAGCTGGTTGGACGGACGCGCTCGGCACCGCCCCCTGCGCTCCCCGCCTCGTGTCTGTGAAATACGGTCGTTACCTGCGGCCTTTGTCCCACGCGGGAGACGATGAGCCTTCAGACGCTGGGCCAAGTGCCTTCAGCCTCATTTATTCCGCTTTCATGACTTATCAGGCTCTGGACAGTAAAGGAGGGGTCCCCCCCGACCGGGGGAGCCCTGGACGTGACTCCCGCCCTCCTGGCCGTAGAGTTTCCTTCTCAATATTCCCTGCAGACTGTTTCCCACATGGCGCTTATTTTGCAAATTAAAATTTACTTGGAAGTTGCCTTGGCACATACGCCATGAGCTTGACAACAGCTCCTCTCGGCTCCTGCAGCTGTTCCCCACGTGGAAGGAAGTGCGCATGAGCAGAGGCCTGCGGCGAAAGCTGGACGGAGGGGTCACAGGACACCCGCCCGTGACCGTCCAGAGGCCGCAGCTGAACGGAAGCCAGAGTGTTCACTTGTGCACGGGGTTAAACAGCGGCTCTGCGAGGTGACTTCTCATCAAGGGGGAGCAGTTTTTCCTCCGGCGTTCTCAGAGAAACTTCCAGTGAGTGGCGTTGGAGCAGGAACTTAGGAAATTCGTCGATTTCACCTGATGGAAAAGGGAGCCGGTCATACTGTGCAGCGGGAACAGCGCGGCCAAAAGCGCAAAATGGGGAACATGCATGGCTGCTCTAATTCTGACTCGTTTGCTCTCTCGGGAGGAGATGAGGATGGGTACCCCAGGCATAAAGGAGACAGACGTTGGCAGAGAGTGAAATGGTCAAATGGGAAAACCAGACTGAGGTGGACGTTGGACTCCCTACTTAGGTTACACTCTGACCTCTAAACCCAGGACTTCTTCTGGAGGAAAGATACCTTGGAAGTGTCAGGTACATAAGGCCGAAAAGAAGTAAAAAGCATGACTGATTAGGAGAAAAATGCAGCAGTTTATGGAAAAGAGGCTGATGGCCTGAAACTCAGACAATGAAAATAAGAATGACTTAAGAGCTTAGATCCCAAGAAGCTTTTCTGGGAAAACAGACTATCCTTTCCTTTTAGGACTGATATTTGTTAGGTTCAGTGCTAAATAGTTCATAATACAGGGTGCCCCCCCACAATGTATACACACATAATAGCTGATAGCTCAATTGATGTTTCTTTCTTGTCAGATTTAACCCATTGGAATTAATAATTATTCAAAGTGTGTATAGGTTTTTGGGACACCCTATATACATGAAAAGAAAAAGTGGTCAAAGACAAAATGTCTAGCTTGGTCCATCAGTTGGGTAGAAAAGTCTTTTATGTCTAGTTGGTTCATAATTGCTCCAACTCTCCAGTGAAGAATCATAAACCAAATGAACCATTAGAAATGACCTGTCTGTGCATTCCCGATTTAAAGATGAAGGTATCGAGGCCTGGGGAGTTACACATTTGTCAAGTCATGGAGTTATATTAGTAGCAGAATTGATATCCTGACCCGACTCCCAATTCAGTGCCCTTTTCCCTTTACTAAGTTCGGGATCGTTCGTTTTGAAAGGGAGACTGAAACAATCACAGATATAGTTAGATTTAGAACCCAGAAAACAGTAAGACCTCATGTCTCAGGAGATCTTCCATTACTCTAATTTCCATTCTTTTATTCAACAAGCATTTAATGTGATAATCTCATCTTACAATGAAAAAAAATGTCAGTCCCTCAGGCTAAGACTTGCAGGGCAATCATTAGTTCTTAACACAGAGTACATGGAGTTCTTCATGATTAAATTGAAAAGCCGAGTGATTAGCAAATGAAATGACTCTGGTTAATTCATCTTCAAGGCTGGACGTGTTCTTTGGGAGTGGTGGCTTTGAAAAGGCGTTCAGTGCTATTAATGTGGTGAGTTCCTTTTCAGCGGATATTCTAAATGGAAAAAAACAACAACCAGGAAGAACTTTTTTTTTTTTTAATTTATCTTTATTGTTGAAAGTATTACAGGTGTCCCATTCCCCCCCCAATTGACCCCCTCTACCTTGCTCCCACCCCCTCCCCAGGCGTGCACCCTGTTATTGTCTGTGTCCATGGGTTATGCATATATTGCATATAACTTCTTTGGTTAATCTCTTCCCACCCTTCACCCCTGTTCCCTCTTCCCTCTGAAATATGATCGTCCACTGCATGCATCAATGTCTCTGGATCTATTTAGTTTGTCAGATTCTTTTGTTCATTAGCTTCTTCTTAAAGAAGACCCTTCAACTTTTCCTGTAGTGCTGGTGGTGATGAACTCTAGCTTTTTCTTATCTGAGAAGCTCTTTATCTGACCTTCAATTCTAAATGATAGCTTTGCTGAGTAGAGCAATCTTGGTTGTAGTTCCATGTTTTTCATCACTTTGAATATTTCTTGCCACTAGCTTCTGGCCTGCAGGGTTTCTGTTGAGAAATCAGCTGACAGTCGTATGGGGGCCCCCTTGTAGGTAACTAATTGCTTTTCTCTTGCTGCTTTTAACATTCTCTCTTTGTCTTTAACCTTTGGCATTTTAATTATGATGTGTCTTGCTGTGGGCCTCTTTGGGTTCCTCTTGTTTGGGACCCTCTGTGCTTCCTGGACTCATAAGTCTATTTCTTTCCCCAGGTAGGGGAAGTTTTCTGTACTTATTTTTTCAGATAGGTTTTCAATTTCTTGCTCTCTTTCTTCCCCTTCTGGCATCCCAATAATAATGAATGTTGGGCCTCTTTAAGTTTTCCCAGAGGCTCCTTATGCTGTCTTCATATTTCCGGATTCTTTTTTCTTTTTGCTCTTCTGGTTGGGTGTTTTTTGTTTCCTAATGTTCCAAATTGCTGATTTAATTCTCAACGTCCTCTACTCTACTGTTGATCCCCTGTAAATTATTCTTCATTTCAGTTCATGTAGCCTTCATTTCAAATTGGTGCTTTATTATGTTATCGATTTTCTCAGTTATTTCCCTAATAGTTTGCTTAAACATCCTTATAAACAAAATTCTGAACTCTCTACCTGTTAGCTCGCTTGGATCTATTTCAGTTAGTTCCTCTTCTAGAGATTTCTTCTGTTCTTCCCTTTGTGACATGTTTCTTTGCCTCCGCATTTTGGCTGCTTCCTGGTGTTTGTTTCTATGTATTAGGTAGAGCTGCTGTGTCTCCTGGAATTTGTAGAGTGGCTTTGTGTAGTAGGTGTCCTGTAGGGTCCAGTGGCTCAGCCTCCCCAGTCACCTGAGCTGGGCCTTCTAGGTGCTCCCCTGTGTGGGCTGTGTGCACTGTCCTGTTGTAGTTGAGCCTTGGTGGCTGTTGGCATCACTGGGAGGAACTGACCCCCAGGCCAATCAGCTGTGAGGACCAGCTACAGCCAAAGGGCTGCTGTGCTGGAGACACCCCTGTGGAGCAGGATTTACCTCAGTGGAGCTTTGGTTCACCAAGTGCGCCCCTTGAGTGTGTCACTTGTGGATGTGGTAGGATTGTAATCCGTCGTGGTCAAGTCTGACCGCCAGGTGCACTGTCTCTGAGTCTCCCGGGAGGTGCAGAGTCAGCCTGTGCCAGTGTCTTGCCCAGGGCCCCCCAGCATGAGCTACACAGCAAACCATAGTTGGCTGCTCCTTGTGCTGGGCTTGGAGGTGCCCAGGAGAGGCCTAGCTATGAGCCAATGCAGCTGCCGCTAGTGCCAGGCCTGGGGCCCCTTATCAAGCCGTATGGGGAGCTGCTGCTTGTTTGAGAGATTTTAGGAAAGTCCTAAGCATGAGGCTCTAGAGGCCACTTGCATGAAAAGCCCCTGGAAATGGCCCGGATGAGCTGCAGGTGGGGAGGGGCGGGGCCTCCGGGAATCACGGGGCGGGGCCAAAGGTGTGGGTCAGGTGCTGGCGACTCAAACATGGCGCCTGCGGGCTGTGCGGGGAGGACTCGCCTCAGGAGCCATGGCCTCTGCCAGCCCTTCTGCCCGGGAGGAAGCCGCCCTCCGCCTCTCGCCCGGATCTCAGGCAGGTTAGTTCCCCCCCGAGTGTCCCGGGTCCCTTCAGGCCACTGCCCGGTGCTGGGCTCAGAGGGAGCGTCCGGGTGAGTCGGTGCCGGGCCCTTTAGAGGAGCTGCTGGGGCTCCCGCAGCCTCCGCGACCCTCAGGGACAGTCCCCACTGGTCTCACAGCCGGGGTTGTGGGGACGTCTGTTCCTGGCCCTGGAGCCCTGGCCTGGGGGTCTTCAACCCCTCGCTCCTCCGGGAATCCCCCACCGCCAAGATGGCCCTCCCCGGTTTCAACCTGGGCACCGGGTGTGGGCCCGCGGCCTCGTCTCCGACCCGCCCGCGTCTCCGCCCCTCCTACCAGTCTCGGTGCTTCCTGAGCTCCCTGGTTGTGGGGCTTCTGTGCAGCCGGATCTCAGGAGGCTCTGAGTGAGGGTGGGTCTGTGTTTTAGTTCAAATTTCGATGTGTTTGCGGGAGGCGGCGGGCGCAGCTGTTACCTACCCGCCATCTTGTTTCTCTCCCGGAAGAACTTCTTAAACTTAAATTTTAGCCAAAAGGGCTTTAGAGTCACCTAAATGGAAAGCCCTCTCACATTATTTTTGTTTGTTTTATTTTTAATTTTTTTAGTGATTCCTCACCAGAGGATATTGTTTCCATTGAGTTTTAGAGACAGTGGAAGGGAGGGGGTGGGGGAGAAAGGGGGAGAGAAACACTGATGTAAGAGACACGTCAGCCCGGCCGGCGCGGCTCAGCGGGTGCGCGTCGACCTAGGATCCAGGCGATTGGGGTTCGATTCCTGGTCAGGGCACAGGCCCGGGTTGCGGGCTCCGTCCCCAGTCAGGGGCGTGCAGGAGGCAGCCGATCCATGACTCTCATCATGGATGTTTCTCTCTCTCTCCCTCTCCCTTCCTCTCTCTGAAATCAATAAAGATATGTTAAAAAAAAAATATATATATATATATATACATATAGGCAACTTTTATCTGAGATAGATATTACAACTCCACAAACCTAAAGCCCCTCGATATGGACATCCTACTGGTGTGTGGGGTGTGTAGTGTAGACACGACTGCCTGTGGATTTGGATACAGTTTGTCCAGGCCGGACAGAGGCATGGAGAGGGGTACACCACGGACTGACGCTACGCCGGGGACCAGCCTGGCGAATGTAACAGTCAGACTTTGGTTCAGGAGAAGATGCCTTAGACCGCTGTGCTGTGAACCCCACACAGGATGCTGTTGCTATGGACGGGAGCCCCGCGTGAAGCAATGTGCTGAAAATATTTCAGAAGATTAGGCCCCTAAGGCAAAGCTTTTAGGTTCTAGGGATGACTGCCAACACTTACTTTTAACCCATAATTCTAATATTTTAGTGATACCAGGTTGAAGGGAGCTTGGTAATAATTTTTTACTTGTTTTTAAAATGCTTGAGATAATAAACCATAATAAGTAAACACCTAGCATTTCTCAAATCTTGTTCGTTACATAGCCGGATTCCCTTCGGCTGTGTTTCTGGGAACAGTTGTAAAATTAAACCTCAGAGGATTTCTTCTTGTTATGTGTATTTCCAAACAGCCATCTTGCAAAAAAAGAAAAATAAAGAAAAGCTCTGAGTGTATAGTTTATGAAATATGAAAACAATATGTGTTACTTTGTATTTTTCTGGATGGCAAACTGATAAACTGGTTGATTTTTATGGCCTAGAAATTTTCCCAAAAAGCACAACAGGTTAAATTAATAAAAAGTATGTCCTATTGTTTTGGCATATTGTTTTTCCACACGACCTGGTCCCTAAGCCATCCTGACCTCACCACTGTGTTATGGGTTTGTTTGTTTGTTTTTAGGAACAAAAGAGAAATAAGAAACTGATTTGATGCAATACCTCTCCTGGGGAAGGCAGTATTGCATTTTTTCCTCAGAAGGAATGTGTAGTTAAATAAATAAGCCAGTCAGTAACTGTTTAATATGTGCCACAAACATAAGTTGCTTTATTAAGTGAATGTTAATAAATTTAACTTTATATTTGATACATTAATACTTAAAGAAATAATTCTATTTAGCCTTTCAAAACTTTGCACTGAATCCTGCCTTATTTTTAAGTTGAAACTTAGAGAGTGATCATGAGGCGAGGCCTTTAGGGATTAATTGATCGCCGCTGTCTTTTCAAGGTGATATTTGGGGAGCTAGCTTTGGACACAGAGTACGCTCGTGGAGGTGACAAATTCATAGACTTTAAATTTAATTGACTTGATTGATTTCTAATGAACATCACCGGTAGGTTCACTGAGGAACAAAGATAATGACAGGGTAGAAGGGGACGGAAGTAGTATTTAAGGCTTGGCTTAAAATAGCTATTATTAATAGTAATTACCTAACAGCCACCAAGGGTTAGGAGAGGCGTTTAGTCTGTTTATTCACTGCTGCTGTTTTAAAATCTTTACTGTCAAGTGTACATCGGTTCATAGCCGAGATGCTGTGGTTGGGGAACAGGTGGAGTGTTTCATAATTAAATATAATCAGAAAAGTAGTAACCTATTAATATTAAAAACTCCTGGTGATTCTTTGTTAGGTTAAGGTATGGAGTTTATTTTTTTCTTTTTACTGAATATACTGTATACACTGGTCAACAATTACACAGGCCTCAGGTGCACGATTCCACAGCGCGTCATCTGTGCACTGTCAGGGCCCCTTCCGGCAGCGGGTGTCCCCACGCCCGCCCCACGCCCCCGCCCCACGCCTCAGCAATTCCCGCAGTGCTGTCCCTGTCCATGAGCTGCTTCTCTTTTGTGCTCAGTCCCCAAGGCTTCTGACATCCCTGGAAGAGTGCAGAGGTTGCATGAACGGGACAGTTTTCAGTTTTCTCGAGCTTTTTCAGGGACACTTTGGGGTTGCCACTGGATGGCTGTGGCACCCTCAGTAAGTGCCGTGGTTGGTGTCTCGTTTGTTCTGAAGGAAACGGGGTCCGTCAGGCAGGCTGGACCCCCGGCCCCTCCATCTGAGGCTGTCTGCTCGCAGAGGCCCCCGAGCCAGCAGCAGTTCCAGCCGGTGCTGGTCCAACCCACAGAGCCCGCAGGATGGGAATGGAGGTTCCCACGGGTCAGGTCCAACATATGCCTTGTGTTTGGCTGAGAGGCTCCCACCCCTGTTTAAGAGGAGCCAGAATTTTAAAATCAGGGGATTTGACCGTAAACTGTCACCGTTCCAGTTTTCCTCCACCAGTCAGAGGCGCTGGTAGTTTGGGGCCCTTGTCCCAGATGACAGCCATCACCTGGAGCTGAGGAGTCACTGGCCACAGAGGTCCCGCCTCTTCAGCCTTGGCCGGCCCCTGGGGCAGGTGTTTCCCAAACCCCGGCCTCAGGCCCTAAGCCAGAAAGAAGGGCATTTTTCCAACGCCCCGTGGGCTGTGGGGCCTGCTCTCCCAGCCTAGTGGGTCAGGCACCTCTGGTTTCCCAAGGCGCCCTAGCTCTCTCCACATCCCCCCTCCAGCTGTTTTCAGGTGATGCTTGGGCAGGATCAGTCGCTGACTCAGTGTTGTTGCCGGGCAGAAATGTCAGCCCTCTGCCAGTCGACCCTCTGTTAGTCACCACCCCGCATCTGGCTGTGGCCAGCGCCCCCCCCCCCCCGTTGGACAAGCTGAGCCTGCTGCTGGGTGATGGGCTCCAGAAGGTGCTTCCTCCAGCCCAGGGCATCCTGTGATGTCAGAGCTCAGGGACAGGTGCTTATCTTCAGGGAACAGGGCGCAGGTTTGCCTGACCTGGAAGAAATCAACCAGCCTTCTCGAGGAGCAGTCGTCTCACCTACAGGGCCGCGTGTCCCAGTTGTACTTATGCCTGGGTTCAGGGACAAACCAGCTTTCACAGACTAGCCCTCTGCCCGGGGTCACCCTAAGCAACACGCAGAGGATGTCCAAGCCCACAGCCTTCGCTCAGAGCGACGCCCTGTGTCCACGAGGAGGGACGCCTGTAATGGGATTTTCAGTAATTTGAGTGTTGCCCTCATGGAAGGAACATTCGAGGGAGAGAGAGACACAAGTAGAACTAAAGATAAGCACCACGAAGTTTAGTCTCATCTCCCACTTATAGAAAAGAGGGTTTATAAAACTGTGTTGGCCTCAGGAACTTGGAGTGAACAGGGTTCATCAGAGCTCTGGGCTTCAGGGGGCCGTGGGCGGGACAGATGGCGGGAGGGAGTGCTCGGGAGAATGGACAGTGGAAACTTCTCGTCTCAGTTTAGTGGCAGAGTAGGGGCGAAGCCAGGGGGGTCTCCTGTAGGTGCTGTGAGAAGGGCTGCTCGAGATGGGCTTTGACAGGATGGGTAATGGGTTGGTGTTGTTGCCATTTAAAAATTCCAGCCACTGCCCGGCCGGGCGTGGCTCAGCGGTTGAGCGTCGACCTAGGATCCAGGCGATCGGGGTTCGATTCCCGGTCAGGGCACATGCCCGGGTTGCGGGCTGCAGCAGATCAATGACTCTCATCATTGATGTTTCTATCTCTTTCTCTCCCTCTCCTTTCTTCTCTCTGAAATCAATAAAGATATATTTTTAAAAAATAAATAAAAGTAAATAAAAATTCCAGCCACTGCCAGGAGTGACCGTCCCTTAGTCACCAGCTGCCTTTTTGCATTAAACCAAGTTAGATAACGAATAATGAATGAATGAATGAATGAATGAATGAATGAATGAATGAATGAGTGAATGCAGAGAGATGGGCTTTCCTGTCTCAGTTGTTCCTAACGCCATCCCCAGGAACTCCAATAAGGACACGTCTAGGATCTCCCAGAAATAACCGGAGACACCGGCTTTGGAAATGATATGATGTATAGTAGGAAACGCTGCAGAGGAACCTCTTGCTCACGTTGAAGACGGTAATGAGGGTGAGCTCCCCCCACACGGACCTCATGCTCCCGGGAGCCACACTCGCTCTGCAGCTCTGCACCTCCCGCGCCACCTAACTGCGCGCTCTGTGATGTGGGCCTGCGCTCGGTCCTGACACAGTAGCCTCAGAAAGACTATTTTCGGGGTTTGGAATGCGCTGGTCTAATGGAAATAGAAAATCTACTCTAACACAGTGCGGTAAATGTGAGGATTGAAACCGCCCTTGGAGTTTCAGAAATGGACGCGGACCAGGGAAAACTGCACCCTGCGTGGTTGGTACGCGATCTTCCCCCTGAGCCTGTGCCTGGGCTCGAGTTCAGCCGTCCAAGCAGAGACCCTGGCCTCCTCCCCACAGGTGGGCACTTGTCCCTGCTAACAAGGGCGGTTTATTTCCTGCCCCAGTGACTGGTGAAAGTGGGTCAGAGAATCCAAACCAGACTGTGAGACAAGCTATTTTTTTTTAAATCAGGTTGCTCAATTAGGACAACATTAATCAGGGTTGAGAAGGAGCCATCTCGACTCACATAACAGAAAAAAAAAGAAACCTCTGTATAAAGAATGGAAGCAGGAGGATTTCCCCAGAGCCAGGAAACCCAGGACTTGACGACGTCACTGGAGTTCCTGGATCAAGTCGTTCCTGAAGCCAGCTGGACCCATTTATAGATTCTCAACCCTGTAAGACAATACGTCGCCTTTGTGCTTAAGCTAGTAAAATACACAAAGAAATCGGATTTATACACTTAGCGATGGAAGGAATCCCAGACACATGGTAAATTTATTTGTCTTCAGTATGCTTTAAATGTGTACTTCGCAGAAACAGAATGAAATGCAGCCTCTTGCAAATCCGGGCTTCACATAGCCTAGCATTTGGCAGTGAATTAAGGTCCTGTTCCTTCCAGGGGACAGTGGGGGAGGGCAAGGCGGAGTGGGCAGGTGATGGGAAAGCTAACACTCAGCTGAGTTCAAGAGCAGGAACAGGGCGCACCCTGTGTCCTGAGGGCGTGGAGTCTCCGCTTCTGACGCAGATGATTGGCGTCAGGGGCTCAAACTAGAGTAGCAGGTGTGCCCACTGTGGGTGCAAAATGGTCCCAAGGAAACGGAGCAGGTCCCCAACTGACTGAGTGCAGTGCTACAGCCCCTGGGAATAAACTTCGTCCTCGGGGGAGACTGAGATGTAGACAGTCCCCTGGAACAGAACCTTAGAGCCTGGACCAAGTAGAAATCAGTCCTACAGCCCAGGGCCCAGATCCTGCGGAGCTGGGCTCAGAGACTGTGGGAAAAACCCAGAGATCAGGAGAGAGTGACCCTGGGGCAGGGCAGGTGGGAACATGAGGTGCTGTTCTTGAGGCAGGACCTGTTGGGGGTGGACCGGGACCCACAGGGAGCTCAGGGACTGCCTCTAGGAGGCACTGGAGAAAGCAAAATATCAAATTGTGAAACATGTACGGGACGGTCATTTAATGAGGGCTTCGTAAAGAAAGACAATGAAAAGTATAGGAAGGTTCACGTTCAGAGATGGCTTGGTTGGTTTAGAGAAAATAAAATGTTGGTTTTTTAAAAAAATATTGCTTTATTGATTTTAGAGAAACATCAATGATGAGAGTCATTGATCGGCTGCCTCCTGCACGCCCCCTACTGGGGATTGAGCCCACAACCCGGGCATGTGCCCTGACCGGGGATCAAACCCCGATCGCCTGGATCCTAGGTCGATGCTCAACTGCTGGGCCAGGCTGGCCTGGAAAAATGTGGTTCTTTTTAGTCAAAGATCTGTGCTTGAATTCTGGGTTGCCGCTATATAGCTGTTTAGTTCAAGAAACTCAATATCTTTAAGCCACAGTACCCTAATCTGAAAAGTGTAAAAACTAGTATCGACCTCAGAGTTATATTAAGGATTAACTAAGAAAGGATGTAAATGCTGCTAACACCCTGCTAGCGTGTAGTTGGCCATCAGTAAACAGTCACTGTTATGATTGTAATTTAGGTAGTAATATAAACTCTGAACTTCTGTTTTTTATTTCTGATAGGTGGACAAAATACTTATCTTTATCTATAGGTCAGCTTAATAGAAGACAAGTTATTTCTTTATTGCCGAGTCAAAGCAATTTGGGGGGGGGGATAAAATAAACACATCGTAATATATTGCTCTGCTCAGTCACCCTGTATTTTTACATTCTTGAGCTAATATCACATCCCCCCCCCCCCCCCGAGATTTTAAATGCAGAATCTTAAAATCGGTGTTTCTGAAAGCGAGGTCTACTTGTAGCCAAACTACCAAGGGGCTTGTTAAACACTCCGCTACCCAGGCCCCCTGAACCAGACTCCCCGTTGCGTAGGCTTCTAAACAACAGAAAGTCCTTGCCAAATACAAAAGTTTGAGTCCCTGCCGTGGGGTGACCACCGCCACCCAGTGCCCAGGGCCTTCCTAGTGCCTGCACTGACCGCCCGTCCAGCGTCCTGAGAA
Source organism: Miniopterus natalensis (assembly GCF_054644295.1). Classification (NCBI taxonomy): domain Eukaryota; kingdom Metazoa; phylum Chordata; class Mammalia; order Chiroptera; family Miniopteridae; genus Miniopterus; species Miniopterus natalensis. Next base: position 2,912,628 of record NC_142082.1, on the reverse strand, counting down.
TCCCGAGTCCCAGGCAAACCGGGGAGGTCAGTCACCCTCCAAGTAGAGCAGACTCTGTCCCCCAGAGCCGGCCGTGACAGCCAAGCAAGGCAGGGTCTGCAGAGCCCTAGCATTTCGGCTAAGCTTTCGAAAGGCAAGAAAGATTTAAGTCGCAGTTGCACTAAAATGGCATTTTGTGAAGGATCAAGACCGGCTGCGCTGAAGAGGGACAGTCCATTCCTGGGGTTTCATCGCCCTCTGGTGGGTGTGGCGTCAACTACAACCCCCGGGGGGCAGACAGTGCCCGCCAACTGGACTTTCCTTCAAGGCTTTTTATGACCTTTTCTGTCGGGAATGACGTGCGGCCTCTCGGCTCCTCTCGGCCGTCGGTCTGTGGAGGCAGCTGTCTGCGGCTGTGCGGCGGACGGCCTCATCGTGCCACGGGGCCGTGCCATCGTGCCATCGTGCCATCGTGCCATCGTGCCATCGTGCCATCGTGCCATCGTGCCAGGTGGGGAGCGCGGTGTGCCCCAGCCGCCGGTACCCACGTTTTCTTGGTTCCTAGTGGGGAGCACCTGCCTTACCGTGAAATCGATGACAAGATCGAACACTGACGGCTGAGTCTCTGAGTGTGGTCTTCACACGCGGTGTGCGCTCGCCCTTGACAGACTCCCAGAGTCCCTGTGTGCTGCTCCCGGCTTCCTTCAGACCTGACTACACGCCCCCTTCCTGACTCCTGTGTCATATAAATAGCAGTTCTCCCCCCGCACTCCCATTTCCCTAGCCAGCGAGTCCTCCCGGGGCCGGTCAGCACCACCCGAGACTCTACTCATCTCCCTCTCCCTCTCAGCATCTATCTATCATCTGTCTATCAATCATCTATCTATCTATCTATCTATCTATCTATCTATCTATCTATCTATCTATCTATCTATCTATCTATCTATCTGTCATCTATCTATCTATCATCTATCTGTCATCTATCATCTATCTATCTATCTATCTATCTATCTATCTATCTATCTATCTATCTATCTATCTATCTATCTATCTATCATCTATCTGTCATCTATCATCTATATAATCTATCTATCATCTATCTATCTATCTATCTATCTATCTATCTATCTATCTATCTATCTGTCTATCATCTATCATCTATCTAATCTATCATCTATCTATCATCTATCTATCTATCTATCTATCTATCATCTATCATCTATCTATCTATCATCTATCATCTATCTATCATCTATCTATCTATCATCTATCTATCTATCTATCTATCTATCTATCTATCTATCTATCTATCTATCATCTATCTATCATCTATCTATCATCATCTCTCATCTATCTATTCATCACTATTCCCACTAAAAAAGGGCAGAGACTTTGCCTGTATTGTTTACTGTTCTGTCTACAGCATCTAGGACATGATGCCAAGTAAGTACCAGGAGGTGCACAAGGTATACTTATTGAATGAATGGCCAGCTCTCTCTGAAAGACAGCCAGGAGCCAAGCTCAGTGCACGCGTCCTTGCAAAGGAAGGTTTTAGTGAAACGAAACCACAGTAACCAAAGAACAATGATCAAAATTTTAAAATTAACATTGATATGATGATATAGTCTACAGACGTTTATTCAAAGTTTGCCAATTGTGCCAATAATGTCTTTATAGCAAGAGAAAACCCTGGCTCAAAAGTTGCTGTCTGGGTCTGCTCTAATCTAGAACACGCCTGTTTTCCTGTTTTCTTGACCTTGGTAGTTTTGAAGAACACAGCCGGTGGTTTGGGAGGATGACCTTAAACTTGCCTTTATGGGAAAGGAGACCCAGTGTGTACATTTTGGCGGGAATATTGTGGACGTAGGTTGTGTGCCCTGAGCCACGTGCATCAGCTCGTCCTGTTCCTGGTAATAGTTATGTAAGTTTCAGGTGTGCGAGCCCACAATACTTGGGCCACTTCCTTAGGTGGTGTCGGCCTGTCCCCCTGTGCAAAGCCCTATTTTTCCATTGTGAGGAATAGGTACATTATGGGGATAGTTTCGGAGGGAGGACTGTAAATGTCCTGTCACTCATCAGAGTTACCTTCACCCACTGGTTTTAGCACCTGCTGATAACTCTTTTGCAAGGAATTATTACTACTATGGTTGCCAAAGGGGGTGATCATCTATTTTCATAATAGGGCTGCTTTAATCAGAAATAAGATATATTCTATAATTGTGTTTATATTTTCATAGTTTAATTATTTTCTTAATGGAGTTTTATGTTCTTATTTCCCCCCCACGGCTAGATTTATCTAAGAGATCTATAAAAATTGCCTCGGTCATTTGGTAAAAAGTTACTGATTTTATAGTTCATTTCCTTTTTATAATAGGTAATCAATTGCATTAGCCATATTATTTTAATAATTTTAAAAGTAATGATGCCAACTATTCAAAGAGTGCAACTTTTTTTATATTTAAAGGGATGTCCTTAGGACAGCTTGTTGCCTTAACCGCCGGGTTCAGGAGTAAACATGGGCATCAGTTTTGTTTTTGTTTTTTTAGTTCTTACCTGAGGATGTTTTTTCCATTGCTTTTCAGGGAGTGGAAGGGAGGGAGGGAGAGAGAAACACTGATGTGAGAGACACATCAATTGGTCGCCTCCTGCACGTGCCCCATCCCAGGCCTGGGATCAAGCCTGCAACCGAGGTGCGTGCCCTTGGCTGGAACTGAACCCAGGACCCTTTAGTCTGCTGGCCGATGCTCTGACCACTGAGCCAAGCCAGCCAGGGCCACGGGGGGTCATTTTTTGGACAGCGCTCTGATATTGGCAGCGGAGAGCCAGGAGCTGTGGGAAGGTTTTCATCACAAATGACGTTTGTTTTAATTTCTTCCTGTTTCTTAACCCCATGGCACCACGTGGTTAACGTTACGCTACAGCAAAGAGTCTCTACAACTTCCAAATTATGGTTCTTTAAACAATGCCGCTTTAGAAGCAACACTGTGCAAAAAGGTTTTTAAAATCATATATTGTTGAACTTGTCTCTGCAGCGGCGTTTACGAAATTTACCGGCCTGAGTACACACACCCAGCTCCTGTTCTAAGGATCTCTCTCCGTATGTTACGGGCCTATGGAGGTGATTGAACGGTCACCACTCCACAGTCATTACCCTCACTGTAGGCACACTGTGTGTTGTACTGTGTGCTCACCACCCCAAGTCCAGCCTCCTCCCCTCACCATCTAGCCCCCTTTACTCTCCCCCGTGGTCTCCACAGTGTCGTCCGTGTCCATGACTCTTTCCTTCTGTGTGCTCTCCTCTCCGAAACTCTGCTGTCACTTCCAAGCTGTCACTCCCCACTCTGTGCCCCTTCAGTCCACGGAATCGGAGCCTCTGGAGCCCTCTGGTGCGCTCGAGGAAGTAACTTCTTCCCCGTTCAGCTTTCATGTCTGCATTTGGCTCATGGCCTCAGCGCTCTGCTGGGAGGGCCACCGCCTGTCCTCACACACACCTGCGAGTCACGTCAGCGTCCCGGCCTCCCTCTGCTCTCTGATAAGTCCTGAATCTGCCTCCACATACGGAAAGGGGCGGTATACTTATCAGTCGCTAGTAATAAAATGCTAAACCCAGGGTTGCTGGGAGGACTGCGTACGGTGTATTCTTGCAAAGGATCTGACACATCGTAGGCATTACAATAAAATACATGATGATTATTTGCAGTTGACCTGACTGTCCCTTCCTCGTAAGACTTGAGTGTTCTCGTGTCAGTGTAACTCCTTCCCCCCAGCGGCCTAGGCTAAATACATGAAATGGAATCCAAATTACTTTAAACCATGTGTAGCTCTATCAGCACAAAAAGACAGCATTGTAACTCAAACGTTGCAGTAAAAACACTATACCAGGCATCTCCAGAGAAGCGGAGGAATAAAGAAGCATGAAAGTGCTCATCTTCATTAAAGAAATCCATGAGGTGTGACCAGGGATGTGGCATAACGGGGGCTTCGAAGGCTGCCTCGCAGCCACACGCACAGTGTTCCCCCTAATGGTCTAGTTCAGAGTAGGGACCTTAGAGTCAGAGTAGATAAGGGTGTCTGGTCCTTGTACATTAAACGTAGATCTCATTTGAATTGCATTTCAACCACTGTGTTTCTGATGTCCTGAAATAATTCATTATACTATAAGGATGTCTTGAATTTATGAACGTCATCAAACTTTTTTTCCTGGGATTATCAAATCATCGTTATCCTTACAATATCTAAAGTGAAGTGAACAGCATTTAAAACTGATTTGTTGGTGGAAAAAATTACATCTCATTTGCTTCTGGTAATTGGACCACATTTCACAATAGATAGAACGTGAAGTTTCTTAACTTTCCCCATATCCTTTGGGGCATATGGAATGGCATATTGTTGAGTGAGCTTATTTTATACTCAAAATCTACAGTGCTGCTCACACAAATCATCCTAACGGCTGCCTTGCACACTTTTACTTTCATTATCTATCTAAAGCCCTCTGTTATTTCTTAGGCATTTTCATGTGACTTTCAAAATTGTGTCGATCGTGCTTCTTTATATTAGGCATACATGTGATAATTTACAATGTACTATGGAACTAACACTTTGGGATGAAATTTCAGATCATGGTCATACTTCCCAATCTTTCTTTTAGGTCAGTGTGGGACCTAAGCCTGGTGTCCTGAGAAAGGAGAGGGGGAGGGTAATTAAATCTTGTTGGATGCCACCAGGAGCCAAAGCTGAGGGCTTTTACATGGGAGAGACACAGAGTGAGCACCTCGGGGCAGAAGAAGTAGAACTGGTACATGAAATGTGATGAGACAGCATCACAATGAATTGTTCTGTAGAGAGAAAGGAAAGGGTGGGGATATCCCAGAGGCAACATCCATGTGAAACTCTGGCTAAGCTCACAGTCACCCATCCCACAAAGTGTCCCCTATTTTGTCATTGGGGAACAGCAGCACAGGACAGTGAAATTCCCCCCCGGGAGAATCAGCTGTTAATGCTGAGTAGGTCTGCTATTTGGGAGTGTGGGATGGTTGGGTTGGAGGCAAGGATTCACTGGCCAGACCCATCAGACATCAGGGCATCTTCACTAGATCTGTCTTCTGGCCCACGACCCCTTTCAAGGTGCAGTGGAGGGGGGCCTCCATGGTTTGAGAACAGAAAGAGCTCTTGGTAGATAGGGGTGTATTGTGGGGAGCCTGGCTTGTCTAGAGGAGATTGTGGAGAACAGACAGAAATGCTAGGGAGATGTGCTCAGAACTTGCAGGTCTGACTGGAGTGGACGCATTAATCAAACCATCTCACCTCTCGTAGGTGTTATTTAGTTATTGCTGTCAGTAGGCTAAGAAGCAAAGGTTAACTTCACCTCAACTCATGCCTCCTGTGCTGTTATTAGGTTAGCTAGTAGCTAGGGGAGGGGATAAAGTAATTGAAGACTTAACCCAAGTGACAGCTACCCGGATTCCTTCAGGGGAATGAGCCAAGCCCAGTCCCTACCCCCTCCCATGAATGGGGGGAAAAGACAGTGAAATCTACAGTGTACTAGTCAGGCATTTTCCCCGATCGATTGAAATGTTAGGTGAGTGAAAGGAGTATAGTGCTGAGTGGAATTAAAGACTCCTGACCACTTCTCCGTCAGAGGCCAGGGAGCTAAGAGACCACATTAAAAAATAATGATGATTTTAGTCTCAGGATCTCAATACGTCACATTCCAATTTCTCTGTAATGAATAGCTTCAATTTCCTCAGCTCAGATGACCACTGGGCACTCCTCGGCAGTCCCACGTTTCTGGGGGACTTTGCGCCATCGCTTGCTTAGGTAACATCTCTCAGTCTACCTCTCCTTTCTTTAAACCTTATACGACCCCTCCTGTTCGAGTTCTTAAAAGAGGAGCTTGCTGAAAAATAACAGCAAAATTAAAACAAAACAAAATGCCGTGAGAAGGAAACTGTTGTCCTGTGACCAAGCCGACAGTAGAACCTGTGCCTTTAGTTTCCCCCCCTCCCCACTCTTATGGACTATGGACGAGCTGGTCTGCAATCATTAACCCTGCCACTTGCCACCCCCTGCATCTCCAATCTCTCCCGCCCTCCTGAATTAGTCAACCAGGCACATCACCCTGCTTGGAACCAGCCTTCCTCTGACCATGCCTTTCTGATCTCCATTCGCATCCCCATGTCTCTTCTCCCTCTCGGAGCAAATTCTCTAAGAAAATGCAACTTCTCCACGCTCCCTTTTCCTTCACTCCTCAACTCAGTCTACCCTCTTTCATCACCACTACTCTTCAGGTATTGCTCGTATTAAGGTCATTAACTATTTTCAATTGTCCAGCCTCGAAGAGTCCTTCTCTGGACCTTCTTTGACCTCTGAGCAGATCAGCCCGTCCTAGAAACACCCTCTCCCTCTGCTTCTCTCGCAGTTTCCAGGCACATGGGCCACATTGAATTTCTCTGCTCTTCACCTTTGACAATACTTTCTCTAATTGTTGGGGGAGGTCATGCAGAGGACTTGACCGCCAGTTGGCCAGCAAGCTGGACCTGGACAATCAGAGGCCCCTTCCCTGTCCTAGGAATGTACCTCTAGCCCACAGTACTAGGAGACATTCCAAGGACATGGCCGTGAGAGAGCAATGTGTTGTGACCACCTGGAGAGCGTACAGTGGGTAGGTGTGGAGGGCTACTCACCTCGCAGTGTCTAAGACAAACCTCGGAGCTAAATTCCCTTTCTTATTAAAACTGCCACCTCCCAACCTGGAGGAGTCGGCCTCTTTCTTAGGTCTCCCCTGCCCTTGGTGTGTACAGGGGCCAGTTTCAGCTTTATCTGGGGAACCCCCGACTCCTGAGACTTCAAAGCAACAATAGTATTTCACCAGTGATCTCATCACTGCCAAATCCAAGGAAACGTTTCAGACCTCGTCGTATGTGCTCTGCCCGTGATGTCTAACCCAGCCGACATGCCTCTCCTCTTGAAATTGTCCTCCCAGGACTTTCTCTGGGATCTTTCTTGGCCTAAGAGCATTCTCTCCCCCTTCTATTCATGGACTCCCCTTGCCCACAGTTACGAAATGCTTTTGTGGCTCAATCCTCATTGTTGGTGTCCTGTTCTTGTCACTCTACTTTCCCCCTAAATGAATCAAACCATTGGTGGTGTTGGAATGACATCCGGGTGAGACGCAGAATGTTCAACCAATGACCTATAGTCACTCTACGCCTAGATTGAACCTTTTTAGTTTGCAATAGAACATGGAATGAAACTTTCCTGCTGCTCTCAGAGCTTAGTGAAAGCCTCGATTTTGAGTTCAATGGTTGGTAAGAACCTCCGTATTCTGAAAAAAAAGAATTGCTAGTCACATCTCCACAGGACCTGTGCAGAGACGCTCATGTGGCAGGGCTGGTGATGAGGGGTGAGTGGGGGATGGTTTGAAGGCAGAATCTTAGGACTTGATGGACAACTAGGCGAGAGGAATTAGGAGTCAGAAATACTAGAGAACTGGCATTATGAATAAAGCATATGAATTGTGACCATGAATTAATTGCCATGTTTATTAAATTCCCATATAAGATGATATAATTCATTAAATCTCAGGCAAAGTAATGGCTTCTCTGTACCTAAGATCCAAGATACTGATGCCCATTGATATGGTCCCTGTAAGATGGATTACTTAACCATCAAAATTGTGATATATTCACTTATAACAAGCCAAAGGAGGGTAGTGTCATGATTTTCATTATTAGATGGAGGCATATAATCAGTTATATCTTTATTGTATATTCCAAAATTCTTGTAAGTCCCTGGGAGTGTCTAAATAGTTACGAGTTACAGTCAGTGTTGAACAATAGCACCCTCTCCCTCAAGCACCTGACAGCCCCCAGGTCCCAGGAAATAGTGCAGCGCATTGATTAAGATCGCGGGCTCTGGAGCACTCAGCTTGGGTGTGAGTCTCGCCTTCCTGTTTATGGCCTATGCGGCTCCCGCCAGTGAAATACTTCTTTGTGGTTCAGTTTCCACATTTGTAAAGTGGGAATAACAGTATCTCCCTGATAAGATTGTTGTGAGAATCACACGAGTTACTATGAGGCCCTTAGAACAATGCCTGACAGTAAATTGCACTTAATTCATGTTGTTATCATTATTCCATGTTGCAGCATCATGTCATCTTTAGAGAATTATAACATCTTGTGATAGCTCCTGGGGAAACACGTGGTGAGCTGCCTCCGTTGACCCGAAAGCTGCGCTCCTGCATCAGTCCCCAGACACCCTCTTCTGAGTTTGCTGAAGGGTGGGTGAGGGTGCTTTGCTGCAGCCCGGGCAGGGCAGAGTTTCCAGCAGGGATGCATCGCGGCTGCTGAGCGCTTGGCACCGCGCCGATGCTTCTCTCCTCTCCCACAGGGGCACTTCCACCCCAGGGGCCAAGTGCTGTCACAGCCCCTCCCAGGGGCGGCCCCCCTTAGCCAGCCCGGCGCATCGGTGCGGGTGCGTCTTTGAGTCTTTGAACCACCGGCTCTGCATCATTCGGGGGTTTCTGCCAAGCGCGCTCTTCGCTACCTCCGGTGCCATGTCCTCCCCATCGATGCCAGGGCTCCTCCCGTGCCATGTCCTCCCCATCGATGCCAGGGCTCCTCCGGTGTCATGTCCTCCCCATCGATGCCAGGGCTCCTCCGGTGCCATGTCCTCCCCATCGATGCCAGGGCTCCTCCGGCCGGCCCGGGCGCACCGCGCTTGGCTCTTCCCCTCGCCCCTGGCACAGGCTCGTGCGCTTCCCGGGGGTGCGGTGCGTGGAACCGGCAGCGAAGGCCCTTTGGGGCGCTGAGCTGACTCCCGGAGTGAGTCCCGCGGGGACGGCCGGTGGCCCGCGGAGTCACGTAGTTATTTTCTGCTCGCAGGGACCTTCCAGGTCACTTTTCTGGGTCCTTCACTTTACAGGTTGGGAGACGGAGTCGCCTGCAGCCCGCACCTCCCGCCGGGGAGCCCGGCGCCCCTCCAGCCGCGCGGCCGGACTCCGGGGAGTCGGGGGCTCGCCCAGCGGCCTGCGCGCGGGGGGCGCGTGTGCTGGGGGGCGGGGGGGCTCCCGGTGCGCTTGAGGCGGAGGCCTGGGCGCCTGGCTCTCCCGAAAGCGAAAGGGGCGCTGAGGGGGAGCCCGGGCGGAGGGGGCCGTGGCCGGAGGCGGCGGGGAGGGAGGGGCGCGGGCCGGGGCGGGGCCAGGCCGACTCCGCGGGGCCCGAGCGCAGCGCAGCGGAGACCAGGTCCTGCAGCGCCCGGGCGGGAGGGACGCGGACCTCGGCCTCGGCCATGGGTGAGTGCGCGGCGCGGCCGGGGCTCCGCCCGCGGGGTGCGGGAGAAAGGGGACCGAGGTCCCCGAGTCCGCTCGCAGCCCCCCTCGGCTCCGCTTCCGAGTCCCGACCGGTCCTGGGAGCGGGCGGAGGGACCGCGGCCGTCGGGGTGCGCCCTGGAGCGGGGCCTCGTGGGGGGAACAGGGTGCCGGGCGCGGGGGGGGGGGGGGGGGGGGGGGGGAGCGGGGCGTGGGAACTTCCAGCAGCGCCCCGTCCACCTCCGGGGGCGACGCCCGACCCCGCCTCGCCCCTGTCGGGGGCTGGACGTTGCGTCCCGAGGCCGAGCTGCCCGCGCCTGGGACCCCAACTGGCTCCGGGACCCCAACTGGCTCCGGCCCGGGTGCGCGCAGGTCGCGGCGCTCGAGTTCCTAGAGTCCACGCGGGACTTTAGTGGCGGGGCCGGGAGCAGCCCCGGGAGCGGGTGGGGGTGGGAGAGCTGGGGTGGGGGTCCCGGAGCTGCGGGGGGTCCCGGAGCTGCAGCCCCCCGTGCCCCCTCCGCCCGCCGCCCGCCCCTGTCGCGGGGATTTCTCGGGCGGAAGGCGCCCTCGGGACCCACGAGGAGCTCGGGTGGCAGCTCCCGAGTTCGCGGGCTCGGGTTGGGGCGCAGATGCCGACCCGGGGGCCAGGGGACGGCCGCCTGGACGGCGGGACGAGGAGGGGGGCGCCCGGGGCCGGCGGCCGCAGCCCCCTCCCGACGGGGGAGCCTTGGAAAGACCCACCTCGGGGCCTGGACGCAGTGCCCGGGGCCTCGGGAGCGGGCTGTCCTGAGACGTTCTGAGACAGGAGTGTTTCCAGTGGGAGACGAGGTGGAGCAGTTCCCAGGCGCGCAGGGTGCGGGTCGGGCCTCCCTCCCTCCCTCCCTGGCGCATGGACGTGAGCTCCGACGGAGCGGCCCGCCGCGCACAGCTCCTCGGGAGGCCCGAGCGTCGGTGGGGGCTGGTCTCCGACTGTCGGAGGCATTAGGGTGGCTGTGGGTCCCGCACAGGTCTAGAAGGAATGGGGCCTTTACCCTGTAACCTCCGGCCTGAGGGGTTCCCTGCCCGCAGGCCGGGCACTCGTGATTTTGAAGGGACCCCTCTAGCGGGCATCTCCCGTCTGTAATAAAACAGCTGGTCCTGGGTTTTGCTTCGGGGCCCTTGGGTAAAGTTGCCTGATGCCACCTTCCAGGCAGGCCTTGCTGCGGGGCGCAGGTGCAGCTGACCCGGGCGCTCAGGAGAATCCTGGGCATGGTTTCTCACCCTTAAGAACCGGACAGATACCTAGTGTCATGGCTTCTTTCTCCCCCAGGGAGGGATGGCATGTTCCCTACGGTAACTGAGGTCACTGGAAACTCCCTCCTGTTGGCGTTGGCTGGCTGGGAGGCGAGAGCGGGGAGAGGAAGCGGGTGAGAACCCAGAGGTCAGGGAGGTAGAGAAATAACCGGGATGCAGCAAAGGAGGGTGAGAGCCTGAAGCCGGGACCGGGACAGTGACCCAGACCCAGTCCAGGAGGAGGGAGAGCCAACCAGCAGACGGGTGGGTGACAGAAAGAAGGAAGGAAATACGTCCTGAAACTAGAGCGAAAGCCCTCGGTCACCTAGAATCGTCTTTCCCTCTTTAAATCCACTGGCGAGAATCACAGCACTTCCTTGCTTAGAACTTCTTATGCTTGGTGGGGGGGGGGGGGCAAGGGCCAGCGCTGGAGGCCAGATCGCTGGGTGAGGGGGAGGCAGTGTAGGCCAGTGCCCAGCTGTGCCAGCAGCTGCGCCCATCTTTTCCTGCTGCCACGATCACCGAAATTTATCATTTAAAGACAGGAAGGTGGTGCTGTGGGGTGACCACAGCATCGGTTCCTGTTGGAGGAGAGGAGCTCGCGCTGTGGGAGGGTGGGAGAGTGGATGCGTCAAGCCATCCGGGGAAGTGATAGTCGTGGCATCCGTGGTGCACAGGCTCAAGGAAAAAGAGCTGTTTGCGAGGGAGGCACGTTGAGATACTGGCACCTCCTCTCCCTTTTCCTTGCTTTTCTTTCCTCAGCTCCTCTAAGTATGTAGCAAGGGTTCCCCTCCGCCCCAAACTCTGCGCTCCAGAAAGGGTGTCAGACGCAGGCCTCTGCATTTGCTCAGAGAATTTCCGTTGGGCTGCAAGGTCCGCTTCCACCTGCAGGCTCCCTGATTGTGGAATCTCAGGCCAGTGCGCGACTCCCTTGTATCTTAAGAATCATGCTGAACGTTATTTAGCTCCACAGGTAGTATTGGGGAGAGTTTCACGAAGGGGGGCGTGTGTCGAAGCTGGTTTGGAGGGCCCGGAAGGACTTGGGAGGGGAGGAGGTGTTCTCGCTGGAATAACAGGCCCCCCTCAGAGCAGGAGGGAGGACCTGGGAGCAGCTGGATGTGGAGCGGGGCTGACAGGGTGGCGTGGATTCTGAAGAGCCCCAAATACAGCCGGTCAGAAGTTACACAGCAGGAAATAGGGAGCCATGGGAGGCTTGTGAGCAGGGAAGACTGCGAGGACATTAGTGTTCGGGGAAGATACGTTGAGCAGTGTTTTTAATGCCGAGGGTGAACTGGAGAGGGTAGACCCAGCTTCACTGTCATCCCGGATGACATGGCGTAGTGGCCCAGTCATCGTGGAGTTGGGGTAGCCGTGGAAATGGAGGGGAAAGGTGGATGAAAGACATTTCTTACCATCTATAAAATTAGGCCATTGGGCAATAAAGAGGAGAATCACTAAGATGTTCTCTGGAGATTGGAAACCTTGACTATTGGGACAGAGTGGGTCCCTTGGTAGAATATTTAAAGGAAAAACCAGATGGTTTGTTTTCTGGTTACTTTGGACTGAAAATCCATTTTTATTTTTGAAATGTTAGTTAAGAGGCGATGGCTAGACATCTAAACACAAATGTTCAGTAGGTTGGAAATACATCATGAGAATTTAATCAGAACGCAGGACGAAAAGGAAAGATTTGAGGGTTACCGACCTGTAGTGGGGGGTAGCTCCACATGATGGTTATCTGTTTGAAGGTGTGAGTGGAGGGGGTGCTGGCTGAGGGACAGGGAGAGAAAGAATAAACACTGTTTGCAGGAAGTGGAGACTCACCCACAAATATGTACTGAACGCCCTCCGGTTAGGACAGGGAAATGCGACATCTTTAACATTTCAGGATTCCATAAACTTGACCAGGGAAGAAAATCAGCAGAAATATTTTGCTTGCCATTCAATTTCAGTAAAGATTGATTTGGTTAAGGAGCCATAAAATCGCTCGCTGACTTAGGCAGAGACTAATGAGACATGGTATTGTCTTGAACTCACACTTTTTCCAGGAAAAATATGCCCCCCTGGAGGCAGTTATGAGCAAGGCACAAAGAGCCGAGATTTAAAGCAGGAGTAGATGATGGTCCCTTACGTCTTTGGGTGGGTCCTGTTAGTCTCCGGGATCCTGTTTACTCTTCTGTTTCATGAGGCAAGATTCTATAATTTATGTAGCTCAGATCTTGATTCAGTAACAATTAGAGGAAAAAACATGTAAAGGAGATAAGGTCCAGCTATTTCCATTAGGGAAATCAAGAACATTTTAATGATGTTAGACTACTAGGTCAAATTTTTAAAGGCTCATTTGGCCTCTAGTATGTTATTTTCACTAGAGAATTATGAAAGTCTGATAGTCTGATAGTCTGAACCTGAGCAGAGAAATATAAACTAATATTCTGATTATCTTTGCTGTGTAACAACTATCCCCCAAACTGGTGAATTAAAACATCATTTTTTATTATCTATCATGGCCCCGTGGGCTGACTGCTGAGCAGTTCTTGTTTGAGGTGTGCTGTGCCTTTGCTGTCCAGGGCCCGCTGGGGATTCAGCCCCACGAAGACCTGTCGGGCTGGTTGTCCAAGATAGCTCCCACATCTAGCGGGCAGTGGATGCTGGCTGTTGGCTGGAAGTCCCGCTGGAGCCATCCCTAAGGGGGCTGGGCTTTTCACAAGTGGTGGCTGGGATCCAAGAGGGAACATTCCTAGAACAAGTGTTTCAAGAAGCCCAGGCAGAAGCTGCACGTGTCCCTCTGACCTGGAGCAACTTAAGTCCTCCCAGAATGTCACTTCTGCTACAAGGATTAATGGTCACAAAAGTCACTCAGAGCCATCATATTCAAGGGCAGGGGCATTAGACCCCCCTCTTGATGTGGGGAGCAACATGCCTGTTCAAGGAGGAGCTGAGGTAGCCAAGGAATGGGTCTTGTTCCTAAAAGAAGTGTCCTGTGAGCCCGCTTCACAAAACAGACATCAGCTTTACAACTGAAAATTTGATAGAAGTTTTCTGAAACACGTATGATAAATGTGCTCCTTTAATTAGACATACGAAGAAATCTAGACAGTGACACTAAAATTTCACAGCAAAACATTTGAGTGTGTAAATTTATGCCTGGAAATGCGTTAGTAGAACGCTGGGAAAACTCAAAGTAATGTCACACGGTCAGCTAATCTTTCTTATTTTAATTTAAATCTGAAGTTTCTGAGGCTGTTTCAGATTACTGATTATTTTACCTGGAATTGAGTTTGTATCTTAAATTGTAATGTAGGTCAATTAGCATAAGTCCTTTATTCACTATCCCACTGTCACAATAGACTAATTGCTTTGGAGTGAACTGTTTAGAAGCTGGCTTTATTATTCACGTATGGGTTAATTGCACAAGATACATAATTTGAACTGGTATTGTGTCGACTAAAAGTAAGTGTACACTTAACTCTACTGTTTTTGCAAGATATGCTTCTAAATTAAATATGTAAGATGCCAATTTAACAAAACTTTAAATGTAAATCTCACTTTATTATTTTTAACAGGAAAGGGTCAGAGCTGTCATTTGTGATTACAAAAATATAGGGCTTTTAGCCTAGACAATTGAAAAACAAAGAAAAATTGGGGTAAGATGGGTTTAAACTCAAGGACAGAATTCGTTTCAACCTGGAAACTTAGAGGCCTTAAAAAGAATTAGATTCTGTTTCAGCTTCGTCGATTTGAGGTCATCCTATTTTCACCTGTTTGACAAGTGATGAGGGAACTAGGATCGTGTGACGCCACATGCTCTGTGCACACTGCTCATGATCTAGTAAACAAAACCACGTCTCCAAAAAAATAGGGCTGACCTGCAAAACCAATAGCTTAGGAAATACGCTAAATACTAACTCCTGGGCCCCACTAACTACTGGGATCAGGTTGAGAAGGTTTGGGCTTGAGCAGAGACGTGCGGTGCCGACCCGCAGTCCAGCCCGACCAGCGCTGGGCGGGACGTCGGGGCTACCGTCGGAAACAGCCGTTGCAGAATGCCGGGCTCCCCGGCTGGCTGAGCACCCGCAGCTGCAGCCTTTCCTCGCATCTCTGCCACGTCGACATCGCCTGGAACCCCTCGCCGAGTCCCCGGCCCTGAAGGTGTTCCCGAGAGCTACGCCTGGGAGCGCGGTTACGTTCCCTGCTGCGCCTGCGAAGTCTGCAGCTGCCGCCTCTCTTCCCCGCCGGTCCCTCGTGCCCACGGGTGCCCTCCAGAGTTTACTGAACTCTTCCCCCGAAGACCACTAATGACTCGCAGCCTCATGGCTTCAGGTGGGATTTATGTGCACATAGCTCCCAAATCTTTGTCGCCATGCTCGGGTGTCTCCACCCAGCCACCTCTCTCATCCTCAGCTTCAGTATGTTCCAGCGGAATTCATCCTTCCCAGACCTGGCTGGTCCTCTCCCCGCTCCGTTTTCCCTGATGACTGGAACATGCCCGGCCTGTTGGCCTCCTGGCAGAACAGCGCTTCCCGCCCATGTGGTTTGTCGTAGGTGGGTGCCCCCGCTCTCCCTCAGCTCCTCACCCCTCCCGTGCTAGTGAAATGCGAAGTATTTTTATTTTGCATACTTCGCAAATATTTCTGTGGCGTTTACTATGTGCCATCGCCCATTGTAAGTGCTTCATGAGTACTTAGCAAGTCACCTAAGTGCAGATAATGGACACTGAGCGCTGAGGGTGTTTTCTGCATTCCTGAGTTTTCTAAGTAGTCCAGAAAGGACACATTCACGACAAGGATATATGAGACGTGTGACAGGGTAGCCATTATTGTCGCTGTCTTCGCATTCTTTCCCTTCTAAAGAAAGATTTACAAAGGAGAAGCCGCGTCTGTTTGTTAGTCACTGTGTGTGTGAGAAAGTGAGTCCACAGTGAGAAGTCTCCAGAGAGGGCAGAGCCGGAGCAGCTATTACTGTAAGTGCACAGTTTGTAAGTAATCGGCTGCTTGGTACAAATGAAGTAGAGACCACTAGAAAAATTAGTGCTATTAATTAGTTTCATTCATTTCACAGCAATTATCTTAATGGGCTTCTGTTTACGCGACATGATAAATGCATCCTGGTTTAAATAAACTGCAGTATAAAGTGGTGACCACCTCACGGGAGGTAAAAATTTTTAAAACCACCAATGAAAACTCATGTATCTCGTTGCGTCATATTAAAACCATCACTGTGACAGAATCATTGCACGTGGGGTCCCCAGCACTTTATGATAAATGAGTACTCTGTAGCGTATGCTTGATATTTTCTAGGAGAGTAGATCTTAAGTGCTCTCACCATTAAAGTAAAAACATAACTCTGTGAGATGATGGATGTGTCAATTAACTTAATTGTTTCATTTAATAGTGTACACATATATCACATAATCATGTCGCATACTTTAAGTATATACAGTTTTGTTCGTCAGTGACACCTTAGTAAAGCTGAGAAGATTTAAGAAAATAAAAACCGAAATTAAAAATCAGTTTTAACATTGACTTCACTGAACAAATATTTCTTAAGGGTCAATCACATGCCCACCCTTCTTCTAATTTCTGCTGCAAAAGGGTGTTAGTTGCAGATATAAAACTCACAGAGAACTATTTGAGAATTTTATAAGATTTGATAATGGAGGTCGAGATGAAATAAACCGATTGCTAAAACCATTGGTCCAGAATGGAAGGTCGGCGGAAGCTCGGTTGGTCATCAAGGGAGGTTTTCCGAATGAACCTGGCCGGCAGGCCGCCGGGCAGCGGGTGGTGGTAGTGTGGGCGGAGCCCCAGAGGAACCTGGGCAGCCCTGGAGGTGGGGGCCACACGCCCGGGACCCCTCTGCAGAGCTTCCCCTGCACCTGCCTCACGTGGAGGCTGCTGAGTTTTCCACTCTGCTGACCTCTGGATGGGACAGGGCCCCACCCTGAGGAAGTGCGCCTCTTTGATGTTCAGTCTGCTTGTCCATTCGGCTTCCTAATTGACCTCTGCAGCGAGTCCCTTCCTGCTCACTCTCTTTTGTTTGTAGAATACGTTGCCAGCTCTTCGGTTTTCTTCCTGTGTTCCCCAAGATCTTGCCAGCATGTCCAGCCCATGTGGGCAGCCCTTTCAACAGTAATTATTTCCATCTCTGAGACTCTATCTCACCCTCGGCTTTGTGACTCACCCCTGGATTTTGTCATGAAGTGGGATTTTTTTGAATACATATTTTTTTAAATTCTTTTTTTAAATACATCTTTATTGATTTCAGAGAGAGTAAGGGAGAGGGGGAGAGAGAGAGAGAGAGAAACATCAATGATGAGAGTCATTGATCGGCTGCCTCCTGCACGCCCCCGACTGGCGATCGAGCCCGCAACCCGGGCATGTGCCCTGACCAGGAATTAAACTGCAACCTCTTGGATCCTAGGTCGATGCTCAGCTGCTGAGCCACGCCCAGCTGACATATTTTTAAAAATTCTTAACCCCCTTCCTCTTTTCCACTGAATATGTAAATTAAATATATTTAATTTGTTTAAATAACACGATAGCAATTACGTGCCAGGACCTCAGAGGGCATGATTCACGTTGTATCACATGTGAGCCAAGGAGTTCCAATCAGTGGAACAAAATATGAATGTGCCCTGGTGGTGGGCAGAGTGGGTTCTGCTAGTCCCAGCATCTCGTCCTTCAGGTCCTCAACTCTGTCACCAACTCCACAGCTTCTCACTGTCCCCACATGGCCCTTACAGCCGCGTCCCATTTGCTTTCTTTCTACTCCAGCCTGTCATTACTTCTTTCCTATTCAGTCACGGCCCGTAGTTACAACCACTCTGCAAATATCCTAGACCCCCTGGGCCTTTTGTCCCAAGAGCCTGGATTTTGGCAGCATAGATGGGGGAAGGCTTGATACAAGGACTAAGAGCATGGTTCTGTCACAGGACCTTCCCGTTGCAGCCCTTCAGAGAGGGAGCAACAGGGGACTTGGCAGATCTCAGGACAGATGTAGTTGAAAGGAAGGAAGTAGCAGCGAAAATGAGAACAAAACTATCTCCTTCTGTTTTAGAATAGCAACCAGTCCACGCTGGTATCCGATGGAAGAGGCGGCCGTCGTCCGCACAAGGACACTGAACATGTTCACATTCGGGCCGGGTGGCCGAGTGCCCTCCCAAAGCCGAGTCTTCTGTTTTCTTTGTCACTGTCGTTCCTCTTCTGTCCCAGAGGCTGTAGCTCGTTGTTCATTTATTGGCTGTTTAGTAAGAAAAAGCCTCTAGTCTTTGATTGTTGACAGACAGCAAACGGGAGCAGAGCCTGCCCCTCGCGGCCCCCTGGCCGGGAGCAGGGCCTGCCCCTCGCGGCCCCCTGGCTGGCATCCTTGGCTGTCAGGCTCTTCACTGTCCTGAAAGTTTAAGGCATCTGGCTGCTTTGTTGGTTGTTTTCCTGTTCTTATGAACACTTGCCAAACCCTTTCTCATGCCTCTTGAGAACCATGACAGCTTCTAGGTCGAGTTTCAGTTCTGATCACAGCATCCTTAGAAGTAACGCTCAGGACAAGAGCCATTTCCTTCCCCGTGACGGCGGTGGAGGCCGACTGGCTGCAGGCCGGGTCAGAGCATCCCGTCCTTTAGGCACCTCAGTGAGTCTCTATACTCCGAATATATAACTGCACAGAAGCTTCGTCTCCTAGGGAAACAAATGCGCCCTTTCACTAAAGAGCAACTTCACGGGGTTAGTGAAGCATTTTTTGCTAATGTTCATTTCTGAACTAAGCTAGAAATTATTTGCACTCCTTTTTTTTTCTTCCAGTTTTCATAATCAGGCTTTCAGTGGACTTAATCTTTTAATTTAAAAATGATTATTTGCTGAATTGTTGGGTGCCATTGCTTAGGTTACAAAGCTAAGCAAACCCGGCAACAACAAGGAGAGGTGCAGCGAAGTTGCTATGAACACGGCATGACAAATACTTAAGTTTTGTTTTCAACAAAGACCCAGGGCATTTTGTAGTCCAAGATATTGTCTTGAGAGGAGCTATGGTGGATTTATTTTTCTAGAGAAAGGAAGTTTGGGAAGGTAATCTATTTTTTGTATTAAATTCTACTGCTATATAAAATACAAATAGAAAAGAATTTTTTTTCTTTTTGTTACAAGCCACAAATAATTATATTTTCTTCCTACATAAAAAATATTTTGGAGACGGGGGAATTATAAAGTGTAGACTTCTCTCAGACAGGTTAATGGTGGAAAAATGGTTATAGTACTTTACTTTATATATCAACTTAACCAGAAGTTTATGTTTTCTAGTTCATTAATTTCTAAGCAACCTGAACAAATCAGCCCTCCCTGGCAAACTCATGGCACTTTTATTGCATTTTTTTAAATTTAAAAACTCTGTTTTCAATTCCTAGATTCACTGCTTTGAAAAAGTGATCTAATCTCCCTGTTATTTGATTTTTATTTGTTATTTGTGGGCATGATAATACTACTATGTATCACCTGTTTTTGTTGACATGAATAAATAAGGGGATGCATTTAAAATAGTTTAACAAAGTGTGGGACCAAGAGATGGTACTCAATACATGTAAACACATGTGTGTGCATACGTGCATGCACACACAAAAATTAATTACAAAAGTAAGTTTCTCTTAACTAAGTCTTTAATATTAATTTCTTTTTAAGCCTATCACACAGGAAACTCTATATTTGTATCAGACAAACTTCACTCAAATTAGTGCTTTCCCCCCCAAAACCAATGTACAGGATAGCCGTGTGTTTTCTTAGGAATAAATGGACTAGCTGTGGCTTTTATGGGTAGAAGTATCATTAGGAATAAAACAGAATTCGAAGCAAGACACCACTCAATATGTGTTTAGGGATGGTCTTAAAAATCAGAATTTGTAAAGCCTATCTGCCTAATCCATTCATCAGGCAAATTTTAAACTTGTGAATCAATATAATGCAAAAGAAAGCTATGCACTGCATATTCATTGGTGGAGACTAAATAATTTATCCTTCCTCATGTTGTTCAGTAGCATGGACTAGCTAAGATTCCTTTTCGGCTCCCCGCCCCTTGTGTGAACTTCTGGTGTGGTTCCAGATCTAGAAGACCAACTAAAACTCAGGAGCCCCACAAATTAAGGTTAAAAGGATTAATACTTGCTTTGGTTATGGTTTAGAATTAGACTGTTGAACTTAAGAACAGAATAATTGACTCAGTCGATGTGATAATTTTTGCTTATCCTACAGCATCTGGAAAAGTTGTGTTTAAATAACCTCTTAGGCAGTGTTGTGATGAAATATTCAGCAGCATAGATTGGAGACTGGAAAACAAACCATTAGTTCATGGAATTGAAATAGCAGTGAGGTAGCTATAATGTTTGTAAAGTTATACCTCATGAAACCAGAGTTCATTTTTACATGACTATGGCAGTTGTTCCTTGGTGGAAACTAAATTTTTTTCAAACACTATGTTCTGACCAAATGAATATTTATTTTAACTAAGGGAAGGCTAACATTTGCCTGAAACTAAAGGACAAATTCATTGGAAGCCATTGCAAAATATTTATGGAGTGTTTTTGCTGTAAGGGTTCCAGGATTTCAATGTGTGTTTTTGTGTTTGTAACTGGAACCCAAGTTCAGCTACCTGCCACCACAAAAACCAAACTCATGAGACATATGCTGGTGAGAAAGGAAAGAGGTTTATTCAAGTGCCGGTCACTTTAGGAGATGGGAGACAAAGCCCATCTCAACATCTCAATGAAAGCAGACATTTTTATAAGGTGGGAGAGGCAAAGCAGAACAAAGAAATCAAGGGGAGGAGGGTTGAAAAGTTCTCTGCATGCAGGCCAGCACAGTCCATTCAGATAAGGATCTTGAAACTGGTCAAGTGATGGGCCGGTGTGTATCATCTTGGTTCTGTGGCTAAAGGTCATCAAATCTCCCGGAACTGGGATGACTGAAGGTCTGAGTCTGTATCTTCTGAAGTTAGTTCCTAAGATTCTTAGATAAACATGCTGTTTATCTACAAGCTAAATATTCATCAGCGTCGGCATTTACAGAAACAATGGCAAAAGAATGGTGGGGTGGGTTATAATTCCTACTGTAACACCTTCAGTTGATAATTTTAGGATTTACATGATCTAGGGTGAAACAGATAAAATACTGGATTAAGACATTACCTTTACTAAGATTGAATGTAAATTTAGCTCCATGGTTGGCAGTGGTTCTCAACCTTTAGTTTGAGTCAGAATCTCTTAGAGAGCTTTTAAAAATTGTGATGCTTGTACCACCCATAGAAATACAGTTTCATTTGATTCAGGGTGTAGCCAACCCACTGGCATTTTTAAAGAGCTTGGTACTTGAATCCAATATTCACTCAAGATTGAGAGCACCTGAATGGACACTAGGGGCTTTTGTTGAAAATTATTCACTTTTTCAGGATAGGCTAAATTGCAGCAAAAAACAGTTCCTTCCTCTGTGGCTCACACAATAAGATTAATTTTTCCCGTAAGTGACAGTCCAATGTGAGTGTGGGGAGGGGTGTGCCGAGGCTAGTGGGTAGGGGACTGACCCCTTTAATCTAGTAGTGTCATCGTTGTCCCCTAACGGCCTCAGAATCGTCCACATGGTAAATGAGGGGAAAGAGAACAAGGAGGATCAATGGGAGACTTCTGTTCGGCCCTGAATTGGTAAATGTATGTACATCCGTATTACACTGGACACTTTCAGTCTTGAGGTCTCCACTTAAGCTCAAGGAAGTCTGAGATTCTTATCTAAATTTGTGCTCCGGAGGAAAGGAAACAGGGTGTGTGAACACATGGCAATACCACCGTTTCTCTTTTCTTAATTGTTGACACTATTACAGATGTCCCCCATTCCTCCCCACCTTTGCCCCCTTCCACCCAGCTTCCTTCACCCAACCTTCACCACATTGTTGTCTGTGTCCATGGGCTATGCATATATATGTAACTTCTTTGGCTAATCGCTTCCAGTCTCCCCACCCTCCTCGCCTCTGAGATCTGTCCATCTGTTCCACACATCCCTGCCTCTGGTCCTATTTTGTTCGTCAGTTTATTTTGTTTGTTAGATTCCACATATAAGTGAGATCATATGATATTTGTTTTTCTCTGACTGGCCTATTTCTCTTAGCATAATAATCTTATTTTACACATGGTCATAACATTTGGATTAAAGACTTTTGAAGCTGAGATCCAGTGAGGAGAGAGGCCTACGGTCAGTATAGAGAGGTTGTGTAGTGTGCTCGGGAAGGGAGAGGGTGGAACTGATGAGTTTCGGAATTCAGCAATGCCGTAGAGGAGTTCAGGGTCACATTTTCCCACCCTTTGATTATCAAAGATTCACCTCTTAGGAAGGACCCCAAATTCCTACTTTTACTTTGGTGTTAATGTCAGTACATCACACAGATATTCAGTTTGTATATACACTTTGCTAGTCTGCCTGCTATTGATCGTCTCGCTGTAAGGCTGCTCATGTGGGGAAGAGAGAATTATTGTCTTTAACTTTCTATGTGAATATTGTGTTGTATAAATATATGTTTTGAATCACAAGGATTTTCCTATCAGGCTGCTTTTTAAAATAGGGTTAATTCATTGCTACTTTCAGATTTGGAGAAGAATATAGCATATTTCCATTCACCAGGAATGTCTGGGTTCTTCTAACAGGTATGAAGAGTTAAGGGTAAATTAAAGCCAACACCCCAAGGTATAAATAAAGAACAGTAAGACTTTTATTCTAAACCCAAGAAATAGAAATAAATTGCTTATTTAAATACTCTTTGACAGTATGTTCAAGATAGAACGCTAAATACAATACTGCAAAAATTTGGTTGTACATGAATATTTTTAACCACTGTAAGGATACTAAACATTTAAAAATTTATTTTCAATTTATGAAAGGAATTTTCATTATTAGCACATCAGAAATCAGTCTGTTTCATAGTTGTGTCATATTCTAAAGTCTGACTTTGACAAATTCTTCTGTCTCCAATGTGCTTTCTTCTGGGCAAGAATTATTCAAGCTGTTCTAAGATTTATTTCTTTGATTTGCCTATTAATCATTCATTCAAAGAATAAAATATGTTAGCCTTTCAATCTGATTTCAATGACTGTATTAACATATTAGTCTATTCATTTGCAGAATATTTAGATGATTTTGAAAGACCCGATAGTTGCCAGTGGCTTAATTATGTAAATGCATGAACACATCTAATATCCAACCATATTACAGAATATGGGGTTTCATATATTCTTTATTTTTCTAGATATATTCAATTCTATCTTATTTTTTCTGTTTGAATCTAGGGACTTCTGCTTGTTGGTTATGCCATTTTTGTGATTTATTTGAATTCTCTGAGTTTCAGCTTCTTGGTGGGCAGTTCTACCTTGTAGGGTCATGATGATGGTCGGAAGCAGTGGGTTCTACGTGACACATGACCAAGTTTGTAACGGAGCTTACTGTTGGATTACCATTGATCTGTGTACCCCTGGCACAGTGCAGCCTCTGGTTCCTGACCATCTCCACTGTCACCTTTCATTTAGTGAGTAGCGTGGTACATGCTGTTGGTTCTGAATCACAATGTCACACTATAATGTTTGGTGTATTTAACAGTTGTCTACAGTGAGCAAAAAGGACAGTTTTAACATGAGAAACTGGTTTGAGAGACAGCATATTTAAACTATAAACAATGAGTTAAAACCTGTGAAGTAATGTAAAAACTGGTGAAAAGCATCAGTGTAAAGCATCATAAGATGATTTGTTAAAATTGGGTAGGACAAGTCTGAGTTAGAAGTCTGAGTCACTGAATTTTCAAAGGCAAGTTGCGCATTTTTAACTCCTAGCACAGATAAAGAGCTCAAAGCAACAGTTCCCATGGTTTGGGAAAGAAAAATCTTTTCTTTCTACCTCAATGAATAGATGAGAATCATTTAAAATTACCTCTGCCTTCTATGTAGGAATTAATTTAATGCTTTTAATATAGTTTGTTTTCCATATAAATAACTAATGAAATACTTTTCAAAGCTAAGACTCTGATTCTAATTACATTATTTTATCTCGGATTAATCAATCTTTCTCATTGAACAAAAGATGTTAACCTATGATAGATTAAGTGATCAAATACTAAAATAAGAGCATAAGAATTATTAATGTCTTAATATATGGTATAAATGTTTATTTCTAAAGAGTGAGCTAGGAAGCAATAAGAATGGAAACTCTAGAAGCATTAGTGCAGTACTGAGAAGGCTGGATTTTTATTGCTCTGGTGGTTGTCCATTAATTTTCTCACTAAATAAATACTGAGTGCCCACTATGAACCTACTATGTGCCAGGCACTCTGCTGGGTGCTGGGAGCATCTCGATGATGAAGACAAGTGTGGTTTGTGATATCAGATAGTCATAAGCAATGGGGTAGAAGAGCGAGTGGGTGACTATGACTCAGACTGGGAATTGATGGGACCTGGTTGATAAATGACCCTCACCACACATTCAAGTTGGATTGAAGGCAAATGCTCTGGCAGATGGAACCTACAATGTGAGCCCTTTTACTACTGAGATAGAGAGAGAGAGAGAGAGAGGGAGGGAGAGAGACTTGGAGAGCAGGACTGTAGCTGGTCTCTGCAAGGGGGCTTGCTGGTACTTCAGCTCTGAGTTGGATGGACGTACCCAACACAAGGGGTGTGGACCAGCAGCCGCCTCTCAGAGCCTACCCGCTGATCCCGCGTGGCGCAGAGGAGCAGAGACTCCAGCAGGAGCTGGTGTGTTCCAGAGTGGATGAAGGCTGGCAGTGGAGACATGAGAGGGGGTGGACCCCAGGGAGCTCGGTGTGATGCAGATCGGTGCATGAATAAAGAAACAGTGTTAGCCCAGATGTCTGGAGGAACATGGTGCGGGGCCTCGGGTCCACGTTAAGAAGCTTCAGTTTTATCCTAAGAGCAGTATAGAAGCCGCTGGGGGATTTTAAGCAGAGTCGACATAGTCGCATTCCTTTTTAAATGTCACCTAGAAAGCACTGTGTGGCTGGATGGATCCGAAAGGGGCAAAGCAGCATGAAGGTCTACGCGGCAGGCCGCTTTCCTAGTGGACAGCAGAGGTGATGCCGAGAGAATGGGAGGAGGGACAGCCTGAGCAGACAGGTTGGGGGACGCTCGCTCCTTCCTCTTGGAGCCTCTCAGTCGCGTCGCTGCTCATCAGCGCCTCCACCAGGGGCTGGACGGAGGAGCCGACTCAGGCCTTCCCAGGGTTCTTTCAGGGCCTCTGGTCTGGAGAACCTTAGTAATTCTTTTAATTGCAATTAAGAGTCACAGTGTGGTTTGGGATTAACTGAGAATTGCACTTATTCATCCTGTCCCAGGATCTCATTAGCATGTATGATTGAGTTGGAAGTGATTTTAATTATTTAGTTGACCCTTTTAATTACTTCATTTTGCCTGTGACGGTCTGTGAGCTTTCTACACGTTTTTAATTTGATCACATCAAAGGAGTCTCAGCTTCAGGAAGAGGGGCCCTGCTGGAACCAACATCGGCAAAGCCACGTTTCTAAGTTCTGTGAAGCTCGCCTTGGGATTCGATGAAAAGCTAAGTCATTTCTTGGATCACGCTGTGTTTTTGAGACTAAGCTCCATTTTGTGTAAACCTTGTTGAAGTGGTTGTTTTCGGTTGGAAGACCTAGCGTAGGCAATGTCCAAAGGCTCAGTCGCGGTGGTGTTGTCTCAGCCCTGGCCTGACTTTGGAAGCTGTTGAATCTACAAAACTGAGTCTCTTAACTTTCCCACGTCGTGTGTTTAACCATCCGGTCCCACATTTTACCGTCTCTGTAAGATGGGTGTGAACTGCTCTGCACACATTTTGTTTTCATTGACAGCCCTGTAGCGGCATCATTAATGGTTGGAAATGACAGTCGTGTGACCGTCCACCCCTTCCACTGACGGTTGTGCCCGGCACTGTCGATTGCCCCCTAGACCCAAAGATGAGTACATCTAATGATAGATCTAACTGTTCATGATAAATATTAACAGACATATCTGCCATCACTGCATAGAGAAGGGAGGGACTAATCTTCCCGATCACGGAAGGAAACTTTGGTTAAGGGTTTAAGAACAGGAAAGAGTGTGTTAAACACAAAAAGTAAGAGTCAGCCAGCGGAAGCATTAGCACAGGCAAAAACCGCCCAGAAACAAAGTGTAGGAACTGTCCTGTGCTTTTATTTTCTCCCGTATTGCCAAGGAGCATTCTCTCTGAATGCTAGATTATAGACTATACATGTCGATCCTAGAGCTGCTAGAGCTGTAAGTTGTCTTTGCAGATCCTAGTCCAAAACCACCTATTTTATAGTGTGGGGCCTGAGGCCCAGAAAACCAGGGACTCCCCCGAGGGGTGTGGTGGATGTGAGGAAACATTTACGCTCGTCTTTCCAACGAGCAAGGGGATAGCAGAGGGGTCTCTTCTACCCAAAAGGCTCATGTGCTCGCGGCTACCAGGTCAGCAGCTGCAGGCACAGCGATTATAGTGAGTACATGATCGCCACGTTTCTTAGAATTTAGAAACGTGCACTAAGTCTGCGATCTTAAATCATAGAAGGTTCTAGGGAGATGTTTTTTCCATTTGCTTTTATCGGCCCAAGCAGCTTATAGTACAGATTCATCTTCAACAAACCCCGGGTGATTTTAAAAAATATGTAAACTAACAGTTTTCAAAACAAAGATTTCAAAGAAAGTTCTAAAAGGTCATTTTAGAATTTAGTTTGCCAGTGAAAGTGTATCTCAGATCAGTTTTACAATTTCCCAGTCGGGAATTTTGTTGTTGTTACCGTCTGCTAGCCGTTAGAAATAATCCCTGGCATGAATTTAACAATCACCAAAGATTTTGCACTTTAATGCACATAAAATCACCTTTGAGCAGAATATCTATACATTTTATGATTTTTATTAAGATACACTGGAGTATTGTATTGTTTTAAATTTATTTCCAGCACAAGGAAATTTAAAACAAGTTCTAGCGCTGTTAGTAGCTGCATCTGACACAAGTCTAACCACATTTGGCTCTTTGTAAGTCTTCGGGCTGAGCTAGAGTGCTCTGAATGGGCCGAGGAAGGGCAAAGTGTGTGCGGAGAATCCTAATGTGAGGGGAGGGGCGGAATGAATGGTCGCCCGGGAGGACCTAGGTCGGTCGCACTGCACGTGACTGTCCTGTGACTGGAACATTCGCAAGCAGAGAGCAGCGGGCTCAGCTGCCACCTGCCAGCCGTGTGGGGCCGAGGAAACCACCGACCCCCCGCCTCAAGTCCCGGAGCCCGCGGCTCGCTCACGATGCCATTGTTATCTCTCTTCCTTTCCTTCTGAAACCAGAACGCTACAAACTAAGCATCTGCAGTCATTTCCTATAGCTGATTTCAACACCGTCCCCAGCCTACTTTCATTTTCTGGAAAAATATGTTAAATGCTTTATTTCAGAGATTTTACTTTCAAAAAGAATCGATGATCCGAGCCTTCAAGGCCGCTATTTTTCCTGTCCCCGTCCCCCCCCCCGTGTCACCCTCTCCGTCTCGGGCCACCCTGCACCCCTCCCTTTTCTGGGCGGTTCTCTGGTTGGCTGGACCCTGCTCTGTGTTCCCTCTGAAGAGAGGACAGGGGGAGAGCTGGGGAGAAGGGTAAAGGCACAGAGGGGACACACTCGGGGAGTGGCATCACGGGAAGCCAGTATTTAGGGAAGTGTTTGGTCTCAGTTTTATATGGAAGAGATGAATTCTTTAAAAGTATGCTCACATGCTAATTAGGCGTATCAGGCCCCTATTTGATGTCCGCATTTGATTCCAGCTTTAACAGCAAATCTGGCTCGGAGGGCAGGCTGGCCGAGGTGGTGACGAGCGCTCACCTCAGGCAGGTGCAGGCTCCTCTCAGTGACCTGAGTTCCTCCAGCTGGTGAGGACGGAGCCGGTCCCCCTGCTGCCTGAGAGGCGGGTTTCCCGGGAGCGTGGCAGCCAGCGCCGGCTGCGCAGTCCACGGTTTGGGTCCAAGTGGCTAAGACACCAGGACTGTAGAAAATCCGCACGCGCCCTGTGCTATAGAATCGGGCTCATGACACGCCTGGAGGCGGCTGGCGCTGAGACGGCAGCCTCCTTCCCGCCCTCGGACCTCTCGGGGTCTGTATCCCTTACTCTCCTGACTGAGGCTGCACTGTGTCTGCAACGCTCCCTGGCTCCCCGGTGCTCCGCGCTGGTTTCCTCCGGCCAGGATACGCCTGCAGGCCCCGGCTTCCCTCTGTCCTGCAGCCTGAGCTCCTCAATGGCACAGGGACGGGCTCTGAGCACCTGGTGGCACTTGGTGAGCACAGCGACCTAACATTCAGAAGATTCGGTCTCCCAGCAGCTTATGGATTTGAATGGAAGGAGCGACAAAGGACGCAAAGTCCTGTTTTTCTAGAGTTGCTTTTCCTGCCTCGAACCATGGCCTCATTTCAGCACAAGGAAGTCCTTGTGGCTTGAAGATAAGGGTCTCTGGGATCCCTTCTCCTTTCCCCTGTTTTACCTGGGATGGTTTAAGCTCCACAGCTCTGCATAGTGACCCTGTGAGTCTTGTTTGAATAAGAAATATGCTTGGAATGAATTTGTTTTTTTCCAGGAGGGAAAGAAGCTTGTCTATCTCCTTTAGTTTATGTCCCTTACGGCTCCCTGTTTAATAAATATTCAGCAGTGTCCAGCCGGCGTGGCTCAGCGGTTGAGCATCAGCCTAGGATCCAGGAGACCAAGGTTCGATTCCTGGTCAGGGCACATGCCTGGGTTGTGGGTTCGATTCCCAGCCGGGGGCCTGCAGGAGGCAGCCGATCAATGACTCTCCCATCGTTGATGTTTCTCTCTCCCTCTCCCTTCCTCTCTCTGAAATCCATAAAGATATGTTAAAAAATAAATAAAATAGATATTTGGCAGTGGATAGGTGTGTGAAAGCACACACACACAAACATGTACACACACAGAGGCGCACACGCACACACATACACACACACAACCAAGAACCACATTACAGGCTCTTTTGCGCTTGGTCACTGGCACTTTTTCTCCCCTTTCCCTTATTTCTTTTTACATATGCTCCCCCTGGGCTTCCTCGTATCTGGCCTCTGAAGCTGCAGAGCGCTGGACGGGACTCGGCCCAGTGCTCACTGCAGCGAGGATGTGACCTTCGACCTGCGGCTTCCTTCCCTGTTACAAAGCACACGTCTGCTGTGTTTTTGTAAAAGCCAGAAAAGCAGATTTCCGACGAAAACACACTTGTTTATTGAGAGGTGGCGAAGTGCATGGGCACATGAGCTTGTTTCCCAGGGAATTTGCCAAATGCTCGTTGGTAGGAAAAGTTTACTTTGATGTAAAAGGCAAAAAGGGGAAAGGAGGCCACAGTGGGGTCTTTGAGAGGCATCTGTGTTAAAGATCAATAATCATCTCTGAAAGCTATTGCTGAGTTGGCCTTGCAAATAAAGATAATTTAATAGCTTTATTTTTCAAGCTTGATGACTACCCATCTTCAGCAGAATCAATGTGTGCTGTTTTGTGGTACTGATTTTGAAAATTAACAGGCTTTTTAAGAGCAGTTTTAGATTTACAGAGAAATTGAGCAGAAAGTACACAGAGTCCCTACTTGCCCCCTCATCTCAACACAGTTTGTGGCATTATTAACATTTGGCATTAGTGTAGTTAATTTGTTGCAATCGATGAATCCTGTCGGTGCATTATTATTACCTAAAGCCTGTAGTTCACAGTAGGGCTCATTCTTTGTGTTGTGCGTTCTGTGGGCCTTGTCAGAGAGAGGACAGGTACCTGCTATTATAATAGCACACGGGATAGCTTCACAGGATGAAAACCCCGTGCTAACCCATCCATCCCTCTCTCCACCCACCCAGGCCCCGGCCCCGCCCGTCTTTCCACGCTCACCATTCGCCTGCGTGCTCACGAGATCTACAGTCATGTGCAGGAAACAGCACCTGCGTGTCCAGTTCCATGATTTGCTTTTATCCCTAATTATGGAAAAGGGGCTACATCTTGCAATTAACTATCATTTTCCCCAAATTCAAACAACTTTGTAGTTAAATGTGACATGGATTTTGTTCATTGTAATGTAGTAATGTTTGGGGATTAGAAATGGTGCCGCGGAATTTGGGAATTTGAGAATTTGAAGGAATCCTTAAAGTCCTTTAGTTTTGTTCTCATTCTACAGATCAAGCCTGTAAAAGCAAAGCGTCTTGTGAGGTTTCAGACGCGAGAGCTGTGTGTCGTGGCTTCATGGCGTCTACTAAGTTCTTTGTCAGTGTGACCCCCAGACTTGGTCCTGCAGCAGGTTTAGCTCACCCTGCTCTTATTTGCTAGGGAAGGGGACTACGGTGCAGTAGGACTTTCAGTGAGGATCCCGAGGCCCCGAAAGATTTCAGGGCAGCATCGGACTCATCACAAAATGTCTAAATTCTATGCCTAGAATTCTCTTCTAGTTTTAAAACATTTGTACTTTTTATATTCAAATTATTGAGAAACCTACCTCAAGTTTGGCCACTCTGTCAGAAAAGGGAAGCTTAGTTAGAACACCCTGGTGGCAGCTGTGTGACTTAATAGGAGCTATTTAAGAAACTCGGCCCCGATGGTTTTGGGTTCCAAAGGAGACTGTTTGGCAGTGACTCTGTGTGTTTGATAGAGATGCTGCTTAGTGACCGTAACCACGGGCAGGTTACCGAACCTCTTGGCGCCTCAGTTTTCTCCTGTAAGATGGGATGTGGTTCCTAGTTTCTCTCTCATAGTGTTATCATAGGGATTAAGCAGATGAAATGGGTTCCTTGCTTAGAACAGTGTCTGGCAATAGTTTCCTAATTAATGTTAGTTGTTTTGATCGAAGAGTACAGAGAATGGACCCTCAGGATTTGCGTGTTTGGCCCTGATCCCTTTAAACCCTGTCCAAAACCATCCAGGGTGGACGATTGGCCGTATCTGTGTTACCTCCAAAACAGTTCCTGTCCTTCTGCCGATTTTGTAGGGATATGTGCGTGCTGGGGAGGTGATGAAGCAGGAGGACGTCCCGGGAGTTTCCGTAATTGGCTCTGCTGTCACTCAGGGCAGCCAAGACTGGTCTTAAAATTCATTGCACATAATCATACTTCAGTGGAGACTGAACGAGCACAATCCCCAGTTCCTCTAACTTTTTTTAAAATATTTTTTAAATTGATTTTAGGGAGAGAGAAAAAGTGAGAGGGGGAGAGAGAGAGAAAGAAACATCGATGTGAGAAACACCCATCGGCTCCTCCCGCACGCCCCCTACTGGGGGTCGAGCCCCCAACCCTGGGGATCGAACCAGAGACCTTTCAGTGCAGGGGATGGTGCTCGGCCAACTCACTGAGCCGCACCAGCCAGACGCCCCCTGACCTCCTGATTGTTCGTCTTGTCTGTTACCTAATTTTAAGTACGTCTGCGCTGTGGCAGCAGTCACTGGACGGTGTGCATGTGACAAGCACGTGTGTGTGCGTGTTGAGGATTCTCTCCAGGTGCGTGAGAGGTGATGTTCAGGACCTCAAGTCATGAAGCGCGGTGCTGGCCACGTAGCTCTGATCACGTCAGAATGTTGAGCTGCGTGGTGATGAGGATGGAGACACTGCTGATTAGGAAATGTGGGTAGAGCCTCCCCGTGACTTCCAGGCCCCATCCACCCAGACATTTGGAAATTAGTTCATTTTATATATTTTTTATGATTCATCTCTGTTTTCGGCCAGTATCTCTGGAGCTGGTTTTGCGGAAGGATTGGGTTTGCCTCTCCCCACCATCCCATCCCAGGCTGCACCTGTCCAGTTCCTTCGACACTGGCTTGAGGGGAAGTGTTTTCTAAGCTGGGATTCCGGGCGACGTCCTGTGGGCCCCTTCTCCAGTGACACTGTTCATTCACTCATCGCGCTTGCCGGCCTGTGGTACTCAGCCCCCATACGAAGACGAGAGATCCGGTCGTTTGCCGCGGGGCGGGATTCCGATCAAGTAGCTTCTGCCCAAAGTGAAGACTATATTGAGGCGGCAGTAAGAGCGTCGACTGGGACTTTGTGGGGTGAAACCAAAAAGGGCTCCTTCGGTGTAACCACGCCTCCTGGAAGCCCTAGCGCTCTGGCAAAGCAGATAACACAGATGTTGGCAGATACGGCCACGGCTCATTTCAAGATGCGATCTACGTTCAGGCCTAATGGACGCCTGATACATACTCACTCAGCTTGACTGGAGGCCAAGGCTCTCCAGAGACGCCCAGGGATCTGTGGAGACTTGGCTTCCTGGTTGGCGGGGGGGGCCAACATCTTTGTTTAGGGTACAGTTTCGGCCAGTTTTGCATGCTGCCCCATCACCCAGCAGGGAATTTAGAAACAGGGTTTGAAAGCTGCTTTACAGTTATCAATGGCAGTGGCCTTGAAAATACTTTCAAATACAATCGCCCTTCACACACCCGAAACCTGAGGACGCCTGGCAGGACAGCAGACCCGACTGCACCATGTCTCCCAAAGGTTGTGGCTTTGGTTTCCTTAAGTGCCCACCATTCAGAAAGTGCTTTGAAGATGAATGATGCCACTCAAGCACTTTATTTGGCCCAATGAACTTTTCACAGGGGAAAAAATGCACAGCGCTCGAATTCACAGCCAGTGCCGCAGGTCACGGGTTCCACGAACACCACGGCGGCAGGCACACACGAAAATTAGGTGGTTTTTATGCCTAATTTCTTTTGAGCGCAGGTGAACACAGGGCAAATGAACGGCGTTGGCGTTGCAGAGAATTCATAAGTAGATGTAATCCACTGCATCGAATTTCATGAATCTGGAGAATTCATTTAACACCATGTAAAATTTTTAGTGTCTCTCGTGTGTTCCTCGAGCACCTGGCTTGGCTTCCTCTGCGCAGGGACCTGCCGTGACCCTGCAGGGCTGTCTCCAGGTGGAAGATGCAGCGTTCCAGCTGTTGACCGTCCACGGACTTATCCCACACCAGTGACCTTCATTTCCACTCTTCATAAGCAGCCTGTCCCCTTGCTCTTCCAGGGGACAGTGCACAGAGTCATCCCCTCTGAAATAGTAAATCCATGATTTTCCCAGGCAGGTCCTGCAGCGTGAGATCCTTTACCTCACCAACCTCTTCACGTCTCCACTTCCTTTGGCTCAGCCTTGGCTCACATGCTCATCTCTTGCCTTGGTTATGAAGATGTCTGGCTGTAGCCCCCTGTCCCCCCCCCCCCCCAAGGTTTACCTGCCATGAAGTCACCGCCTGCTCTTGGTTCTAGAAGTGCTGCCAAGCCCAGAGGCTTAGACACCAGCGGCTATTGAGCGACTTGATTTCAGTTCACTTTAACTCATTTGAGTTTAAATAGCCTCAGGTGACTAGACTCTCATTAGACGGTGCAGCTCTAGACTGTGCCGTCTCTAGGACAAGTCAAGGCGCACAGTAGGTCGGGAGGAAGAGCTAGAGGGTCTAATGGTCCCATCCCCCCGCTTCCTCCCTGCCGAGCTCGTCATGACTGTGGGGAGAGATGACTCCAAACCAGCCGGTTAACGTTACTCAGCGCCTTTGAACATCCCCCGCAGTGATACTAGCGCAGCCTGTAACCCACCCTGCGTCCAGCAGGCCCCAGCTGTTGGGGTGTCCTCACGGAGAAAGCAGTGACACTGGAGTAGCTGAGAATAGTAGGCGTTAAGGGAAGCACCGTGAAATTCCTGCCGTACAACACTGTGCAGGCATTTGGCTGCTCCTGACGTGGCTAAAAGCTCCCTCTTCCCAGCGCTCTGTGCTGTAAACCTTGCAGTGGGTGTCATTTGGGTTCCCGAAAATGCCATTTCCTGAGCATTTTCAGGCCTAGTGCATGAATTATCCTCTTAGTTCTCTGTGGAGAATTGTCAGCGTGAAGCACAGGCCCCAGCACGCACAGTGTATTTATAGGATTTTCAGCTGCAAAAACTATAGAATACTGGGACCAGTTTGATGTAGAATAAACTTTCCCCGCCCCTCGATACCCTTCTTTGGTAAACCGAGGACTGTGGTACTCAGGATGCACGCTGCGATCTGATGAAGGCGCAGCCCTCCCATGTCTGACTCGTGCTGAGCGGCTTCTGTTTCCGTTGGCCGTGTCCTTCGCAGAACCGGCCTCGTTAGAGGACAGTCGGGCCCTTACCCACGTTATTGTGGGACTGCGGGGCTTTCGGGGAGGCGCCTGCACAGAGGTTTGCACTGAAGAGGCTCCCACACGTATCTGTGGAGCAGGTGGGTGAATTCGTGCTTTTGACATATCCCAGCTTGATGTCGTTCTACTCAGACCTTCATCTGATTGGATGAGGCCCACCCACATGTTGATGGTCACTTCGGTTTCCCAAAGTTCACTGATTTAAATGTTAATATCATCCAGAAGCATCCTCCGAGATGACAAAACCAGCGATCACAGTAGCATAGCGTGAGAAAGCCCTGGCTTATACAAGCTGCGGAAGTCTGGGCTGGAACCAGGCGCTTTTCAGGAAATTGTTACAGTCCATTCATGTTTACAACCAGCTACTGCTTCTTAACCGTGCGTATTATAGGTGCTTTCAGTGCCTGGTCTCTTACCGTTTCAATAACCTTCCAGTGCGACAGGGAGGCTTCGAGAGGTCACTTGGCCGGTCAGTGGGAGAAGCAGACTGCGGTCCCCGCGTCTGACTGTTCATGGGCTGATGACGGGAAATGTCGGGATCGGAACCTGTGCCTGTTTCTGCCCTTGAGGCGCCACACTCGGCTCTGTGTCCACGGAGCAAAGGGGTCGCGATGTGCGGTTCTTCCTCCTCTCGCCGCTGAGCCTCCAGGCAGATACGCTGCTTATACGGAAAATAGCGTTTCAGGTCCGCTGGACAGATAATCATCTTGAAAAGGTGACATTTCTGCCCCGTGGCGAGTTCAGTCGGAAGGATGAGAGATGAAGGTGTCCTGTCGTTTATGAACATTTCACACCGGAGACGAGCAAATTCTAGGCCGTGGGAGGAAGGCTCTTTCCTGGGGGCTTTGTGTAGTGGGTGCACTCACTGTGACAGAGGCCCGAAACAATCAAAAATAAAAAAAGCTTTCTAAATATTCCGAGGAAAGAAAAATGCCTTTCAAAAAATACCTGCTTTTTCCTTCCGTGTTTTCCAAGCGCCTGGTAGAGATTTCCATTTCAGCTTCCTGACGGGGCTAATTATTTTTGATACTTTGCAAATTAATACAGCTGCATTTGTGGTTGGTGATTTTTGCTCTAATAATGGGACTCTTGCTGTTAACCATTTAAGGTAACAGGGGAAAAGGCATTTAAACTATTGTGTGCCATCTAAAATACTTTTTTCAAAATAATATTTTTTTAAATTAAAATGAGAACTATGTCCCCTCATCCCCCCTCCCCATCCCCTCCACAGGTAATCACTCAGGAATAGCAATAAATAGGTCGGCAGGCACTGCCCACACTGTAGACTTTCCCAAATGCTGAACTGAGTGCTTTTAACATTTTCTGAGGGATTTCTTTCTTTTTTTTTTTTTTTTTACAAAGTCATTTTGCTCAGTGCTACTTGTATGTGCTCTGGTCACTAATAACCTGATCTTCTTTCACTCATGGATTTAAAAATATATGACCTGCAGACTCGCAGAGCAACGAGTGCTTTTCCTATTTGATTTTATGAATTGTCGTCCACAAAACTTAAAGCCAGTAAGCAGATAATTTTTAAAGCGCTGCTTCAATACCACCTATTCCAGGAATGCACTAAATGTGTGGAATGAAGAGATACTGTACAGCCTTTCGGTTCAACTTTATCTTCTGCATGCTTTTTAAAGCAACCTGCCAAAGGACTGAAGGGTCAGCCAGAGCAGACGCCCTTCTAAGCTGGTTCCAAGGAACCTTCACGAAGGCCCGCCCTTGATGAGAAGAAACAGGGAGTGCTAAGCACGGCTCTTCTCATAGCACTTGATGATTTAGCATCTTAGACCAAATTAAAAAAAACTTCTTTTTTTACTCAAAATGTATGTCAAACATAGCTAAAATAATTTTAAGATCAGATACAAAATTTATATTATTTAACTATTTAAAAAATTTTTCCTTTTATTAAAAAAGCAATCTATTTTTTATTGTAAACTAATTAGAAATTATAGGTAAGCATAAAAGAACATCAGTATCACTTGTGATCACATCAGCCATTGATTAGTACTTTTAACACTTCTGTTTATTTCTTTTGAGGACATCAATGATATGTTGGGATTATATGGAACACTGGGTTCGCTGTTCATCTTAGGAGCTGTTTCTTGACTCCTGAGTTGTATGGAGGGGACTGTAGCTGTGGGAGGAGAGCGGCCAATGCTTCTCCTGCCCCCATCCCTGTACCACCAAATGCAGCCTTCTTGGTGGAACAGGCAGAGTGTCTGGTCTTTCCCAAGAAATTAGCACTTTTTTCAAGAAAATGTACTTGATTTCAGCAGTTGCCCTTTGCTTGGTAACAGCTGAGCAGTGGTCACTGTGGCTGTTGTCATCGGTAGTAGCATCAGTATTTTCGTGCTACCGGAGGCAGCGTAGGCCCAGGGCATGGTGTGGTGGCAAGTGCGTCAGCGCCCCCGCAGACGCCGGGGTGGAATCAGTTACAGTTCTCTGTTCTGCTTCACTGTTTCTGATTTCCTCTGCGGTTGCATTAACCCATTGATTTATTTCTATATTTGAGTTAAAATTATGCTCTATGTAAGGCTTCGTGGGATAATCAGCACTTCCTAGTTTAGATTTTCTTTTTTTTTTTTTCTTTTTTAAAATATATCTTTATTGATTTCATAGAGAGCAAAGGAAGGCGGGGAGAGAGAGACAGAAACATCAATGATGAGAGAGTCACTGATCGAGCCCACAGCCCGGGCCTGTGCCCTGGCCGGGAATCAAACCCGATCGCCTGGATCCCAGGTGGACGCTCAGCCGCTGAGCCCCGCCCGGCCGGGCGCTAGTTTAGCTTTTCTAAAGCAGACAGTGTAGAGGAGTCAGGACGGGATGGGGTGTGTTCTTTTAGCCGCCATAACGGAGGGCACAGGCTGTGTGGCTGAAGAACAGACGCGCGCTTCTCAGCGCCCGGGCTGGAGGTCTGAGGCCGGGGAGCCCGCGCCGTGGGGTCTGTGGTGAGGGCCCTCCTTACTTGCAGAGGGCTGTCTTCGCGTCGCAGCCTCACACGGCAAAGAAAAATCATCTCTCTAGTCTCTCTCGTCGAAAGGGAACTGATCCCATTGATGAGGGCTCCGCCCTCACGGCCCAGTCACCTTCCAGGGCCCCACCCCCTCATAGCTACCGTCAGTGGGGGGGTAGGATGTCAACATATTAATTTTTGGGGGGACACGTTAAGTCCACAACAGGAGGATTCTGTGATAATGGAGAAGGGGTTACACAGTCCTGCCCCTTTCAAAGGGTTTATTAAGCCGCACGTAACGCCCTCAGGTGTCTCTGAAATGGGACTCGGTAGGAACGTCAACAGGTGACCCATTGCTAGGGACTGTTGCCAAGAAAAGAGTGGAACTTCACTCACTCATTTTTGTCCCTCTGTTGATTCACCCGTGCGTTCGGTGACAATCTAAGTGTCCGCTATGTCCCAGGCGTCTGGCTAAAGGTCTAGAACACGATGAGACACGGAGACTATGAGGTTTTCAGCTTTTCTTTAAAAAAGTTGCCAACATAACAAATGGAGACAATGTAACGTGCTTGAGAAGAAACCCGGATCTCGGTTCTCCTACCGACGGTGTAATTAAAACCTCGGCTCTCTCGCTGCATGTTTGCAGTTTGAATTCTAGCCGAGTGACCGCAATGCCTGCTAGGCCAGCCCGCGTTTGGAGGAGCAGGCGCGGCAATGAGAGTAAGGGCTCTGCAGGAGATGCTGCAGCGCAGATGCGCCTTCCCCGGCCTGAGGTGCGTGTGGGCGCCGGGCGCTTGCCTGGGGCTCCTCGGCGGCAGCTGGCTCCCCAGTCCTTTCCCTTGGGAAGCAGGGAGACCGTTCAGGGACGTCCTCCAGCGGAAGTCTCCCCCTAGTGGGTGCTGCGGGAGTCACACGGGAAGCTTCCCACAGGTGCCCAAGTGGGAACAAAACCAGCCAAACTAAAAGAATTTAAAAAATTATTTCAAATGATGTAAGAGGTTAGCTAGTTGTTTTTAAGGCCATCCAGTTGGGCTTTTAAAAATTATATGTTTGAAAAGGAGGAGGGAAATCCTTTGCTCCTTTTGCGGTGTCTGACCGACGTGAGTGTCCATGCCGGTGGGGCGCCCTGGGCATGCGAGGAGCAGCGGAGAAGCCGGCGCTCTGTATCTCAGCACGGGCACAAAGGCGCTCCAGTACTGGCTCCGGCACGGCTTACCTGCCCACCTGGTCTGTTCACCTGGTCTGCTCTCCTGGTCTGCTCTCCTGGTCTGCTCTCCTGGTCTGCCCACCTGGTCTGCTCTCCTGGTCTGCTCTCCTGGTCTGCCCACCTGGTCTGCCCACCTGGTCTGCTCTCCTGGTCTGCCCACCTGGTCTGCCCACCTGGTCTGCTCTCCTGGTCTGCCCACCTGGTCTGCCCACCTGGTCTGCCCACCTGGTCTGCTCTCCTGGTCTGCTCTCCTGGTCTGCCCTCCTGGTCTGCCCACCTGGTCTGCTCTCCTGGTCTGCCCACCTGGTCTGCCCACCTGGTCTGCCCACCTGGTCTGCCCACCTGGTCTGCTCTCCTGGTCTGCTCTCCTGGTCTGCCCTCCTGGTCTGCCCACCTGGTCTGCTCTCCTGGTCTGCTCTCCTGGTCTGCTCTCCTGGTCTGCCCACCTGGTCTGCCCACCTGGTCTGCCCACCTGGTCTGCCCACCTGGTCTGCTCTCCTGGTCTGCCCACCTGGTCTGCCCACCTGGTCTGCCCACCTGGTCTGCCCACCTGGTCTGCTCTCCTGGTCTGCTCTCCTGGTCTGCTCTCCTGGTCTGCTCTCCTGGTCTGCTCTCCTGGTCTGCCCACCTGGTCTGCCCACCTGGTCTGCCCACCTGGTCTGCTCTCCTGGTCTGCCCACCTGGTCTGCCCACCTGGTCTGCCCACCTGGTCTGCCCACCTGGTCTGCTCTCCTGGTCTGCTCTCCTGGTCTGCCCACCTGGTCTGCCCACCTGGTCTGCCCACCTGGTCTGCTCTCCTGGTCTGCCCACCTGGTCTGCCCACCTGGTCTGCCCACCTGGTCTGCTCTCCTGGTCTGCTCTCCTGGTCTGCCCACCTGGTCTGCCCACCTGGTCTGCTCTCCTGGTCTGCCCACCTGGTCTGCTCTCCTGGTCTGCCCACCTGGTCTGCTCTCCTGGTCTGCTCTCCTGGTCTGCTCTCCTGGTCTGCCCACCTGGTCTGCCCACCTGGTCTGCCCACCTGGTCTGCTCTCCTGGTCTGCTCTCCCGGTCTGCCCACCTGGTCTGCTCTCCTGGTCTGCCCTCCTGGTCTGCCCACCTGGTCTGCTCTCCTGGTCTGCTCTCCTGGTCTGCCCTCCTGGTCTGCCCACCTGGTCTGCTCTCCTGGTCTGCTCTCCCGGTCTGCCCACCTGGTCTGCTCTCCTGGTCTGCCCTCCTGGTCTGCCCACCTGGTCTGCTCTCCTGGTCTGCCCTCCTGGTCTGCCCACCTGGTCTGCCCACCTGGTCTGCCCACCTGGTCTGCTCTCCTGGTCTGCTCTCCTGGTCTGCCCACCTGGTCTGCCCACCTGGTCTGCCCACCTGGTCTGCTCTCCTGGTCTGCTCTCCCGGTCTGCCCACCTGGTCTGCCCTCCTGGTCTGCTCTCCTGGTCTGCTCTCCTGGTCTGCTCTCCTGGTCTGCCCACCTGGTCTGCTCTCCTGGTCTGCCCACCTGGTCTGCCCTCCTGGTCTGCCCACCTGGTCTGCTCTCCTGGTCTGCTCTCCTGGTCTGCTTACCTAGTCTGCTCACCCAGTCTGCTCACCTGGTCTTTCCTGGTCTGCTGCCAGCGCAGTGGGAATCACCCATCTGACTTCCTCACAGGAAGGTGAGCACATGTTCTGGCTGAGTGTGCACATGTGGTCCTTACAGGTAGGGCCAGAAAATCATTTTAACTTGTTGGGAGGATTGGTGCATTTAGGAAATCTAACCCTGACATGGCCAGCCAGGTCCCTGTCATCCCTCCGGTGCCTCCCCACAGTGCTCCCTGGGCTGCCGTCCCCTGTCCCTCGGACACTGCCCAGTGCGGCGTGCTGTTCCCTACTCCTGTCCTGCCCTTGGTCATGTCGCTGGCTGCCGCGAATGGGCTCAGACCTCACCTACTGCAAGCAGGTCTCCCCTGACCACCGGGCAGACTGGGCCCTGACAGCTCACCTTTGTCCCGTCGCCACTGATTCACTTGAGGGCTCTTATCGCCAACTAAATACTGTGTAATCTATTTACTCACTAATTCACTGTCTGTGTCCCTCCCGGAATGGCAGCTACACAGGCGGGAGGCTTGTCTCTCTCGTTCACAGCTGTACCCCGGGGCCCAGCTCGGTACACGATCACCACGTGAATGGAAAATCGTGTTAACATCAACTAATTGGTGTCAGTCGTTTAAAGTTTTACGGAAACATCACATAGTCTTTGGTGCCCCGTCTTTGCTGAGACTCATTTTTCCATCTTTGAAACGATTTAACCTCCTAATTTATTTCAGATTGGAATGAGGTTTGGAAAAGGTTTACAGTTTGTCACACAGAAACTCTGTTATGGAATCAGGAAATTGAAGCATTGGGGGAGAACGTTTAGGGGGTGCTGGCGCTAAACAAACAGCATGAAGCTTTTACGTCTTTTTGATTAAATTCGACTGGAATCCACAGCTTGTGTGGCAAGGTACTCAGCGTCTTACACCCTCACACAAGAAGTTACTTCACAGATTGAGGGGTTTTTCTGTCTCCCACGAAGAGATAATTGCTGTTCACACTCAAATGCTCGGCTTCCTCAGAGGCTTCTGTGGCCTCGGTGAAGGACTGAAGAAAAAAGCCAAAGCTCTTCTCAAATGGCTCACTTTTTACACCTTTCATCAGTTTTGATTGTTCTCGTTGGAAACTGCTTTAAATATTCCTCAGATTCTTTCATGTTTTTTAGACCAAGCACCATACCCGAATGCTGAGCCTCCCAGGAGAGGGGTGGAGGGACGCGCGAGGCCCCCGCGGCCTGCAGGGAGCTGGCCCGCGCCCGGAGCAGCTGGGCTGGCGGCTGCCCCTCCGCTCCCGTCCGCCTGTGTCACCTGCTGACCTGAACCGGCGGCCGCCGCCACCGGGGGACAGGTGGTTTTGCTGTGAATGTGCGGCAGAAAGGCGAAGACTCCCCAAACCGGATTTCTTACTTACATCTTCTGCCCTGTCATTGCCCGGTTCCCCGTGCAAGCAGGGGCGACGCGCGCGATTGGGAGTGTCCCCCCGAGAGCATTTGTAAAGAACCGAATGCTCCCCAGTGGGAAAATGATCTGAGTCTGTCCTGACACCGCGTGTGTGTGTGTTTACGGAATAATGTGCTTTAACCCATTGTCGATGAGTGATAGGAACTGGAAGAAAATGAAT
Organism: Miniopterus natalensis; assembly: GCF_054644295.1. Lineage (NCBI taxonomy): Eukaryota > Metazoa > Chordata > Mammalia > Chiroptera > Miniopteridae > Miniopterus > Miniopterus natalensis. Next base: position 2,871,560 of record NC_142082.1, on the reverse strand, counting down.
ATGCGTTTTGTAGACAGTTCTGCTTACTGCAAGGACGTTAAAAATAAGCAGCCTTGTAACCGCGCGCCTTTGGCTGCTTCAGGCCTCCCTGTGCTCCTCCCGGCCTGCTCCCGTTGCTATAGTTACCGGCTTAATCAGGGTGCGCAAAGCACTTCTAATTACAGTAAATGCCAGCGCAGAAATTAATTCTCTGCATAGCCGAGGCCACCAACAGCTTGTGGCTGGTTTTGTGGGTTTTTTTTTTGGCACTTTATTACCACATATTCAGAAAAAGACAGTCATACATAATTTTAAAGCTGTTATTTTATGCTATTTGTTATTAACATGAAAATTAGTCTAAAGTAGATCGGTGTCCAAATAAGCAACACAAAAAGCTTATAAGAGATGAGGGATCATCTCTTATTATTAGTATTATCACTATGACCTGATAGTGTTTATAAGCATTGGACATTCTTTACTTATCAGAAAATGTTACTAACAGGATGTTCCTTATTTAGAAGCCAAAATTATTAAATTGCTGTGACTAAGCAGTTGAGCCAGAAACCATAATTTGAGCATTTATATTTCTAAAAAACGGACAATTTGCATCAAAATCCCCTTTATTGAATTTGTAAAGGATCTGAGAGGTCGCTTAGTACAAACCCTTATTTCTTATTGTGGGTCACACGCTTGCATACCAGCGACAGGCAGGAATGTTTCCAACATCATGCAACGAGATGGAGGACTGGCCAGAAGGAAATCGGCTTTTCAGCTCCCATTCCAGTCATCCCGACTGTATCAATATAGTTGGAGTCGATACAAAAAAATATGTTATAGGCATTTCTGTTCATTTTTGTTATTTTTCCAGCTTAGTAGCTCTTTTAAAATATCAATGAATTATTATCAACAATGGAGATTTAGGGTATAATTACTTTTATGTATATTTTTATTGCTAAATTAAATTGCTGTTCTTATTTTTAATATTTTTATTGATTTTTTAAAGAGAAGAAGGGAGAAAGAGAGAGAGAAACATCAATGTGAGAGAGAAACATCGATCAGCTGCCTCCTGCATGACCCCACTGGGGGTCAAGCGCACAACCCGGGCATGTGCCCCCATCACGAACCTGGTGACCTTTCGGTGCACGGAATGACGCCCAACCCACTGAGCCACACCAGCCATGGCTACTCTTACTATTTTTGATTCCAATATATTACCTCCATTTCTGCCTTAGTAAAATGTTTGACAAACAAAAGCATTATTTTTTTTCCTCACAAAATTACAACATATCTTTTCCCCAAACTTACAGGTGAATGCTTTCTGTTAGATTGTTCCAACCAATTGCTGGTATGGGTTGGCTTGGTTATGCTCCCAAACCTAGTTGAATCGTAAAGGCCTTGGTCGACCTGCACAGTTGCAAAAGCCATCAATGTGTGGTGCCTCCCCGACTCTCCTGGTCCCAGACCTCTTACTTATTTCAGAAATGAGAGTCCACCAGGCCGTCTCGGGTTCGCCGATAAAACTGGCCGCAAGCGCACAAAGTGTGTTTCTGATATAAATAAGCGGACTGTGCGCGGTCGCCGCTGTGCCCTGTGTGGCGATGCCCCCTCCCCCGGCCCGGGACCTCTGCAGCCGGAGCGCGTTTCCCAGAAACAGTGCGCGGCCGGGAAGGAGGCCCTTGGGTTCCGTTTGCGCCCATGGGAGAACCCATGGCTCCCAAACCACAAATGTTTTGCCGCCTGTTAAGACTGACACGGGTAAACGTAAAGTGAAAACACGGAACATGCCCTCCTCCAGAGACTAGCGTCTTTTTCTCTTTGCTTCTGTGTGAAATGGCCCTGCTCCACGTCTAGGCCAGGCTACGGCTGCCCTGGGGCCTCGTTCATCACAGGATAAGTCCCAGCTCCGGGTGAACCTGGTTCTGACTTCTGACCTATGTTCCAGCTCGTGGGCACCTGTAACCAGCGTACTGTGTTAGCTGAGATGGCTTTAAAATTAGTGAATTAGCGAATTGCCATTCAAATCAGTGAGGAGTGGCCCCTCTTTAATTGGGGGAGACATTTATTGGCTTTTTATTTGGCGTTTTTAACTTGCTGGCAACAAATGAAAATGAGCCAAAGCGCCTGTAGCTCTACTTATTTCAGAGACAGAAACCTCTTGGCTGGTGTGACAGCTTCCCACCGGGAGGAACGCAGGCTGTAACTCGTCCGCAGTTCTCGGTTCTCCGGACCTGGAATCGCAGCCGTGAGGATGGCCGCATGAGCTTGTCTTTTTTTCCAAGATTATTTGTTGTCCCTCTGGCAGGACAGCAGCTGTTGGCTGTATTTGCTGGGACAATATCGGGTCTTCTCACGAGTCCTGAGTTCTGGCTCATCCATACGTGTCACGGACAGAACTCAGGCTTCTGTGCAGACACCGTCACTGGCCATCAGAAACAGGGTTGACGCTTTTCAGTACAAGTGCCGTTCAAAACAATTTTAATAAGCCAATTTAAGAAACTTTCTTAATTTGCAAAAATGAATTAATTTTAAAAAAATAAGATGATTGACTGTAAGTCTTAGACATAAAAACCTGAAACCTGGACTCTATTACCCATTTACTTGAGGTAGATTTTTTTTTTTTTACCAAACATTTAGCCACTATTTCTATTCAATTTATTGCATAATACTTCATGATCTACTTTAACACTTAAAGTCATGATCTTGACTTTAACACTTAAAAATATGGCTGTAATGAATTGACATGTTTCTGAACTTTTATTAAATTAATAACATTGTTGTACTTTTTCAATTATTTTTTAGCGCGTCTGGCACATTCACGCCCCAAGATCAACTTCAAATTTTTGTTTTGTTCCATAAAACTTTAACTTTTTACTGGAGTTTACTGATTTGCTAGATAAATTAGGGGGAGCACAGGGCACTTTATCGTCATCATTCGAGTAATCAAGAAACACACATGGAATTAAACGGGGCTGAGAGATTATCCGTCCTTCTGAAATCACATGCTGGCCTTGATATCCGCTGTGGAATGTTGTGCTTGGTCGTGACCTCTGGGCATGAGAGGGGGGATTTCAGCAATGGTTTAACTTTATCACTGTTGCTTTTAAGAGTCTACACAGAGCGTTAGCTACTTTAGGTGACAAATCTGCAAAGATGGGACTGCACATTGTGGCTGACAGCATCAGTATGAAGCAGTTTGTTATGCAATTTGTAGATGCCCCGGAGGGATACATGGTCACTTCGGAATTATAACTAAAGGAAAATAAATTGAATATGACAGCTTTATTGTCTTGCTGTTACGTGAGTGTCTGAAAGCATTTACAGAAAGTTAACTTCCTTTTCTATATTTACATTTATTGAGCTAGTTCATTTCAACACCCCCCCCCCCTGAAATTTTAAACCCAAGACCAAGCACTGCTACGTGGCCTTGGGACAATATAGACACATCTTAGTGTTTGAACAGAATCTTCTCGAAATCACGGTGCTGACGTTCACTGAGATGGGTCTCATCTATGTAACGTCTCCTGCGTCTTCAGGTCTGGGTGATACCACAGAGCCTTCCAGGACTGCACTTCCAGATTCACAACTTAAGGAAATGATTTAGTTTTCAAGTTACAGATTATTTACTTAATTGATCTATACCAAAGTTTGATGTGCCTGTGGCTTCCTAGATTCATGGATGGAGCCCTCTTCCTCTTGGGGTTCATGGAAAGTTTGCTTTATAAACAGGAGTAAATACTGTAAAATCAAAATTTTAAAAATCAACTTTATGGAGGGAAAGCTTACCTATAGTAAGATGAACCTGTTTCGAGGGTAGAGCTCAGTGCTTTCTGCAAATGTGAAACCCGTGTGACCACCCCCAGTCCTCAGAAAGGCCACTAACACCCTTTGCTAGTCGTCACGCCCTCTCCACCCACCTCGGTCACCACTCTGCTGTGGCCTCTGAAGTTGGTTTTACCCCCTTGGAGATTTGATATGAGTGGATGGAGCCCTTGTGTCTGGCTTCTTTTGCTCGCATAAGGCTCCTGAGATGCTGTTGCATCTCAGATGCTGTTAATAGCCCGTTTCTTCTACATGCTGGCTGGCTGGCATCCTGTTACATGGATTTACAATTTGTTGACCCAGTCACTTGTTGATAGACATCCAGGTTGTTTCTAGTTTGGGGTTATTATGAATAAAATTACGAACAGGTCTTTGTGTGGACATACATTTCCATTTTTCTTCTCTAACTACTGGGAACACAATTGCTGGGTCACACGGCGTGGGTATGTTTGACTTTGTAAGACGCCGTCGCCAAATTGTGGCACTTGGCATTCCCGTGAGCAGTGCGGGGGACTTCTTGGCACAGCACCTCCTCCCTGACACTGGGTACTGTCAGCTCTTTTACTCTGACCAACTGGAAGGCATTCGGCGCCGTCCCATTACAGTTTTAGTTGGCTTTTCTCTGAAGGTTGGCGCTATTGGGAATCTTAGTGTGAGCTTATTGATCACTGCACCTATTATTTTTGAAGTGTCCTATTTTTTGCCCATTCTTAGTGGAGTGGTCGGTTTTCTTGTAATTAGTATTTGCATGGGATATCTTTTCCAACATTCCACTTTTAATCCTATTTCTTCCTTTGTATTTAAAGGTGTGTCTCGTAGAGAGCGTGTCCCGGAGCCTTGCGTTTATGTACAGTCTGGCGGTTCACATTTTATTTGTAGCTCAGGCCGCGAATGTTCTTGCAGTTGTCAGTATGAGTGGGTTTAAGTCCTTGTTATTTATTCTTTGTATCTTCTACCTATTTTTTATCCATTGTTTAACTTTTTGGACATCTTTTGGGTTAATTGAGTATTTTTACTGTTCCTCTGTTTTATTTATCAACTGCATTTCATTTTTGTATTTTAGTAGCTGCTCTGGGGTTGACAATACGCACTCCAGCCTTTCTTCGGTCTGTCTTCATATACTGTAGATCTTCATGTGTAAAGTAATAACCTTAAGACGGTGCACTGTTTTCCCCTTTCTGTCTCTGCATCATTGCTGTTATACATTTTACTTCTACATATGTTATCAACCCAGAATGCTTGGTTATTATTTTTGTTTTAAATGATTATCAAGAAATGTGTTTAAAATGAGAAAATGCCTTTAAGATGTACTCACATATTTATCATTTCTGGTTCTCTTCAGCCCTTTGAGTCGACCAGAGTTCCATCTATTATCATTTTCTGTCTGATGAAGAATTCCCTTTGCTGTTTTTCTGGTAGCACGTCCCCTGGAGATGGATTCTCTAAGCTTTTGTTTGTATGAAAAGGTCTTCATTTCACCTTTATTCCTGAAGTATTTTTCCCTGGACATAGAGTGTGAGGTTGATGGTTTTCCCTCTCAGCTTTAAAAATAATGTCCCGCTGTCTTGATTTTCTGCTCTCTGATAAGAAGTCCTGATGATCTGATCTTTGTTCCTGTACGGGTAATGCGTCTTCCCTCTCTGTTGCTTTTAAGATTCTCTTTTTATCATATTTTCAAGAATTTGATTTTGATATGCCTTGCTGTTATTTTCTTCGAAGAACTGTTAACTTTTTTGGGTCAGTGGATTTAGAAATTTTATTAAATTAGGGCAAATTTTAGCCCTTATTTCTTCAAAGTGTCTTTCTGGTTTACATTTTTCTTTTTAAGACTCTAATTACACATGTGTTAAACTGTTCAGAAGCCACTGAGGTTTTTTTCCGAGTCTCTCTGTACTTTAGTTTTCATGGTTTCTATAGCTATTTTGTCTAGTCTTTATGTCTTTGTAATAGAGCTATTAGGTCCACCCAAGGCACATTTCCCCTCCTATATTATGCTCTTTATTTCTAGCAGTTTCATTTTTGTTTCTTTAAATCCTTCAACCTATTGCTAATAGCTATTTTAAAGTCCCTATTTGCTAGCTTCATTATCTCTGGCATTTATAACTCGGGGCTCTTTGCTGTTCTGTTGACTGATTTCCTTCTGGTCTTCACTTTTAGGATTATTTCATTGGGTATCTGTCAGAGGTTGTGAGTGTTTGGTTTTGTATCTTCCATTAAGATGCTGAAGTCTGTTTCAGCAGGAAGCTAAGTTACCTGCAGATCAGCTCAGTCCCTCTAGGCTATCTTTTAAAATTTGTTAGGGCTTATTTAAAGTTGCTTGTGCTTTAGGGCTAGTTCAGTCCTAGCGCTAAGACATGCCCCCCCCCCCCCCAAGATTTCTACTGTTTGCCTTGAGCCCTCAACAAAGACTGTCTACAATGGCTGGTTGAAGTTCAAAACTCTCTGTGCTTCCTCCAACATTTATCTCCTGGCTGTTGTCCTGTATAGAGTAGAGAGAGTGAGACCTCTATAGCCAGCTTGTTGCCTGGGCTCAAATTCTACCACTTGTCATGTGCTCTAGGTGAAAGTGTGTAACCTCTGGGTCTTAGTCTGGTTGGGCTGCTGGAATGAAATACCACTGACAAGGTAGTTTATAAGCTGCAGAAATTTCTTTCTCAGAGTTCTGGAGGCTGGGAAGTCCAAGGTCAAGGTACCAGCCTGGTTGGTTGCATTCTAGGGAAGGTAGTCTTCCAGTTTACTGACTTCTGGTTAGTCTCTGTGTCCTCTCACGGGGGAGGGCCTGAGGAGCGCTGTCGGGCCTCCTTTATAAGAGCACTAATCCCATCGCGAGGGCTCCACCCTCGTGACCCCAGCACTGCCCGAAGGCCCCAGCTTTTAATGCCATGGGGAGTAGGATTTCAGTGTATGAATTTCAGGGGCATACAACCGTTTAGACGATAGCACTTTCCATGGTTTAATTTCTTCATCCGTAAAGGTGGGATACATTATGGTACCTACATCACAGGGCTGTCGTGGGGGTTAAATGCATGAAGACAGGTAAAGCTCTTAGAACATGTATGGCCCGTGGTAAATGCTCAATAGGAGTTGGAAACTGTTGTCAGAACCTTAACACGCTTTCGAATAGGATATTCAAGATTATTGTGCAGGGTGTGTGTGTGTGTGCGTGTGTGTGTGTGTGTTTACAAGGTGAAACATATGTGTATGTAGTATACAGTGGTTATTGAAACCTCAGGCATGGAAGTCAGGTTAGGAGATCGAAGGGTTGCCCGATATAGCTAATAAAAATAAAATTGGAATTTCAGATAAACAACAAATAATTATTTAGTATACATATGTCTCAAATGTTGTATGGGGCATAATTATAATAGAGAATCATTTGTTATTTATTTGAAATTAGAATTTAGCGAGGCATCTTGTATTTTATCTGGCATCCCTAACTGCTTTTCTTGAGCAGAGGAAGGACACAAGCAATCTTAACTCTCACACCAATTTAAGTTCAGATTTCAGCAGTGGTTACATTAGTCAATATTTATTGAATATTCTCTCTGACTCAATTCCCTCACCTGTAAAATGGGCACAGTAATACTGATTACCTCATAGGATGGCTGTGTAGAGATAGGAGAAACAGGTGCTTAGGACTGAGCCTACCTCAATCTAAGTACCCGGTAAATATTCATCATAGGGTTGATGGCTGTAATAATGATTTCATATCAAGACACTGCGATTGCTACTGTTACTGCTTGTTTTTGATATTTTTTAAAAATTAGATATGGTTTCCTGTCTCAAAAATCTGACAGTTTAGCTAGGAAGAGCTAAATACCATCACAACAATGGGTAATTAATTTATGGAATTCTGTACCATGGATTGTCTAAATCTCATTCATTACACCACACACATAGTTACTTATCAGAGTTATTTATCAGTTTTTCAATACTATATTGTCCAGAGACTATGTAGTATCACTGAGAAGGAACCTGCGTGGAGGAGGTAGTCTCATGCCCTTGCTGTTCGAGACGTGGGAGGAGGGAAATGCCCACTTTATCTGCAGGCCCAGTGCCAGGATTCTTGATAGAAGTTTTCACATTATTGGAATAGCTTTTATTCTTAAGAAGTCAAAGGGATTAAAGCGAGGTTCAGCATTTGAGACTTAAAAAAAACCAAACTTCACCAAGCAAAAAAGGATCCCTTCATAATTTAATTCCACGTTGAGTATTCTTGTCTAAAGGTAGCCTGGGAAACACGTAAGATAAGCTGCGTAATACCCAAAATGCCCCATGAAAGATGAGTTCATATGGAAACTTGTTTCAGAAATAACAGAGGGAAGGGTTATAGAGATTTTATTTTTGAGTTTCAGCTGATGCTCTGCTTTTGATGTCGATGCTGTGGCCTGGTTAAAAGCCTACCTGTGCAGAGAATGATTGCATGGAGCTCATCTTCACAGTGCACAAACCAGCCGCTCTGGGCGTCTTGCCTTCAAGGTTCAGGGGAGCAGATCCCCTCCTACGAGGGTCTGATTTTTCCATTACCCCCTCACTCTGTGTGTTTCTACCTCACAAGGCACTTATCCCAATCGGATTTATAATTTAATGATTTACAGTCCTCTATCCCATACTCTACTGGAAGCACAAGATGTTGGTAGAATTGTTTTGTTTATATTTGCATCTCTGCTCTAACTTACATGGTGGTTGGTACATCCCCAAGGCCCTGTACACATTTTAAAAAGAATTAACGTGCCCTGATGGCTGAAAGGAAAAAACAGTTCACTATGTTTACTTCTCGGATACTTCTGCGCTCCAGATGTATGGGTTTCCCCCACACCGAGCATTCAGACCCTAACTGCCTGGCCTTAGCTTCAGATTCCACCGGTTAAGGGTCCAGCCCCTCGAGACTGCACCCCCCTTTGAGGGCATGCCTCGTCTAATGAACACGTGATAATAGACAAATGGATCATTTTACAGATGCCGCGCAGTGTTATTTTATTTGTACTTTAACCAATAAAGTCATCTTTGTTTAACCCTGGTCCTACCCATGGGTCTGCCTTTTGGAAAAGCAGTCCAGGCCCCTAGGAACAGCCCCTGGCCCTCCTGAGTCCTCCTGGCTTCTTGAGGCCCCTCTAAGAGGTTCTGTTAGGCGACCCAGAGACTTGGCTCTTAAAACATTCTGACTGAGATCGGTCATTTTGGGAATGTAAAGATATTCCTGTTTGTTTTTGAAAGTGCCTAGACACAGAAAACACCCTGGATGTTCTGGGATTGGAGTCTGCCACCGTGGCCCAGGTCAGAGGGCCCGCGTCTCGTTTCCACGCGTGTTTCCAGGAGGGCAGCTGCTGTTAGAGTGTTGTTTGTTCTATTTGCTTAATCACAGCTCTGGAACTATTGAGGGTGAAAGTGTGTTTATTTATCGCACACAAGCCTTAGACGTGCGGCAGGACGTGGCCTGGTCCATGCCGACCTAGGGTACGGGCCTGTTAGGGGGAGTGCTCCCGGGAAATGTCGGTGACAGAAATGCGCAGTAGATGCATTTTCACACCACGCCTCTGTGCGCGCTAACTAAGGATGCAGCCGGCTAATAGTAATCGGAGGCCTTTGCTCAAGCTGCACTGTAAAAATGAGTGTATGAAAATGTAATTAATCAGGTTAAATATGCTGCTTTATATTCCGTTTCTTTTGCACATGACAATTCAAACAGGAAAAACGACACCCCGGCTTTTTCAGGGCTGCCTTTTGCCTGTGTTTTCGGGTCCCGGCGCTGCTCACGCAGCTGGTCAGCAAACAGCTTCTGAAATGGCTCCTAATCCACGCCCCCTGTGTGCCCAGCTCTTCTGGATGAGATTTTCATTCTCATTTTTGTTGTGGGCGGAAAGTGGAAGGAGGAGTAATGGCTCAGTCTTTTAAACTTGCAGTTCTTGCTGTGAAATCACAGATCCAGGCACTGCGTGTGGACAAGCAAACTAAAGGGAAGGGAGCTGGATAATTTTCAACTAAAGAGAAAGTAGCTGGGTTCTCTTCCCAGGTTAGGGCTCATGTCACTAGAGCAAGACTTCTCCAATATGTGCATTTTTTAGAATAATGCCCTCAAAACTGCAGTCTTTTATTCCATCCATGCCGGCCTCCTTGCGCCAGGTCACATTAGAGGTGTGTTGTAAACTTCTCTGTAATACGTCAGCCTTCCCCAGCCTTCAGGACTCAGGAAGGAAGGATCTCCTCAACTCCCAAGACTCATTTTATAAACAAAGTGTACATTTCCCTTCCCTTGCTCTTGTCTTTTTTTTTTTCTGTGCCAACTGATTCTAAGAAATTGCTATTGACCAAGAGCTTTAAAAGCCATCTATTCTGGCATTTCATTTATAGAATGCTTTGGAAAAAAATTCAAAATGTAGAGAGTGTGTTTATAATTCCACACAAAAATGCATACACACACAGAAATTTTGACAACTTCAGCTGTATTTTGATTAGTACAGTATTGAAACTAGAAAGTGGTCTGGATATAATTACGCATTATAACTCATCTTGACCAATTCCACGTACATCTATTAGGAACGCTGCTTTTATTCTTATGTTGTGCTCTAACAAAATGTGTATTCCTATTATCACCATAAAATGAATAATTTTTGCGAATGATAATCTCTTAAACTACATTTACAGCAGTAGTTACCATAATGTTAACCTGTGTCTCATGTACTGTCCACATTAACCCTGGAAGAGATGTCTGAGTACCTCTGTTGTTCCCTCACATTGGATGAGCCATACACCAATTAGGGAGCAGGGGAGGATTTGAACTCGGCTCTCGGTGCCTTCAAGGCTCATGTTCGGTCACTGTGAAGCCTCCAATGTTCATGTCAGAAGCACATTCCTCCTCATTCCACTTCTGGTGCCCAGGTTATCGCTGGAGGGAAGTCAGGTGCTGTAGGATGGCTCCCTGTCCCTGCAGCGGGAGGCCTGTGTCACTTGCGATGTCATTTTCGCTGGGTGTTTTTGGAAATGTGGCACACGCTCCAATAAGTACACGCAAAACCCCGCTCCGCAAACAAACGGAACAAAAGGTAAGAAGCCCTAGTGTAGTAAACAAAATGGTTGCTCATGACCAGAATTTTCTGTAATGTAAAATCCATCCCATTCTGTTCTTCCATAAAAAAACCTCGGTTTCCAAAAGATGTTAAGCTCACTGCATACACAAAATTAGGGCCACATCCTGCTTTTCCTGGGAGTTTGATGCTTTAGTTATTTCATGGTGTTTAACGGGTTATGGAATATTCCATCTGCTTTGTATCCCTCTGTTTTCCTTGGGAACAGGGGTCCTTGACTTTTCAGTGGGATAGGCCAGGGCCTTCCTTGGAGGATCTGAATAAAATATTGAATTTTTCCTATGCCTGTATAAACAGAATTTGGTTTTCAACCTCAGGCACTTCACAGGTCTTTAAGGGCGTCCGTGAACCATGGAACCCAGACTAAAGTTCCTATTACGTTGCCTGACTGATTAACCAAATGGGTTTATAATCTGTTTGGGCACAGCTCCTCCTGTCTTTTTTTTTTTAAAGGAGAGAAATCAGTCATGGCTGTGTATTGTAACTGTTCTTTATAAAGCATGGTTTTAATTTTGTGATGGTGATGAATATAAAACTGGCATAGTCTGAACGAAATCTGCACCTGCGTCTCTTAGATGACCTGCAGCCTGTGTTTAACCTGAGATCTTTTTGTCACATGTAGTTTTGCGTCCCAGTGCAGGTGCAGAGTAGTTTCTTTACCTTTTACAACTCTTGCAAGTGACTGCAGAATCACCTCCCATAAACCAACCCGTGAGTCTCAGCTGGGAAAGAGACACTCACCTTAGAATTATCAATAACTGTCAGTTTATCCCTGCCCTACATTAATTACCCAGATCCTCACGTGGCCTAAGAAGAACCTGCCTCAGGGTATTTGTGGGTGGTGGTTCTGCCATGATGCTGAAGAGAATTTTACAGGTTATCAGAACCTAGAAGGCGACTGACTTTCGATGGCGCCATGAACGCCCTTCACGTTGGTGCGTTTCAGTGGCTGAAAGTGTCTCTAACAGCTGCAGCTGAGATTGCGCAGCTCAGTTTGCTTCTCATTAGGGCAGATTTCTGTCCGAGACAACCTGCAGCATCTGCGCCTGCAGCTCTGCGAAGGAGGAGAGCTGTCTGATGGTCTCCCAGGTCACCAGCACCAACCTGAGCACATCAGAATCAGAGGGAACGAAATGAAGGAAGAGCCACGTGGATTTCGTAGAGCCCACCTTCCCTGCCTCGTGGGTGGTGGGGTGCAGACGGGCAAGCTCAGAAGACACAGGAACAGAGCTGTTTCTGAGCAGCGCCATGGTTACGGTCGATAAAAATAATGAGGGGAGAAGGGAAGAGCACTGGGGTTTGACAACATTTATTCCGAAGATTGGTTTTTATCTACTTGTCTGATGAAATGAAAAGACCCCGTGGTTTGCATTATCTAGACTAAATCAAAAGCCGAAAGCAAATCATAAATTTCTCTCTAAATGCTCGCTGCTAAACACTCAGGGCGGTGCTCGCTCTCCCTCCCTCCCTCCAGATGCCACGAATCTTGGGTTTAGGGGTCGTGGTGAACCCTCAGACGCTCTTCTAAGCTGCCTGCTGATCTGCGGTCAGAATTCCGCATCTGGATCTTTTGCCTACCACTTGCCAGGCGGTCGTCACTGCGGCAGTGCCAGGGCTGCCTGCATCTCAATGCCTCTGGCATCCAGCTGTGGCCCTGGATTCACTCTGAACGGGATGGTGTTCAGCACAATAGGAAATGACTCAGTGGGCCCTAAGTGTTGCCTGTTACCGAAGCCAGGCTGCAGTTTGCATTACCAAGAGACGTTCCTGCGGAAACGCTGCTCCTCCTGCCCCCCGAATGCTGCTCAGAAGCAAAGGAGCAAGGAAATGCAGCCCCACCGGCTGTTTCGGTCCATTTGGAGAGACGGGGGCTCGTCTTCAGGGCACGCCACACACTCCCCCTGGTCCTAGCGGGGAAGGATGAGTGGCTGCTTTTCAGTGTGGCCTAAGCTTGCAGCCGGCGCTGTTCCACGTGAGCACGCTGGGCACTGAGGCCTGAAGGCTGGTTCCTCTGGGAGATGACTCCTTAGCCTGAGGGTCTGTGCGGACGGAGATCTGAGTGGGCCGCCCTGTTCTGTTTCTCCAGTTTAGGCAAGAAGCAAATTCATGAAAGGAACCCCGTGGTAGAGAGGCATGTTCAGTGAGTGAGCGCGGCTCTGCCCTGCGTCGGACTGGGAATTCCTAGGCCTGCCAGCCTCTGCACTGCTGGCCCCGAGGACTGGCTCTGCCCCTCCCCTGCTCAGCAGACAGGAGGTGCTGGCCTCTAAGGGCTCCCAGCAGCGGGGTTCCAGCCAGATGCCGCCAGGGGGAGATGCTGGGGAGCAGGAGGTAGGGAGAAACCAGGGCATTTGCCGTCTTCTCTCTCACGGCGGCTACAGCTTGTGCATTCAAGTCCATTGTGGACTCAGCTACCTGCATCGCACCTGGACTCCAGGGACATCACGCCCTCCAGGTTGGGGACCCGTCAGCCTCTTCCTCTCACTAATCCCCATGGTGTCCGGTGTCCGCGTCTCTCTGTCCTCTGTTTGGCTTCTCACCAATTCCGCCACCGACACGACCACTTCCCTGTATTGACGCTCTTGTTTAAGCTCTGAGTGGTTTTTGTTTTCCACGTCGGCCCCTAGTCATAAAGCAGGCAAGTTCCTTTAGGGCTTAAGTTAATCATCTCGAATTGAACATTTTCAGGAAATATAAACATTATCCCTGAAATCCCGCTCAGATGGAAGCTGCCACTCCTCAGAAGGAGGTTTCTGGGTGACGCAAGAACAAACAAGGGAAAAAACCCCAAATCTTGTCAGATACGCTCCTCTTTTCCTTGACAAACACAGACTCCGGCCTTAAATAATAAATGCTGCGGGTGTTGCTTTACTTAAGTATGAATTTTGGGGTTTCTCCTCAGGCTTCCCTGGGCCCTTCCCCCCCAACCCAAGCAGATTATGTAACGGGGGGGGGGTTTGGAGGCAGGAGGCAGGCGTAGAGGGCTCCCGAAGTCAAGGGCGCTTTGAGTTGGTTCAGCTCCGAAACAGTACACGAGGTCCATGACCGGGGTGGAATGAGGACAGGAGGTGGGGTGGGCGGCTCCTGCGTCCTTAGAGAAATCCTCGGGGCTCTGAGGGGACAGAGATCTCTGGATCTCAGAGGGGGCTGGGGCTCACCAGCTGGGTGCAGGATTTTAGAGGATTATTTTCTGGTGCCTTTAGGAGGTGTTAAAGAAAAAGCAATATACCAGATGTCAAAGGAAAAAAATTATTCACGTTTGTCAAAGCGCAGTAAGACAGGCCTTCTTCAGGGCGGCCACAGCGATAGGTGTGGGAGCCTCTGGGGGGGGCAGAGATGGGGCACAGCTCAGAAAGCAGCCATGGAAGCGGGGTTCACAGCCAGGGAACAGGGTGGGGCTGGCGGATGAAAACAGCGTGTGGGGGTGTTTCTGGCTACCCCGCCCAGCAGGGTTCTTGCTGAAGGCAGCCAGGTGGCCAGAGCTCAGCCGTCAAGGAGGCTGCGCGGATCAGCAGGACTCTTGGTAAAACTGGGCAGTGCCCAGATGAACAGGGACGCCTGAGTCAGGCTGGTAGAAATGCCCGAGTGGAATCGGGTCACTGAGAGAACCTTCCAAGGGCAGGATCCCAGGTACCTGTGACTCTGGGGTCCAAAGGCTGCCACCGAAGCTCTAGAGCTCTGTGACCTGAGAAACCAGAGGGACTGGGGCTCGTCCTGAACCCCCACTTCTAGAGTTCCCTTCTTTGCGAGACGCAGGAATGTCCTTGTAGATTAGATGTAGATGGTTTGCTACCTTGGATTTGTCTAAATGTTTCGTCTGAGAGCATTTAATTTGTTCTGTGACTTTTCCTTTTTTTCTGAGTGAAAGCATCTCCAAAGGTCTCCCAAGAGTCTCGTAGTTGGGAGATGGGGATACCCCGCCATCCCGCCTTGTTTTCTGGCACCTCAGCTTTCAGATCATCAGCAAAGACGGTGAACAGGCGCTTGTGACACTGTCACCCGCGCTGAGACCAGAGTAGTCTCGGAAGGTGGGAGTTGAATGATACCTGGAATCAGAGGTTCATTCATTCTTTCTCTGTTTTTAGGACTAGACTTTTGACTAATCAGTTTTGATAGGTAAGGTCCCCAAAATATCTTATAATAGGAAGTTTGGAGTTATCTGGGGTAAAATTTCGATGATTGTCACTGGTACAATTTTGTTAATAAATACGTTCATATTGCTTTTTCTTACCAATTTTAGCATCTCCAGGTCCCACAAGAAGATGAGTTAATTGACAGATATCAAGGTATCCCAGAGTATAAATTCCTAGGGTATCCCAGACTATACATTCCTGGGGTAAACTAAATCCTTCAGTAACTTGTGTCTTTTCTTGGGAGGGTTAGTGACTTTCTTAGCTAGTTTATGCAAATCTGAACCGAACCAAAATTTGAAGCTCTAAGACCAGTGAGGTTGGTCATTACCTCCACCGGTATTATAAGACATTAGGAAGGAATATCACGCATGCAGGGGGATGTGCTTAAGAAGGACCAGGGAGGGAAAGGGGAGGGGGCCATGGAGGTGCTGAAGGGTCAGGGGGAAAACAGACCGAGGGGGAGGAAGGTGTCCGCTTAGGGAGGGCGGGAAGGGGGCTGATAGAGCCGGGTCAGGAGACAGAGAGAAGTGTTTAAGTTTGGACGTTATGCTCTCATGTTTTATTACCCTTTCTGAGGAGTCCTTAAGGGAAGCGATTTTAAGTTTTAGAGGCCTCTCCATCACAATAACAAATGCAGCTCATACAATATTTGGAATTCTTTTAAAGGCTTCTCACAGGATGATTATTATTCATACCCCACGTGCCCCTCTTGTGGGCACTGAAGTTCAAAATGTCTGTGGCGAAACCCTGCCGGAGTTTAAGAGGCTAGACAGCAACTCACAGGCTCATTGAAATGACCAGGCGGCTGAGTGGAAAGAAGAGACTCTGAGATCAGAGCCTTTGAGTCCTGGGCCTGCTGGCTGCCGGGCCCCAGGCCTTTGTCCCCTGAGGAGTGAAGCAGGAGGGGTGTACCCGGGCGCGAGGCAGGCAGGGTTAAGGCTTAGGCGGCGCCCCCAGTGCGGGGAGCGGAGCGCTGGCAGCGGCTGGCCCAGGGCCGTCGCGGGACCCCTCGGACAGCCACGGGGGGCTGGCACGCGAGGGCCCAGGCTGAGCCCCAAACCCCGGCCTGATCCGAGCCTCGGCACCGAAGCTGGGGAGGGGAACCAACCAGAACATCGTAGGACCTTTATTTAATAGTGCCGGGCAGGGAGCACTCGGAAGGCAGCTGGGCTTTTCCGTGAAGCTCTGCAGGAGGGCGCCGCGATCCTAAGAGCAGGGGCAGCTGGCCAGCGGCGCTTCCTGGCGCTCGCGGCCACCGCCGTGGCGACTCGGGCGGCGTCGCGAGGGCGAAGGCGCGTCAGAGCAGGACAGGCGCGGGCACAGCTGTGGGGCCCGGGCACGTGCAGGGGCCACCGTGGGCCGGCCCGAGTTCTCAGTGTCTCTTGCTCATGGGTAAATACACCGACTGAATAAACGATGAAGGCATGAACAGAAAAGCGAGCGGGGAAGGCAGAGGGCCACAGATCTCCCAGGGGTGGCCCGCGGTGTTACACACCGACGGGGAGCGAGGGGGAAGGCCACTCCGCAGACAGAAGAGAGATAGTACCCGAGACCCAGCAGTAACCGGGAAGGGGTGAGAACCGATTCGCAGCATATTTTTTTCTAGATCTAAATTTTTTAAAGTTAATTAACTGAATTGCAGTGAGAGAATAGAATACTTGAATTCCTGTCTCAGGATATGAATTATTCCAATGCTGGAAGCCTGTGTCGTCCGTCATGGCCCACTCGGAGGATTCCTGCCCACGAGATGCCCTTTGTCCCTTTGCCCCTCTTGAGTGGAAGCTGGAGTTCAGGTCAGTCACCAACAGGCGGCCCGTTACGCGCTTGGCGGCCTCAGACCAGCACAGGCGTCCCCAGAGCATCCGTCCCAGCGGCACAAGCAGCACGCAGTGTGACAGCGGGCAGAACGCGTCGCAGATTCCGGGCCGAGGGCCGCGGCCGCTCTCCGCTCTCCCAGTCCCGGGGGTCGCGCTCGGAGCGCGATGGGTCGCCGCCTTGCTTCCCTTTCTGTGACGGCCCCGGTGAGATCTGAAATCGCGCGTCCACTGCAGGCTCGTTTCTGACCCTGCCATCCCCGGTCCAAATTTGGTGCAACACTTAGTGTCACTGGAAAAGAGAAACGAGGAAAGTAGTTTTTCAGATACGGCTCACGTTCTCAGCACCGGCCCTTGTCCCTTAGGTTCTCCCAGGCATAACCACCGTCCTGACGCCAGAGTGACCTTTTCCTATGCATGGTTCCGTTTTGTTCCTGATGTTTGTCGCAGCCCCCCCAAGACCTGCAGGCACACGCCCGCGTTTGAACAAGTTGGGTGTATTTCGCCGATGGAGAGCTCACACCGGGGGGGCAGGATCTCAGAGGGTGCTGGGCAGGACTTAGGGTCCGTTTGGGCTTGTCTTAGGGGGTTGGGGTACGGCTTAAGGAAGTGGGGCTTTGCTCTGAAGGACTCGGGTGATTCTGTTGCTGAGTGTCTTCATAAGTCTTAAGAAACGGAGGGAGGGACTGGGTGAGGCTAAAGCTCTGGTTGGTGAAGAAGCAGCCGTCCTCCCATGCGCCAGGACTGGGGGACACTCGGTCACTACCCCTGGTTTGCTGATATTCGTCGTGGACTCACAGTGGCCTTGTTTCTGTCTTAGTCCCTCATGGTTGCAGATGTGCAGTAGGAGAACATAAGGACATGTGCTGTGAAACTTCAGAAGGGCAAGTTCCTAGTTGGTAGGACCGGGTCCACTCACAGGAGTGTTGTTTCAGGTATGTTCCCTCAGGTTTAGTGAAACGTTTTCCGAGTTAGAAACAGTTTCCCGTGGTGTGCGCAAGACTCCCGGTTGCTCAGTGTTCTCACCAGATCCTAGTTTTGCCTGCCCCTTCCTCCCTTCCTTTTTTCTTTCTTTCCTTTCGTTTAAAATATTACAGATGTCCCTTTTTCTCCCCAATGACCTGTTCCACCCTGTCCCACCCCCCTCCCCAGTCCCTCCACCATTGTCCCTGTCCTTGGATTGTGCATTTATGTGTATAAATTCTTTGGTTACTCTCTCCCCCTCCACCCACCCGCCCTTCTCCATCCCTCTGACATTTGTCAGTCTGATCCATGCTTCCATGTCATTGAATCTATTCTGTTCATCAGTTTATTAAATTCTTTAGGTTCCACGTATAAGTGAGATCATGTGATGTTTGTCTCTCTCCGCCTGGCTTATTTCACTTAGCATAATACTCTCCAGGTCCCTCCACGCTGTCCCAAAGGGTAGGAGATCCTTCCTCTTCACAGCTGCGTAGTATCCCATGGTGTGAATGTCCCACAGCTTTTCACCCCCTCATCTGCTGAGGGGAACTTGGGCTGTTTCCAGATCTCAGCTGTTGTAAATTGCGCTGTTATGAACATAGGGGTGGGACTTCAAATTTACGAACACATTTGAACTCAGATATTTTTGAACCTTTTACATATGTCAAAGAAATACTTCATCTGATAGGGGGAAAAATAAGTTCTCTAACAATAAATGTTGCTTCAAGTATGTTAGGTGGATCTGATTTATTGGAGTTTTAAAACACAAGACTGACCTTTGCCTCCTTCCTTTGTTCCACTGTAGGATACAGTTTGGAAATATTGGTGCTCAGTTTCCTGAAGCAGACTGTTAAAGAGCCATGAATGCACTCGTTAAAACCGTTCTGAATATAATTGTAGGTGATGTGAATCACCCCTAGTGTGTGGACTTGTAGGAGGAAGGAGAACACAATGATTCCTCAGTGTTGTTGGTTGAGTCATGGGAGGGTTTTACAAAGATGTGCCATTCTTTTAAATCCATTCAAGATTTCTTGTAACAAAAATAAAGCCTGCCAAATAGTCATTAACCAGGGACAAAAGTGGCCATGTGATTTACACTTTGTCAATACCCTACTGCATATGAATAAGCTATATTTGCAGCTCTAAGGAAAGGAAAACCTTGTTCTTGATTTTGCTAGATAGCAATGAGAATTTATTTTGAAACTGAAACTTTTCATAGTACAAATAAAAAAATTTATGTATTTTCTAATATGAATCAATGTGTAAAATATTTTAATTGTAATTAACAGCATTATGTAAATTGGCTGTAAAAGCAACGAGAAGAAGTTGAACACTACCTTTTGCTATTGATAAATTTAGAATTGCTTTTCAGTTCCAGAAATAAGTCTGTGAATTTGGTGTTAATCCTGAGTTTACATAAAAGCTAGTGAATTGACTTTTCTTGGACAGATTTGTACCCTTGAAACATAGTTTTGATGATGTGTGCTTTTTCTTTAAAGCCAAATTTATTGTTGTAGAAAAACACACACCCCAAAACCCCAATAAATATTATTATAGAAATCAAAGGAAAATGATTTTTGATACCCAATTCAGTGGTTAGGAAACTTTTTAAGTATGTTTGGAATAACTTGGAAATGTGTTTGTAGTATCTTTGACCATCTCATGCAGTTTCACAGGCTTTAAAATTTACGTAAATTATCCTTCTGCTCAGAACCCCTGTACCACCTTGACTCGGCGAATTCCTACTAATTTTTCCAAGACCCTACTCTTGTTTTTTCTTGTTTAACAAGTTCCTTGGCTTTTCCCAGTGGAAAATTAACTTTCCTCTGTATAACCACCCTGTGTTCCACACACCTCTGTTATCACCGTTTACCATCATATTCTTGTTGACAAATTTCCCAACAAGACTGCTAATTCCTCTTAGCCTGCTCCTTACGTCTCCTTACCTGTTCCTGACAGGGTGTCTGGCGTAGCCCCTGGCTCAGAGTGTGGGTATTACTATTACTTAAATGTATGAAGGAGGAAAACCTAAGTAAAGTAAAACATCTAATTTTAAAGAGAGTATGAAATGAGTAAAGGGAAAATGAAAAGTTTCAAAGATTATAAAAAGGGCAGGCTGGGTCTTTATGGCAATCTTCTTAGCTTTGTTGAAGAATAATCTTAAATGTTTAGCAAAACACTGAGGGTAAGTTCTATGAAAAAAAGATGAGCTTTTCATTTTTTATTTACTGTGAAGTAAGGCATTATATAAATTCAAGGTATTAATATTGGATTGTCATTCTTTACTGACAGTTTTATTAACCATTCCATAGCATAAAATAATTTCAGGGCTCACTCATGCCTTAAATTACTAGCTGCGTCAGCTCCCTTTAAATATTTTGATAAGTACACCACAGACCTCATGGAACATATTAAAGAAAAGTGATGTCACTAAAAAATAATGATGGTATTAAAGACACGCTAAATCATGCAAAATGGAAATTACATTCCCACCTGCGTTAACTGGAAATGGATACAATGGGACATGGTTTTCTAACTTTAACTGATTAAAATCAGAAACTATGGATAAATAGGTGTACGACAAACTGTTAGTCTAAAATATAAATCTAAGTTATTTTGATCTTTTCCCCTAAGTATTTTTTAAATGCTTTTGGCTACGAATTAACTGTTGATTATTGCGTGACCTAATGAGTGTTTAGAAAAAGCTGCTTCAATATTATTAATGATTATTATACTTATTACTATTTTTATTTTCTCGAACATTCAGTAATAAGCATTATTCTTTTTTAACCAAAAAAATATTTATCAAAATAAAGTCAATTTCTTATACATAATACTGAGCAGAGGAAAGAAAGCCATTTCCCCACTGTTTCGATGTTCCTGGATAAAGGTGCTCACCTGTCCTTGTTGTGGGAGGACAGTTGGCTCTCAAACAACATGGCCTTGAACCGAGCAGGTCCACTTATATGCGGATTTTTTTCATTAAATACTGTAAATGTATTCTGTCTTATGGTTTCCTTAATACCATTTTCTTGTCGCTAGCTTACCTTATTGTAAGAATACAGTATATAACACATATAACATACAAAAATGTGTTAATGGATTATGTTATTGATAAGGCATCTAGTCAACAGTAGGTAGCAGCAGTTAAGTTTTGGGGAGTCCAAGTTAGGCACGGATTTTCGACAGTGTGGCCGTGGTGACCCCCTGACCGTGCACCGTGTAAGGGTCGACTGTGTATAAATCCTGCTCCCAGAGCAGGTGACTCCTGGTCGAGCGTAATAGCACGCTGTAGCTGCATTGCCGGCCTGCTCCACCCACAGCCACTTATTTTGATTGCCAATAAAAATGGCTCTGATTTAGTGTCCCCCCTCTTCTCCTGAAGCTGAAGCAGAAACGAAGCTTCCCCAGAGGTGCGCACAGTGGCCTGGGCCCCACACGTGCCCACAGGCGGACTGCTTGCTGTGCTCACCTCGGGGCTAAGGCCACTTCCTGCCGGGCTTGCTGCTGGACACCCACTGATTCCCCGACCCCCGCTGCGGTGTCTTCCTTCTAATCGAGCTTCCAGGGCCTCCAGCATTGGACCCCGAGGCACCCTCTGCCTCTTCAGTACCCGGTCGGGACAGTGTCACCAGTTGCTGTCACCTGTCTTGCACCTGAACTGGAATGTGATCATATCTGGCCCCTGACTTTTGTGACCATGGGCTTCAGCCCCCATCAGAGACCCAGCTGAGGAGTAACCTGACTGTGAGGAGTCAGACTGACTTAGTGCTGAGGGTGGACAGCAAACACGCACACGAGAACAAAGACAACGGAGGCCTGACTGTCGCGAGCCGTGTCACAGGTGTGCCGGTGGAACCCCGTTCCTCGCCCCCGTTCTTGGCGGCGCATTTTGACTACGCTGAGCGGTATCCCCCTTTCACGGTAAAGCACCCTCTCTGCTCCCCTCAGTGTGACTGCAGGTGGCATTTGCAAATGTCTGCAACTGTGCACCCGACAGGACAGACCTCACTGCGGGGATGTGGTTACCATGGTGCCCAGGAGACAGCTTTCAGAGAGACATGTATCTCCTCCGCAAAACAGAAGTAAAAACTGAAAATAGACTGCCATGTTCTCTCTCCAGAAACGGAGGCCTGCAGGGCGTGTTAGTAAAAGGCAACGCGTACTTGTAGCTTTTAAAACATCCTTACTCCTTAGAATCGAATCTAATGAATCTTAGTGATGACTGTGGCCATCGCACGAGTCCCATTATTACTCCCACAGCTCTTTCTGATACGAGAGTCAATATCCTGGCAATCTAGCCGGAGTATTGCATGAAGCTGCTCATCTGGGACTCATGGCACTGTCACCACACTCCTCCTAGGTGTCTTCCCACGTGAATACTATTTTTAGCTCTATGAGCCATATGGGAGTCAAACTGCACAGAGAAATCACAGCACAGCGTCTGGAAGGTTTGAGCTGGATGAAAATTTTAGACAAAAATCTCGATTTACAGATGGAGGAAAGATAAGACAAAGCAGGCATCTGACTTGTCTGGTCAGGCAGGCGATGAGAAGGGGAGCGGCACTTGCTGTCAGATCTCCCGTCTCCTTGCGCTTGCATCGTGTAGGGCATCAGGGCGGGCGGGTCTGCCGCAGGGAGGCGCGGCTCCGAAAGACAGGCGGCCCTCCACCGGCGCGCCCACGGCCACGGCCACGGCCACAGCCATGGCCACGGCCACCGCCACAGCCAGAGCCCGGCTTCCGGGGCATCCATTCCCGGAGGGTTCTGGGGCCCTGGGAATGAGGTGAATCATCACCTACTGTTTCTCTACAGGTTTCTGAGCCTGGAAAAATTTGCTGTCTTATACATCATTCCACTAGGCCTGGATATTTCTGCATTTTTTTTTTTTTTTTTAGGCAAATGTAATGGTGTCTTTGGGGAGATAACATGCAGAGCCTTTACCAGTCCTCACTGCCTTGACTAACTTTTGAGACGTAGCACATGATTCGTTATAAAAAATGTGAAGTGTGGCAAATAGTTATCACGCGGGTCATTCCACGTGGCCATTATAAAACTGAGTTTGCGTCCTTTCATTTTAGGGGCTACCGGAGACTCCCTTTTGCCTCCAGTTGACTATTGATTATGCCATAATCACAACCACAAGCACTTCATCTCCTCCTTCAGCCTTCAACCCCTGGGCCAGGCACACGGGCGTGTGTTGGTGTGTTGCGGGGAGGGGAATTGTTGTTGCAATAAGTAAAACTACATATGGACTCAGGGATAACTTAAGCCAAATGAACCTGCAGTCTTGGTATCATGGGCTTGTGGACTTGCTGGCAGGCTGGAGAAACAGCCAAGAAACGGACAGGACCGAGGCAGCCAGGGCCCCGGGAGGCAGGGGCGATGGGCATGGTTACTGGCAGGAGCTTGTCAGGGCACAGCTGCTGGGGCGTGTGCCCCTCGCCCTTCCTCCAGGCCTGCGTCGAGGTCCAAGGCTCAGCTCAGCAGCACGGCTGCCTCTTGGCCCTACGCCAAGCAGGGCCTAGCCCCTCGGCTTTTGTGTTGGAGGCAGGCACCTAGATTTCAGGGGTCAGCACGCCCACAAACACAGGGCACAGGTGACACCTCGAAAGGACAGCAGAGTCCTGTAAGGTGCGGGAAAGGGCACACAGTGGAGAACACAATGCGCGGCGATCCCGCGTCCTCTCCTCCCAGCGCTCTGCAGGTGGCCACGCTCCCGGTTAGTTCTAAGGGTTATCGCCCCGAGGTGAGCCCTGTAATTTCCCCCTCTCCCGTTTCCCGCGTGTTGCAAAACAAAACAAGGATTCCTAAGTTCTAATTCCGTTTACCTTTTCTGGAAATTTCTCTCATCACGTATACTCTCTTGCCTTCAATTCCATTGTCCCCGTTTCTTTCCTCTTGACTTTTAAGATGTTCACTCTCTCGTTCCCCAGTTATTAAAAAGAAAGCTTGGCATTGATATCTCTCTTGCTCTGAAGCACCCCAGGGCCCCCCAGTTTCTCGGGGAGAGCCTCGCTTTGCCTCCCTCGCCCTCCACCCCCGTTCAGGCCCGGCAGACCTGTCCCGGTGCAAAGCCTCCCTCCATCGCCCCCCCCCCCCCCGGGGCCCCCGGAGCACCCTGACCACTTGTCTTTTCTTGGAAAACCTTCCTTCCCTTCTTTGGCTCAAGCCTTACGTTCTATTTTTAAAGTGCCTCTGACCCCTTGTTTTCTTCCTCCTGGAACATTTTGCTTCTCTGAGAACTCCGAGGTGGGGGCGTGTCAGCGACACACCTTGTCATCGCTCCCGCTTCCTTCTCCCAGGGTCCTCACGGGCCTGCGGCTCTGCAGGGACTGCGGTGCTCCTGCTGAACTTCATGACGCCTCTTTTACGAAAGATGTCTCTTTCTTCTTGTTTTTTTACTTTTTAGACCAGCTATTCATGCACTGTGCTCTAGTTTACCATACATTGTGATTTTCTGTAGTTTATGGGACTCTTTCATTACTTTTTGCTATATGACAGGTACTCAATAAGTAATCATTATATTAATGAAATAAGTTAACACAATGCAAAGTGGGCATCTTAATAAAACTGTATAGGAAACTAGAGTACAGTAGAAACAGATGTGCGATGATTAAGCCTGACTTGGGGCGCACTACATTTTATGAATGTCAGCACAGTTGTTTACTGAGCTTTCTGAATTACAGATATTGGGATCTGGTCCTGTACTGGGAATCTGTCATAGAAATCAGACTAAAAGATGATATCACATTTTATTATGCCTTTTAAAAATTAAGAATTCACTTTAGAACTGTGCAGGAAATAATGGGAGCCCATGACATTTTTAACAAAATTCGTATGCTTTTTTGGGGGGGAAGTGAAATTAGTTCATTGATAATTATTAGTCATCTATGAGAAAGCAGGGTTGATCCTTCACACACATGATTTACTACAATTAATTGCTTCATAATTCAGTCATGTTTTTATTAGAATATATTTTATTATTGTCGAAATTATAATAACATAACCGAGTAGCACATAAGGTAGTGATTATATCTATTTTACAGTAGAAATAGTCACTTGTTACAGCAGAAAGTGTGATTAAGTTCTTAATGGTAATTTAAACAATATTTCACACAAAATATTTTGGGTATCATTTTTTTTTTCCTTCACTAGGCAATTTTCTTGGCAGACTTATGGATAAATTTTCAGTAGACATAAAGTTACAAATGATGAAGTAATTAACTTAATAAAGGAATATTTTGATGTAACGTTTAAGGGGGAGTACTGGGTAAATGGCAGTTTTTGAGAAAAGACTTGCTGATGTTCACTCACTAAGCCGAGGGAGGCATACACATTTCCCTTCGTTACTCATGAAAATTGACATGTATACATATATTCAACCAGAACAGTTAAAACAGACACACACATGCACAGACCCAGAAAAATAAAACTTAAAAATATGCCTTAATATATTTTCCTTCTTCCACCAAGTACCTTAAATAAAATCAGCAGGTATCTACTTGTCCAGTAAACAAAGCCATTCCCGCCGAGCCCTTTCTGAGGGTTAATTAGCATCGTTTCTAAACCAGAGGCTCTAATGTAATCCATCCTAATAGGACTTGTTAGAGAGGACTCAGATGATCACATGCTGGCTCCACAGAAAGTGTAAATTTTAGAATCTTATTTTCGCAGGAAGGCTATACCATCTGTCTCCATGTTAATTTATTGCTTCAAATGCATTTTGTGCCTTTTGTTACATAAATTTTCACACTGTTTGCTTATTAACTCTTGCATTTCTAAAACAGAATCGAAGAACTTTTACTCTGCATATTCCAAATAGTGAAGCAACTATAAAGACAAGAACACTAATTAATATTATATAGTAGTACATGCGCTGATAGAATAAATTCATAATGCTGCTTCTATTTCTCAAAGAAAGTCAAGTAGATTGAGTTCAGTTGTGTTAATTTTAGAAATATTTTAGTCTCACTCTTTGCTCCAGTTTAATAGACTTTAATTGTGTGGCAGTTCATGATTTTAGGGGTAATTTAATGTGTCCTGGGCTGAAATCAAGCTGGCTGATGCTTCAGAGAGAAAGAAATCAAAGCATCTCTTGAAGCTGTTCGAGGAAGCGCCTGGACACAGAGAAGGGAGTGAGTCTACAGCGGAGCCGTGGGGTGGGCACAGAGTCGGGAGTGGGGGGGGGGGGACCCCACAGTGCGGAGGAGGGGCCAGAGACGCCGCAGGTGCAGGGAGCCGGAGACCACGGGCCCCACACCTGAAGCCCGGGCACACCTGAGGGGTTTTTCATAAAGTTCCTTTTAGGGTTGATTTAACACCTTAGTTTGCCTAATTAAAATATTCTAGGAGACAAAGAAAAAGCCGGTGGAGGGAAGTGAGTGAATATGTGAAACCTCTGAAGGTAGGAGGAGAGCAGAAAGACTCAAGGACGTCACGTTGCTAGTTCTAGTGTAAGAAATTCAGCAAAAACAACATATAAGCCGTGACTGTGATCGCAGTGGAGTGCCTTAGACACCTTCTGTGGATGCCTGTCAGGGACTAAACACGTGTTCGTGGAGATTTGGTAATGAAACGGTCTGCGGTCTCGGTGGAAATATCTGGAGGGAAAAAGAAAATAAAACATTTCATCTGTTTCTGCAGCAAAAATTGTGAGCAGATCACAGATACTCACAGACAAAATGGTTACGAGGGATTTCTTGGTCTGATATTGAAGAGGCGTCACAGCGCTGTAGTTGCACCGAGGCCCCGCGTGGGCAGCGGGTCTGTGCAGGAGAAGCCTGAGGACAGGACGCCCGGGGCAGGAGAGGGCGACTAAGCCGGGAACGGGGCGCCCACGGGCGCTCAGACCAGCTTCCACCAGCTCACCTCCCACCAGTACCTTGGTCTTTGAAAGCCTACATTTCTCATTTTGTTTTTTAATTTCTTTTTTTAAAATTCTCTTTAGTACCCTTGAGTTATGTTCTGGGGCGTAGTTAATTATTTGGACACAGTCTGATCCTTTTGGGGCTTCCTTACAGAGTTTGTTGTTTGGGACCAGGGCAGGGTTTTGTCTGAATTGTTTTCATTGCTGAGCAGTCTCGCCTGTGCCCAGAGCAATGGGATCGTCCCCTCCAGGGGCTGGGGACAGTCACCATTTCCAGTTACGCGTCAGGGGTGGGAGCCGCTCCTTCTAGCCCTCCCAGGTGGACCTTCCCTGATGTTGGGGTGTCCTTCACATGCGTTTGCTGATCAGCACCCGCCTGAACACCCAAGGATGACCCCTGTGGATCCCAGGCTTCCCTCTCTGTTCAGCTCCCTTCTCGCGGCCTCTCCGCCCGTCGACCTCCTGCGTCTGGATCCCTGTCCTCTGGGTCACCCTCTCAACCCAGGGAGCTCGGCAGGCCCTTCCTGGGTGTCCGCTCCCTGCACACCTGCCTGAGCTGTCTCTCGGGGTGCAAGCTGGCTGATTCGGGGCTCACCTCACTCGGCCCATCTTCCAGGGCTCTCAGTCTTTTGTTGCACGATGGCCTCTGTCTTGAAGGCCAGTGTTTCACACGCGTGTTGTGTTCGGTCTTTGGTTGTTGCAGGTGTGAGGTGAAATCCAACCCGAGTTCCTCAGCCTTGTCCACCTCCTGGGCATTCATGAGACTGACCGTTCCTCTCTGAAGCCCTGGGGCTTTAACCTGTCTGAGCTTTCACTGGTGTCAGAGAAAAGCAGTTCCTGTGAAACTTAGGCTCCGACTTTATTCATCTTCACGTTCAAGAGGCTTCATGGAATTTCGGGACGACACATGCTGTCTCTCTTCACACCTTCTTTCCTTTTCCTGTTTGCTTTTTTATTTTCTAAGAAACTGTTTCTCTCCCTGTCTCTATCCTGGAGATGTTTATCTTCTGCTAACACAAACATATTTCCTAAAGACGTGCTTCTTTTATTCAAATTACCTCCTCCGAACCTTGTTCAGCAACATTTTCAGTTGACCGGCTGCATCAGACACGTGCTTCCCCAGTGCCCTGGTTTTCTAACGTATTAGCTTGTTCAAGTCAACTGCCGCCTCAGTTAGCCTCAAGGGAACGTAGGCACCTGTGGTCTAAATTAAAGTGGGCCAGTTTTAAAACATATCGTATAAAGACCTTTTGATGGTGAGGGAGTTAAGAATGTTTAGGCTTATTGTCTGGATCTGCTAAGAAGGCTTAACGTTTTTATTTTTGGTAAGTGAGTGATACTAATATCCTAATATCTTCACACAAAAGTACTGCTGAGAAATAAAATCTCGGAGTCATGTGAGTTCTCCTATGTGTTGGGTATTGTCCTTTCCTAGTTTTTCCAAATTCTTTAGAATATATCCCCTTACATAAGAACATAGACTGACTCCGCTAATCTTACTCATGCTTTGTAAAGAGCAACCAAGGTTTCCTGATTCCCTTACGCCTGAGTCACTGTTCTGTAGTTTTGCAAAGTTAAGAAAACAAACCTAAAAAGAACCTGTTGGATTTCCTATTATTGTCTGATTTGCACCAAACTTTTATTTAATGCTTCCTTAATAATGCGTTAGGCCGCAACTCAAGTTTTTAGTTAAGATCAGGTTAAAAAAAAAAAAAAAAAAGGAGGGAGGGAGAAAGAAAAGCTTCTTTTGTTAATACTTTCTGATAAACTTAGCTCCAGGGTATTTTTATTAAATAATCCCTTTTTTGGATATTGTGCCATAAAAGCCTCATTTCAATAATATTCGAGGGTTGAGTTGAAGTAATCGCTGTAACTATGCATCAGTTATTAAAGTTAGAGGCAGTGAATTCATTTTAAAGTGTGGTAATAACTTTGAACCAAAGTGGAGAGTGGGTTAGCTCCATGGGGCCGCTTACTGATCAACACATCAAGAATTTAAAATAGTGTGTTATTGGATTCCATGTCTGTTGATGAAACAATGAGGTCAGCTCTGGGAAGGTCATTACTTCCCTGTATGTATTTACTCAGAAGTGAAGACCCGGGAGCCCACGCTCCTCTGCAGAAGGACATGTGTGTTTATTGTAAATCCACACTCTTTGCTGAGTGGCCCTTGAAGATACACAATCCTGTGTCTCATTTTCATAGACCCACCCCTAGGAAAGAGCATTTTAAAGATATACGTACCCATAGTTTCTGCTTAAGTAAACTAAGAAAATGTACTTACATGACTTCTGTTACAAAAAAAATTTGCCTCTTTATTTTTTGGTGTTGTTACTGAGTAGAAAGGAATAATCAAAGATACCGGCACTGTTAACAGTGCCAGTTGACTTGAGCAAAAGAGGGACTGAATTAAGCTGTGTAGAGCAAGGGCAAGCACAAATATCATATAATATATAATAAGACCCCTTCCTCTAGCCATTGTATCTGGAAAGTTGAAAGGCCTTAAGATAATCTTCCCCTATACCGAACCTGCTTTCATAAGAAAGAGCAATGTGTAGAGAAAATTCAAAAAATAAATTCAATAAAACATAAACTCAGTACCCTGAGCCCCAGAGATGCTTATGAAATCTTGACAGTGATAAGAAAATCAGATGTAAGTATTTAAAAGAAAAGGAAGAGGCATTTAATGAACCCTTAGTTAGCTTGAGATAACCTGTCTCTTGCGCAGGCTTCAAGACTTGACTGACCACTGTTTCATGATCTGATAGAAAGACAAGAAGAACAAACATGAAATAGGTTTATGTGTAAGAATGAACATCGGCAGTCTGCGTAGAGAAAATTGTCACTGAAACCCAAAATGGGCAAATCAAGACAAGACCAAAATCAGACAGACACTGAAAGACAGTTGACATGTTTGGTTTTCTATGTCTTTAACTACAGCAAAGACATCTGGGATCTGCAGCCAAGGAGCAGAGTGAGAGAGTCAGTGGACAGTTATTTGAGGCAGACATAAGAGTCTAAACTGGTCCCATAGGATTCTTACTAAAACAGGCCATAGATTTGTACATTGCTGGTGAGGGATGAGGGACTAGATCAGATAGATCTAGAGAGTGAGGATTCTCTCTACATGCACTTAGCAGGGCTCTTCCTCAGCCTGGGCTAAGCAGGTCAAGGACAGGCCCAAGGACGAAGCCTAGCTGAAGAGAGGGGCCTGTCTAGAATTTGACCAAGGTGAGAGTCTTTGTCAGTCATGAGCATATCCAGTCACCTTCTACAGATGAAACGGCATCTAAGCAACCGTCCCAAGGAGCACTGGCTACATAATTTGCAAAATGAAAATGTTGCGGTGTGGTCAGGGCTCTTAAGAACGAATGGCCTGGGCGGGGACTGGTGTTCGGGGATTGTGACTTGTGGGGTCCACCATGGAGCCACAGCAGATGCTGGAGGGACAGGTGCACGTGGCTGAAGATCCTCGCTCTGAGGCCAGCCTCACAGATGACGTTGAGAGGATAGTAGAAAATGAGATTAATGCAGAAACCTCATCAAACAGAAGGTGGATCTCCAGCCTTTGCCACCTCCGGCTCACCTGGGTCGGACAGTGGCACCATCTTATCACAGCACCTGCCCTGCTTCCAAGGAGAGGTTACCAAATCCCATGGACTTTCTAGCAGCATGTCTTCTTTTAAAAAGGCACGGTTTCAGGATTTAAACTGACTTACTGGGGACAATGGAAATATTGGGTTATCACTTTATATTTACTTACTAAGACATGGCTTTAATTGACATGATTTCCCCCCTTTTTGGAAGCATAGGAAACCTCAGGACAAACAGCTTGTTTCTGGAGCCGCAAAGAACATTTCCCTTCTTCTGATTAAATCATGACACTTATTTAATGAGTGTGTTCTGTGCAGTTATTTTCTCAGATTGTCTTTAACTTTGCTTTTTAAATGACCTTTGAAATAAACTGTTAAAACATCAAAAATAAAAATTAGCTTTAGCTCACTCCCATTTCTCCAGGACACACTAGGCCCGTCTGAATCTGTACTATACTTTTACAAGATGTTCCCACTGGGAGAAACTGGTTAAAGGACACACAAGAACTTCCTGTATTATTTCTTACAACTAAATGTGAATCTACAATTATCTCAAAATAAAAAGTTTAAATTAGAAGGAAAGAATTTCTCAGTAGCTGCAGCAGAGCATTAAACCAATGGTGGGCTCCTCTGAGCACGAGGTCCCATGTGACTCCACTGGTTGTCCACCCATGAAGCTGACCTGGGGCCCAACTTCTTGAGAATGGGGTCTGTGGCTCACCTATCTGGCCAATCCCTGAATTTAAAGATGTGTGTTTAAACAGGCTCAGGGTTAAGTCATGTATAGCAGGGTTATATGACCATGTCACCCAGCATTCCAGTTAGTAGGATTACAAATGAGATGACCCGATCCAGTGGGCTTTCCCGCTCACCCCCCTGGGCTCCAGAGAGGGCCCCCCCAGGTGGGATCCAGATCCAGGTGTAGCTTCAGCACTTTTGTGGCAGAAAAAAATGCAGACTAGGAAAGAAGAGACAGTTATGTTGGAAAAACATAAGTTGTTGTTTCTTAATTCTTCTCTGCTTTCAGATGAAATCATTTTTATATTCTGTATTTTATAGCATGGTTTTCATCTGGGAAATTCTTCATGCCATCTTGGGCACACAAATAATTTTTCTAGTATCCATGGGTGTAGCGAGATTGATTTGTTTATGTTATAGTTACAGCTTGAAAGACTTCCTAAATGTTAGAGGTACATTTATAATATATGTCATATATATTTGCAGTCAGTATAAATAGGCACATAGTTAATAATTTTGACAAATTGCAAATCAAAGACAGTTTGCATTGTTTTTAAATAACATTTTTATTATAATTAAGTTAGGGGAGATTGAGGACTAAGAAAGTTCTTTTTTCTGTAAAAGTAATAATTCACATTAAAGTATAATTAAATTAAACTATGATGGGGGTGGTTTTTTTAAAAATATATATTGATTTCAGAGAGAGAAAAGGAGAGAGAAAGAATGAGAGAAACATCAACGATGAGAAGGTCATTGATCGGCTGCCTCCTGCATGCCCCAGACTGGGGATGGAGCCTGCAACCCGGGCCTGTGCCTTGACTGGGAATCGAACCCTGATCACCTGGATCCTAGGTCGACGCTCAACCCCTGAGCCACGCCCGGCAGGGTGGCAGTTCTTAATATTTTACATTAAGTGTGGGATGTAGCATCACAGAGCAGAAAAGAGCTGGGCATGGAACTCTTAAGAGCTATGCTTATTTATCCCGTTTTATTGAGATGCAATTGACATACGTCACAGTGTAAAGTTAAGGCGCACAGCGTGGTCTGATTTACACATGTTGTGAGGTGATGGCCACCGTAGGTTCAGCTACATCTGCCTTCCCACGCAGATACGTTTATTCTTTCATGGCCACGCAGCGTGGGATGTTGGTGAGCGGCAAAGGCCTCACGATGAAAGACAGGTTGGAAACAGCCTCTGCCCTCCCACCTCGCTCTGGGCTTCTGTGAAGACCAAGCTCAATCACATAAATGCCTTTCAGATCTATAGTGTAATACATACAAATTTAAATCGCGTTTAGAATGTAAATTATCTTATAGAATTTAATGCTAAATTTGCCTTTGGAGAATCTCTTAAATTTAGGAAACTTTGGAAACATTACCCCTAGAAGATCTCTGTGCGAAATATTGCTATTACCTTCGAGAAACAAAGCTATTTTTTCAAGTGTTTTTATATACGCAAAAGCAAAAATAGCTAAATTTTAATATCCAGATGAACTGAGCATGGATGACTATGTATAGCTCGTATTATCATATTTTTAAATAAAAAGTTATTTGGGCTCCATGTGTATTCATGAGCAAGCACTCTTTATGTTATCTTAAAGCAAGACTACTAACCGGGTAATATATAAAATGATGAATTACAAATACGGAAACTAGAAACCTCGTATTTTGTACGCAATGGGAATTTATGTCGTGCGTTTTAGTTCTGCCTTTTCCAGAATCCATGGAAAACCTGCTAATCTGCATATGAGTATTGAAAACATCAGCTTTTTATCTCTGTTTTTAAGAAGGGCTGGCATGCTTTCGTATGCACATGCATAGTTATAACTGAGCATGCACATGAAAGATTATTCCTGCTCTTAACAATGTTTTGGTGGCTGATTGTGTCAGCGATGCCGCATTGCGGAGGTGTGCTGGCCCTTTAATGCTCTGTTTCTGTTGTCATGGAAATAAGATTTTCAAGTAGCTTTATCTGCTCTGCTGTGCTTTTTATAGATTCCCTATCAGTTTAAGTTGTTTTTGGATAAGCATCCTTATTTTTCAAATAAATCTCCAATCTTTACTGTTTTTCCCTGTTTTTATCAATTCGATTTCTTAAGAACCTGGGAGGGGGGAGAGTCTGATTTCCCAGGAGCTACCTTATCTACAGACCCTCAGCCCCGGCCCTAAGGAGTAGGATTTCTTCTAAAAGGGCGGTAACATAAAACACGAAGGCAGGGTTCGAGTCCAGGTTCGAGCTTTTAAAATGCCTGTCATGCTCATTTATTATTGGTTGTGTAAGTACAGTTTATAGAGGGAAAGTTTGGAAACGAGAACAGAACCACGTAACTACTTGTGTTGCTCAGCCTGTCCCTGCCCTTGGCCCGCGCGTTCCTTCGCGATTCCGCTGCCGCTCGCCCCTGGAATTTGTTACCAGAGAGCGGTCTGGGGGGTTTGAACATAGATCCTGCCACTAACTAGCTTGGCAGATTATTTCAACGATCTCTTTCTCGGTTTCTTTATCTGTAAAATGGGTTTGATAACAGGGTTATTGTGACAATTAAATGTTTTGATATGGAGAGTGACAGTAACTTGAGCCAAACACGTGGGCCGCTAATATTGCTTCTGCCATTGTTGCGGTCACGGTCCTCCGCTGGTCCCCCACTCATTCTTCAAGCACAGCTGGCTCTGGCCTCCTTCGGACTTTGGCCTCTGGGTTAACCCTGAAGTCATCAGTGACACCCTGTTTTCTCTCTCACAATCACCCGATACTCTACTTCCTTGACACCTATAAAGCCTGGAAATTACGTTTGTTATATTAATAGTTTATTCTCTACCCTTCCCCATGTGAAAGGACTCAATACCTATTTATTAAAGTATCAAAAAATGAAGAAAATTCCATTTAAACTGGCCAGGTATGTCCCCATTTCCTAAATCACTAAGAGGCTATTTTAAAGGTAGAAACAATTCCTGAATTCCTAAAGGACGCGTTTTCCTGTGTTCTGGAAACTTATCATGGGTTGGGTTTATTGTTACTTATGGGAAGAATCTCCTTTGTTCTCTAGAGTTGTAGCTGCAGCTGCTTTCTAGCACCTGCCGCCAGGTCTAAGGACATGCTCCCCCGCTATACTGGAGGTGACCGTGTGGTCCGCTCGGTGACCTGGCCCCAAGGAAGCCACTACTCTCCGTGTGTGAGGAAGTTCACTGAGGTGGCTCTCATGTTACCACGGTCTACATGGCTCTCCCTTGTCAGGAATTGCAGTCTCAGTGCCATTCTCAAGATGGGTGATGGTAGAGCGTTAGAGGTTGGGGTCCTCTCTGACTCATTCAGATGACGGTGAGTGCCCTTTGTGGGCCACGAGACACGAAGACACTCTTTGGAGTTGGAATAAACAAACAGGCTAAGTAGGGACCCATGATGGTCAACAGCTTCGTGCTCTTCAGTGTGTTGCTAAAAAACGGGGGGGTCCAGCCTGCTCTGTTCCTACCGTGAAGACGCTGAGAGGCACCGACCATTTGGGTGCAGTGCCTGGTTCTGTTCAAATTGTTTTCCTTTTTATTTGTTTGTTAATCACCATATTTGTTTTTAAGTTTTTGAGTTGCAAGATTTCCTGTGCGTCCTGGACCCAAGTTCATATGGAATAATGAAAGCATCACCCTCAGTCAGTGACTTGCCTTTTCCAGTGCCTTTCAGAAGGAAACGTGTTTACTCTTGATGAAGCCGAAGTGGTTTTCTTCCAGTTTATCAGGTGCTTGGTTTTGCTTAGTTTTCATGCAAAGCTTCTTTATTTTAACTCAGTAGAGTAACCTGGATCGTAGGTTGATGCTCAGCCGCTGAAGCACGCCGGCTGGGTGAACATCTTTCTTTTTTATTGCCTCTGGGACATTAGTCAGAGTTAGAAATGTTCCCTTACTCCGACTACAAAGGAAGCCATCTGTTTTCTTCTAACACTTCTTTGATTTTATTTGTTTTCTTCTGATTTGTTTGGAGTTTATTCTAGTGTATGATATAAGGCGTGGATGGAACTCAAAATGACTGTCTTGCACCAATACCATCCACTTAATACTTAAAAGTCCAGCCTTTTAAGGAGCCTATTAACCTTTACTTTGTCTTCAATTACCTTAAGTGAAATGCACTAGCAATATCAAGATAAAAGAACAGGGGAAAATGGTGCCTCAAGTAGCTATTTATTTTTATTTACTTCTAAAGACAGACCTAGTATCATATATAGATCACAACCCCCTTTTAGAAGCACCGTATCCTTTACTCATGTAAAGCTTAGCTAATGGCCAGCAGGTGTAAGGCACTAACCGTAGATTGGGTCTGAGTGGCCGGGTCCCCTTCTATCTGTTCGTAGCCGGCCCGGCTTCCTCAGAGTAGGTGCTGATCCTCTGCAGGGAACTGGCATTTAGTGCAATAGACAGAGAATAAAGCTGCAGCTTCCTTCCTTAAGGCCATGGCATTTCATGGGAGCAGGTGTGATTTTATTTCTATTTTAACTTTTCCTGAGAAAGTGGAAATATGAGTTCTCATTTCCAGAGATAAAGAACATTATGAGGAGAGTAGATTATTTGGGGGGGGGGGGGTTAGGTGCAGGGAGAGCAGACCCCGTGAGCTTTGGAAGCCAGAGTCTGAGATGCCTGTGGAATGCCCAGGGGTCTCTCTGGGAGACAGTGGGGCCCCTGAGTCGCCTTCGAGCGGGTTATTTCCTCAAATGCCAGGGGAGACGCGTTTCACAAGTCACAGCAGCCTTTGGGCTGGGTTAGGAATTAATGTTTATCTGCCATTCATGGCTCATTTGAAGTTCAGTCTTACAGTCTGAAGCTTGAGTGATAATACGATGCTAATTCTGTTTTTTTGTGCAAGAAATGGGTTCATTTCAAATCGAATGGTAAATTCTCATGCACAGACTAAGGAATGCTTTGTTTCTCTCTCTCAAACCCTTATCCTGGAAAACATAAGTGCAACCGATGATTTTATCAGGATGGGTCGTTCCTGGAGGAGTGAGTGTGTGAGCGTGTGTGTGGTTTAACCAACACCCAGTGAATGGCTCTTTTTCTCTAGTTGCTATGCTGGGTGCTTTGTGGAATCAAAGAATACAGGAATCTGGCTTCCCGTCTCCAAGGGCGACTCATCCTCTATTTAAGAGCAGGTTTTATTTGCAGAATCTGTCCCATCCCCATGCGGTGGTCACAGGTTGAATGGCCTCCCTTTGATTTTACATGATTTCATATCCAGCCAAGTAGAGAATGCACAGCAGAGCCACCAAGACAGACACGAGCACCAATGACTGTGTAGGAAATGCTATGGGAAATGCCAGGTACTGTCTGTGACAGAGGAGAGGGGTCCTCGATTCCCACCCCAACAAGCTCCTCCTGCCCCTTCTCACCCGACCGCAGCTTCCTCTAGTCCTGGCTAAACGCTCCTGTGTCTTTTCAACTCCCCTTCCCCATACACCGCACCACAAGCTCCTAGAAATTCCGTTTCTTCTACCTTCCAGATATGTCCAGAATCTGACCATTTCCCTGTAACCCCATGGGCACTCCCTTGGTCCGATCCGTCACCCTCTCTCACTCCTGGCCACCTCCCTCAGTGGTCCTCCACGAGGTCACCCCGTGGGACTATGCTGGCAGATGGTTCCTGGAGAAGGGCTGAGCATCCTGCACCATTTCTCACTTTTTAAAGATTTTGTAACCACCCAAGAAAACAAACAAGCCAAAAATGAAACAAACTAAAACAACAACAACAGCAACAGTTGAATGATTCTCAGGGACAGTGGAGTGTTTGTCCCTCAGCTGAAGCATATAGTCTCCTCTGGGTGGAAGCCGGACAGGAGGCTTGGGGACAGTCTATCACCCATGTCGCTCTGCTCTGTGATAGCCAGGCTATCAGTTTCAGATTAGAGGCCTGACAAATAAATACACTGGGTTGAGTAGTCCACACCCACCCTGGCCGCTCTGGGAGCCCGCTTCCCTCTGCGGTGGCTGTGGGCGTCAGGCTCTCGGTCACCTGGCATGGTGCGTAGGGAAGGGCCACAGCACCCAGCAGAATATGCCAGCTCAGAGAGTGGGCGTAGCAGCGTTTCTCTGGGGGGACCTAGGAGGCTTCTAGCCCTGTTTCCTCATTTCTAATTCGGGAAAGGCAGCCTGCAGCTTCCTGGCCCCAGCGAGGACTCAGGAAGGATGATTTTCTCTGCTCTCTCCTGGCAACCGCTGGCTGGTTCTATGTGCTGACCAGGAGTTGCTGATCCAAGGTGCCCACTAGGGACCAAAAATAACTTGTGGCTGTTGGTTGGGGAGAAGGGTTCAGATGGTCACGATGAATCACAGTTTCTGCGCTCAGGGTGCTGCTTAAATTCTGCCCCCTAATTTCCTTATTTGTTAAACGGGGAAATAATACACCTTAATTGCTCTACTGAGAACAGTGTGAGGCTGAATTAGACTTAACTAAAAATATTTATTTGCATCTCTGTGCCTCGCCTTACTCCAAAAAAGATGTGTGTTGGCCAAGAACGAAGCATGAAGGGTTGCGGATGGCGTTGTGAGCGGATTGAGGATGTGGTAAAGACGCAGAGACAGGGCGCCGCGGACAAGCCAGCGTCCTGTGGAGCCCCGAGGTCTCCCCGCTGCACATCTCCAGAGAGCTAAACGGAGCTGGGGGGGGAGAGACGCCTCGAATCTGAGAAACGCCGGAGAAACGAGCCACGTGCTGCCCGGCCTTTCATCAAGCGTGTCTGGTTTGGGTTTGGGCCACCACGTGCTGGACGATGGCACTTGGCCTGGGCACAGCCCGGCCTTGCTCCCTTCTGTGCTGGATGGACTGTTCACTTGGCCTGTGTGGCGCCGAGACCCCCACTGTCCCCTCACACTGTGCTAGGCTTTTCCAGTCCACTGCACGTCTCCTCTTCTGTGACCTTCTCCCAAAGGTGCCCATCTACTCTGCTGGCTCTGTCTCTGACGGTTCCTTTCTGAATCCAGCCCCAGGGGCCCTTAATGACGATCCGACGTCCTGCAGCGAATGTGTTACGTGTCCTGCTGGATTAGGTTTGAGGTGGAACCTGTTTCTTAGTCATGTTTTTAATGCTTTGCAGCCCCCAGCAGAGTGCCCTCCCTGGGTGCGCTCCTGATGCTATGGAGAAATTGAACTTGTCAGCGTCACCACGGTTCCCAATGGTCCGCACCTGCTCTCCCGCCCCGCAGAGGTCGGGGGGTTGCTGGGGAGTCGTGGCCTCAGGGGCTGACACACCGTCTTGCTCACTTTCTGTCATTTTTGCCACCGACCCTCCGCCTTTCTCACTGGCTCACATTCTTACTCAGCTTGCCTCCTCTCTCTAATTCCCCCCAGGAGCCTTTGTCCCTTCTTAGTGTTCTTGGGAGATTCTCGCTGATGGTAGTTCGCCTGGCCATGGAACCCTTACCCGGGAGGATGGTCGCCGGCGCCTGCCCAGCGCCTCCTGTCTTCTGGGAGCAGAGCCTTTTCCGGTTGGGGGAATACTTCCCCCGATCAGATCAGTTCTCCCGCAGTCAGAGGAGCCCTTCCTTGTGGAGACGCACTGAGTGCGAACACTGAGGCCAGGCGCTGTGGTCAGCGTGAGCCCCGCTGGCAGAAGGCCCCGAATGGAGGTGATGGTGGCACGGGCGGGGGGAGGGGCCGGGTTCTCTTCTCGCCCTGGGGTGCGGGCAGGCACTGTGGTGAGCCACCCTCCCTGTGGAGACCCGGCCACTTGGTGGGTGTGCGCGGAGGCTCCCCTTTGGGTCCAGCTTGGTGGAGTCGGCTTTCCATCTCTCGCACCCAAAGAACCTTGAGTGATACGCCAGGGGGGACAGAGGGGCATCTGTAACACTTTCAACAATAAAGATAAATTTTTAAAAGTAATAATACGCGAGGTAAACAAAATAGTTCCGCGTGGATAAATACAAAAGCTGGTCTCGTCTTTGGAGATTAGAAAATGGAGATCAAGATAAAATCATGTAGTTTCTGTCACATACGCTAAAATTTTGTAAGAAAATAGGGTAATACCCAAGTTAATGTTTCCTTCCCGATGTTCCAGCTGTTACTGGTTCTTCTGCCAGGGCCTAAGCCGGCCACGTTCTTGGAAGGCCCTGGGCTTTGTTAATTTCTGTGTTCGTACCTCGCACAGTGTCTGATACATGAGAAGAGCTATGCTAATAATGTTGAGATGAAATAATACATTAATAATATTAATGACATTAATCATAATGATATTATATATAATTATAATAATATGTTGTCCTGACACAAAATCTTTGGAATAGCCAGGATAACTTTTAGAAATTTGTTGCATTATTTACTACACCATTTTATTTTATACTCCTTGTGTTTATAAAGAAAAAAAATGACATTAAGTTTCCCTTTTACTGTCGTAATTTATTTAAATGGGGAAAACACTACTTATTTATTTGGGGTTAAGGTTTAATTCTTAAATACTTGGGAGCGGTCAAGATTAAAAATATTTCTAGAGTCAGCTGGCCAAAGAATATTTTTGTTTATTTATTTGCTTGTTACTAAATGAGTTGCTGAGTTCTTTGAGAAAAAGGTTAGAAAGCCAGAGTTTTAAGAAACAAATGGAGATGGCTTAACAATAAGGACCAAGGGAGCACCGACGTGGGCCAGCCTGTGTGGTATCAGTGAGCTACTTTCAGAGTTGAGGAGTTGCCTAGAATTGAGATGGTAAATTGAGCCTTAAATCTAGAAGTCAAAAGTTCCATTCATGCCTTTTGAGAGCAGTATTAGGAAAAGAAAGTGAATGGGAATAAAATTTCAGGGGGACCTTCTAGGTGTGGAGAGGGGTGGAAGATGCCTGTCAATTAATCTAATGAATACTTTGCCCAACAGAGAAAGGAGTTATGTTCCTGACATAGAGCCCGTTGGTGGAGGATTTTCAATTTCATGTTGAGGAGTTTGTGTTTGATTCACTGGGGCATCGGTCTGTTCAAAATAAATTACTCTGTACAGTCAGTCATAAAGTAATTTAGACTCTGGGATGGAAGCTGCGAGCTTGGAGCTTTTCTTTTTAAGAATGTGCCTGAGGAAGTAATGTTACAGTAAACA
The DNA here is from genome assembly GCF_054644295.1 of Miniopterus natalensis. Classification (NCBI taxonomy): domain Eukaryota; kingdom Metazoa; phylum Chordata; class Mammalia; order Chiroptera; family Miniopteridae; genus Miniopterus; species Miniopterus natalensis. The sequence continues at coordinate 2,831,518 of NC_142082.1, read as the reverse complement.
GAGCAGCACTCACAGGCATCTCCAGGTTTGACTAATAATTTATTCTTGTTCTTTCTGGGTGTCGTCAGGTTTAAGTATGTAATCTATTAAATTCAGATATCATTTTGTTTCTATCCAGTGAGTACAATTTATCCAGAGTGTAGCTCTATGGGGAGTCACAGTGATTAAATAAAGGGCATTTCTTTCAACCACTCTGTGTGTTTTGATAAATCTCCAGCCTTAATTACCAGTTGACAATTAAAGGGCAAATAGAAATAGATGCTATATTATTTCCAAAAAGAAGGAATTCTTATATAAGTTTTTTAAAGAATACATAAATAAGCCTGGCTGGTGTGGCTCAGCGGTTGAGCATCAACCTAGGATCCAGGCGATCGGGGTTCGATTCCTGGTCAGGGCACAGGCCCGGGTTGTGGGCTCGATCCCCAGTTGGGGGCGTGCAGGAGGCAGCCGGTCAATGACTCTCTCATTATTGATGTTTCTCTCTCTCTCCCTCTCCCTTCTTCTCTCTGACATCAATAAAGATATATTTGGGAAAAAATAATACATAAATAAGATAAGTGAAACTTCCTTTTCCAATTCAGAGGATGAATAGAAATCCCCAAACTCAATATAAAGGTGTTCAGCCCACTTTTTTCTTAGTGCTATTAGCCCAGGATATATATAGGGTGACAGACAGAAATAAGTCAGGAAACATACATCAACAAATAAATGGAGAAATAAATCGGAAATGATGGAGACTGCATATGAAGGTGAACACATTCCGTAGGGGGAGTGAGTGGGCACAGACGGGATGCGCAGGTATAGCAAGGCCTCTGTCCCGCGTGTGCCTGGTTCCTTCCAAAGAGACGAAGGCGTGGACTCTGCGGACAGACCGGCTGCAGTCCATGGTCCACCGTGTGGGGGCAGATGCAGGGGGGCGCACCCCCCACATCAAGAGGGCCAGGAGCCCAGCACGGGAAAGTGGGAAGTCCTTTGTGCGGGAGCTTAGGCATCTCGAATCTTCCCTCCGTTCCAGGGGCCACGCCTACTCTGGCCAGTGACCTGCTCCCAGGTGTGACAGGCAGGCAGGTACCTTCCCTGTTTCCCCCGGGCCGTGCTGGGCACGCATCTCAGCTGCTGCTCCCGCAAAGCTGCACCAACGGCCTGTAGAACCCGGCCTTCCCCTTGTCCTTTCCAGGCGCTCGTCACCGGGCCCCTTACAGCGGCACCACTGTGTGACCAGAAGAACCTGCAGCTGCCCTGAGACGGTCTCTGGAAACGTCCGAGGGGACTTGCATGTATTTTCCCGCCTGTGAAAGGACTTGAGCCCCGTCGGGTGTGGCTCAGCGGTTGAGCGCTGACCTAGGATCCAGGCGATCGGGGTTTGATTCCCGGTCAGGGCACAGGCCCGGGTTGCGGGTTCGATCAATGACTCTCTCATCATTGATGTTTCTCTCTCTCTCTCCCTCTCCTTTCCTCTCTCTGAAATCAATAAAGATATATTAAAAAAAAAGGACTTGCAATGGAACGTATTAGCATAAAGACCATCGTGCTCAATACGAAGCTGAGAAGACGACTCTTATTTTTCCCTGTCATGTCTCTGTGCACCGTGCTGTGTAATCAGCCCTTTCAGAGAATTTTTCCTATCATCTGTGTCTGCGTGAACATTCAAAGCAAGGCTTGAATCAGTATTTAAAAGCTCAGACCATCTGACAAGCTGTAGCTCTGCCTGACATGTGGTTCCTCCTCCCTCCCTCCCCCCTCCCTCCCTCCCTCCCCCTCCCTGCCTCTCTGTCTGTCTTTCTCTCTCTCTCCCTCTTTCTGTTCTTATTTATTTATTTTTATAGGCTTGTTATTTGCAATATCCAACGTGGTATGTAAGGTCAGGCTTACCTGAGATTTCTAAATTGTGAAACTTTAGTTTAAATGAATGGGGGGGGGGGGGCGGAATTCATCCTTCAACTGAGGTATAAGCTGTGTCCATTGTCATTAAAGCAGCACTAAGGCTTTGTTCAGAGAGGAAGACATGCTAACATGACCCGCCTTGTGGCTGTGTTAAGCACTGACTGACTCATTCTTCTATGGGGGTGAGTGTAGAACTAGAAAGACCAAAATTCAGATCCCAGTTCCTTCATTCACCAGCTGTGCCACCTCTGGAAAGTTGCTCAGCCTTTGAAAGCCAGATTAACCCGTGTCTCCTAGAAAGGCAAGGAAACCTTCCCAACTACCAGCACCGAAGGGCAGGCCAGCTCTCCTGCTGCATGTGGCACCTGGGCTTGAGTTTCCTCATTACTTGTCACACGTCACGCAGGATTGAGATGTTTGACCCGTCTTGTGCTATTGCGCTGTAAACATCATGTGACAGGGAGTTATCTCTTTTGCCTACAGCAGGTTCCTATACATGTAAAAATGCTGAATAAATACTTGTACAATAAAAAATGAAAGAAAGTAAGGGTAGTGACACTTAACTTCAGCAAGACTTGTGAAGACCGTGGTCGTTCTGTGAGTCGACTGCATTAGACGACTGTGCAACTCCAAAGGATGTTATGCTACTTTTATAATTTAAAAAATTCAGGTGTTTGTGATGATTTTAAGTCTCTTTGAGAAGTCAATTTATGGAAGTCAATTTCTGACCTAGACTTTACACCAGCAGCAAAAAAAGGTTCTTTTTTGGTCAGAACTTAGGAAGAAACCAACTAAGACACTTTATTTTTGAGCTAGTGTTGGATCTGTGTCTGAAACATTTGAGGAAAGCTCAGTTTTTGCACATTGCTCGTGTCTGCCTGTCCCGTGTGCTGCATACTTGGTTCATGTAATCGGGTTTCCACGTGTCCTTTGCTCGAGGTCTGACCCAGGGGCCTAGACCACGGGTCTGCGGATTGTTTTCCCATGTCTCACAGTTGATGCTACCCCTGAGGTCATCAACTTGTTAGTTAATCTGTGACTCTGTTTCCTTGTCTGTATTTTGAGCCTTGTATCACAAAGATGACTATTTATTAGAGGAATATGTAGATATTTTCTTGGTTTATATAATAAAATGTTTTTAAAGATAAGATGAAGTGTTAAGGAAAGAGCCAGCTCCAAATGAGGGTGAATTAGGAGAAATGAGAGGGACTTACAATGAGTTTAGGGTTACGGAGTATTGTCTTCTAGCTAACACAGGAAAATAGGGATATAAGTTATAAACATTTCTTAGACATCCGAAAGGGAAATTGTGATTAACATGTATTATCATATCTGTAAGCTAGCCATTGAACTCATATTTTTATTTTTTTATTTTTATTTTTTAAAAATATATCTTTATTGATTTCAGAGACAGGAAAGGAGAGGGAGAGAGAGAGATAGAAACATCAATGATGAGAGAGTCATTGATCAGCTGCAGCCCGCAACCCAGGCATGTGCCCTGACCGGGAATCGAACCCTGATCACCTGGATCCTAGGTCGAAACTTAACCGCTGAGCCACGCCCGGCCGGGCAGAACTCATATTTTTAAATAAACGACTAAAAAGAGAGAGAGGGAAATACAATGTGATAGAATGAAAAGAATACTGGATGAGGCATCTTCTCACCTCATCTTATAGGTCTTCAAGGAGACCCACAAAGAGAGTGTTGTCGTTCTCAAGGCTCACGTAGAATATTTTAGAATTCATACTGCTAGTCTACAACAAGGTCAACAGTTTCTCTTTTCTCATTTCTCACTAGTTTACAGACACAGGTTGTTCAAAATATTTTTAGTTCAAATGAGATCAAGACTTTAAAAAACAATTCTAAACACAACAATCAGCCACAGCAACTCAGCTGTGCTCAAATGGGGAGAGGACATGGGCAATTCGTCTTCATGGAGACAGAGTTTCCCCCTGGGGAGATGAGAAGCTCTGGAGATGATGGTGGCGATGGCTGCAGAACAGTGTGAAAGTTCTGCCACATGACCGGACTCTTAGCCAGGATGTCAAGGGTACTTTCTGTGTCCTATGTATTTGACCACAATGGAAGAATTCACCTCCGTTCTGACAGGTGGCTGCCGTAGGAAGCCTCGTGCATGTTTCTCTGCACGAGTCCATATGGCTAGGATTTGAGGTGGCTCTTGTATATTTAAAAAATCTGTATATATTGCTGTTGTCTTCTGTTGGTAACAATTTATTGTGGAAAAGTCTTTTATTTATTTATTTATTTATTTTTATTGTTCAAAGTATTACAGACGTTCCCATTTTTCCCCATTGATCCCTTCCCCCACTGCACCTGCTCCCCACCCCAGGCCTTCACCACACTATTGTCTGTGTCCATGGGTTATGCATTTATGCATATAGATTCTTTGGTTAATCTTTCCCCACCTTCCCTCTGAGATTTGTCAGTCTGATCCATGCTTCCATGTCACTGAATCTGTTTTATTCATCAGTTTATTATGTTCTTTAGATTCCACATATAAGTGAGAGACACATGAGAAAATGCTCAATGTCGCTAATCATCAGGGATGCAAATTAAAACCACAATGAGGTGTCACCTCACACCTGTCAGAATGGCTCCATCAACAAATCAACGAACTACAAGTGCTGGCGAGGGTGTGGGGAAAGGGGAGCCCTGGTGCACTGCTGGGGGGAATGCAGACAGGGGCAACTACCATGGAAAACAGTATGGAGGCTCCTCAAAAAATTAAAAATGGAGCTGCCTTTTGACCCAGCGATCCCACTTCTAGGAATATATCCTAAGAAACCCGAAACACTAATCAGAAAGAATCTATATACCCCTATGTTCACAGCAGCACAATTCACAATAGCCAAGATCTGGAAACAGCCCCAGCACCCATCAGCAGATGAGTGGATAAAAAGCGGTGGGACATTCACACCATGGAATACTATGCAGCTGTAAAGAAGAGGGATCTCGTACCCTTCGGGACAGTGCGGAGAGTATTATGCTAAGCAAAATAAGCCAGTCAGAGAAAGGCAAATATCACATGATCTCACTTATATGTGGAATCTAAAGAAAAAGTCTGTTTTAGACAGTGGATCCCTATTGGAATTGACTGCTCGGCTGCAGTTTCCAGAATAAGGAGTCTTGGCAGCTTTTCCATTCGTCCTGCCCAGTGAGCATCTTTTTCCTTCCCTTTCACTCTCCTTCACTCTCCCCTTCATGTGCGTGGGGAAGAGAAGGCTGTGGCCTGGGGCTGGTTGTTGAGGATGCTGAAGACACTCTTGGGGAACAGAGCGACAGGCAAGGGCTGCCACATCCAGAGCTTCAGATGAGGCATCGCTGACGCGGGTTCTCAGACTTGCTTGGTCCTTCACGGGCCCTGGCCCTGGCTTTCCCCAAGTCTCAGTTTTTTCCAACATAAAATGGGGGAAATAGCATTTTCCCTGTTTTGTTTACAAATGGGTTAATGCATGTAAATATGTTCTGTAGATTGTAAAGTGCTCTAAGAATTTAGAGTGGCTTTATTTAAACTTCTTCCACTTTGAATGGTTTGATTGATTGGCGACCTCTGTGTATAAGACAAAGGAAACATGTTAATGAAGAGCTTGCTCCCCCCTGTCTGGAGGGTGGGCCGGGCTAGGTTGGTGGAAGCTGGACGCTGGATGCCCGGCTCTGTGGCTTTCCTGTGGCTTCCTCCTCTAGTCCCTGCCCCGAGTAAGCCGACCTCTCACTAACCCTTGGACATGTGAATATATTCCGAAGACATGGGTTTCCAACTTATTTAAATTATACTTACCTATGGGTTCAGCTCAGTTAACTAGAGAAAATAAATGCAGATGATCACAGAATTGAGAAGGCTAAATATTCTTTCATGAGAAACCATGAGAAAGTGGAATGCCGCACAAGAATTCTCTTTCTCCTACACGGTTGCTTTTGTGATGATTTAGAGTGTGATATGGACCATGCTCCTGACCCATTTCTTCAGCTGTATGTGCAGTATATTCTGTAATGCAGGGAAATTAGGATGTGAGGTATTTCTGATTAAAGGGAAGGAATACAGCTGTGCGTGTGCATGTGCGCGTGTGTGCACGCGTGTGTGTGTGTTTCTCTGTGTCTCTGCGTGCTTGCTTAGAGATGGAGACCGAGAAAGGATCCTTCTTCTGTTAGGCTCTAGGAAAGGTTTATTCCCCCTTGAGAAAGACCCTGTTTATGTTCTCACTACACCTTTTGTGCAGCCTTGAGGCCGGGGTTGTGCCCTGTCACTGGGGAGGCTGAAGTACACATGCTAATTCTCGCCAGCCACTGGGATTTGCATCCAAATCAGCTGCAGAGCCCAGGGGAACTGCTCGGCCTGCCCTCCTTACCTAGAATCTCTTCCTTCCCCCTCCCCAGCAATGGCCCTCAAAACAGTCTCTTTCAGGAGACCCCCATTTAAAACCAGCAGTTCTGGTGAGCTAAGATCAGAACAATAAACGACAAGGGCATCAATAGATTCTTTTGTTGAATTCTGGTGTTTTTCTCCCATTCCTTTAGGGGCCTCACGGCTCTGAAGAAAGATAATTACTTAAAACATATCTTTGGGGCTTAAAGGTTCATACTCATTTGTTTGAAAACCAGATAATTCCAGAGCCTTTTAAATCTGAAAGGTAGGAGCCTACAGGTCCTCTCTTAACAATCACCTTTCACAGATTAGCCCTGAGAATGGTGTAATTGCACGCTTTCGGGGCACTCTGAGATCAGATTAGCCAGACACTCAGTGAGGAGAAGACCGGAAAACGCATTTTGCAGGGTATGTGACAGGGTTCGAAGCCACTCCTGCCGCATAAAGAGGGACAGGGATCTGGGCTTTCCCACTCCGGCGGCGAGGGGGGGATTCTGGGGTGGTGGTCTGCTGCAAGCCGGAGGACACCCCTCCATCTGCTCACAGCCCAGCCTGCTCCCACTTTAAAGCCCAGAATTCAATACAAACCTCGATTCCTTTCCCCCCATTTAAATGCAAAGCAAGGCTTAGGAATCATAGAGCCTCTGCTTCTGGGATTCGGACCAGGTTTCCCCCCAAAATTCTCAGGCTGTTTGCTTGAATACCTGCTCGGAGCCGCACGACGGGCAGCTTTGGAAGAAGAATCGGTCGCCTTCACGGAAGAGTAATTTGAATGAAATTACACTTGACAGCCTGTCTCCGAGCACAGAGGCGCGAGGGAGCCTCAGCTGAGCTCCCGGGACTTGCCCGAGCCGCTGCTGTGGGAGCCTCCCTCCCGGGGAAGGAAAGTCGCCCGTTTTCCAGCGTCTAGTTGAGCTTTTGATTAATTCTGTGCAGCAGATCCTGCCGAAGAAAGGTAGCCATGGAGGAGAACATGGAAGAGGGGCAGACACAGAAAGGTACTGTGCTGAGGGGTTATTTGGGCTCCGTCATTATTTTGCGGTTTCCTCGTTTGCTTTAGGCTCTTGCCAGGAGGGCTCGTGAACGTCTCCCCCGGGAAGGCATTTTTGTTCCCCCTTCGCCGGTGTCTCACGTGCAGCCCTGGCTGGCAGGAATGTTGCCATTTTTTGCGAACCTTTCAGATATCAGTCAGGTATTAGTGCTAAGAGCATTGCAGCGCCATCGGTATTGTCTCGAGCCAGTCCTTAGACCATCCTTGCTAGCCTGGGTTTGTGTCATGTTTCCGCGCTCGTCGAGCTGGGCCAAGGGTTTGATTCCTGGTGTGAGCACAACGCAGCCTTCGGAGCAAGTCGTAGTTAAAAATCGGATGATGTAACCGTCATTGGTACCTGTGAGGGGACATCTCCTAGAACAAAGACCAAGAGTGTATTTATCACCGTTTGGTTGGAGCATCTATTTTTAAAACAATTTTTATCTTTTTGCATGGATGCAGTTAAAACATAGGTGAAGCAAAGGTTCATCAGTTTTCAGAGGGCTCTGATGTGGGGTTTTGCTTCCTCTCGGGCTGGCTGTCAGCCCTTAACACACGTCAAGGGTACTTTCTCATGCTTTGTTACGCCTGTGTAGGTCCATCTAGATACGTTAGAGTGAAACTGTCATTTTTGTAGGTTAGAAATGGGCAAGTATTGGCAATTTCAAGTGATTCAAACACTCTTGAATGTACATGTGTCAGGTGGTGGCTTCGGGGGGATGGTGGCTTTGGCCCCCGAGGCGGCAGCGCTTCCCTTCTGCCTGCTGCCAGGCTTACGTAACGGGCAGAGAACGCTCCGTGTTCTTAGAACGCAGCAGGGACACAGGTAACGCTGCAGGGAGGCGACATTCACGAGCGGTGTTGGAAAGACCCCGCTATCAGATTGGATTTCGAAGGCATATAAGTGCATTATTTTTAAAATGCTGTATTTTACATGAGAAAATAGGTAGTTTGGAAGCATATGTAGTTTTTTCATTATTCTGAGGCATTCAGCTTTGCTGGGTCTCTTAACACACACACTCAAACACACATACACACTCACATACACACACACACACTCACATACACACACTCACACACACTCACATACACTCACATACACACTCATATACACACACACTCACACACACACTCATATACACACACACTCACATACACACTCATATACACACACACTCACATACACTCACATACACACACACACACACATATACTCACACACACTCACATATACTCACTTATACTCACACACACATACACTCACATGTACTCACATACACACACATACACTCACACACACACATGCACTCACATACACACACATACACACACTCACATACACTCACATACACACACACACTCACACATACACTCACATATACTCACACACATTCACATATGCTTACACACACACTCACATACACTCACATGCACTCACATACACACACATACACTCACATACACTCACATACACACACTCACATACACTCACATGCACTCACATACACACACACTCACATGCACTCACATACACACACACTCACATACACTCACATGCACTCACATACACACACACTCACATACACTCACATGCACTCACACACACACTCACATACACTCACATACACTCACGCACTCACATACACTCACATACACACACACTCACATACACTCACATGCACTCACATACACACACACTCACATACACTCACATATACACACACACTCACATACACTCACATACACTCACATACACACACACTCACATGCACTCACATACACACACACACTCACATACACTCACATACACTCACACACTCACATACACTCACATACACTCACACTCAGAGCCCATACGATAAACACATAAAGGTTTTACACAAGCAATTGAGGGAGCTAATAAATAAGCCAATGTTTACATTTTAGTCATTAGCAGACTTGTTAAGGATAATCTGTAATAGAAACAAAATAATCTACAGAGATGTCACGTGATCTATTTGTTAAATTTTTTTTTAAAAAAAAACCTCAACTACCTTTATTATATGAACAGATAGCTCAAGTGTTCATCAGTGATTTGAAATGACAAGTTTTCATGGCAATTTCCATCCTTAAACGGCATCTCCATTGACTGTTTTACTCTAGGAATAAAATAGTTTAATATCTTTTTTTTATGGCACGTAATGAGATTGCTTTTTGGCTGGTCAGCTTCTTTAAGGAAAGGTAAGCTGATCATTTTCAATAGAGACGATATTCATTAAGCTAAAGAAAACCTTGAGATGAATCCTGGACGTGGTAACAGGTTGATGCGCCTGAGCCAGCCTCGGTAGCTGCCGGAATGGAGGAAAGTGATGTAATTAGTTGTGATGTTTTTTTCCCAGGGAACACTGAAAATCTTTCCTCCGTGGGGGTGGCGACAGCAGTGATGTGATGGGGAGACTCTGTCGCAGTGGGGTTTTTATGCTGGAGATGTGCGAACTTGCATCAGGAACAGCAGTGGGAAGCAATGTGTTAAAAATTAAAGAGCAAAGTTGTATAACGTATATAAAAATATGTAGCTAAAATATCCACGATTAAGCTTTTTTCTCATAATTGAGCAGGAGGTGACTTCCCTTCAGTCCTGTCTCCTGTTCCCCTGGACTGTGCCGTGACGCCTTGCCTCTGTCAGGTTGCGGTTAGAGAGTAGTGTTTGCATATTAACGCTCCCTCTACACCTGGATGGGATCGAAGCTGGAGGAGCCACCTGACAAGCAGGTGGGCTCGTCAAAGGGTTGTCAGGAGTTTGGGGGAACAGGTTGGACGGCCCATCTGCTTTCAGGGGGAGCAGCACCTGGCATTCTCTCACCTCCTGTTTTTTTTTAAACTGCGTAGCGTTTTCTTAAATACTAGTTCAGAGACCACACGATTTTCTTCCGTCTGAAAGATGCTTTCCTCTCCCTTTTCACAATTTAAACCTGTTCTTCCTTGTTACAAATTAGAAGGACTTAAATTCACGTCAGTACTTACCCAGGTCACCTTTCAGATTCAACTAGAATGTAAAATGGAAGCTGAGAGTTTCATAAACACACTCAAAAATAATATAGTTGTTGCTTAAGAACTTGAAAAGGTCTTTCATAAGAAATACATTTCTCTTCATGATGAGATCTCCCTTCCCCATTTAATCTGTAAAGGGGAATTGATAGCAGTCCCAGTGTTTATCCTAATTTAAGTCTGTGTGTTCAGCCTGGGAGAGAGGATAATTTACACACGAGGGTGACTTCACAGCCACTCTGCCATGAGCCCATGCCTTGGTGTGACACTGACCTGGGGTCATTCGTCTGCCTCTCCATTCCTTTCTGCCACCCTCCCCAGAGGCGAGGACCTATCTGGTCATGCTGAGTGGGAGCCTAGTCTTTAAGGAGCATGTTCTTGGTAAAACATGTTCACTAAGCGAAAGCCAGTTACTTTATCTGCTGTTCCACCGAAGCCACCGTGTTCTGGTTTGGAGGGAAAGAGAAAATGAAAAACAAAGAAAAGTAGCTGTTTTGAGCTTGGCCCTTCATAAACCCAGCATCACTCTCATCAGAAGTTGAGACCTGTGGTCACCAAATCATGACAACAAGGGTTTCAGTTACCATAGCAGGGCTGAGCCAAGTGCATGAAAAGATTTTTTAAAAGATGTGAAAAGTGTACATGTATGAGTTGGGGACATGCGACTATGTCTGGAACATTTTGCCGGATCCTGTGGGAAAAGGTACAATGATTGAAGGGTGTCTGATTGTTAGTGGGTTAGGGAATGCCTGTTCCGATGGCCGGGGAGGTGGCTGACAGCCGCAGATAAAACCTCAATGAAAGCATTACTGGATTAGGAGGAGGTCACCAGGTAGGCGGGTGCCTCAGTGAGCAGGAGAAGCGATGAAATTACATAGAGGTAAAGAAGAAAGCAACGAACTGGAAGAGCCAGCAGTTGGAATCTTGATAAATTGGCTATGCCAGAAACCTCGCTGACTTAATTTTTGAATGTCCTCAAACAAGGCTCAGAATTCCATGTTGCGTGTAGAAATGTTTGATCAGCTGAAAGATTATGGCCAAGGTGTTACTCCTCACGTTTCTCCCGCGTGGTTAACCAGCAGCATATGAACTCATGCTTTCCACTTCTCAGGCTGAGCAAAATCAACCACTGACCACTTCTCCACCACCGTTCCCCAGGACAATCAAGCTTCCTTGGTGACCCTCCAGGGCCGGTCACTGGAGGAAGTAGAAGGTCACACTTGGTGTGAACCAGGCCAGCTTCTCCATCTCAACACCCATCACATGGCCACTGATTCATGGTCATCGTTCATCCTTAGAGCAACACCACTAACATAAGTGTCATGTCAGCATGTGCTTAACTTAATAAGCCAGCAGGAATATGTAGATGGAAGGACATTCAATCTTAATGTCTATCTCATGTTGACAATACCGTACAATTATATTTGAATGTCTGCTCATAATTATATATTTTACATTTTACATTCTACATTTATACACACATGTCACTATAAAGGAGCCTATTCACAAAAGCATATTTATGGGCTGACTGAAAGTCTTTTTGAAATACATTTTCACCAGGGTTATTTTTGCCTTGAAAGAAGACTTTGGCTCCCAGCCCTTCCTTAGCCAGATGTCATCCCTGAGGGAGAGACACCACTACAATAAATGAAAGGGGAGGTGCTTTGGCTCTGTGACAGCAGATGATATTGGTCAACCTAAATTGCCCAGTAGTTCCAGTGCCAGACAGTGCTGCCTAAGGACTTTACAGAAGCGAACTCACTGACTTTTCACAATGACCTTAAGTGGTCCTAATACTGAGGAAGCTAAAAATCAAATAGCTTAATTAACTTGACCAAAATCACAAAGTAACAAGTGTCAGAGCCAGGGTTCCATGCAGGGTCTGACTTTTAACCATCCCCTGCGCTTTGGTGGACGTGAGTAACGGCCGGCCTGCCACACCCCTTCTCAGGGGCTCTGCTTCAGGCACATGTCTGCTGCCTGAGTCAGCTCCTCCGTGACTCATGGCTGTGCCCTTTATCGCCAGCTCCGGCTTGTTGGCCAGATGTGCACAGCTTTGCCAATGGCAGCCGATCCCCAGGTGCCCCTGTGATCTATGGCCTGTAAATCTTGACTCCAAAAGATGAGCTGGGTCAATGGGGCTCCTCTCTTGGGAGCTGGGCAAAGATGCTTCCTGGTAGCCCCGACGATCTTCTTATCCCTCCATTTATTCTTATAGTGGCTGTGCCGCCCTTCTCTGGGTAATCTTTGTTCTTTGCAACTGGAAGACCTCCCATGAAAGACCTCTCAGTGCCCAGACTCTGTTAGGAGTCTTATGTAAAGAGGCTTCATGTTAAGAACTTATCCCTGGGTTTTACCTGCTAAGTGGCAGTGAACCAAATGTATAGTTATTGTGAACTTGGATCTCAACTTGACACTGCTCTTTAACACATCCCAGGTGATCCCTAGACTTGAATAATTAGTTCACCCTAAAGCCACTACCTACCAGCAAGTATTGGTAGTAAAATATGTGTTTTGAGAACCACTGCAAAGAAGTGAAAGAACCAAAATTAGTCAAAGTGCCTGCTTTTTTAACAGAATTATAAACTTTGGTGGCATGCTGTTGAAATCCATAGAGCAGTGGGTAGGAAAGTAACAACATCAAAACCCCTCGAACAATCATTGAAATGGCAGAATTCGCCTCTTTTTGCTTCTTGGGTGTTGGCTCCTTGCAGACTTGTGAAAAGGGGGACTTGTCTTGTTTGTCTAGCTCCGTGTGGACGAATGTCACCCCAACCAATATTGTCAGCTGCCACCTCAGCACTTGGCTAACAAAGCTGGAAGAAACAGAGATTCAGAGTGTATAGAGCCTTTAGGAGAAGTCGGTCCTCGATCCGACAGCTGTGTTTTTACCAGCATTCAGTGCTGGAGTCTGAGTAATTCACTCATGTTGTCATCCAGGGTAGTTCTGATGCCTGCCAGTGGGGAAAATTAGGTGTATTTTTCTATAAAATTTAATAGAAATTCCCGGGACTTCTGCATTGCTCTGGTTATTATGACTTTTGTGGTTTAGATACAATGATTTAGAATTTCGTCATCTTGTATTTTCATTGGATCAGTTGCTAATTATGCTTTTATAACGTGGGTGCTATTTTTCTCAAAAATCCAAAATGCTTAATACGCATGTTCTACCATCTTGTCAGGATAAAGGATATATGGTGTTGTTTTTTATAAACAATATCATTAAAATGAGCCCATACACCTTTTAGAAAGTGCTTGATGTAGTTGCTTCATTAACCCTTGAATTGACAATCTTCAGCATTCAGGGAGACCGAGCGAGAGGCTCGGTGCTACAGGCCGAGATGGTGCAGAACGTGCTTGGGGTGATGAGCGCAAGATGGCCCTTAGAGGTCAGTTATTCTTTCATTGATCCACGAGGGCCTGGCACACGTGGGGTTCGTCAAATGCAGGAAATAACGCCCCGTGTGTCAGTTTGGGCCTCGTTTTCCTCGGTACACCCCCCCCCCACACAAAAGGTCTGAGTTTTCTTTCCCCCACCCGAGGGAGGCTGCCTGGCCGGCCGAGCCCCGTGGGCGGCACCCACGCCACCGGGTGGCACAGCTGTGGGCTCGCCAACGCTGTGGAGGTGATCCGTGTTTCCCGTGCGTGCTCTAGCCACGCCGCGACCATTGTCTCAGATGCTCTTCATCTGGAGGAGACTTCCTTCTCTGTGCAAATAAGAGGAAGAAAAACAGAAGAGAAGCGACTGCTTTCTCTCCGCCGAGGGAGGGTGAGCTGTGGGCCCGCCGAGGGGGCAGCCCCAGGCCCGTTTGCGGAGCGCAGGGGGAAGCCGCGCAGCGAGAGGCCGGACGGGGGCGCCGGCTTTCGGGGGCCCGGGCGGTCAGCGGCGGGACAGGGTGCCCTGTGGGGCCAGCACGCTCCCCAGGAAGGACGGGCATTTTGATGCGGTTCACTTGCCTTAATGGTTTTGGACTTAACTTTCCGTTGTGGAAAATAGTAACCATTTACTATAGTAACCTCCCTCTACAGGAGAGCAGCTCGGTGGCCTGGGTCCCTGAGAAGCATGCTGGGAACACAGGAATGTTCGCCGGCCCGGCATGGCAGGCTGGCTTTGTCTTTATTCTCTAATAAAAACGAAAACATTGAAATTTTTGGCTAATTATTATTTTCTACTAATTAATAATAGAAATTTCAATGTTTTGGCCTAATGCAATTTATTTCCCCCATTAGAAGGGTTCTTTGAATTAATGAATTAGCTATTCTTAATAAAATAAAGTCTAGAAGAAAAACTTTATAATTGTTTATATTTTTTATCGTTACTTGATGAGAAAAAGTTCTAGTAAAAATTCAAATAACTTGGTCAAATCCCTTTCCCCCAAACTTAGCCATTTCTTGTCAGTTTTTGAGATGCCTCGCCATATCACCTTTCCTGTATTAGTGGGTATTGATTTTCATTTTTAGTCTGTACAGTATCAGTTTTGCCCTTCAATTTAGTGACTGCATTTCTGAACCATAGCTAATTGCCTTTACTAACATGATTTATTTTTCATGGAAAATAGTAAATACAGGGTGGGGCAAACATATGTTTACAGATTTTTGTATGGAAAATAATACAGTAATTAATAAATAGTAATATAAGAATAAACTGTGTTTCATGTACTCACAACTGTAAACCTACTTTTCCCAAACCCTGTATAATAGCTAATAGTTAAAAATTCAGGCACTGTCCCAAGCATTTCATATTGAGTATCTAGTGTCATTTATGTTAATATTAATTAATAAGTATTGACTACAGTTTTCTGATAAATTTCAAATGTTCTTTGACTTTATGGATACACTACTTAGTCAGTGGCTATTTAGTGACTAAAATCTATGGGCGACTAGAGGACAACCTCACACAATTGTCCAGACAACACAGGGCATTTTAATTTAATGGAATGAGATGGTCTTCATTTCAGTTCTGAGAAAAAAATGTTTGTTTTTTTAAATTATTTTTAAAAATAATTTAATAATTATTTTTATTATTTCCTAGTTAGAAAATATTTTTTTCCCCACAATAGTAACATTCAATTTCAGATTTTGGATTTCTAGACCTAAATTTCTTTTCAGTGGTAGTAAAGAATTGTATTTATTCTTGATAAAACACTTTTAAGTATTTTCCAATTTAGAATTGATTTTTTTTTTAATTTTTTTTTATAATCTTTACTGATTTCAGAGAGAGGGCAGCAGAGGGAGAGAGAGATAGAAACACCAATGATGAGAGAGTCAATGGGGATGGAGCCCGCAACCCGGGCCTGTGCCCTGACCGGGAATCAAACCTCGATCTCCTGGATCCTAGGTCAATGCTCAACTGCTGAGCCACGCCCGGCCGGGCTAGAATTGATTTTTAAAATATAGGGTTGAGGTTTGTTTGAGCAACGGAAGTCTTAGATATGACATTGACTATGTTTTGTCCATTGAACCCAACCTTAGGCTCTGGAAAGTTCTGACTGTCTGAAGTAGAGCCCATATGTCACCAAACCCAGATTGATTTAATGGTTTATTACACTTCAGAGAGATTTATGGTGGCTTGTCATCAGATCTTTAAAAGTTCTCATTCCTTTACAGTAAAAGATGACTTTGAACGCTACTCATAGAATAACTGCACTTGAAACATGTAAGTCTTTTTCCCAGCCCCCACAGCAGCAAGTTGTCATTAAGCCATAAGGTCTGGAATTCGGAAACCACACGCTCCCGTCGGTTCCCAGCCTTAAACGCGGGGCAGCCGGCCGGCCTTGTGGCCACCTGCGGGTTCCCGGGTGACACGGCTTCTGCTTCAGCCCCGCCCCGTCCAGCCCCGCTCACCTTGTACGCAACGTAACCTGCGTTTCTCACTCCAGTTCTCTCAAGACCCATTTTAAAAATCCGTTTTCTCTACTGTTATCCTTGGATTTGGTGGATTCAGTGTGAGAGGTGGCTGGAATAGCGAGCTGGCGACAGTGCCGTCGTAACGCCTGCCACATAGTAGGAGCTTAGAAAACTCGGATTCCTCCTCCGCGCCTCCTGTCCTCGCCTCCTCGCCGCGTAACCCACTGTGACCCTCTGAAAATAACGGCGCGAGTTTCCCTGAGGCAGAGGCAGAGCTGAGCATCACTGACGCTGCGGGGCTCACCACCTCCGAACTGTTTCACAGATTGTTTGTTTAGCATTTGAATGTATACGTTGTGCCCCGTCTCCTTTTTTTAAAGTATAACGCCCTTGCGGGTGTGGGTTTTACCTTTTGCTCTTGAACCCAACCTGCCAGGTGCTCCGAATACCATTATATCTGATGACAGTAGTGATGATGGTGATGGTGATGATGACAATGACAGTGATGGTGATGGTGGAGACCAGGGGAAGGCGGCAGGAGGAAGGAAAGCGTGTGGTCCACCATACAGGCTAAAGGACGGACAGAAGCCCTTTTCCAGACCAAGAAGACCTCGCAGTGCAGCTAAACCTAGCTTGGAAAAATGCCGCCATTGCTCCATTTTATGTCATTAGATTTGAATTTTAAATAATTTTTAAAAATGTTTTGACCTGAAATACATTCAGTAGTTTGATAGCAACCTTCATGAGAATCAGTAGATTTTTGTTTTTATTATCAAGGCGCCCACATACTTTTCACATTCCAGTTCTAACAATGGAATGAAACACACTGAGCAGTCACGTTCAGCAGGTGAAAATTATAGCTTTCGGTGATTTATAAGAAACAGATAAAGGAAATGTAGCACTGCGGCTGATAAAGTTGCCGACACCGGGCTCCCTGTGTTTATTAGTGTTGTTCAAAGAAAACAAAATTACAGGAGAAATGACAGTTTGAAAGTATTGAGGACAATTTAATAAGATAAGGCCTATCAGAGGCTGTATCTAGTCAGTCCGTTTTCAAGATCATAAATTCGAAGAACAGCATGCCGTTGAGTAACAAATTTCCTGTACCTTCATTTATGCTTTCAGGTTCCCTATTTTTTTTTATCAGAATATAGCCTTTAACAATTGCCTGATGCTGTGGTTGTGTTCAGAGCACCACCTGAAAACAGGGCACTTGGCACCAGGCGATGGTGGGTGAGGGGCGTTACCAGGCAGCACCCCCCTGCAGCTTGCGGTTCTCATTGTTGATACACTGATGATTAATTTGTGCTTTGGGAGAAATGTGTGATACCATTATTTGGTGAAATTGAGAGTGAATGTCTAAAGTAATGCCGTGTTTATATGCCAATAATATGGCCAAGCCAAAAAGCATAACCCTGAGGAAAGATAATTTTATTTACTTGTTTGTTTATTATTTTTGTGGTTTATTGCAACACTGGATAAAAATGTAATCATCATAGAGGTGGCAAACAGGTTGCTGACACGGATCTCACACCACCACGGAGTGAGGACATATGTGGGTCTTTCATAATGATGTCTGGGAACAGCATCTGCCTATGAAGTGTGGCTGCCACTGCTATATGAATATTAAAAATAGTTGGCCCATTGTTTCTGATCAATTGGAAGGGAATTTTGCATCACAGTCTCAGCTGTATTATCATTATAATCTCTGGCCTCTACTCAAGTATTTTCTTTCAAGTTCAGCAGGGATACAAAAGCAACATCATTATCAACTAATGGTGCTGAGGTCCCTTCTGGCAGCTGGGTTCCCCATGTCATTGTCCCTCCAAACATTGCATAATTTTTAAAATATTAAAAAATACAGGATGTATTTTTTCACCTAATATGCTCTATTCTGTTCCATCTGTATCAGGTTCCTGACACATCTCCTTATTTATCGACATATGTTCATTTCACTTCAGCCTTTAGGTATTAAAAGAAAGTTTTAAAAATGCCTACAGAGTGATTTGTGACTCATTTGACTATATTGTAGATGTATTACATTGAAATGGGTCAAATTGCTAATTTTAGACCCTTTTGATCCACAAAAATTGGCACTTTAATATATCCACACTGTCAGTGTGCTGCATTTATGGAAATTTTTAATGTGTCCATTGTTCGTATGTTGAAATGGATAATATATGAGATGACATATTAAGATTTGCATAGTGTATTTACATGGAGTATATAGCAAGCTTATCAAACATTCTTTCTCCAAAATCTTTGTGAGCTAATTAATTTGTGGTGTTATTTTCCCTTTTAACAAAAATTGACCAACTGTTTGGAGACTCTGTTGTTCGGTGCCTTGATATATAATGACAGAGCTAACTCGTTCTGTGAGCTGGTAGGAGTTTGGTGCTTTGCGGGCTTGTTGAGACGGTCCTGAGTTAGAGTCCCATTGACTGCCTGTCTCCTGAACAGCAGGCCTCTCCCCTGGGGAGGGGAACGTCTGCTTTGTTTTCCCCTGGTTAAGGTGTGGCTCCAGCAATCACTTCCTTACACGTGGCACGACTCCGTGGGATCTCATCCCCCACAAGCTGACACTGCGATTCTGTCACGAGTGGGGTTATTGATCATCTAAGATGAGTTTACAGGCTTCGTGCGGCTGGGGGAGGGCAAATAATTACTTTCCATTTCAATGCTGAGTGGAACCCAGACAGTAAGTTGAATTCTTGTTGTTTCTGGTTATTCTGAAGTTTTATTGTGCAAGAAACAGCAGCCTGTGTTGAAAGGGCCTTATTATGACCCATGTTTTAGAAATACGGCGAAGCGGTACTTCAGGTTTCGGAGTGGACAGTGGAGTGCCCTTTATTTTATGTAGATGCGCAGTTTTACCTGTGAGTTTTTAAGTTGGGTGTGGGGGAAATGGGGGAATGAATGGGGAAAGAACTGGATGTACCTGATCTTGCTGTAGGATGGACCTTCTTGCTTCAGACCCGATTTGGCCCAGAGGGTAGAGAGTCTCATCCTAATTCAGATGATTTCTACTCAGTACAACTGATGTGACGCTCACGTTATGGAAAATGGACTTACACATGGTTAGCGTACCTTGATTAAGTAAAAACAATTTACTTCTCTAACCCAGATTTGGGGACATGCCTAATTTTATTTTTTTATATTTTGTGTCTATTTTTAGTTATTTATGTTCCCATTTTTTAAAATCTAAATAAGATTCCTCTTTAATTTCTGTGACAGTGTTGAATCACCCATCACAAGTTATGCAGTTATTGGAATTATTTAATGACTTCCTGACCACTTAGAAATCCATATAGTTTTTTAAAAGTGTGCTCTCAGGATTATATTATTTGGACAACAACAACCACAAAATTTAAACTTTATCATCTGAAATCCACCTCACTTAAGAGACTATAACAAGTTAAGTGAAGAAAGAACTAAACCTGAAAATATTTTTGAATGATATCCTTCCAAAGGGGTTTGGATTATGCTTTTTGACTCAGGGCTTTTTGGTTGTTTTTTTTAAAATATGTCATATTTTGGGGGGTTACTTTAAATTGAAATATTTGGGGGTGAGTGAGCCCTCTCCCTCACTACAATATTTAAATTTGTACTTTGGGATATAAAGTTGTCAGTATTGTCTCTGTGCCCTGTATGGTTTTACTCTGTTGCACTATTATTAGTCTTTATCATAAGTTGAGATTCTCACACTGCTTTCGAGTGGTTCTTAGCTTTGTGGAAATTTCTAGCAGCAGAGGGGAGAGGGGAACAAGGGCGGTCGGCTGCGTCCGCTATTTAGGAAGAGGTCATTGAATGCTGCTGTCCAAAAATGACTGGTTCAGAGTCAGACAATAAAGAAATTGGTACGGATTTGGGCCCAAACAGAAACACTGTGTGTTTGGGAGGAGGGCTGATGCCCGTGAGCTTCTAGAGAGGCTGGTGGGAGCTCCTGGGGGAAGTGTGGGCTCTTCCCGGGACGTCCTGGGGCAGGGACGGGCCTCCTGGAGCTCTTTGGAGGGCACGGGTGGGAAAGAATAATGTTTTTTCCCATTTTTCAAAAGAAAAAAGAAAACCAGGAGATGTCACTAGGCACCAGACCACTGAACTCATTGAGCTCTCAGCTCATGACTAGCCTCGGGCAAGGATTTCCAATTTGCTTCAGTTTCTTTTATGTGAATACAGCCAAGGATTTGCCAGGCAACAAAATGGAATACCTCTTTGGAGTAGTGTAAAAAAACCCCGCATTTTATATTTCCCTTGGTAGAATTGCTTTCCCGAGGAAATCACTGTTTTCTAAGGAGAAAATGTAGGTCACGAAGAAGAAATAATCCTCACATTTCAACCCTGAGCTATGTTTTCTTTGATAAAGAATTGCCTGGGTTGAAGAGATTAATGGAAATGACACATTTGAGAAGCAGCAGAAACCAAGTTTACCTGTCTGTGACTGTCGGTAAAAAAGTTATAGTAAGTTTCTCCCCTCCCCCTCCCGTGTGTTGTTTGTATGCTTTTGGTAACTGGAAGTTTCGAGGAAGGTGACAAAAACTCACCACCCGGCTCTTTGTGAAACCCGAGCTGTGCTCCTCGAGTTTTCTTCTTCCCATAACTAAGTGCCTCTATTCACTATTTAAAGGCAGCCACAAATGTCATGAACTGACCTGTGCCCACCTTAAAATAGGGGAACTGGGCACTGGGAAGACATCTGCTTTAAAGGTAATCTTCACGTTGAGTTTAAACAACTGAGCTTCCTTAAAAAATATTAAACGATACAACAGCAACCCTTGCAAGCGGTGAGGTAATGATTTTGCCTTAAATTGTTAGAAATGGGTAACTCTTAAGAGAAGAATGATTGTGAACTGTACTTTGAAATGGATGTACTTCTACTTTGTGCCTTTGGGATTTATGCATCTCTAAGTGACACGAGTGTGGAGCAGCATCATAGTTTAATAGAGCAGCTCTCAGACTTTTGTTTACTTGAGGGTAACCCCTATTGGGGGCGTGTTAAAACAGACAGCTGCCCCTCTCCCCCTGCTTCACATGTCTGATTCACTGAATCTGGGGTGGGCCCAGGAACCTGCATTTCAAACACTTTCCCAGGAGATGCTATAGTTGTTAATCCTGGGATCACAGAAATAGAACCACTGATCTGGTAGATGATTGCCACTGGGTAAAACTCATGGTGAATTTCCCAACTGAGATTTATAATTTGTATATTAAAATAAAGGTATTATGAATTGGAAGTCCCAAAGCGTGATTGGAAGACAGTCGGAGATGGGAGTCATTTACTACAAGAACTTTCTGGATAATGACTTAAAAACTTTGCTTTTGAAAATCAAAAGCGTTTTTGAACTGTCACTGTGTGCATAAGCTCTTGATTACTACAAGTGTTGTGAATGTGCAGTGATAAATAGTCGTCCCTCTGTACCCACAGGGGATTGGTTCGGGACCTGTGAGGAGACCGTGGATGCTCAGGTCTCTTATGTGAACGGTGTAGAATTTGCATATAGCCTACACACATCCTCCTGTGTACTCAAGTTATCTCTAGATTACTCAGAACACCTAATACAATGTAAATGCTAAGTAAATAGTTGTTATACTATATTGTTTAGGGAATAAGACAAGAAAAAAGCCTGTAATGTTTAGTACAGAAGCAACCGCCATAGGCCTAACTGCATGGTACACATCAGCAACAGCGTAACATTTTCCCCTCA
Source organism: Miniopterus natalensis (assembly GCF_054644295.1). Classification (NCBI taxonomy): domain Eukaryota; kingdom Metazoa; phylum Chordata; class Mammalia; order Chiroptera; family Miniopteridae; genus Miniopterus; species Miniopterus natalensis. The sequence continues at coordinate 2,809,644 of NC_142082.1, read as the reverse complement.
AATGTTTTTGGTTGGCTATTGATTGAATCTGCAGGTGCAGAACCATGGATATGGAGGGTCAACTGTACAGTCCTCCCTCTGGATTACTCAGTAGATTTCGAAATTATATTCAAAGGATGATGGCAGGGAATTCATTGAGATAGGAAACTTCTAGTTTCTGAAAATGCTAACGCACATAACAAAAGTTATATATTCAACATACACAATTGTGGGGGGAGGGTATAAACATTGACTGCACATCACATTTGACTGTCGTGAGCTGTTGCTTGTATTAATACCATGGTTAATTCTCACTAGCTAGTTAACATCATAAAAAAATTGTAAGTCAAAGATCATGAAAGAACCAAGTAACCAACCATTTCAACTGCGTTTAGGGCTGGTCTCCCTTGGCTCTTTCATGATCTCTGACTTACAATTTCTTTATGATGTTAGTTATTGTTTTGAATCGGAATAACTTTCAAGGTGAGTTTTGCATGCTCTGGGGAAGGAAATACCTATGGGAACTTATTACATACTCATTAGCTCAAAAACCAAAAAGCAGACAGCTTGCACAGATGAAAGAGTTTGAAGACTGTCTCCACTCAGTGCTGTCCCAGGAATCACAACTCACTACTTTATCTGGGTTCCCGGTGCTGGTGCTAAGCATCACCGCTGAATGATGGTCTTCGTTTGGTAGACACAATGTGAAAGGTTTGTCAGTGGGGCAAGCGGCTCAAGTTCCAGCTCTTACACATTCATAATGAAAAGTCTAAACCGCCAGGCAAGTTAGTGGGAATAACCAGAAACATTCAAGGTGGGTTTGGGTCATAACTCTGCCCCGTACTGGCCATGTTTCAGGCCAGATAACTTCTGTTCAAGAGACATCATTTTACCATCCCTAAAACAGGAAAAATAATATCTATAGGTTGGGGTTGATATATTATTAAATGAGATTACGTTTATAAATCTAATGCACAGCCTGGTAAAGTGCGGGTGACTGGAATCTTTTTAAATCTTTTAGTACATATTATTATTCTCATTCGTGGTATTGTCCTCCTCTCCAGGCTAAAAGCCATCTCAAATATGCAAATTTTTGTGATGATATTTAGATAATTATTTTGAACGACTGTGTGCCAGCCGCTCTGCAACTTGTCACTGAACAAGGCAAACTAGATGAGGGAGCTTTTGACGAGGAGGTGGAAACAGACTACAACTTAGGCAACATCCGCACATGAATAAACATAAATATGAAAATATCGGTGAAACGCTCATGAGAGAAACAGAGTAACAGGTGGCAGCCAGGGTGCTGGCATGGCCCGTCTCGCCCGAATGCCGCACTCTGGGGAGGGAACCTGCGCGGCAGGCCCGCTCCTCACCCTGGGCGCCTCTCCGCAGGGCTGCCGGGGGCGTGGTGGCTGGCTTCTCCTGAACAAAGGACCTAAGAGAGATTAGAAAAGAGCAGCCACCGTGCTCTTCTGATGTGACCTTGGAGACAACACTTCATCACTTCTGCCATATTCTGTTCAGTAGAAGCGAGCCGGTCAACTAGCCCTTTCGCAGTGGAGGAGATTTCAGAAATGCTATGGGCAGGGGTCGCTGCGTGCCCTCCGCAGACTGCCCGCCGCAGACACCCGCGGGCCTCTAACGCAACTTGTCCAAATGGAGTTTGTCACTCCACTGCTGAACCTGCTCTGCGTCCTCTGTGCCTGACCTCCAGCACTTCTCTCACCCATTATATATGTCGTGTCCAAAAAACCGGGAGGCCTCGGGGTCCTTCCTAATGTCTCCCGCATTTTCATCTACATCTAACTGGTCATCATATGCTCGTGCCTCAGAAATGCCCCCCAGCTCTGGCTTCCTGCCCTCAGTGCTCATCTGGCTCTTAATCAATTCTTGCCGTGAGCTACTGCAGCTGTCCCCACTCTGTTTCTCTTCATCGGCTCTCTACTCACTTTAATTAGAGTTGCTTTTCTCAAGCTAAATAGATTCATGAATTCCGTGGCTTAAAGGCTTTCATTGTTTTCGCTCCCTGTAAGACTAAATCCACGATTCTCATTGTGGCACATCAGGCCCTTTGCCGTGTGGACAGAGCAAACTCTCTCGCCCTGCTTTCCAGCTTCTCATTCATATAACATTCAACTCCTTCCTCCCTCCAAACGGCACGGCCTCTTACGATGTGTGCTGGCCCATCCTGATTCTTCCTTAATCCTCCCTCTTACCTTTCATCACATTTGTCGTTCAGACCACAGATCAGCCACCGTCTCACTGGGGACGCTCTCCTAGACTCTTACAGTCATCGTCGGCCATGAACTTCAGAGTTCAGTGCATTACGTTATCAACCACTTTGACTTGTTTTGTTCCCTAGACTTTCCTTCTAGGAAAGAAGTCCAAGAATTATTCATTTTGAATTAAAAGTACTGAGTACCATGGTGTAACAATTAGTAATAAATATTGAGGGACTGAATGAGCCCTCATTGAATTTACTGTGTGTAATTGCACAGTATTTTAAAAAGGAAAGTATTTGAGCTCAAAATTTCAAGGAATGGCTACGATGAAGATAAATGTTTGATTTTAGTTCCCCTTAAGGACTTGAATTGTGTGAATCTGGCAGAGATTATAATGATATTTGTTAAGACAATGCCATTTGCTAGGCACTGTTTCAAGTGCTTTGCATGTATTCGTTTACTCAATCTTGACAAGTTTATTAATTAGGCACTTTCACGACTCTCACAGATAAGGAAACTAATGCACAGACATTTTTAGTAATTTTCCCAAGGTCACTCTAATACACTGTTACTCCAGCAAGAAAGTGGCTTCTGAAAATGTGCCCAAATCAGAATAACGTAAATTGAGTAAGGTTAAGAAACATAGCAAAAGCTAAAAGACAAAAGGCTACTTATGGTAACTGGATGAAAATTGTGAGTAAATGCGTTGTAAGAGCAATAAAAAGACTGTATTGGATAGCTGCTGCTTTTTGGTTACTTTCTTCCTTTATTTATTTCTTAGTCTGACTTTTTACTCTTAAGCATCCTTTCAAGAGTGGATACCAATACCCCATGTAAAATTCTGGAATAAAAAAAGGCTGGCACAACCCGCACGCTGAGCTTTCCTTTGAGTTATTTTACTTTATTGGCAATTCTAATCCAGTGCACAACTGGGAGAAATAAATGCTATATAGTGCTGCCAGCAAACAGAAGGAGTGACAGTGCACATATGAACTTTGAAATTCTCAGTGAACATTTAAAAGACTAACACATTTTTCGTTTTTTGTGTGTTTTTTAAAAAATATGTCTTTATTGATTTCAGAGAGAGGAAGGGAGAGAGGGAGAGAGAGAAACATCAATGATGAGAGAGTCATTGATCGGCTGCCTCCTGCACACCCCTCACTGGGGTCGAGCCCGCAACCCGGGCATGTGCCCTGGCCGGGAATCGAACCCCGATCGCCTGGATCATAGGTAGAAGCTCAACCACTGAGCCACGCCCGGCCGGGCACACATTTTTGTAATAAAATAAAATTATTCATCCAAAGTCAATGTTATACTGTAACCAAAACAAATACTTTCATTTATTTGTAGCATTATTACCTGCCTTAATCAATTACTTTGCTTCTATGCTAGTTTTATTAATGACTACTTAGGCTGTGTGAAGACTCCTCAGGTTACATAATTATCAACTAAATACAATGACAGGCTATGGTACAAGGCATTCATTTGATTGAAAGATATGCTTCTCATAAAGATGTTCATGTGTGGAGATGTTTGTGAAGTCAGGTGGGACAGTCTGCCAATTGTTAGAAAGATTGTAAAATCCACAAAATATTTGGAAAATAATTTGGTCTTGTGGAAGTGTGTGTGTGTGTGTGTGAGAGAGAAAGAGAGAGAGAGAGAGAGGGAGAGTTAAGTAGGAATGTTCCTATTTTGGGGTAAGCGGTGCTGTGTGTTAGACCAGTGCTCCCACTTGAACACCCCTCTCTGAGCTCTATCAGCTAAGAGAGTGCTGCTCTTCTTCTGCACATAAAGATGTTACAATCAACCTCGGGTTCTATTTTAAATATGTAAACTTAGTCTTTTATAAATTAGCCCTCCTTCACATATAAGAACATTGATAACAACACATCCAAGAACTTTACGAATTCACATGGAATGACCAAGTGAGCTCCAAATGCCGTGGCTGCCACTGACTAGCTGGGTGGGTGACATAAAGTAAATCACTTAACCTACATGACCCTAATTTTCCTATCTGCAGTGTTAAGGGAAGGCGCTAGAATTCCATATCTGTGCTTCTGTTCATTGTTTGACATGCCCCTTAAAGCCGATATTTGCATTAGTAACGTAAGAACATGAGTACATTCTTGTCATCTTACTGGAACTAGAATATCTTTTCTATTAATACATTTTAGTTTTTTATAAAGTCCACTTAATTTTTTTACCCGATAAGCTCATCTGCCCTGGCCTATGTGGCTCCGTTGGCTGAGCGTCATCCTGTGCACAGAATGGTCGCAGGTTCAATCCCCTGTTGGGTTGTGTGTGGGAGGCGGCCGATCGATGTTTCTCTCTCACATCGATGTTTCTCTCTCTCTCTTTCTCTGGGGATCAATAATTTTTTTAAAAAAAAAGCTCATCTGCCATTGATGTTATTTACAAAATAAACTCATCTGAGGATCAATATTCTGTTAGCTAGTAGACAGAGCCTACACATAGATTGATGATATTAAAATGGAATCTCTAGTCAAAACACATAGAAGAAAATAAAATCCTTTATATTTTACTCATTTACTCTCGCCCACCCCAGCACGCACTTTCATAACTAAAGCAAATGATCATAAATATAATAAAGAAATGGTCAAGTGAAGGCAAAATATTTTATATGTTATGTATCTAACAGATTAGCCTAAATGTTTCTTCCAGCCCAGCGCTGGCATCTTTGCTGGCCTTTTCTTACTCTACAACAAACAACCTCTCTTTTCTGTAATTAATAGCTCACCTGGTCACGTCGCAAACCCTCCAACCAGCGCATTTGTTGTCCTTACTTTTGAACTAAAGACTTCCTTAGGCACCGTTAACAGGATTATACCGATTAACCCGGGCCTTCATACATTTCATTTTATAGCACAGAATTTACATAATTTTGCTATTCAATGGTTCCCAGTTTGAGAATGTGGTATCTTTATGTCAAGTGTAAGTGAATGTCCCCGTGGCATTAGCTTTTGTAGTAATAGGGAAGCTAGATCTACGTTGATTTCAGGCATTTTTTATTAAAAACACTCATAAAGGCAGTAACCGAGACAAAGCATTAGACGTATCATCCTCGTGACATTTGCAGCACTCTGATTATCTTAAACATTGATGACAAGCTCATTGCAGACATCCCTGTAGTCCAGTCTCTGGAATCAGTGCTGTTAGCGTGGTCGTCCCTTTATTTTGCTGGTGCATTTGTTGACAGATTGTAATTGGGTCACTGTATTGAAATGCCCCCTGTACGCTCAGAATGCTCTGTGTTGGTTGGCATGACGACCATAGTGGTCGATTAAACATGCTCAGCAATGGAGAAGCTGTGCTCCTCGGGTGTTAACGAGGTGGGGGACAGAAAGCTGTCGAGAGAGTGGCAAAAGGGACAGACATCTCTGAGCGTTGCCTTGAATTTGCTATTTCATATTTGTGTATTGTTAATATAAACATAATATGTACTAAAAGCTAAATGTTTAAAATTTACTTAGATGATTACCCAATATATTTTTGATTTTGTGCGGATTTTAATAAGAGGTTGAAATAGCCTTAAAATATAAGTACCCTTTCAGAGAATATGCTACTACTACGCAGAACAAATATAATTGCTATAAATGGTAATTTCCATTTAGCTCTTTCCGCTTTAAGCCATCCTGTGAAGGGCATGGCAGATGACATATGCAGATGGCATGGATTGGCACAGTGGCACGCAGGCACTGCCTCTGCCGGCCAGCGTCTCCACGGCCAACTTTAGGGACCAGGGGGATGGTGAAAGGACGAGCCTTCAGCGGCAGGGCCAGGCGGCAGGGACTGATCTGCTCGTCTGCATTTCAGCTCCCGCCCTTTGGCTTGAACATACTAATAACATGAGGCCAATTTTTCAGGTCGAAAATGAAAGCACGTTTTTATAATCAGAAGACACATTATGTTTTTTGCCAATTGTTTTGTTAAATTTCCAATTAACTCAAACATTTGGGGTAGGAGGAGAAGGAATTGGCTATCTAGCAAGTTTTCTTTTAATTAGCGGCTTTTCTCTGGCTAATAAAATAATAAAGACAAGATGGAACAGGCCTAACAGCGGCTGGTACTGCAGTTCCCTCTAGGTGCCCGACAGTCACCGCGTGGGGTAAATGAAGGCGGCATCGTTTAATTCGATTTTTTATTAGTGTGTCTGTGTGAAAATTCAGATATGGATGTTTTGATTAGTCAGTGAACAGCAGCTATAAAAAATTATTTTATTTATTTATTTTTTTAAATGTATCTTTATTGATTTCAGAGAGAGGGAAGGAGAGGGGGAGAGAGAGAGAGAAACACCAATGGTGAGAGAGTCATTGATCGAGCCCGCAACCCGGGCATGTGCCCTGACCGGGAATCGAACCCCGATCGCCTGGATCCCAGGTCGACGCTCAACTGCTGAGCCACGCCGGCCGGGCTAAAAAATTATTTTAAATAGATGAAAGTCACTCCAAAACTCTGCTGTTGAGCTAAATTTTAAAAACCAACACTCATTCTACCATTTGGGGGAGGAAGGGATATTACAGATCATTTCAGGCCCGAAAGGCAGCCGGCTGTGCAGGACGCAGCGCTAGCTGATGGCGCAACCGGCCTGGAGCCCTCAGGCCGCGCTCGCAGCCGGCTGCCCGGCACCCGCGGCACCCACGGCACCCGCGGCATCCACAGCCCCCGCAGCACCCGCAGCACCCACGGCACCCACGGCACCCGCGGCACCCACAGCACCCACGGCACCCACAGCACCCACAGCCCCTGCGGCACCCACAGCCCCCGCGGCACCCACAGCCCCCGCAGCACCCACAGCACCCACAGCACCCACAGCCCCTGCAGCACCCACAGCACCCCCGCCACGCCAGCCCGCCCCCACCGCACGGCCCTCACCTGCTCGCCACGCGCCCCCACGCGGAGCACAGGGCGCCACGCTGTTGGCACAATAGCTGTATTTTCATAGCCCTCTTCTTTCTTGGTCACAGCTTCTTGCCGGGAGCAGTGGGCTCTAACTTATTACTCTTTGCGTTTGTTTTTGTTTATTTTTAATTTTGAGATAGCTGTGTTCATATTTTCATCATATTTAAATGTCTGATTTTTTTCATCAAGAATTGAAGGACGGATGGGGTTAAATATTTACCCATCACTGGTTGGTATTTAAAAGTCAATCTCTGAAAAACAAAAGGGACTTTGGAAATCACCCTGTAACGTTTTAGATACAGGCTTCTGTAAAATTTTTATTTCCTCCTATGCAAGGACTAACAATAATAAAACCTAGCTCCAGTTTGTTTTAGAACTGACTTTTCAATTAAGTTTTCTAATTTTGAGACAACGGTTTTATCTTATATTATCCTTATGATGCTTTGGTTAAAGCGTCGCAAGTATTGGACTCAAAAGTGTCACATTTTTAAAAAACCTGTGATCTCTTTGTTTCTATTTATATTTGTTATTTCTGTTAATGAACATGAACTAAATATTTAAAGATATTTCGTTGAGAAAAAATTGCCTGTTTCCCTTGACTTCAGGATTGAAAATACCTGGGTCTCTTGCCTTTTTGTGTGTGGGGGGGTGTATGTATGGGTGTGTGTAGGGGGTGTGTGTGTGTGTGTGTGTGTGTAGGGTTGTGTGTGGGTGAGTGTGTGTGTGTGTGTGTAGGAGGTGTGTGTGGGGTGTATGTGTGTGTGACTGTGTAGGGGGTCTGTGGGGGTATATGTGTGTGTGTGCATGTGTGTGACTACAGGGTGTGTGTGTGTGAGTACATAGGGTGTGTGTGGGTGTGTGGGTGTGTGACTGTGTAGGGTGTGTGTGTGTAGGGGTGTGTATGTATGTGCAGGGTGTGTGTGGTTGTATGTGGGTGTGGGTGTGTGGGGGGGTGTATGTGGGTGTGTGACTAGGGTGTGTGAGTGTGTAGGGTGTGTGTGGGTGTGTGACTGTGTGGGGTGTGAGTGTGTAGGGTGTGTGGGTGTGTCTGTGTAGGGGTGTGTGTATGCGCAGGGTGTGTGGGTGTGTGTGTGTGTGTGTGTGTGTGGGTGTGACTAGGGCATGTGTGGGTGTGTGGGTGTGTGACTGTATAGGGCATGTGTGGGTGTGTGGGTGTGTGTGGGGGGGGTGTGACTGTAGGGCATGTGGGGGTGTGTGGGGGTGTGACTGTGTAGGGCATGTGTGTGGGTGTGAGCGTGTGGGGGTGTGTGTGGGTGTGTGACTGTGTAGGGCATGTGTGGGTGTGTGGGTGTGTGGGTGTGTGTGGGTGTGTGTGGGTGTGTGACTGTGTAGGGCATGTGTGGGTGTGTGGGTGTGTGGGTGTGTGTGGGTGTGTGTGGGTGTGTGACTGTGTAGGGCATGTGTGTGGGTGTGAGCATGTGGGGGTGTGTGTGGGTGTGTGACTGTATAGGGCATGTGTGGGTATGTGGGTGTGTGTGTGTGGGGGGGTGTGACTGTAGGGCATGTGTGGGTGTGTGTGGGTGTGTGACTGTGTAGGGCATATGTGGGTGTGTGTGTGGGTGTGTGGGTGTGTGGGTGTGTGTGGGTGTGTAGGGCGTGTGTGTGGGTGTGAGCGTGTGGGGGTGTGCGCGCACGTGTGGCCTCTCAGCTGAAAGCCTTTGTGTCCCTCTCCCTTTGCTTCCTCCCCGCGGCCTGTGCTCAGACCCGCCTGATCTTCCTCCTTCTGAAGCCCCCCCATGTCTCTCCCCCCCCCGCCCCCATCCCCGCCCCCGCCCCCTTGCAGTTGCTTTGGCCCCGCTGACACCCGCTAATGAACATCCGCAAAGAAACAGAAAGGGGGGGGACTGCCCCCGGCAGCAGCTGAAGTGCCACGGGAGCGGGAGCGCGGGTGGGGACGTGGGGAGGACGGCCAGGGCAGGGACGCTGCTTTGCAACTAAGAACTCATAACATACATTTATTTATTCATTTTTTATATCATTAGTAATTATTTTATTCATCGTGTTTTTTTCAGACTCCATTGTGTTCAGTGGAATCTGACAAACAACAGAAAAGCATAAAAGAAAACCCAGCAATTGACACGCATCGTGTAGAGATAACACTACAACCTTTGGGTGATGTCTTTCTCCACGTTATTTTCAGTCACAGTCGGCGGTCAGTGTTATTTTCTGTTAGCTCCCCGCGTACAGCACAGTGGCCAGACATTTGTATAATGTGTAAGGTGATTCCCCCGGAAGCCTAGTGTCCACCTGACACGATGCGCAGTTATTTCGGTGTCATTGCCGTAGTCCCTATGGCGCACTGCACATCCCCATGCCTGTGGGGTCACATGGCGTATGTGTAGGATATTTTTTCATTCTTTATTAGACTGATTGGCTCACTCCTCATTTAACAAATACAGAACGACCACCGGCTTTGTGCCAGCTCTTATTAAAGTGCTTGGGATATAACAGAGGAACCCACTCAAAGCCTCGAAGTCCTAGCCTTCCTGGGCCTCAGAAGTAAGGCGAGAAGGAAGGGATTCCCATGGAAAAGCACGTCTTCAGGGGTGAAATGTGCTTGTCTGTGAAGAGCGATGTCCAGTAAGCCATCTGATGCATAGATTCAGAGTTTGGGAGAAAAATCCACATTGGAATTCTGTGCTTGTAAGTTATCGACAAGTAGGTGATTCCTGATGACATTGATAATTGACCTGAATAAAGGTGTTTGCAGACTTGGAAGGGACCCCAAATAGAGATGTAAAGAAAACATTGTAGAAAGAAGCTGAGAATCGCAAAGAGAATGTAAAGTTGCCAGAAAGAACTTGCTGGGACCTTGAAGGAGGAGAGGCCACAAGGGAGGGTGTGGCCAACAGTGTCACGCTCTCCTGAAAGCCCAGGAGGCTGAGGTCAGGGGGACTCGTGAGAGCAGTTACATCTTTGAGTAGATCTTTGCCGTATTTCTCTGCAGCCCGCGCCATATTAAATAAATCACCAAGGCTTTAAGATATAGTATTTTAATACCAGGTATGTCACATCTGTGAGTGGGATGTTACTTTTCTGTGTATTGTTGGTCTTTGACACGGTAAGGATTAGAATATGCATTTATTTATTTTTTATTGAATTTATTGGGGTGGCTTTGGTTAATAAAATTGTATAGGTTTCAAGTGTATAATTCTAGAATATGCATTTATTTCAAGGGCAAAGAACCAGAATAGTGGGAGAGCTAGGAACCCAAAGGGCAAAGCCCTCAGTAATCAGTGACAGGCTAATGGGAAACTGGCCAGCGGGCCACTTGTGGGACTTGCTGAAATCCACAGGGTGGCCGGGAAGGTCAAGGAGCACTTGTAAAGGTGACCATGGTTTTCCCTGTCCCCATTTAAATAATAAAGTGCCTTGCTGCTCGAACATGAAGAAGGAAGGTTCGGTTAAGTCGTGTGTTCCTGTGACTTTGGTCTTACGTTTTCTGAGGGAGAAAGACAGCTGTGGTGGATTAATCTGGAGGTTTTGTGCAGGAGGGACCAGAGGGTAAGAGACTGAGGCCGATGGTGGTGCAGGCTACACCAAGGTAAAGGCTAGATTTGGAAGGATTCAGTCGATTCAAGGGAACAGGGTGAGGAAGACTCGATGGCACACATCATCTCTGGGCCAAAAGAGATACCTAGCACTGTTACCTAGGAAGTGACGGTTGTCTTGATAATAGCCGTCCAACACCGTCTGGCAGACCTCACTGTCTTGTGTTGAAAATTAAAAGTGTCCAGCGCTCTGTGGGCTCTCGGAACACGTGAGGCGCCCTGGGTCGCAGGGTGGGAACCACTGGCCAGTGCTACGCTTCCCCGTGTCCTGTGCACTAGCTTGTGGGACTTTCTGTCCCTGCTTCACTGAGTCTGCAGAGTGCACGTGGAGAGGATCACTCTGTCCCCTGTGCCCACCACAATGACTGGCTTGTGACAGGTGTTCAATAACTAGTTGTTGAATTAATCCAGGTTATGAGTGGGTTAATCCTGTTAGTCTTTATAGACAATGCTAAATTATATACAATGCTAATCTGTCTACTTGCATTTTTTAAACCCTGAATTAATTTCTGGCAGTCTTTTAGTGGAGACGTCTTAATGGTCTATGTAGAGTTTGTTCGCAATATATGAGTAGAATGAATGCAAGTGCTAAAAAAAAAAAAAAGAAAAGAAAAGAAATGCATTTTAGTTCCTCAGAAGAGAAGGTAAATTGGGTGAATAATCAGTTTGGGTGCACCCTTAAGGGAGTGGCGGTGGACACGAGACTAACTCCGACAGTAGCTAAAATTCACGCCGTGCGCTTAACTCAGTTTATTCTGCAAACAGCCGTGGGAAGCCCGATGCAGAACAAGCTCCCCAGCGCTAGTGGAGTAAGACTGCATTCCCTTTCCCCCTCTCACAGCCGTGTGGGTTGTGCGGTTCTTTCTTCTGCAGGACACTGGGGCATCTGCAGTCACGCGGGGTCTTGACTGGCCGCAGTGTCCGGGGGCTCAGTCGCTGCTGGCTCTTGGCTGTGAGCCCCGCGGAGACTCTGAGCCAGTACACGTATGTGTGGCCCCTGCGTGGCGCTGGGGACATCTCAGCGGGTGGCTGGGCTCAGAGGGGGCACCTCTAGAGCAAGAGCTCGTAGAGACCCAGGCAATAGTCAAGGGGGTCTTTATAACGCAGCCTCAGAAACCTGCGAACTCCTCCTGCCCGCGTGGCCTTCGTGAAGGCCAGTCCCCGAGCGAGCCCAGGCTGCAGGGCCGGGAAAGTGGGCCCACTTCTCAGCACAAGGCGAGGGGACGGCAGGAGTAGCCATCCTCAACCGCGCACGTAGGTACCGTTATTTCTCTCATTTTAGACATGAAGGCATGGATTTGTGGAGAGGTTGGCAACTTAGTTTTGTGGGGGCTAAAAAATTATTAATACTTTTCCTCCTGCCTTCTAAGTTCTTCTGGTTGGGCCAATAACCAAGTTAGGAGACAGTTTAACAGGAGAAGATCAAGGTTTCATACATGTGCTTGGGGAACTCACATAGACATGATAACTCTATGAAAATGCCAAATGCAGTAGGCCAACATCGTGTATATAAAGCATTTTGGACAAAAGAGAAGGGGTAGGGAGGGGTGAATGGAGTCTTAGATTTCAGAAGTGAGAATGGGCGACCTATGTGGCAGGAAGATCCTTTCTAGGTGACTCAGGAAAAATGGGACACGGGGGTATCTAGCTGACAGGTCGCTGCCTGAGGCCCTCTTGTTAACTATACTTAATTCAGATTAGCTCAGGCAGCACCCTGAGATCTTCCTGAAGCAGGTTTCTCTGTCTGAATCTCTTGGGCAGGAAGGGAGGGAGGGTCCAAAGTTCTGAGTACTTTGTTTCTCAATAAACAGCTGAAAATCAGTATCCTGGAAAGCAGCTTCAGGGGGCAGAATTTGGGCCCCTTCAGTTTCATAGCCGATAAATGCAGGGAACTTGCTCCCAGAGTCCACCACTTAATCACAACCGTTACTGCCTCACCCTAGCGACACTGTTCATGATGGTAATGGTGACCGAGGCTATAATCATGTACTATTCTGTTTCTGCTTAGTTTACTAGAGTTCACACTGGTTATTTATTTATTCATGGCATCATTTTCTTTCTTCAGTGGCTTAATTTTGAAGTAATTTTGAATTTACTGAAGCATTAAGTAAAGTTCTGGTGTAACTTCCCCTAGCTTCCCCGAGATGCTTACATAACCATGGTACATTCATCCAAATGTAGCAGTTAATATTGATATCATATCATCTAATTAACTACAGACTCTATTTGGATTTTAGAATGTCATTCACAAATGTCATTTAATGTTCTAGGATCCGATCCAGGAAACTAATCGCCTTTAGTCATAGCTCCTTAGTTTCCTCCAGTGTGTGATAGTTTCCCACCTTTTTGTGTGTTTTGACTTGACCTTGACATGTTTGAACAGTACTGGCCAAGTATTTGGGAGAGGTTCCCTCATTTTATGCTCACCTGATGTTTTGTGTTGATTGGCCTGGCTTGTGGATTTTCGGGGAGGACGTCGTGGAGGTGCGGTCAGCTTTGGCCGGTTGGTCCAGGCGCTGTCTTCCAGGCCCCTCGCCATCAGTACCCTCTGCAGGCTGCTTTCATTAGAAGCCAGTCATTAGGTCCATCCTATGTTTGAGGATCTCCACTCAAGCTCCACCTCCTGGGGAAAGTGAATAAAAAACTTTTGAACATGTTAAAACCACTGCGAGCATTCCTGAGTATTTGAGAGAGAGCCTTGGAGGCTATGCAAATATGATGCCACTCATCCTCTCCAGATTAATCCGACCGTTCTCCTCAGGCCTGAACTTTCAATCACAAAATCTATTTTTTATAATTATTTAATATTTTTGTCTGCAAGTGCTCTGGTGCACTGTGATAAAATGAAGGGCCATAATGTAATGCAAATAATTCTTACCAATTTACCTAATTCCTAATATAATCTATTTACCAGTTAAAATGTAAAACACATTTAATATGTATATTTCACAAAACTTTACCCATACCTACATGTTCTTCTCTAACAAGTATCAAATTTCTCAAAGAATTTAATGTATGGAATACTGAAGTAAAAAAGACTTTTTACATTTCTGATGAAAATAGAGAGATACACAACACTTACCATGAATAATTCACAGTAGTTCAATTCCTAAAGACGTTTTCACTGGTGAAATTGCTATTACTTAATCTAAAACAAATTCTACTTTTTTGAAAAGAATAGTTTATTGATTTGAGACAGAGAGGAAAGGAAAAGGCGTGAGAGAGAAGCGTTGATGTGAGAGCACAGCATCAGTCGGCCTCCTCCTGCATGCCCCCGCCTGGAATCCGCTAGGCAACCTCCGGGGGCCCGGGGGGAGGCCGACCAACTGGACCAACTGAGTCACACCCGCCAGGGCAGCAAATTCTGCTTTTGAGTCCGGTTTCTTATGCAGATGAAAATGGGGATGTCAGGGCAGTGCCTGATTATTTAATAATTTTTTTATGTTTTGAACCATTACTATTGTAGCAAAGGAAGAAAACAGAAACATTGCTTTGGAAGGAAGCTACATTAATTCAAAGCAATTCTCTTGGTTTTCCTGATGTAAGGCTTAGCACAAGTGACTCCATTTTGGACATGTTATCTGTTTTTTTAACTGTTTATAGTTTATGCTAATGTAATATACTGTTAGAAAATTAATTATATTTAAGATTTGTAATGTTCTGATGTTTTCTAAATAGAAAATATCTTTGTTATTAATTATAAAATATGAAGTTAACCCTGTAACTTGTGAGACAGATACACTCACGGAGTCACAAGGAGAAAATGTATATTATAATTTTTTGTACTAATTTACTAAAGAAGAGAATGTTCCCTCTCTCAAAATTGCATGTTACATGGAGAAATAACTTCATGTGTAGGGTAAATCGATACAGAAGAGATCCTTTATATAATTGATTGAGTGCCTATATGGTAGGGACTAAGATACGAATTTGATTTGTGATACATTCAGTGTTAGGCAATGTTGAACCCGTTCGCAGTTCGCAAAGACTCTGAAAGACTGACTGCTGGTGTTCATAAGGACAATTAAATGAAACAACACCTATGATCATCACCACCTCTAGCTAATATAGTAGGCCAGTTATTGAATCTAGCCTCACTAAACTAAGCTAATAATTGCCAGAAGTGGAATGAAAACCCAGGCCTATTCGTCTCCAGAGACTCTGTTTCCATAACAACAGCTGGCCTCCACCTTCATTCACGCTCCCTCCTACTCTCTTCCCCCACCCATGCGTCTATAGCTATTTGCAAAGTCTAAAATTAAATTGTGAATTTATAAAGGTTGTCATTGTATGTGTGTGTGTGTATATATATAGTGTTTGTTTCTTTTCTTTTGGGGAAGAACAGAATTTCTCTATAGCGAGCTTGCTCTTGGAATTTGAGCTGGGTGAACAGGCCTTACCAGCATGGTTTGTAGACTTGTATTGCTGTGAGAATCCTCATTTCAGTGCACAGACTCTTATTTTCCCTTTGTTCCCAGGACCCCTACTTGTTTTACATACCTATTCCTTTGTTTATATTAAAATATATCAGAGGTTCAAGAGATCATGGTGGCAGGTGTATATGTAATATGTAAGTGTGAAATTGAATGGTAACCTTCAGCAGGGAAAAGAAAACTTTGCTAGGAAATTAAATATACAAAGAAATATTATTTCGGTGGAGATTCTTGCTCCACCTATTCCTGAAATTCCTCTTCCAGGCAGCTTCTTAGTCCTTGCAAACCCTTGTCATGCTTCCTAGATCAGTGCTTGAATATATTAGGACGGAACAAGTTAAACGATGCTCAGAGATCTTCACACACCTGACTCTTCTGGCAGCAGCTCAAGTGTTGACATCATGAATCGGCACAGTTTGCTCTTTCAGAGCCTGAGTCTCTCTTTCTCCCTCCAGATTGCCTCCCTCACACCAAGGTTGGCCAGGTCTTTGTTTGGAAGCCAAGAGGCAAGATGCATTTGCTCTCACTGTCAGTGACTTGAAAAAGGCACAGTAACCTAATTCTCCATAGAATTTACATATAAATTGACTTAACACAGGGGGTAAGTCTGTTCCAAATAGAACACTTTTAGGATAGACACTTAGCATAATGCTTCCTATAATATTGAATTGAAAATTTTATCTAAGAAAGTTTTATTAAGGTTCATGCCATAGATCTCTTTTTGAAAAAGCCCTTTTCATCAGTGTTATCTCATCTATTTTGTGTTTAAAAAATTCTGTTTCAACTTCTTGCCATTTTCATGGTAATTATCACACCACAAATTAATAGAGATGTCAAGTATATTGTGTCCTTGGCTTTTCATAATCTTATTTCTTTGAACTTAGTGTCAATTGATTAGTGTCTTTTGACATTTTTACTTTTTTCTCAAGCTTTGCTCTTTAGTGTCCTAGCCCAATGTCAGTCTACACAGAATAAAATATAGCCTCTCTTTTTTTGTGCTTTCATCCCAAGGACTGACTTATAAATTTATAACTTAGGTTTTCACAGCTTATTGATCCAAGATGGTTAAAAAAAAAGGGGGGGGGGGCTCTATTTTTATAAACTTTTAGTTGACTTTTCTGAAGAGATAGTACATTATAGTTTGGAGTGTATTTCACACATGACTTGCTTTATAATAATTTGTATACTTTTTTATATATCATCAGAAATGTTCCTGATTTCTCTCTTTTAATTGTTTGGAAATTCTGTAGATAGTCCCGTAGTGTCCTTAAAGGAATGTGTAAGCAAGGTGTTTGGGAAGGAAGCTGCTACTGTTTCCCTCTCTGTGTCTGTTTTTCCCCACCTGGTTCTGAAATTCAAAACATTTGAGAGTGAGTGGGAGAGGATCGTTATTCTTTGTTGTCTGAAACATCTGTCTCTTGTGACAGTTGTTTATCTAGCAAGTTTAGTGCCTGATTGTTGTCAGATTCGCTTCGGAACTACTTCTGTACTGTTGGATTCTACGCCAAAGTAAACTATCAAAGTTTGCTGTTGTTGTTGTTACTTAATGAGATTGGCTTTACTTTTGACTGTGTTAATGTCCCCATTTTGTGAACGTATATTGGAAATACTTCAATATTAGTATTATAGAGTGGATGGGGAAGGGTATCTAGTGACCTACTATTTGAAGCATTTAGATTTTATATGAGAAAAGTGAGTAAGCTTATTAATACTGTTAGGTAATTACCGGGTGAGTTATATTAGATACGGTGTTATTAGCCCAGGCGTTAATTACTGACCCTTCAGGAGCTATGGGTACATAGGAGAGAGAAACAAGAAGAACTTAAATGCAGATTTCTTCCCTCTCGGCCTCATGGGCACTAATGGATCCCACTTTCACTGAGCAGGTATCCAAATGGAAACAGCGATACTAACAGACATCTGGTCTGTAAACCCTGATTGTCCTTCATGGACATCAGACAACTGGGATTTTTTATTTTGATGATGAACCTCAAGCTGTGTTGAGCAACAGACTTAGTAGAACTGGGCTTCATTCATTTCGTATGTGGATTAAAGAAATAATTAAGGGCATTTCATTTGCTCCACTCCAGTTGATTTATGTTGAAGGATTTATTTTTAAAGATTTTTATGAAATGGATATCATCTTGCTTTTGATATTTCATGCTGAGAGGGTTTTTTTTCTATTTTTGAAGAGAAAGGCTTTGTTCTCTACTTGTTGGTGGATGGAAATGAGGCTCGGCCGGCCTTTGTCTGGAGATGACTGTTGCTTTTACACCAGCGATTGCTCTGTTTCTATGGCAACAGCGGGACTCTGAGGTATAGAGGTTTAGCCCAACAATGCGCAGTGATAGCCGATCAGTTTCTTTCCATCGTCAACTCCTCAACATATAATTATGGTTTCAATTGCTCTCTTAGGAATCCAAATACAATGCCATTAATTTCTCCCATAAGTGCCATAGTCTGCACATGGCATTTTTGTAGAAAAATTAGTATTATTTAGTATTAGTGTTATTTTAAAAGATAATGCAATAAATATAGAATCAATATGAACCTTGAGAGTTGTCTGTTTTATACCAGATAAAAACACTTCCTTAAATTTGAATGTCAGGATTTTATTTCTCTTTCAATTTGCAACCAGTGTATGCCAATAGGCTCTCCTGTTTTCTGTTTTTACTGTCAAGATGCGACATTAAGTGTGGTGGTGATTGCAGTGCAAGGCGTTTGTTCTAGTTGAGGCTCTGCGTGTCTGAGGCTAGAGGTTTGTTCCTCTGAATCCTGCCAGGGATATGCCAGTCTTGTCCCCTGACGTGGCGTAACGATGGCGGTGATTAATCGGCCCGGAAAGGAAGACATTGGTCTGAAGGCCCATCGGCTGCTTTTCAGTATGTCATTGGAGTAGGGCTTTCTGATGAAGATCTAGAAATAAGCACGTGTTGGTAATTAAATACAATCCTAAAGGGATGTTAATATGCTGATTGATTCCAGTGCCCTGGCCAAGACCTAGGATGAATTATCGACCGCGGGGGTCCAGGGACACTCGAGGCGCCTGGGTCTGCAAACATCTTCTTTATATTTATGGGACTTCCCCTGCTTCCCTTCGACTTCTGAATGCTAGATAATCACGTTTTCTCCCTCGGTCTATGCCAAGTAGGCAGAAAGATGGTGTGGAAGTCTGTGGGTGGCTGTCATGGAGAAAAGCAAGCGATTCTGACCCCAAGTGGATGTGCAGAGCGAGACTAGGATCTGCTCCGCGTCACTTCTCCTCCGTTTATCTTCACTTTTGTTTTCCTTTTTCCCTTTGTCCCTGGAGGAAGTGGACGGGGCCCAGCTCACAATGGCAGGAAGGGGCTGGCCCGGCCACACGGGATGTCTTGGGTGGGGACAGGTTCACCTTCGTTCCTCGGCGGTCTGCCTGGGGCATTCCTGGATAAAGCGCTGGCGACAGGGCCTGTGACAGGTCTTTGCCGGACAGACTGTTGTAATCAGCTGGTAGATAGCGTCTCACATGGCTCTTCGCCCTTTCCCTCCCCTGCCCTTTAGCTTTTCCCGAAGCTTCTGCTCCACAGAACCTCTTTCCGAAAGGCCTTTGCTCAGCATTCACACTTGGGGTACCGGGGAGCGAGCTGTGACTGACACGCGTGCTGCCCCCGGGAGGGGCTCCTGTCTCCACACCCCAGAAGGTGTGCAGGAGGCACATTCTTCCCCTTGGCCGGTGGTCTCACGGTCCGGGAGTCTCTTAAATCAATAAAAACTAGTGCAGGTTAATGGTAATGAACAAAATTAACTTAAAATTGTAAAGCAAGGAAGCAAGATCGTTGCTGAGGCTTGGAGCCAGCGGGGTTGCTTAGGTTGTGGCGAGGCTTAAAAGTCTCTAATGGAAACAGCAAGGCGGGGGGCCCGCCTGACCGGCCTGCCGTTGTACCCGGTTCCTCGCCCACCCCAGCGCGACACTGTCCTGAGCAGTCAACCCACGGATAAACACGCGAGTTCTCTCTACAGGTGCAGTGTCATCGCAGGCGTTGTATTTTCTTTTTATATGAGCTTGTTTTTGTATTTGCCTTTTCTGTGCTTTCATTCTGCTTTGTCTTGTAAACATCAGCTGTGGTGTTTATGAAAACCCATAAAAACTAAAAGTGAAAGCATTTAAGGCACCGAAAGACCAGAAAACAATGAGAGAGACAAAATCCAACTTGAGTTTTTGAATTTGTGAAAATTTCATGTATTGATGGCAGGGCCAGGAATGAACAGGAGTACACGAAGCAAAAGATAGGGGGCTACAGGCAAAATCAGAGTGATCAAGATTGGAGCAGGAAAAACAGTTCCTAAAACACACACACGCACACACACACCCAGGAGCAAAGAGAAAGAAATTTTATATTTGGGAGAGTTCACCTCTAGGTACGGATCTAGATAAAAATCTAGATTTGTCAGTAATTATTTTTAATTATTATTATGATTTTTTTTACTTTCCTTGCCAATCATTCCCGTCTTCAGAAGGTACAGGAAGCAGTTGTCAGTGCTGGTGAGTGAGGGACCCTCCGTGGATGAAGTCACGGGAGAAATCTGGTTATTATGGGTGATGGCTTTTGGAGGAGCCATGCACAGAGTTTAGAAGCAATCCAGACAGGTAACCCCCGAGCACCTACGGATAGTGTGGCCGAGGAACTAGTAGAAAGAGAGGCAGTCAAGAGGCAGCAGGGCTGAGTGTGGAGTGAGGTCATAGCTTCGACTCGGCAGGGACGTCCAACCTTAGTCTTCAGGCACAGGACCCACGCAGGAAAATTCTGGAGGGGAAGGTTGTCCTTGCACAGATGCAGCATGTGTGTAATCCCGAAGAAAGCTCATTTAAAGTAATTCAATGTTATACGAAGAAAGTGTGAGATGAGGCTGGACAGCTAAGCAAATGCCCAATCAGAATGGACTTTATTAGCCCTTTTAAGAAGCTTGAAATTCATCCTGAGGCATGGAAAACTTCTTAGAAAAGGCTTTTAACAGCCTAAGTGATATGTTCAAATTAGCATTTTGGAAACATAACTCTGGCTGCAGAAAGATGAGATTAAGGGCCATGAGATTAAAGGTCGACAGGACCCCGGGCCGCAGGGCTGTTGAAAGGACCCGAGCTTATCTTTCACAATAACTGAAAGTCAAGGTAATGGGCAAAGGTGCCAACACAGTTATAACATTCTCCGTGCTATCCCTCTTTTAAAATGTCCCAACAGAATGTCACTCAGAAATAAGACTTAGCCATTTGCTGAGACTGCAATCCAATGAGACAATGTAAGATTTTTCTTAACTTTTAGTATATACATTTAATAACCTCTGGACATTAATTTTACACTGGAAGAAAAACTAAAAAGTATGAAATATAACAGAATGGAGCAGTTAGCAAGCAAGTTTAGCATTTACTCTAAGTGTGGTGGCCCACGGCCTTGTATAAGTCCAATGACAAATTAAAAAATAGGATGTGGGAATGAAGATATGACCTACTTGGTAGGTGGTGGACCCTTGAGTGTTGTCCTGGTCCCTCTTAAAACCTAATAATGGTCTAAAAGTTGACCAACGCAGCCATGGGCTCCCCAGATGTGGCAGAGCCCTCACTCTGTGCTGTTTGGGTCGCTGGCCATGGAATGGCCCATCGGGGGCACAGAGAGGCCCTGGGGATGAGGTGCCATTCCCCTGTGACCGTGAGCTCTGTCTTTCACGCCACGGACTCGCGGGGCTGTGTTCTCATCCCCCCCGGCCGCAAGCCCTGCAGGCCTTTCTGTTTCATTCAGCTAAACACTCCAGGAAGGGATCTTGTGCCTTGTCTCACTTAACTCTATGATGTAAGGAAAACCATCCCATTTTCTAGACCAGGCTTAGGAAGGTCGTGTGGTTCATCCAGATGCACATCACGGCTCATTCAAAAACTTTGGTTGGAAAGTCAAGATTTAAATCTGAGACTGTTGACGCTACACACCCAGTTAGTTAACTACCTTCCAGTTAGCATTCTATTATCGAGGACTGGAATGGATATTTCTACACCCACCTTTCAAATGGTATCTTACTTTTTTATGCATTACATCTAGATGCTGTATTTACCTCTAATATTTATGTTCAGGATGATAAGTGGTGCTCATATATTTAAACTCAACTTTTCTAATAAGTGTAAAGTACAGTATACTGTACAGTAAAAATATTAACAAGCACAACTGCTTTTATTGGGTCACAAATTAAGTAGGATAACTTTTTTCTTACTTTACCCGCTCTATATTTCCTTCATCGTCTTTGAGTTTAGTTGCTCTGTAGAACTGAATTTTTTAGTTTCTTTTCTCCCCTCTATTTGTTCTGGCAACTCCTAAACCCCCAAGAAATGTAATAGCTTCTTGCATGTCCCCCAACAGGCTCCTTCTTTTCTTTCCTTTGCAATAGGTGGCACCTGAGACCCCCTCCCCAGTGTCTATGTTCTGCCAGCGGCTTAACCTGGAAGACACGATCTCTGCGATCAGCCACGTAAAGCTGACAGGATCCTTCCTCTCCAGATGCTCTGTAGTCTTTCCCGCAGCACTCACAGCTGGAGAGTCTTTTTAGAACCACTTTTGATCATTTCATAACATTTCTTAGCTTCATCAGGTAAAAGCTTTTCCTGAGAAATACATTCATCACACTGAGCGCCATCAGGCTGTAATCAAATCGTCCTTCAAAATCAGATGCTAATTAACAAAGAAATTCCTCCACTTTCTAGGTAAACAGGAAGCGTGTTGTTTTTCATGGAAGTTCTGATGTGGCTGTGGTTTTAGTTTGGTTATAGGGCTTGATATAAAAATATTGCCCATTAACTAAATGCTGTAACCTTTAAATTCCGGAAAAAAATGTGGTAGCCCCTTGACTCTCCCGTTTTCTCCCAGTGGTAGGAGCCTGGGGGCCCAAAGCCCTGGGGTGAAGCATCGCTCGGTACCCATGTTACAGGCCTGGCTTCATGGGTGCCGCCTGAGCCTGATGAGCCAGGTGCCCGCAACCCCGAGCGCCCAGCCGGCCCCTGTAATGACCAAGACACAGGGAAACCCCAGGACGCCTCAGCGCGTCCTTGTTCCGTCGCTGAGGCCTTCCCGCGGCCACGTATTTGATTTTATGGGCACGATAGAAACGTCCTGGTTTCATGAAACGTCTATGAAAAAATCGAACGTGAAAAACACTCCTGCTGAGAAGGTCCATCGCCTGCAACGCGCTTGCTTTCTGACCCGTGGGCGGCGAATCTGCAGAAGCTCTTGGTTTCGACGGTGCGGCCGCCCCGTCGGTTTCTGCGCTTGGCAGGCGCTCGCTGTGCGTGGTGCAGGCAGTGTCCTTGGCCGGCTTGCGAGCGGCTTTCACGCACAGAGAAGTCACCTTCCTGTCCCCCCAGGAGCTTCAGCTCGCCACGGCATATGTAGCTCTCTCCTGCCAAAAAGGGGGCAGGTTCTGAAGCGCGGCTTTCCAAACGCTGTTTGCGTCGGAGCTGCTGTCCCCCTGCGAACTCCCTGCTCCTTTCAAAGAATGCGGGCGGCTCCGGGCGCCCGAGTGTGCCGGGTGCAAGTCTAAGTGGCCCTGCGAGCGCGCATTTCAAGAAACCGCGCTGGACTCATTTATTACGCAAAGAAAGAAAAGAGAGAATAGCGGTCCTTACCTCCTCCCGGACATTCTTCTCACGCCCTGAACAGCAGTGGTGGAAGGCCAGCTAGTTTGGCTCATGAACTGCTGAAAAGGGTCATGATTTTAGGGACAGGCTGGGAAGTGAAGGGAGAGTGGACACTGGTGACCTAACACCCCACGGGAAGACCTGACGTGTCATTAGAACTGCATCTGTGGCGGGTAAATTAGACGAATCTAAATCTATTAAATTGATGCTCAAAGACAATCAAGTTGCAACTGAACTGGAAAAAACGAAAAATGTAGCTAGTGACCAAAACTCAGCTGATGAGTGTAAACTGAAATTGCTTTCACTGAAATCGCTTGTGCAATTTGGATTGACGTTCTTTCAGATGTACCTTCCCCGGATACAGACTTGTTTTACTAAGCACCGTGCGTCTAACAAAATGGGACCCGCTGCTCCTCAGAATCTGTTACCTTGGCGACCGTTTTAGTTTCTTCATCTGTAAAATTCAAGGGAGAAGGTCAATGGAAACACTATCCCGTTTCTAACACGTTTTGAAGCATCTTAATTAAATGAGCTGTTTTGGAGACCACAGATTGCCATGGACTTATCTGATAGATGATCATTTTACTTAAAAGAGGAATATTTGCTTGTTGCTATATATATATAAAAAATCCCATGAGCTTACAGTGTGCTGTGGGAATGGGAGACTAAACAATGAGCAGTCAAATAAATATATAATAATATAATAATTCACTAGATTAAGTGCTAAGGAAAAGTTAAGTTCATTTGAAAGGAAAGGCATTGGACACCCTGATCTTGACTGGGGGCCTGGGAAGGGGGCTGGAGAGTGTAACATGTGGCTAGAGGCTTGAACGGCGATTAGGCAGTTGTTTAGGTGAACGGCATTTGGAAGGTTCTGGAACAGTGAGGTGCAGGGAGGATGCTGATAAAACCCAGTGCTGTTGGGCACAGTAGGGTCAGGGTTTTGTGCAGCAAGTCAGGTTCCAGGTAGCAGGGCCTAATCGATTGTATTGAGGACTGGGACTTTATTTTAGGGGTAACAGAAGGCCTGCAACAAGTTTAATGCAAGGGAGTGACATAATTTATTTAAATTCTTAAGAAAGTCCCTGCAATCTTCTGGGTGGAGAATAAATGTGAGATGGTCAAGACGAGAGGGAACGGGCCAGGCCGTAAAGGGTGATGGTGGCTGGCTCTAGTGCAATACTGGTGGAAATAAAGAAAAGTGGGGGGTTCAGGCTGCTTTCCACAGGAACGCGCAGGACTTGAGGATGGAACTGACGTTGGCCATGAGAAGGCGCCTGCCGGCGACTGCTCCCAGGCTTTGGGCGGCAGTCGCCAGATGGGTGGAGTTGCCGCGTGTTGGAAATGGAGAAGGCCAGAGAGGGGCTGAGTACGGAGGAGGCCCATCGTCACACATGCTAAGTCCGGGATGTCTACGAGATGTGCCGCTTGCTCTACGTGGTAGGTTCCTGGCTGTCAGTCTCGGTATTTTACATCCATAAAGTTCCACGAGTTTCATGCTTCATGGAAGATACACATTTTAAGTGTAGTATGTGAAGGACAAGCTCTTTAATGGAAAAACATTTAGAGAGAAAAAATTTTCCCCAAGTAGTATATTCTTGTCTTCTTAATTTGTATTTGAGAAACATATCACACGGCATGTATATTTTCTATAAAAGCAAGCAAAATGAACTGCTGCAATAACACCCAGAGGTGGAAATACCCAGGTGTCCACAGACTGATGAATGGACAAATAAATGTGATATATCTGTGCAATGGAGTACTATGCAGCCACGAAAAGGAACGAAGCACTGACACATGCAACATCGTGGGTGAACCTTGAAAAAATTATGCTAAGTGAAAGAAGCCAGACAAAAAAGGAGATACATTATATTATTATATTATGTGAAATACCAGAATGGGCAAATTTATAGAGAGAAAGTAGATGAGTCATCGCGAGGTGCTGGGGCGGGGG
Organism: Miniopterus natalensis; assembly: GCF_054644295.1. NCBI lineage: Eukaryota > Metazoa > Chordata > Mammalia > Chiroptera > Miniopteridae > Miniopterus > Miniopterus natalensis. The sequence continues at coordinate 2,784,907 of NC_142082.1, read as the reverse complement.
TGGGGGTGAGGAGTGACATTTCTTGGGTGCACAGTTTCCTTAGTGCAAATGCTCTGGAACTAGACAGTGGTGCTGGTTGCAACATTGTGAATGTACTAAATATATACAGTTGCGTACTTTAAAGTATTTAAAATGGCGAGTTGTATGTTTACATATTTTACCACAATAATGAAGGGATCAAATAAAATATGGACTAAAATCTCATTTCCCAAATCCCGTTCCACGGGCTGCAGGCAGGTGTTTGCTGGAGACCAAGTCTGATAGCACGACCCGTAGAACTTCAGTGTTGATTTTATCCCATTAGAGTCAGTGGAAGCTGAGGGTCTGTAAAACTGAAAACTTCCTGCAGAAGAAGAAAAAGAAACTCAAAGGTGGTTTTCTTTGGTTATACAGAAGGCTTCTTAGAAAAAACCTGCCTGTTTTCTGATAATAGAAGATCTGTTCCTTAAGAAATCGACATTATTACTTGGGGTTTATCATCGAGCCCTGTAGAATGCTGTTTCGCACCATGATGTAAATTGGATATAACTGGATAGTCGGGTTATCCCACATCATTGCCTTTTACCCCCTTGATAAACTACACTTAATGAGGCCACATTGCAAACGTTAGGAATTTGACGCATCATTAGATGGAAAGTGAAATTAATTTTCATTGGCCATTAAGTAAGTTACGCTCTATTTAAAACCTCAAAATTTTAGTAACATTGGTCAAAATAATATGATTATTAAAAATGGCACATCTTACAAAAATACTAGGTGGCGATCACAGGAAGGAGACTGACTTCGTATGAGTCAGCTGATGATCATCTGGAGGGAAAGGTGACTTCAAAACAAATACATTTTTGGAGGAAGAGACAGCTCTAAAATAAATTTCGAAAATACTGCAAAATGTGTTAAAGGCAATGGATTACTTATGAAAATTTTCTGACAGCATCTATTTTTTAACAGACTTACTGAGATAAAATTCACGTATCATGACGTTCACCCATTTAAAGTTTACAGCTCAGTGTCTTCAGAATCTCTACGGGCAGAGCAGTAGTCATGTCTGAAATCATCACCGCGATCTAATTCCAGAGCCTTTTCTTTACCCCAGGAAAGAACACGCTCCCAGGAGCCACCGCCATGCCCCTGCCTTCCCCCAGTCCTGGGCAATCACCAGCCTGTCTGCTTCCCATCCCTGTAGACGGCACCCCGACTTTCCAGGGGTGGTCCACTTTGTTTTCTAGTCCTGATGTTCTGCTATTTGAATTAGGTCCCACCTGGAGGTTGTAAGGAAACAAGAGGGACTGAAGTTTATGTCTGGCCAGCTGCACGGATGACTAGCTCCCCTCTCTTTGTTTTCCCAGCTGGAATTGCTTCCCCACAATCCTTTGTTTTTAAATCTGGCGGCTTTTTGTAATATACATGCATAACATTTCATCAGCCCAGAAATGCATACTTAGATTTGAACATTTAAGTCCTGTATTACATTAGAGTCTGACTAATGTCCTACATTGATTTCAACCGGAGTTTAAATATTTTCCATGATAAATATGGCAATGATCAATAAAAGGAATAGCAAATTGGTACTAAACATAGTGAATTTACTACCACGGCTTCAATACTTAACATACAGTAAATGTTTCCGAGTGAGTGGGTGAGAGGTAAATGCACGCGCAAATAGAAATATGGCAAACTGAAGGTATCACTGTAACACACGCTGTTAATAGACGGCGTAGACGGTCGTTTCTCTCGTAGTTCGTGGCAATAAGCGGCATCTCTGCTCAGTGGAGACCTCAGCAGACTCTCTGAAATGCATCCCCGAGCCAGGTGAGTGTCGGGTGCTGAGGGGATTCTAAGCCCGTCGACAGCCACCTGCGCCCGAGCAACCCGCCATCTCTCTCGGAATTTAAAGCTTATTGTTGGGTGGGTAAGAAATTGTTGGTGTTATTTATCATGTTTGTAGGCCACACATGTTAGATTCATTTAGATTTCATAAATATTATCTTTAATTTTCTGCTGGGAGGGAGACAGTCAGATGAGTTGTATTCCTTTAGAAGTTTTATCAGTACGGTTTTAATGATTACATTGTAAATTTCCAAGATATTTATTCCAAAGCTTGAAATCTGTTACCTGCTACTTAAGGATGGCAAAATAGGCGTAAACCATGGATAAAAGTGCTTAGCTTTTGTGGGTCAGTTTCCACCGGAAGTGTTGGCGGCAGGATCCTGTTCCTCCGTGGGAACAGTGCTCAGTTACGGCGACAGTGGCCGTGCCCCTTTCGTTGCTGAGCCCGTGTTTATTGAGGTCCCACCGACGGCAGCAGGGTGAAAGCCGGGCTCCGCCCTGGGGCGCAGGCTCGGGCGCTGCCTCCGAGGAAGCGGCTCTGCTTCTCCACCCGAGACCCCGCGGCGGTAATTTCGGGAGGGCCGAGGTTCCTGATCCGGGCTAAGGGGGTAGTGAGGATGGGACAGGTAGACGGAGCTGGTCGCTGTGGGGACAGGAGGTGTAAAGGGACAGAGGGAAACGTCTCATGCTCCAAACTTGTGGCTTTGTGTTTCTAAACAGTGGTTTTGAGCCCCATCGGCTTTTACAAGGGAACGTAACAGTAATTTATTTTTGATTGTGTGGAGTTTAAGGTGCCTGTGGATATATTGGAGAAGAAAGTAGACAGTTCTGGTTCTTAGGAGAGGACTGACACGACAGAGAGGAACTGGGGAGGCAGAAGCCGATAATTGACACAGTTGTGACAACGGTGACATCTGGAGGGAAAGGGGCAACACGGGAGACGGCAGAACCAGCAATATTTCTAACGTGGGGCAGGTAAGGGAGCGGAAGTGGGGATAAGGCATTGAGAGAATGGCCCTGCCCGGCATGGCTCAGCGGTGGAGCATCGACCTGGGATCCAGGCGATCGGGGTTCGATCCCCGGTCAGGGCACAGGCCCGGGCTGCGGGCTCGGTCCCCAGCCGGGGGCGTGCAGGAGGCAGCCGATCCGTGACTCTCATCATTGATGTTTCTCTCTCTCTCCCTCTCCCTTCCTCTCTCTGAAATCAATAAAGATGTATTTTTTAAAAATAAATAAATAAATAAAATTTATAAAATTTATAAAAAAAGAAATTGAGAGAATGGAGGAGACCAGGGAAGAAATGGGTTGATGAAGAAGAGAGGCTTTCAGGAAAGCGAAGCCCGTGATGTCGGATGCTGGGGAAAACATCACATAAGGGAGCTGAGAAGCTTTGCCTCGAGCTGGAGCATAGGGACTCGGTGGCTCCTTAGAGCCTTATCAATAGGACGACCAGGCGACCTCAAATGGTAGTCAGATTGGAGGATTTGAGGCGGAGCGCCCCTGCCTCCGGCCTCCCTCCTCGCAGGTTGGCGGTGGGCTCGGAGCCTGCTCCTGAGCCGCCTCCCGTTTCCTCAGTGCCCTTGGAAACCCCGCCCTTTCCGAGCCTTTTGGAAACACTTGATGAGATAAACTCCCCTGAAAACAAACACAGTCAAATCAATTACGGTAAAAATAAAAATAAAACAAAGGAAAACCTCCTCTAGCAGCTGCTTCTCTCTCTCTGCGCAGATATACACACGGAGCAGAATTCCTCCACCTCCAGAATGTTCCCAGGCCCCAGATACGTTGCTCCCGGGGCCTGTTAACTCCGTTGCTTTTGTCCGGAGGCACTCAAGGGAAAAGGTCGCAGGGAAGCAGACAAAGGGGGATTGTCTTTGCTGCACAGGCTCCCAGTCACCCTTGCTGGTCTCAGCACTGAGCTTCACACAGGGATCCTTTCAATGGTGGTGACTGAGAATAAGCTATTTAAATTCTACCCATGATTTGCATGTAATGCTGATTCTGTACAAATTTAAATAGATGTAAGGAATCCAAACATCTGTAGGGCAGTGTGCCTTACGACCCATCTCCCTATGCAATTGTTTTTATTATACAACTAGCGATGTTAGTAGGATTTCTGCCTTAAGTTAAATATATTACACAGCAGAATTGGTTTCAGCAGCCATTCTGTAATTTTTGACTGTTTGATTAGATCAGGGCATCCAACCATGTTTTATATGGTAACAAATTATTAACCTGTATTTCCTAACTCCCTAAGATTTTACTTTAACTGAAGAAAAATTGTGTTTTAGAAGCAGTCATTTCTATATGTTTATCTTAGCAAGCTATTGGTCAAATACGATTTACTATTTTTAAGCTGTTTTTGAAGTTTTTTGCTTTATGTTTTCTAGTTTTAGATAGTTCTCAGATTTAAGGGATAAAATCATCTGTAACAAAAAATCTTATTTTTATGAAAGAAATGTATGAATAACTTGATCATATATAAAAGTTCACTTTGTGTATAGAGCTGGATTGAGAGGTTGAAAGTCCTAAGAAGTCCTGGTGGCCGAACCCACTGGGAGGAGCCAGGTGACTCAGGCTTCCAATGGTTCATCTGAGTATTTGTAAAATGTCCTTTTACTACCTGAAGATTTAGATGTTTAATATTATAGGGTTATTTACTTATAAAAATGTGGTTGATGAATGACATTAAGAAAAAGATTTCCTTATGTTTGCAAAAGAGCTCAGCCAGCTACCACCCTCTGCATTTCGTATACGGCAGATTTCCCCAGTGAGTATCCTTAGCACCTCTCACTAACGCTTGAGCCTTGATAATTGTCAGTCCTCAAATTGGGAAATGCCCGAATGAAACTATAGGCCTTAGTGACGTGGAAGCTGAGGGAAAACATTTGTTTCCAGGGGTAGAGAGTGTTTTTGTGTGTTTGTAGAGAATATGGCAGATTTGTCGGCCGGCAACCCTTGAAGGAAATCTCTACCCATAGATATCTGATGAAATGCATCTAAATTATTATTATTTATAATTGAATAGGTATTGACTAAGTGACATGACAAGAAATTTTGGGAGAAGAAAGAGGTAAATGGAAACACAGATTTACCAGTTTTTAAAATCAGGCAAAGAACTTAGTGGGATTAGAAGTTGTGCTGCCAAATGAAAGCACAGTGACAGAGCCTCTATCTGGCCCCCAGGCTGCAGCTGCGGCCCTGTGATGCCTCCCCTGACGCGGGCCTGGCAGCGAGCAGATCTGGTTAGACCCTGGCTCTCCCACTGCAACCCTTCTGCCGCAGGCAAACCCGTTCATATTTCCATGGTTATAAAATATAGATGATAACAGAAATTCTTATAAAATAATTGGCTTGTGAGATGGGAAATCTCTTCCAAATGCATTATGTTTCTCAGTGACAAGTTAATGTTAACCTTCAATTATATGAGGAATGTTATACAGGGGCTACAATAAGCTCTCCTAATACCTGCCACTGCAAGACACTAAGTATCTGAGTTTGTTACAGAAGGGTAATATCGTCACATCAAATGAGTCTCTTTATTTGTGTATGTTTTTAGAATACAGGATGGGATATTTCTTATCACTGTAATATAAATGTGTCAGTTACTAAAACTAATATAAATCCTCCAAAATCCCTTGCTACTTCAGACTTCATAGATAAACTTGATGAAAAATAAAGGGTATTACATACACACACACACACGTGCAGAAGAACGTGCCCCCCGCTTTTAGAAGTTATGGACCCTGTATCATTTACACATTAAGTGTCTAACTCAAAATCAGGCAGTGAGCGCACATCAGTTGTACTGTGTCACTGAGTCTCTTTTTAAACAACTGTCTGTTGGACACATGGGTGCAGGTGCTCTCAGGGGCACAGCCTCGTGATCGGGGACCGTACATCCCGGCCTCTCAGGACGGTCTCTTTATGCAGAGCAATCTCAGTGACTGCTTAATGTTCGGCTGAGTTATTAAGAACATCGACACCTGCCCCCCCAACCAGAAATGCCTGCGGGCTCTCTGTCTAGGAGCCTGTCTCTATTTTGCTTGTTAGTTCAGTTTGTTCATTAAAGTCCACATATGAGTGAAACCATGTGGTACTTGACTTTCTCTGACTGGCTTATTTCACTTAGCGTAATACTCTCCAGGTCCATCCATGCTGTCGAAAAGCGTAAGCTTGTCTTCCTCTTCACAGCTGCGTAGTATTCCACGGTGTGAATGTCCCACACTTTTTATCCACTCATCTGCTGATGGGCACTTGGGCTGATTCCAGATCTTGGCTATTGTAAATAACACTACAATGAACATAGGGGTGCATATATTCTTTGAAATTAGTTTTGGGGGTTTCTTCAGATAAATTCCCAGAAGTGGGATCACTGGGTCAAAAGGAAGCTCCATTTTTAATCTTTTGAGGAACCTCCATACTGTTTTCCATAGTGGCTGCCCCAGTCTGCATTCCCACCAGCAGTGTACCAGGGCTCCCCTTTCTCCACACCCTCGCCAGCACTTGTTGTTTGTGGATTTATTGATGGAGCCATGCTGACAGGTGTGAGGTGATATCTCATGTGGTTTTAATTTGCGTCTCTCTGATGACTAGTGACACTGAGCATCCTTTCATATGCCTCTTGGCATCTGTGTGTCCTCTTTGGAGAAGTGTCTACACTGATGCTTTGTCTAGTCCCGTTCAACATCCAGCATGATCTTCTATCATATCTGTAAATAAAACTAAGGCAATTTGCGATGCGTGCTTTACGATTTGCAAAGGTTATGGAAGAGTTTCAGAATCGAAGGCTGCACCTTCTGCTCCAGCCTCACCCCAGTCCCCGCCATGACTGTCCTACAAATGTGCCTGTTGAGTCTCACTCTGTATCTCCCTAGGTTCATAGGCAGACCTGTGCCATGAGTAAATGAAGTCTCAGTTCCTTTTTCTCAGGGTTCCTATTTTTGTTTCTCATCGTTAGGAAGGGCAGGTAAACATTTGATTTTATTAACTATAGTATAGTGACAAGCTTACAGTGACAGTCTTTCATTTGCATGGCATTTATTGGTTAAGACTTCTGTTCTCACTTCAGTAACTGAGAGAGATTAATCTCATGGTAATGATTTTTTATTTGACCAAGAACCTTATAATTACTTCTGTTTACTGAAATACCTGCCATATTGATTAGATTAGTAGCTGAAGTAATTGGGAAATGAAGTCTTTACGTACCGACTCTGTTGCTAAATTTGTTAAAATCTGTAAACAAGGTTCTAGTCCTAATCTCCAGGAGTCTGGTAAGAGTTCTGGTGACAGTGTGGAAATCCAGGATGGGGCCGATGGCAGTGCATCCCCATCTTTGTGGTTGTATAAAGTATGGTGCAGTGTTTAATTTAAGGTCATTATTTCTTTATGGCTCTGGATTTGATTTTGATTTTTTTGAATTTTAATTTATATGTGACCAGAAATCTATATTGAATTTAGATTCTATTGGTAAACATAACTGTATTAATTCCAAATGCACATGAATGTAGGATATTGGATATAAACTCTGCATCTTTTAAGCAACTTTTTTTTTTTCTTGTTGAATTATAGGTTTTTATTTGGCAATTATAAGCATAGGCTTTTACGTGTATAAAAGATAATATTCATTTAACAAATGCTAAATGAGCACCAACTATGTATGAGTGGGAGTGATGATAATGTTGGGATAAGAGATAGACGGTCCCAGCAGACAGGGAGTTTACTTTCATTAAACGTTTGTCTGGGATCAAACATGAATGGAGCCTTTGTCCCTCCAGGAGATTTGCTTCCCTGTCATGAGATGGTCAAGGTCATGTTTGTAGCCTGTTTCCCCTGGACTTTCCTCCTTCAGTTCTGGTGTGAAACCCTTCAGGTCTTGTGGTTCCTTAAGTGAAAGGAAAATGATCGTGGCTTTGTGGTCCCTGTGTAACCAAACAGCAGCCAGCATAGTTCTCATTCAGAGCCTCATCATGAGAGTAAGCCACTGGAGTCACTGTAAACCTCTTCTCCCAGAATATCATCTACACCGATAGGAGTTTTTAAAAAATATTGCTGTGTCCACAGTCGAGAGAAAATTTTACATTATGCGTAATATAATTTTATAAATTATTGCATGGAATTTGGTCACATGGGTGAACTAAAAGAAAATAATAAAAATTATCATACCATTGGAATGCATTTCTCACTTCCATTAATTAAAAACCATTTAAATGTCTTTCACTCCAGTTATTTTTCCCTGTCTTCCAAGTTTAGTCTTAATATGAACGTTGTCAGAGGGTTGGGAAAAACTCCTTTCCATCGTCTGACTGTGATCATATCTACCTGTTGAAGCGGCATCAAGTGTCAACCGTTCCCATCGTCAGCACAAAACCCTGTCCTCCCTGTTTTCATTCCAAACAATGTCCTATTTAGTCAGCAGTGTCTTTAAGGATTATCCGGCCTAGGACTTTCCCGTGATCTGAGAAGAACATTGAGCTAATGAGTTTACACAGCAGCTCTAAGGATAATAGAGCCAATCACATACCCCACACAACCCCCCAAAGGCCTTTTTTAAAATACAATTTTGCTGTTTTAAAATTATAAAAAACTAGGCACGTTTAAGTAACTTCTACTTATTGGGAAATAGAAGTCTAGCGCGGCCCTGCTCTTCCGTCCTGTGGGGCCTTTCGGGATCCCTCCCAGTGCCAGCGCTGGCCGCAGACGCAGGCCCGCCCCCCCCGCTGTGGAACGCGCCCAGGGTTGCCTGTGGCCCCTTAGGCTCCGGCTTCGGTTCTGGTTCTGCCCTCACGACTCCAGTGTGTGGTTTTCAACATAGCTGAGTTGACACCGCGCTGAAACGGGAGGGAGAGGTTTGGGTGGGTGGCCGACGCTGGCTTGCCCCACCTGCACATGGGTAACAAACCTCAAAAAGAGCAGCAAATAGGGGGGAGCCCTGGACAGAGCCCCTGCTGCCGTGCCCAGGGCCGGACTCTGCAGGATCCTACCTCCCGGCCTCTGACCTCGGAAGCTCCTGGGCAAGCGCGCGCCCCGCTTGGCGGGACACTGCCCGAGTGGCACCCGCCCCGGAGGCTGCGGGCCTTGGCGGCGCCGGGTCCCCGCGGCCGCCCTTCCTGTCCCGCAGCAGCTCCCGCTGTGGCCTCACAGCCGCCGGAGGAACTGGCAGGGGCTGGAAATGAGCCTTGTGCGTATTCATAAAATTCAGGGGGTTGGGAATGTGGGAGAAAGAGATTTATGCGAATTACGGGTTTTCACGCGAGGGCTGAGCTCGCGCAAGGTGCTCCCTGTGGCGACAGAACACGGGACGGCTACAGGCATGTTCCATCCGCACGTGTCCCCGGCGGCTTTGTCATCTCCTCCCTCTAAACCTTTGTTTGTCAGTTGCCACACCCAGGAGTCGTGTGGGATATGGTCAAAAGAAGCAAAGGACGTGAAGTATCTGGGGATGGGACAAAGTCGTCAGGAGTGAAAATCTCTATGATAAAAAAAGTGTTTCCGTTTGGTTTCTGTTTGGTGCTCAGGGCGCCCATTCAGGCTGTAACAGAAGCAGCAAGGCGCCAGGCGCACGCTTGGCCCAGAGTCAACATCTCCTCTGCGGTATTTAAAAAGACTTATTAATGACTTTGAGCTCAGGCTTCCCTGACCTTTAGGGAGCCAAGTGTGTGACAGTCGCTCCTCTAATGAGAGGACAGACAAGGAAAGGAAAACATTATTCTGTGGGTTTAAAAATATATTTAGCTTTTTAAAGCCTCTGGTGCTTGAGAAAAAGGCCGTGCCTGAAGAAATGCCATTTCCCCTTCGAAATCCTGCCATTCTGCCTGTTCCCAAATATGCTGTGGCCACTCGGCCGCTCCTGCCGGTACTCCAGAGAGCAATTCGTTTGTGAATCATTGTAAAAAAATTACCTGTTAGAGACCCATTTTGAAACTCCTGCTCATGTTCATGGTAAAACAGCCTAATGTAATTATCAGGAGACAGTTTGTTCTCTATTCTGTAGGTATTTTGAAATAACATTTGGCTATAAGAAACATACTTTAAAATAGTCTTATGTTAATGTTTCAGGCTGTGGCTTTAAATTTTGCCTCATGCCAAACTTTTGTACATTGTAGTAACTATGCAATAGAAATGTTTAGTATCCACCTTTCCGGGGGGAAAAAAAAGATTCTTAAATTTAGAATAAGTGTGTAAATTCCAGAACATCAGACTGTGTTAGAAACGTGTCATTATGTGTAAGGGTATTGTTGTATCTACGAATGTCAACATGAATTTTTGTGAACTAAATTAAAGTAAGAAATTTTCTATGAGTAATTCATGCTATCATTTAAGAAAATTTGTACTTTTTATTTTCGAATTTTTCCTTCACAAATTTAGTTTTGTAATTAGGAATTGTTTTGTAGTTATTTTAGCCACTGGCTTTTAAAATATTTTTATTTTCAAGAATTTCTTCAAATTCCTAGATTACGTTTTAAATATACTTCAATCCTATTTAAATTATATGCATTTGGTCATGTATTTAGAAAGTGCTCACAGATGGTCCCATCTTTGCCTTTTTCCACTGGAGTTTTGATGAGCACTATGATCAACATATTTTTTATTATCATATGTTTTAAACATTGACCAATATATATTTTTTTATTTTTTGACCAATTTAATTTTAATAATGTATTTTTTCAAGATTAGCTTTAAAAATGTATTTATATTTTTATTACTTTAAAGTAACACTATAATAAATTATAGATCAAGATACTGTTTGTTCACGAGTTAAATTATGTGCAAAGCATTCATAAAGAATTCAGATCTTCCCCTTAAAAGCCTCATATATCCATTTAATAAGAATAAGCTTACATTGGATATAAGCACTAATTTTTTTTTTAAATCCACAGAATATCTGGCATAAGCAAACAACAAAGCTTACGTATCCTGGATACCCCATTATTGGAGAAATACTTAACAAATGATTTTCAAAATCATAAAAAAATGTATGGAACACCAGTAAATAACTTGAGATAAATAAATTTAAGAAAAAATATTGTCCTCTTTTCTTACATTCCTTTGCTTAAGAGGCCATAGGTTTTTACTCCTGTTGTCAGTGTCGTCGGCTTTTTCTGTTTGGAGCTCAGTAGCCCTGAAGTGCTCAGGATCCCCTGTGGACTCTTTCTTGCTGTTTTTGGTGGAGAAGAATGTGTTTTTCTTTTGTTTGGTGGAGAATCCTATTGCTACCCCTCAGCATGGTGTAATTATCAAAGCAGAATTTTAGAGGCAAATACATTGAGCCCAAGTCCAAGCATTGCCAAGGACTTGGACGGAAGGTATTGCGTGATGGGTGTTCTAACCCCAGTGTTTGCTCCTGAAAGGTTAAGATCAGACACTGCACGAAGGCTTTTGGGTGATCTCCATAGCAAACCGGTACAAACGCGGTTTCAGTCACCCAGGAAGAAATATAAGCTGATTTTTCTGGGGAAAAAGTATGGGACAAAAAAGGGAAAACCAATGTAGTAAGTAATATCCATTTTCCAGGTTTCTACGTCTCGCTCCCAAAGTAGGGAATGAGCAAAACCCAGAAATGTTTGTCCTCATAGTTTCTGCATTTTAGTGAGGAGAGTCAATAAACAAATCAACATGTAAGATAAATCATGTCAGACCTGGCGAGCGCCGTGGAGGAAAACAAAGCCATCCTGGGGTGGGTAGAGAGGCCAGCTTTAAACTGGACGATTCTGTGGTGCATTAAAGACGGCTGCAAACTCTTTACCACCCCTCCCAGTCACGGTCCGAGTCGATTTCCCAGTCCCCCCAGATCCGCGCGGCCTGTGAGCACTTTGACAGAGACTGTGATGAGACGGTGCTCTGCCCTTCCTGGGCTCAGCCTTGCAGACCGTCGGAAACTTGCTTTCTCCTCCTCGAGGCCCTGCTCGGACAGAAGCCGCTGTGCCTCAGCGCAGTGAGGCTGCCTGAGTGGCCCCTGGGGGGGGCCCCCGAAGTGAGACGCCCCGAGGGGGTCACTCGCTGGGGCCCCCCGCCCCGTCCGCTCACTGCCTCCCACCCCAGCTGCAGCTGCTGCAATGAGCCCAAGTGAAAACTGTCCCTCTGAGTCCAGCAAAGCCATGAAGGGTGAGAAACCATAATACGCTGTCGTCTCAAACTAACGTATTCTGGGGGTGGCCCGCTAGGCAGGAGTGGGTAACCCACCCACCCACCCAACCAACCGCATCTTGAACAAATCTGAGAGTCGTGAGGAAACAGGCCCAGCCAGGATCTATGTAAACTGGCTCATTTATTACAGGAGAAGATGAAGAGTTTACCTGGACGTCTGGCACCATCTGCACAACCCTCGCAGGGGTCTGGACTCCGCAGCCCACTGCTCCCCTTCCCTCCTTCCAAGGGTTCTGCTCGCTCACTAGAACCCTGTCGTCCCGGCTGCCCTCCCCCTCTGGGCTTGTTCATCACAGTCAGAGAGTATGGTTCCCATCACTGTTGAAGCAATTAACTTTCCAGCCTCAAGGAAATCAGTTTAATTAATCCAAACGTTCTTGCTAAGTCATGTTGACCAGTACAGGATGTTCCATAATTAGTGATATATTTTTTTAAAACCATCTTAATTGTAAATATTACCATTATAAAATTTTTCATAGTAAAAATATTTTAAAAAGACAAGCATCACTATTTTTCTGGAAAATTCACCTACTTTTCAGTATCAACGCTCAGTAATCATTTGAGAAATCACCTGTATGCAATTAACCCTCCCTCGTGGGGTTGGAGATCACACGGATCAATACATTCCAAGTCTTGGCCTGTTCCTGATGCATTGGAGCTGTTCCAAAAATTCTCACTGCTGCCATTTAGTTATAAGCTGCATATTTTGTTCAATAACTTGTTCAAAACTCTTAGAGTAGATCCCCGTATTACACGTGTTTCTAGTTTACCCGCTCGTTTCCAAGCACGTTGGCACTGATTGCGCGCAACACTGCCTGGCTTCCATGGCTCCTGCCTCTGCGCGTCAGGGTCAACCAAGCTCTCCGCAGAAGCAGACGTTTCCAATGGAGGGGATCTGGAATCTCTATTTTTGACAAAAATCCCTGATGATTTTGGTACTCAGCCACAAAATCAGCCGGCCGGGCGTGGCTCAGCGGTTGAGCATCGACCTAGGATCCAGGCGATCCGGGTTCGATTCCCGGTCAGGGCACAGGCCCGGGTTGCGGGCTGCAGCCGATCAGTGACCCTCTCATCATGGGTGTTTCTGTCACTTTCTCTCCCTCTCCTTTCCTCTCTCTGAAATCAATAAAGACATAAAAAAAAAAAGAAAAGAAATTCTGCATATTCATTTCCTTTTTCAAGAATTTTTAAAATCAGGAAATAACTTAAGCACAGTATTACAGCAGTGACTAAAATATCGAACATTGAAAGCTGTCATTTGAGGTTGTTAACTTGCTAATGCTACTTTGTCCCTAGTCATTCCAATGTTTACCTTAACTCTGTGCTTTGTTTAGGCCAGGAATAGATTTAAATAAAATGTTATAATATTGGGGCATTATTTGAGCTATATTCTAGAATGCTTTAAAAATGTAGGCAACAATGTCTTCAATTAAATGCCTGTAAATATTGAACTTAGCAAACAGACTTAAGGAGAAAGAGAAACTTTGATTAGTTCCATAACCATTAACAAATTAGATCAGTAGTTAAAATTCTTTCCATGAAGGACACAAGTGACCTGAAATATTTTACTGGCTGGTTCCACCAAGTATTTGCTGTGCAGCTAAACCTTATGCAGACAACCCCAGGTCATAGGAAAAGAGACCTGCTTTACATGACTAGTATAAACTTGATCTAAAACAAGAAAACAAGAATTAGCTGTCGGTCACATTCATTAACATAGATGTCCCTGTCACACCCGTTCTGTTTATAACCTCAGTCTATGGTAGTTTGTTTCAACCTGTAGGGTGTCCCCCCAAAATATATACACACTTTAACAACTAACAGCTGCAGATTATATTACATTTTGAAAATGAAATGTATTTTAATAAGCACTAACTTTATAGTGTATATACATTTTGGGGGGACACCTTGTACTTTACCACCACTGGCTTCTTAAATGTTCCTCAAACACTGAGCACACGCTGGGCTTAGGACATTGGCGTTGACTTTTCCTGTGAAACCCTCTTCTCCCAGACGGCATCTTAGATAATCTCTTGTGTGGCTCCTTTACCTCCTTCATGCCTTTTTGAAAATATCATCTTAGTTATTCCTTCCCTGAAAAACAAGGACACTGAAGCCATTAGTCCAATACTCCCTCCCCCTCTCCCCTGTTCTGGTTTTCTTCTCTGCACTTCTCGTATCTCACATATATTGCTTCTGCATCTTGTTTACTATCTGTCTCCCACCACTAGGATGAAAGTAGAGGGGTTTATTTTAGTTCCTGGCACGCGGTGAGGGCTCAGTAACTATTTGTGGGATGAATTGATAAATGCAAAAGTATTGAACAGAATTTTAGCATGACAAATTCAGCCTATAGGGTGCACTAAAAAATACAGTATGACTCAGTTGGATTTTTCTCAAGAATTCAAGATTAGTTTAATTTAGGAAAGCATCATTAACATGGCAGAGAAAAATGAAAAACATAAAATTATTTCAGCAGTTGGGAGGGGGAAAGCATTTTATGGGAATTCAAAGTTAAAGAGACCTTACCTTCTTTAACCAATATACCAACAGCAGACATTACACTTAATGGTAAAACATGGAAAGTGGTCTTTTGTGTGTGTGTTTAATATCAGGAACAGGAAAAGGTGCCTTTTATCATTACTACTACTCTCCTCACTGCATTTTACCCAATGAAGTCAAAAGAAAGGTAAATAAGAAGGTACAAACAGTGAAAATAGATAAAGCTCAAAATGTTCACAGATGGTATGATTATCAACATAACACTCTCAAAATAATTCGCAAAATGAAGATATTTCAGAGGATCCCAAAGAGAATTTTTCAAAACTTCTAGATGCAAAAGCACTATAAAAATACCAGTCAGAATCCCAATGAGTGAAATGGTAGAACCTGACAAACTGTTTCTAAAATGTATATGGTGATGTAAAGGGGCCACGGATAGCGTGACACACACATGGAAGATGAACACGCTGGGGAGTGTCCTCCACGACAAACCAAGAGCCACTGTAAGGCAGTGCAGTGTGGCCCAGGGGGAGGCCCGCAGGCCGGTGGAGCAGAAATGCAGACCCAGCCTCTCCGATGCTTGGCAATGACAGGGCGCTATTGTTGGTCAGTAGAGAAGAATCAGCTCATTGGCGAAACGCGCTTGGAAAGTCTGTCAATGAGTAAATGGTCAGCCTCTTGTCAAGCTCCTTTGTCAGCCTCCTTTCCATGGTCCATCTTCTCAGCTGTCGGTCTCCCGTGCCGTATTGTTGGTTTAGATTCCTTTCCTGTTATTTATTTTGGAGCCCTCTGTGGAGTGAACCAAGGCAAAGGCTTGTGTTTACTTCACAATGTTTAAATGGAAGTAAATTAACCATATAGCTCATCTTTTTTAAAAATCAACTATCTCAAGAGTTTTTATTTCCTTTGACGTTTTTGTGTTAGGATAAGTCAACCTATAACCTACAAAACATTGGGCCAATGCTGATGTTTCAGACTGTGTTGCAAGTCTCCTAATCCCTTTAATTCAGTGTTAATTCATTTGAGAAAATGCAGCCGGGAGCTGGAGCTGAGATATGCTTCCTGGTGTATTACAGGTAGCGTCTCCTCCCATCTGAATTCTGTGTTCGATATTTGAACCATCTATTTGAGAATGAGTGGGCCAGATTCTCATTATATCTGGTCCTCAAAATGATTCTGGTGCAAAGTACTCTTTCTTGTCTTTATAATTCCTGAAAAAAGATGTTTTCTCCAGTGCCCACACTCCACTTGCTATGCTTGCAGTGGTGTCAATTTAATAGATTTGTTTCCCATCCGAGGTGCAAGTAAAAATGTGGGGATGGGTGGCAGCAGAATCTGCAGCCTTGAAGCACGTCCTGGGCCAGGAGCATGGTTGCCGTGGCGACGCGCTGGCCCAGGCTATTTCCCGCTGTGGGTGGGAAGGAGCTGCCTCCCCGCCAGCAGCCACGTGGGATCCTGGCGCTGGGGAGAGTGCTGAAGGGAGGCGCTGCTCCCAGATGGAGCTCTGAGAGGCTGTTTCAACCCAACAGGCGACTCAGCCCTGCAGAAGAGCAGGGTAGTTAGGATGCAGCCCAGCACAAGGGCGAAACGTGCAAGATGAGATGCTCAAAGCTCCTTACTTTCAAAGTTTTGCAGAGGATCAGGACTTGAATGGAAAGATTCTAGCCTGGCCTAGAAGGAATGGCTGTCTAGAGGCATGTGCATTAGTCAATAGGGGTAATATAATTCTGAGCAATTTAAACGGCAGTATTTAAATAGAGAGTAAAAGAAGTATGTCCATTTAATTTGGAGATCTTAAACTCATTCAGAAATGCCTATTAACTCAGGGTTGCCAATTTGGGTTTACTCGGTGTTGCAACTTATCTCATGTTTTTCTAAATTTAGAAGTCACCACTCAATTAAGGCTATAATTAGTGGCTATGACGCTAATAGCACCCGATACCCAGGGAATATATAGTCTAGGTAACTAGGCTTAACTTGCATGGAGGCAGGTATGGGTCCATCTAAACCATAATCGAGGAAATGAGAAATGAGTAGAAACTGACTGAATTAGAAATGGAATGAATCAGACGTCCTCAGTGCCGTTTTGGTGTTCACCTGAGAGTTACCACTTCATTTGCTCCTGAGCCCAACTCCTTCTGGCTTTATCTTCACTCTGTTATGTGCTTTAGGTCTAGGACCCAGCGAAGGTAATTCCTATCTGTGAATTTGCAGTTTGGACTCTTTTCTTCATTCTGAAGGGTTTTGCTGGACATGCCGTTCTGGTCCTGCAGTAGGAATCTCGGTGCCTGCAGCAGGCAGCTCATAAACCGACAGCAGATGCTCAAGAATAACAGGGGAGAAGAATCACAAAGGAGTGGGGTTCGAGACCACGGGGCTGTTTGGGGCCCTTGCCAAAATTAGGAATAACTCTTCCTTGAGTCGGTACTAATTTTATTTCTTTTCTTTTAATTTTTCCATGATCAGTAAGATGTCAGTTTTACAACATGGAGAGACTGAGAATAGTCCAAAGATTTTTCTGCTCCCCTGTTCATCTCCACCCACAACTGTGTTCAATGGCATTCAGATACTACACACACTGGTCTCGTCCATCTGCCGGAGATATTTCCTCCCATCATACGAAGTATCAAGCTGTTCTAACCTTTCCTAGTCCCTCACATAGTGTGTGTGTGTGTGTGTGTGTGTGTGTGTGTGTGTGTGTGTGTGTCGGGGGAGGAGTGTTCAGGAAACGATTTTGCCTGTACAAGCAAGAGCTATGGAGGCAGGGAGGTGCTCCCCCTTCCTTGTTTTACCTCCTCTGGGGTAGATGCGCTGAGCTGTAATTCTCTTAATGACCAGTATTGAAGTAGCAGACTAGCCCACCCTCTGAGTAGGAAGTTACCCCTCATGGGAGCTTTGCAATCATTGCAGGTGTCATATGTTGCTACAAACATAGATGCATCCAGATAAACTGCACACAGATCTCCCTATGACTTACATACAATAAATAACAGTGCATTTTCCAATCCCCTTTATCTGTTTCTGAAGAAAGGAAAAGTCAGTTATGTGGAGAGTTTTTGAGGGGCTTCAGCATTACAGAAAGAGACTTGATTGACAAGTCCCGAAAGGAGAGAAGTAGGAAGGAATCTTTGGAATCCGATGTTGTTTCTGGGGAAGGAGTGAGAGACATCATCCTCCTGTTAGCCTGTCCCCCTTTTACCGTAATGTCCCTTCTCACCAGTGGCTGGCACAAAGTAGCTCATCAGTATTTCTTATCACAAAACGCAGAGACTTAGGCATTTCTAGTCGCTCTTTTAGAAGAAGATGTCTAGCAGTCACCTAGAAAATTCTGATGCTTAATTTGAATATTAACAACAATGGTTTTCTGATTTCTCAGACTACATGTTTAAAGCTATCTTTTGAAAATTGAAGCTAGCCCGGCCGGGCATAGCTCAGTGGTTGAGCGTCAACCTAGGATCCAGGCGATCGGGGTTCGATTCCCAGTCAGGGCACATGCCTGGGTTGTGGGCTGCAGCCGATCAATGACTCTCTCATCATTGATGTTTCTCTCTCTCTCTCTCCCTCTCTTTTCCTCTCTGAAATCAATAGGGATATTTTTTTTTTTTTTAAATTGAAGCTAAAGTGAAAAAACTTCAAAAGTGATTACTCTGGTCAAAGAAATTTTGAAAGCCATATGACAATGCAATAATAGTTAATAATGTTAAAGTTACATCTTAGAATGGTAGGCATTTGCTGAGTAGTTCCTCTGTTGTGCATTGTTTTATGTATTAACTCATTTAATGCTCACAAGAATCATTTGAGGGAACATCTTACTGTCACCTTTTTGTAAATAATGAAATCAAAAGAATAAACTTGCCAAAACACACGCGGTGGCGCATTAGGACTCTAACCTGCCATGCTCTCTCTTTCCCACTGTGCCAGTGGCTTTCTCATTTTGTTTATCATGCAGCGCAGCAAGAAACAGATTTTGCATTATGAGTCACTAGAAAAATAGCATCCATAAATATCTGAACTGAAAAGATTCCGAAATAATTTGCCTTACCACATACAATGCACTCAGACATTGTCTAGTCTGTTCTCTTTCGCTTTTAAAAACTGATGGTTGAATTTCACTCGATTGGGTTCCCAACTAACAGATTTTGACTCACTGTTTAAAAGATACAGCTACAGGGAGTTCAAAATAATAAATTTCACTGAAATAAAAACTTCAGCATGTGAGACTTGAGAGCAGTGAAGTCATGATGGAATGATATGCGTGCATGTCTGCGAAGATTAATTGTTAGAGGAAGTCTGGGTGGACAGGAAGGGCTTCTGTTGGTTTGGGGTAGACAATGAAACCATCAGCAGAAGCCAGCATTCTCTTGTCTGGAGAAAGGGTCTATAATTAAGGAACTTGACATTTATACCCTTCAGGACAGCCTAGGCTTGATTGACAAGGTTGACCAGATGTCATCTACAAATGCAAATATACTTTCCCATAATGCTGAACTTTGGGGGGGAAAATGAATTAGATAAAAAAATACTAATTTCTACCTTTTTCCTGTTTCCCTGTGCAGGGTGTTTTGAGTGCTGTATTAAATGCCTGGGAGGCATCCCCTACGCCTCTCTGATCGCCACCATCCTGCTGTACGCAGGCGTAGCCCTGTTCTGTGGCTGCGGTCATGAGGCGCTCTCTGGGACTGTCAACATTTTGCAGACCTACTTCGAGATGGCGAGGACTGCCGGGGATACACTGGACGTCTTTACCATGTGAGTCATTCTGTGTGGCTTCTTGTTTCCAGGGTCTGTGTGCACCTTGCTGTATGTCGAGTGAACAGGGGCCTAGAGTTAAGTGAGGCAATGTTTTATAGGAGAACAAAATTCTCTTCGGTTGTGAACATGAGTGAGAAGGACATTGACTTTGACCATGAGCACAGGACACATCGAGGAAGATCAGAGGCCAACTTAATCTGGACTTAATGTGTGTATTCCTTTGACTATAGTATTTTGTCCAAAGTTCAATCACCATTAAGCAGAATGCTCGCATTTCTGTTGCTCTTGTCATTTGAGCAGAGGCTTTTCTAATAGAATAGAAGAGAAGACAGGGGACAGAGCCTGGTACAAATGTAGACTCCACTGCTGATTCTAGGAAAATCACCCAAACCCTCTGGGCACTCAACCATGTATGCTCCATCATCTTTCTTTCCCTGTCTCGCAGCAATGATGTGACTACGTAAGTAAACATGGTGAAAGGTTCTTACTGACTGTCTTCTGCAAAAGGATAAGTTGTAAGAAATAGTGAGCTCCTTTCTACAAGCAACAGTCATGCTTAAAATGTACATTTCATCCATAACATGTAAACTCCTGGGATCACTAAATTATGGCGATTTAGTGTATTCTGAAAAAATAATGTAAACATAGTCTGGAAGTAGAAAAGAGTTTGCTGTTCAAGCTTCAGTCCCTTATTGCCTGACATTATAAGTAGCAAAAGTTTAGGATTGAATTACAGAAGAATTAATCTCCAATAAATTCCCAATTCAGATCATTTACTCACGATTTCTTGCTCCCACAGTTTCTTGCTTTTGTTTCATTCTTGAGACTGTGTGATTATAATGTTTTTCACGCTGCTTTATTTTGTCATTCTAAATGAATGAAAACCTTCTTAATTTGTATACTTTTTCTGTAATAAGATGCTTGTAGAGTTACAAGTCTTAGTGGTTTTATGACTGGTAGGGCAACTTTGCTTTGGCTCATAGCTCCATCAAAGAGGAATTAACCACATTTCTTATTTACCAGGGCAGTTCCTACTGGCCTGGTGTAATTATAACCTCAGGCCCTAATCTAAGAAAGCACTTGGGCAACCGAGACAACCTTCTAAGTAGAAGACAACTTTTCTCCAACCCCAATTGCAGAAAATATAACATATTGCTAATTTTAAAAATAATCCATTAGCTACAGGCACATAGATTGTCTTGAATAAAGTATTGCTTATAAGTTGTATGTGTTATTTTATTCATTAAAGTTGCTGATTTCCATGAAAATGAAAAGAGAAAAGGAGATGCGCAACTCTATCAAGTCACAGAGCAGGAATTCCCTACTTGAGTGTGGAGGGCATGTGCCCTTGGACAGAGTGATAGACAAGTTTTTTAGGAAAAGGAAAGTCGAAATATTTATGTTTATCTAAAATATACTGGTACTGCTCGGCCGGGCGTGGCTCAGCGGTTGAGCATCGACCTGGGATCCAGGCGATCAGGGTTCGATTCCCGATCAGGGCACACA
The DNA here is from genome assembly GCF_054644295.1 of Miniopterus natalensis. Lineage (NCBI taxonomy): Eukaryota > Metazoa > Chordata > Mammalia > Chiroptera > Miniopteridae > Miniopterus > Miniopterus natalensis. The sequence continues at coordinate 2,764,174 of NC_142082.1, read as the reverse complement.
CCCGGGTTGTGGGCTCAATCAATGACTCTCTCGTCATTGATGTTTCTATCTCTCTCTCTCCCTCTCCTTTCCTCTCTCTGAAATCAATAAAGATATATTTAAAATATATATATATATATATACTGGTACTTAAAAATTTAGACCAGTTGGCCATAAAATAAGAAATACAACAAAGTAAGTGTGTCCAACTGGGAACCACCCTCTAACCTCACCACCACCACCGCCAACTACCACCACACACACACACACACACACACACACACACACACACACACACACAGAGTTATTAAGAGGATGAGAGAGTTTTTATATATACCAATGTAACTATTTTTTACAAATTAGTTCTGAAAAATTAGCATCATCCATTAAATTGAATTATTTAAGTCCACAGTAGACAGTTTATCAATTTCCATTATATCGTATAGCATGAATTGATCCTTGATAGTTTATAAATGATCTTCATCATTTGAAATATAATTAAACTGTTGAAAATTATTTGGATTGTTGCAAGTTAGTTTTGGAGAACCTTAAGGAAATGGTTGCATGGATATATTTTAATGTGATAAAACTGACATTTTCTTTTTAGTTTTATTTCAGCCTACACTGGACAAAATATATTTTCACTGTGCATTATTTTAAGCTACCACAGATGTCCTTAAAATCTCCAGATTCTCTACATTTAGGCTACATCCAAATTGATAACTTTAGTTTTGGAGTAGGCATGTTAAAGAAATACAAGCCTAATAAGTGCCATGAGATGGTTGTATACATCTATCAGAAACCAATTGTCAAGATATTTATTTGGCATTTAGACAGTAAACTTGAATATATCCAGAGCTCTGCTGAAGCGGAAGGAGTTGTATGTGTGGGAGTTCGGGAGAGAAATCAGAGATTACGCTTAATTTAGTACTTTTACCAAAAGTTGGTCTCCTAGATTGGAAGTGAAATGTGAAATCAATAGTGCGTGTTTGGAATGGAAGGAATGGCACTTTGACAGGAATAAAAGCAAGGATTCAACTGGTCTCTCCTTTCATATTTCAAATACCTGAAATTCCTGTACCAGACCCTGTGAAGCTACCAAGTGAATTCAGGCTCTCTGCCAGCAAGCAGGTCACGAAAACACAGAGGGAAGATACGTGCCATTAGCTGCTGGCACTGTTCGTGCCAACTGACACCTTCAAAGGTTTCATAAGGGTTCAGACAAGGTAGAGATTACCCCGGGGGCTGCCTCGCAGGGATATCAGCGGAACAGCTAAGAGACAGAGGCAGTGAAGTAGGGAATGTGAGGCGGAGGCACGTGGAAGCCCATCGCAGGCACAAGGGCAGGCAGGGTCGGGAAGAATATGCACCAGGGCGATTGTGAAGAGAGACTTGTCGGCCACCCTGAGTCATCCACAGAGAGCTGATTCCTTTTCTCCAGAGTCTCGTGCTCGATTCAATCAGATCGAGCGCTGCTGCGCCACACGCTTAGAAAGAAATGAAGCCTGTGCGCAAAAGATAAAACCAGTTGCCCAAGACTCCAGCCTCCCACCTGTGGTCCTTGGAGCCTGAGGAGTCACTCCTCTGTCTCAGCTTCTCTCTCTCTCCTCTGTCTCCTCGTCTTATACACACACACGCATCTCAACAGGGCCAGTGTCTCCAAGTCCGCAGGAGACAGGAGGGACGGGCGCACTGAAGCATGACTCTCCCACTTCACTAATCTGTCCAGCATCCAAAACCCACTTCTCATGAGCAAGCTTGCAAATAACCTCCATTCTCATGCAATCTCTATTTTAGACAGAGAATTCTAACCACCGCCAGCGCCTGCCAAGGGAAGGCCATCTGAAATCGGAAGCGTGGCTCCTACTCTTCAGCTGATGTCACCCTTTCAATCCTTTTGTCAAATTCTACTTGAGACGTGGAGACCTCCAGAGAGAGGGAAAAGAGCGAATTTCACAAAGATTTTGGGACCGATTGATACATATTTAAGAATCCTGCTGTTCCTCCTCATTTCCTTGGCTTCCCAGAGGCTTTTCTCCCTTAATCTGTCAGTTTAGTATGTCAAGTCCATGGTCATTGGCTGGCCCAAGTGGTTGTGACACTAAGTACGTAATTTCACCCACGGTTCCCATTAGGGAATATTCCCACACTCTAAGTACATGTTCTGGTATTTGGTGTAGCTGGTTAGGCCCCCAGCACTGGACACAGCTCCCAGCTGCACCTCATTCAGCTCCATAAGGAGGCCAATTTTCTGATTTGTGATTCAGACTTTTTCATCTGCGAGCCCCTTGGCAAAGCGTTATCACTGTGCTTCCTAGGTGTCCCTTGACTGAGTGAGCAAGAACAGTAGGTATTTTACTTCTGCAAAGCAGATTCACATATAAGACAATGAAATATGGAAACTGGCTAGAAATTTAGATATTAAACAAGTCAAACCACTAGCTTGGCTCAGCGACTTGGCTTCTTGAATAACTTCCCTGAGGACTGAGCAAGGGACAGCCTTATTCACAAATACACCACCACCCCTAAAATTTATTAGACAGGAACTGTACTGGGGTTTTGACAAATTATAGTGAGGGTTGAGGAACCGGTACTATTGATTTCCAGAGTGACTATATTTCATTTTCAAAATTCTATGACGGTGACTTGAGGTCAGTGCATCAAAAACTGAGGTTTCTAGGTAATGAATTCTTTGATATTTAATGCACACATTAAAATTAGTTTCTGTTTGCCTAAAGCAAAAGCAGGCAGTAAGCTCTATAAAACAGATATATTGATTTTGCTCTCAACTAACACAATGTGTATATAAATCTTCATCTGCTTGTAGTTCATACTTATTCCTTGGGAGTTAATGAAATGGGAAACTGTTATCAGTAGCTTAATGGATGGGAGTGAAGATGAAAGGAAAGCAGGCATTCATGGCAAGATAAACCCAGGTTTCGTAGGCTCTTGGAAGTCAACCGCAGTGTGCAGACCATCTGTTCTGACCCAGGGGGTTGACAATTAAACCAGATGGCTGAAGTCTTCTACTTATAAGAAGTTTGAAGATCAGACAAATTAGTATTGATATGAGAGTCAAAAATAATTTTAGTTTGTAGCTAGAACTTCAGTTAGAAAGCTGCACTGAATCCCTGACTTCTGATAAAATAAACAGTGAACCTCTCCTTGGCCAATATTTCAGGCAGACTAGTCATCCTCAAATACATGTTTAAATAAAAAACTCCCCACAACCACTGAACAAGTACATAATCTATGAGGAATTGAGACAGAGAGACCACATAGTCTGTGCATCAGATCACTGATTCTGGGGCCAAACTCCCTGGTTTTGTTTCCTTTCTACCTGTCTCACCTTGGACAGGTTACTTAACCTATCTGCCTCAGTCCCTCATCAGGAAAAGGGACTCACTAATGCTGCCTACTTCCTAAGGTTGTTAGGAACATAAAATGAGTTGGCATTTTTAAGCGATTGTAACATGGTTTACGCATTATAAGCATTAGCCCTTCATGAACATGATGGCAACAATGGTGGGGACCATGGTTATCATAATAGTGGTGACATTGGTTATCATAATGATGGTGACCAAGGTTATCATAATGGTGATGACCATGGTTATCATAATGATGGTGACCAAGGTTATCATCATGATGGTGACCATGTTTATCATAATGATGGCGACATTTGTTATCATGATGGTGACCAAGGTTATCATCATGATGGTGACCAAGGTTATCATCATGATGGTGACCAAGGTTATCATCATGATGGTGACACTGGTTATCATGATGGTGATAACCATGAGTGGTAAAAATGTGAGTAGGGACATAAATTTATATGTGCTTATAAGTACTTGTATGTATATCTGTGCCAACACCATATAGTATTAATTTTTTTAACCTCTCCATTCCCCCTGTTTCATTAACCTTATGCATCCTAGATGTACTAATTACCATTCTCTGATTTGTAACTGTTTGGTCTGTTGTGAATGGCACAGTGAGTGGCACATAGCATAGCCCAGTAATTTTTGCTAAATGAATAAATTCATTAAAAGAGAAACCAGAATTCATGCATGCTGATGGTCATGGTTATCATAATGATAGTGACCAAGGTTTGTAAAACTTGTAAAGGTTAGGAGAAAAAATAGATTAAAATTTCACTTATTATTGGGAAAGAATTATATAAGCACTGTAAGAAATCACAAAGGAAAAGCTTTTTAGATTTGACATAATATAAATTAAACTTTACTCATTAAAGTATTATTAAAAACATTAAAATGTATACAAAAACTGAGAAACATGTTTTCCACTTACATGACAAGAGCTTAATTCTAATAAACACAGAATTAATTCAACAACAAAAGATGTATATTCTAGTAGAAAATTGGCAAGATATAAAAGCATATCCCATTACAGAATACAAAATGATTACCTTGTAAATATATCTTCATCCACAATACTAAAATAAGAAAATGAATTAAAATAATACCATTGTTTTTTAACTATCAACTTACCAGAAAAATAAAATGATAATATCTGGTATTGGAAAATAAAGAGAAAATAAGCCCTCTTACTTGTTATCAGTGCATCTTTAATTTGTCACAAACTTTCTGGGCACCATTCTCACAAAATATACCTTAAATTTTTCTAGGAACTTCTGTCAAGGAAACAACCTGCACTGTACCCAAAGATTTACCATAGTGTTTATAATAGTAATGTATTAGCTCCCTGTAGCTTCTGTAACAAATTACAACAAATTCAGTGGGTAAAAAACACAAATTTATTATTTTTTTACAGTTCTGGAGGTCAGAAGTCTGAAATGGGTCTTACTGAGCTTATTGAAATGGGCTGAAATCAAGGTATTGGCAGGATGGCACTCCATCTGGAGGGCCTAGGAAGAACCCATGTTTTTACTTGTTCCAGCTTCCAGAGGCCACCTGCATTCCCTGGCTCCTGGCCCCCTTCCTCTTCAAAGCCAGAAGTGCAGCATCTTCAGCTCTCTCTCTGAATCTGACCCTGACTCTTCTGTATCTGGTATACTTTTTATGCTAGTTGGCTGCTGAGAACAAGACAGATTGGGGCAGCACTTATTGCTATAGAACTGGAACTAACAGTGTCACAGTCACCAGAGGGAGCAAGATTATGAGATTCTGAAAAACAAACCAGCAAGCCTGTCTGATTGAGAAACTACACTTACAGGCCCTTTAAAATCACAGCCCCCAAAAAGGTTTCAGTAACCCCCAGAATGTCTAGCCAGGCTGATTGGTGAGGGTCTTCTTCTATATAAAGCTAATTCTTTAAAGACTGGGAGAGGTAGCTATCTTTTCAAATGCAAGGACCCACAACACTAAATTACAAGACACCCAAAGAAACAGAAACACAGCCTCAAAAAGGAACAAAATTAATCTCTAGAAACCAATTTTCAAGAAATGGAGTTATATGAATTATGTGACAGAATTCAAAATAACCATAATAAAGGTGTCTTATGAACTCAACAAAACAATGCATGAACAAAATGAGAATATCAACAAAGAGACAGAAAATATAAGAAAGAACCAAACATAAATTTTGGGGCCAAATAAGTGAACTGAAAAATTCACTAGAGGGGTTCAAAAGCAGGTTGATAAGGCAGAATAAAGAATCAGCAAACTCTTAGACAAGTCATTTGAAATTATCTAGTCAGAGGAAGAAAAGAAATGAAAAAGAGTAAAGAAAGCCAAAGGGACTTATGGGACACTATCAAGTTGACCAATATATCCATTGTGGGAGTCCAGAAGAAAAGAGAAAGGGGCAGAAAGCTTATTTAAAGAAGTAATGACAGAAAATGTCCCAAATCTGTTTAAGGAAATGGACTTCAAGATTCAAGAGCCTCAGTGGACTCTACTTAGAATAAATTTAAAGATAATCACATCAAGACATACAATCAAATTGTCAAGTGTGAAAAACAGAATTTTGAAAGAAGCAAGAGAAAAGCAACTCTTCGCCTAGAAAGGGAACTGTATAAGACTATCAATGGATTTCTTTGCAAAAACTTTGCAGGCCAGAAGAGCGTGAGATGATATATTGAAATTGCTGAGGGAAAGAAACTGCCAACCAAGGATACTGTACCCACCAAAACTACCCTTCACATGTTATAACTTGTCTCGGGTACAATTCCATGTAGTATCTGTTAGTGATTCTACCTAAGAGGCTTACTCATCAAAAGTACAACTTATCTGTAAAACTGTATATTTTTATTAGTGATATTATCAACAGAAAATATTAGTGATTATTTACAGTAAGTATGACATAAAAAAATCAACTTTTAACAATATCAAAAACATGAGGTTGTGATTTTCTCAAAAACAAATGCATCATTAACCATAAAGCTTTCTTCCTCTTTTAATGTAAGTTCTTAAAACTCAGTGATATATACATACATCTTTATATTTGATGTTTTGTCATAATTAGAGAAATCATATGCTGATTACCCTGCTTATCAAATGAAGTTGAGCAAACTCCTTTGGAAATGTGATTCACTGCATATCCAAGACTAGCTTGGTGTGAACCAGGGAAGGAAGGTGGGGAGGGAAGAAGAAACTTACAGACATGACGAACCTGTCACCAGATACTGGAAGTGGCAGAAAAAAATGTCTATAAAAACATTAGGCATGTAGAACAGAAATGTTTCTGCATCCAGTCTCCATTATGAACATAAATGTCCTGTGGCTTTCATTCCAAAGGAGCCATGAGCCCTGGAGGATCCATTGCTACAGGTCAGACATGAAGAGTTGGTGAAATAAATCCCCTTGTCTTCCCCCCCCCCCAGGATTGACATCTTCAAGTACGTCATCTATGGCATTGCGGCCGCCTTCTTCGTGTATGGCATTCTGCTCATGGTGGAGGGATTCTTTACCACGGGTGCCATCAAGGATCTCTACGGGGACTTCAAGATCACCACCTGCGGCCGCTGCGTGAGCGCCTGGGTATGCTGATCATCCCCGTTCAATGTGTAATGTGTTTACTTCAGCTGCACACAGGTGTTTGTCTTCATCTGCCAAGGATTTAAGTATTTTTTAAACAGGAACATCCCTCCTGTGATCACTATCTTAATTCTTAGTATTATTTTCTGAATTAAGATTATTCCATGTGAAAATTCAGTTTCAAATTCTCAAATCACATGCAACACAACTGTTTTTATTTTAGAGGCAGCAAAACTGTCAATTGATTTATGATTTTTTTCCATAAGGGATTTGAGGTTTCAATACAATATGTAGAAATTCCAAAAGAGAAAAATCCATCTGCAATTTATAGGCAATACTTGTGTCTTTTCTCTTTAAATACATATCTGTGTATTGTACCTTAAATTTGGGGGGGGGGTGTATCATCTAATATCTTTTTAATAGTGATATAAGATAAGAATTATACATTTATATTAATTTAGGTGCATAAGCTCTACCATATGCACCTAAATTAATACAATTGTATAATTATACACGTTTGTATAGTGGTCAGCACATTTTTTGAAAGTGTTGTTTCTTATTTGGCTACTTTTCAGGGATAATCTAGATTTAGATCTTTGGTATGTGAATCTGATTAATTAATACCATGTGACAAACTCATGTGGCAACTCCCATGAGGCTGTCTGCTGTCATTCTCTTCTTCTGGTTGATGTTTACCTGCATGGACACTTTATATAATGAACCACTCTTCTGAATGTGGGAAATATGCTTATAAATCCAGTGACATGTAACTTGCATGAAAAAATATCATCAATCTGTGTCATTGTGTGGATTTGAGCCTACATTTAACCTCAGGGCATGTGCCTTCTGCTTTTCATACATCTACCAATACATGCATCTGTCTGTCTTTTTATTCAACATCTAAGCCCTGTTTGAACTAAAAATCCACTTATCCTATCCTGAGGCTAAGTCTCTTATTCAGCTTTATCTAGGATACACAAATAGCCTTTTACTATATTTTATAAATATTAAAAATATTTATGAAATAAAGGAAAATTTTTATTTTCAAACTTAAAATCATATTTTACTCTGTTTCGATAGCAAAAGTAAAATTAATATGCACGAAAGACTTAGATTTTAAGTTTATAAAAATCATTAAAGGAGGAGTAGAAATTCACATTAATATCATTATATACTAAAATGACAGGGGAGTCACCATATTTATAATGTTATATAAACATGATTAAGTAGCTTAAATATCTATGACATGAAATGGTGTGCATTACATTGTAATATAAACCTGTCACAGTTTTGACTCATTGTGCGCAATCCTCTCTAACTATCTCGGGTCATGCTTTCTAAAGTTTAGAGAATGTGTGGTGAGGTTCTTAAGATAAAGTCATGAATGAAACAGGCATTGAGATTCAGGCAAATTACTCCGTGTACATCAGAACTGCCACCGTGGCGACTCCCCGGCAGGTTCAGTCACATAACCCGTTAGAGTGTCCTGTTTGCCACACGCAGCCCTTACCGGTGTCGTAACCGCAGCACTGAAATCCTCTGATGCTGCAGGTTGTAGAATCGCGCAGTTCTCCTTTTCCGGTGAATGACGCGTGTTCTCTCTGACTTCTCGGCCGCAGTTCATCATGCTGACCTACCTGTTCATGCTGGCCTGGCTGGGCGTGACGGCTTTCACCTCCCTGCCTGTGTACATGTACTTCAACCTGTGGACCATCTGCCGCAACAGCACGCTCGTGGAGGGGGCCAATCTCTGCCTGGACCTGCGTCAGTTCGGTAGGTGGCTGGCTGGCTGAGTAAGAGCACCCCACGGTGTTTTCCCTAAGTAACTGCCTCAGGAATACGCCCAAGCACGTTGGAGCCACCATCGCTTCTTCTGCCAAGGAGGTGAAGCTGGTAGAGCACCCATTCACTTGTAAGGCGTTCTTTATGCTTACGGGCGTTTGAGGCGGATCGGGAGTTGACCTCACAGCATGAACATGTGATCGCCCGTCCTGACTCCTTGCCCTTTCCCAGGCTCAGTGGGACGTGTGCATCCTATGCTCTGTGTCCCAGGATCAGTTACACAACTTGTGAGGTCCAGTCCAAAGACCACCTAAGAAATAGGCACTTCATTGTCTCCTCACATAGAACAAAGATACTTAGCATTTAACAATAACAAAATCACAGAATGTTAAATAAATCCACAGTCCTCTCTGCTTATTTTTATTTAGGGCTGAAACCTCATGTAACAATAATAGTATCTCACGTGTACGTGGGCTTGTGATGTGTAGGCCTTACTCTAAATGGTTTATATATATGTTGACTTGTTTAATGCTCACAAGAGTTCTGTGTTGGGGACACTATTGCTGCCTTCTTTATAAAAGACAGAACTGAGGCACAGGAGGGTAAGCAACTTGCTCACAGTTATACATCCAATAAGTGCCCGGGCAGGATGCACCCCCGGCAGGTAGCTGCAGCGTCTGTGTTCTGAATTCCACGTCCGCCACCTCTCCTTTGGAAGCAGGTACTGAATTACGAATGTGGAAAGGTCGAGTCCATTCTCACCTGCCCCATTCAGAGTTCTGTTCCTTCATTTGTAAAACTGCGGCAGCGACAGATTTCATAAGAGACGTGCAAATCCACATGTTCAAATGGACTTTTTTTTTTTTCTTTTCACAAAATAGCTATTAAAATCTCACCTGTTAACATCTGGTAACGCCGTCGATGGTTTCCTCCAATGAGGTTTCCTTGTGCGTCAGGAAAATGGGAATCCCTTCATGAGTCAGTATCTCCAGGCCCTGTGACTCTGTGGAAATGCTGTAGATAGACTGTAGGGGCCAGTACAACTGTTCGGTCGCCACCCCTGTCTGTCAGACCAAGTCCTCAGGTCCCTCTTTCTGATCCGAATGAAAAGCAGAGGATCTGCTCTGCGCATGAAGGTCTTGGAGAGAAGATGATAGGAGAATGTGGGCGGCTCTTCCACAGGGGCGGTTTCCACCATGGAACCACGTCCCACATAAACACAGGAAAAGGACACCTCGGCTGGTGGTCACAGAACAGCTGCTTGGAAAACCACGGCTCTGACTCCAGTCCTTCCCCTCAATGTCTTCCGCTTATTCTGAAAAATTAAATTTGGAGAGATGTGACTAGTGTCTCAGAGAGAGTTGCCAGGTAAAAATACAGGACATCCAGATAAGTGTGAATTTCAGATAAACAAGCAATATTTTTAATGCTATATGTCCCAAATGTTGTATGGGACATACTTAGGTAAATGACTTTGCCTAGAGCTGCTCTTGAACCTTAGCTCTTTTTTACAACAGTTATCAGGACTGATTCCAATTTAGCTTTCCTCCTACCAGGGGAGAGAAGGGACTTTCCAGATGCCATGCAACCTTTCTGTCATCGACGGAGGCTTTCCGTGTTCCCTACACACACAGTCTACTGTCTGGTAGCTTTCATTTGCCCTCCAGATAGTGGATCCTTCATAAGCACCTTGGATATACATCAACTGTCAAGTTAGCATCAAGGGGCATCAGGATAGAAAAGAACAACTCCCCAAAATTTGAAGTTTAATTACAATAGACATTTACTAATTCATCCAAAGGTAATTGAGAAGGTAAGAACACCCCATAAGGAGATTTGCAGCTGTCTCATGAGCATGAACATGGCACCTTTTCTCTGACAAACGGGGAGTCCCCGCGTCACGGCGCTGTGCCTGCTTCGTCTCCACTGCACCTCCTGGACTTAGTCTCACCAGCGATGTGAGGAGCACACGTTTCAACTGGGTCTGTTGGGAAGCAGAGGCGTTAATTCCTACAGTTGAGGGGTTTTAGAATGGCTTATCATATTAGGGTTTACTGTATTTCAAAATGAGTCATGAAATCCTTTTACTTCCCATTTTAATTTTTAATACTTCTATAATAAGTCTTGCTGTTCTTCAGTTATGTGCACAGTGATTTAATGACATTGAATGTATTAGGTATTTATCCCAGTAAATTTGTTTCATAAAATATTAAAACTGGTCCCCATCATATGATCTAGATCCAGGATTTAAAACTGTGCTCCGTGAATACCTGGAAATTCGATGGAACTACCTCAGGGCTGACAGGGAGAAAGTGATCCAGGGTGGGCAGCGCTTCTCTTGGCCTTTCGGCCATGCCCGCCTCTGGCCCAGCAGGTCCGCCCACGAGCAGGAGCAGCTTGCTTTTATCCGATTTCCAGAAAGCCCTTCGCAGTAGGGTTTCATTTCACTTACTTAGTCACACTTTTCCCTACAAATATTTATCAGGCTCCCATTATGTTTAAGGGCTGCACGTTGAAGCGTTGGAGATTTGAGGTGGGAGAGAAGGGGCCAGGAGAAGCTGGAAGGGGGCACGTCAGGAATTCCGTCTCCTTGAAACTAACACTGCAGGCGGTAAATTATTTGAAAATTAAGCATTGCTATTTCCTAGTGGAGAGTTAATTCCCTATCACCCTGTAATGGATCATAGTATCATAATATCTGCTAATTCTGTTCACCACCAACTGGCTAACAATCTCTTTGATAAGAATCAATAAATAATAGTAACTGCACGCACACATTATGCTTGTTTTCTCTGAAGCTTTTCATATTTCAGGCGCAACCAGTTCTTGCAGAGCCAGAAATATATGTCTTCTGTTTAGCCAGCTTAAGTGACATTTAAAAAAAAAACAAAAAACAACACTGTAGAGAAAGGCCGTGGCTGCAACCCTAATGCATGAGCTTCCTACCGTCCTCTCCTCGCCCCTTGCGCTGTGGGCCTGCGGCTTCGCTTCCCAATCCTAACTTGTTACTTGCTGTTTAGAAACTGGAAATGTCATTCTGCATCTTTTAGCTGAAAACTTTTCTATATCTCATAAGTCAATTATATAAATGTATTCAATATTTAGAAATATTATTAAATTTGAATAATTTTCTTTTGGGGGGGTTAAGCCAACTGGGTCATTTATAGAGATATACCCGTGATTCAGAATAATCAAGTGCAGGGCCCTGGGGGGGCGGGGCGACAACACTTAGTACAGCGATGGAGAAAGGGCCACTGAGAGTTGTCGTTTGAAGGGAACGAGGGACTTGCGGATGTTCTTAGCAGAGGGAGGAGCCGGTCCAGAGTCACCAGGGCAGTACCGTGCCCGGCACCTTCACCAAGCCACAGAGGCCAGTGGGCTGAAGGAGAGAGAAGCAGGGAGGACGGGTGGAGACGAAGGCTGAGAGGTCATGGAACACACGACGGGGACATTGTCCATTGACGGGCTTGAATTCTGATGGAAGGAGAGAATATTTGCAGGTTTGGGCAGAGGGAAGCCAGAGGGACTTCTGTTGTGAAGGGGCACCCTGGCTGCGTGTGGAGAAGAGACTGTGGTGAGAGGGGCAGGAATGTCGGTGAGCACTGTGAGCCCGTAGGAGAGATGGTGGCCCAGACGGACCAGGAGACAGGCGGGGCAGGTGGGAGGACGGACAGGAGGACTGGGGGGACGGACCAGGAGACAGGCGGGGCAGGTGGGAGGACGGACAGGAGAGCTGGGGGGACGGACCAGGAGACAGGCGGGGCAGGTGGGAGGATGGACAGGAGGACTGGGGGGACGGACCAGGAGACAGGCGGGGCAGGTGGGAGGACGGACAGGAGGACTGGGGGGACGGACCAGGAGACAGGTGGGGCAGGTGGGAGGACGGACAGGAGGACTGGGGGGACGGACCAGGAGACAGGTGGGGCAGGTGGGAGGACGGACAGGAGGACTGGGGGGACGGACCAGGAGACAGGTGGGGCAGGTGGGAGGACGGACAGGAGGACTGGGGGGACGGACCAGGAGACAGGCGGGGCAGGTGGGAGGACGGACAGGAGGACTGGGGGGACGGACCAGGAGACAGGCGGGGCAGGTGGGAGGACGGACAGGAGAGCTGGGGGGACGGACCAGGAGACAGGCGGGGCAGGTGGGAGGACGGACAGGAGGACTGGGGGGACGGACCAGGAGACAGGCGGGGCAGGTGGGAGGACGGACAGGAGAGCTGGGGGGACGGACCAGGAGACAGGCGGGGCAGGTGGGAGGATGGACAGGAGGACTGGGGGGATGGACCAGGAGACAGGCGGGGCAGGTGGGAGGATGGACAGGAGGACTGGGGGGATGGACCAGGAGACAGGTGGGGCAGGTGGGAGGATGGACAGGAGGACTGGGGGGGACGGACCAGGAGACAGGCGGGGCAGGTGGGAGGATGGACAGGAGAGCTGGGGGGACGGACCAGGAGACAGGCGGGGCAGGTGGAGAAGAGGCCTGACCCGATGTGTTTGAAGATGGGTGGCAAGCACCAGGTTGCCTGTGGGGGGTGAGAGAACAGGAAGACTGGAGGAGGAATTTACTTCCTACTGAGCAAGTGGGAAGGTTGATTTGCCCTCAGATGAGATGGGTCAGCCCATGAGAGGCCCTTGCTCGGGGGGGGGGGGGGGGGGGGGGGGGCAAGGGAAGTCCAAAGCTAAGGTGCGGATTGTTAGATGTTTATTAGAATCTAAACGGGGTTGTCTGGTAAGAAATCAGGTGAGAGATAGGGGGCTGGCTGTGTGGATTTAAGAGTCGATAGTATGGAAAATCCAAAGCCCTGAGACTCAGTGACATCAGCAAGGGAGAGGGTGACGGAGGAGGGGACGCTGGACGCGCCGATGAAGACGTCCTGGGGAGGGGAGGAACCTGGCAGGCCAGAGAGGGAGCAGCAGGAGACAGACGCGGCGGTGCCGTGAAGAGAGCGCGAGGAGGAGGGCGTCGGGGCCTCCACCCCGCCCGGCAGGAGGCGAGCTGAGCTCTCCTTGGCCGGTAACGGTGCCGGCCTGCGGTGAGCCTTACAGGAGACTGTGGGGGGGGGCGACCTCGCGGGAAGGGGAGGAGTGGAAGTGAAACGGGGACCTGTAGACAGAGAGCTTGGCCACACTCCCTCCGGTTTAGCTGTGAGTGTGAACGAAGAAATGGGATTCACATGAAGGACGCCCGTCAGTGTCCAGAATGGAGGGGGAAGGACGCCCGTCAGTGACCAGGGTGGAGGGGGAAGGACGCCTGTCAGGGACCAGGATGGAGGGGGAAGGATGCCCATCAGTGACCTGGATGGAGGGGGAAGGACTCCCGTCAGGGACCAGGATGGAGGGGGAAGGACGCCCGTCAGGGACCAGGATGGAGGGGGAAGGACGCCTGTCAGGGACCAGGATGGAGGGGGAAGGACGCCTGTCAGTGACCTGGATGGAGGGGGAAGGACGCCCGTCAGTGTCCAGGGTGGAGGGGGAAGGACGCCCGTCAGGGACCAGGATGGAGGGGGAAGGACGCCCGTCAGTGACCTGGATGGAGGGGGAAGGACGCCCGTCAGTGTCCAGGGTGGAGGGGGAAGGACGCCTGTCAGGGACCAGGATGGAGGGGGAAGGACGCCCATCAGTGACCTGGATGGAGGGGGAAGGACACCCGTCAGGGACCAGGGTGGGGCAGGGGGCCCTTCACCAGGAGCCCCTCAGTGGTGGCGGTTTGTTAGACAGACCCGATGCCCCCAGCCCGCTGGCGGAGAGGAAGGGCACAGAGGGAAGCTCCGCCTTCTGTGTGGGGCACGGAGACTCTAACTGAAGTACCCGGCCAAGCAGAGTAAGCAGACTGGCAGCAGCCCCGTCGAGCACCGACGGGCCCTCCCCGCTGAGCGCTGTGACCCTACAGGCCCGGAACCAAGTGAGAGCAGCGAGTGCTGAAGGCTTGGGTCTCGCTTGCCCAGAGCCTGTTTTTCTTCTTGTATGTTTGTGTTCGACACTTCAGTAGCTCTGAACGCAAACCTAAGACCCATTTCAGGGTGGACCTGACCCCTTCTCTGAACCGAGGCCAGGGCAGCGTGTCCCCTGCTTGCTGGCTGGGATGCGGCCGCCTGGCCACGGCCTCAGGCTCGGGCTTCGTGGCTCTCTGTTGAGTCCACAGATACTTAGTTTTGATAACTGGTGCTCCCGCCGCAGTTGGTCCATAAACCACCTGGACCCAGGGTAAACCTAGTGAGATCACAGCCTTTTATTTCCCCCACTGAGCGCTGTTTTTGATAGAACAGAGAGAAGGGCCTCCTTCGGGCAGTTGCTCTTCTAGACTAACGGGAGCTGGGTGCCAGCTGCGTAAGTTGAGATCAGACTTCAGAATGGCCCGGGCCTAGCTAATAATCGCAGTAACTGCGACGCCTACACCCTTACACCAAGGGCCCGAGCCCGTCGCCGGTAACAGGGCCCTGAGGTTCTCCTGCCAGGCTCCGTGAGTTCAGCCTGAGCACGTTCGACCTGCTGGAGGCCAGGAGCCTGGAGGGGTTGCATCTTCACCCATCGCTCTACTCATAGCTATCACCCAGCCCTGAGAGCCGGAGCAAGGTCTTCTGTTGTGACAGTCACCTGGCATAAAGTGGAACTTGCTTAGATTCTCTCCGCAGGAGTTTCCTTTTCTCTCTCCAGGCTCCTGAGAACATGCACAATGGTAACGCATTTTCTCCATGTTGTAGGGATTGTGACCATCGGAGAGGAAAAGAAAATCTGCACAGTCTCTGAGAACTTCCTCCGGATGTGTGAATCCACGGAGGTGAGTGTCCCCACGCCTTTAATTTTGTCAGAATTCAACTTCATTATTCTACACTCAGTAACCCCCTTTTTCTTTCAGAAGCAACTTTGCTTGCAGTGATGTTATGGGGGGGCTAGAAAATAAAGATGAATGCGATACTCTGTGTTTCAATAAAAATTTTAATATCTTAATTTTTTCCTAGAATATCAGTTCAAAAAATATAGTTTTATTTTAAAAAGAGACAGCATAGCCTTATATTGTTATATTACTGAAAACCATCATTGTTGTCGCGATCTCCTCTTTATAATGAAATCATATTAACGTGATGCTGTTGCCAAGGCTTCAGCGATTTGCAGGAGAAAAGAGACTGTGATGATGTGTTTGGAGGAAGTGAGGCTCGCTGCTCACGCCTGTTAAAGATGCACAGAGCTCTTATTCTCTTCTGTGCGTGACCTTGACACACCTGTTGGTTCTGTGGTTTCCTCTGCAGCTGAACATGACCTTCCACTTGTTCATCGTGGCCCTGGCCGGAGCAGGGGCAGCGGTCATCGCCATGGTAAGAAGACCTCAAAGCCCCTGGGCTTTGCTTTTCTATTTACATTTCAGAGGCATTTGCTTGTAGAGGTGATAATATCTCTAATGTCTGAAATCCACAGGAATCATTTATTTTATTATCAGTAAAAAAAAAAAGAGAGAGAGAGAGGGAACACTGGGTTAATAAAGGCTTAACCTAAGGAAGTATTATCATCACAACAGAGATAATATTTGGTCATTAGTGTAAGGGGTACAACACTCAATAATATGGTAACATCAACAAAAATAAGCAAATTCATCGGCATGTAGACATTCGATTACTATTCGCATAGAAACGATCTCTGCGGCAATATGAGCGTGTCCACATGATGTCCCAAGTAATAGCATCACCCCTCCTTACAATACCCTTTTCTCCTCCTTAAATAAGAACATAAAAGAGCCACTGAGCTGCTTAGGAGAAAGGAATAGTTTCCTTAAGGTAAATCTTGGTAGTTTTATGTCCTGTCTTCTATGTCTAATTTTCTTCAGAAGTATTAACAGGTCCTTAAAGTCAGGCTCTTAGCGAGTTTGGAGGACCTGCTCTGTGCCACCCCTTCTCCCTGTTGGCAGCTCACCAGGAGTCCCAGCTGCTCGCTGGGACGCGGAGTGTCAGCAGGGAGCAGAT
This sequence comes from Miniopterus natalensis, assembly GCF_054644295.1. Taxonomy (NCBI): domain Eukaryota; kingdom Metazoa; phylum Chordata; class Mammalia; order Chiroptera; family Miniopteridae; genus Miniopterus; species Miniopterus natalensis. The sequence goes on along the minus strand of NC_142082.1, from coordinate 2,747,500 downwards.
GTAATAGTGAGCTCGCCAATGTTCTGGCCCATTCAAGATGCAAAAATGGTGAATCGATTTGGGTTTATTTAATTCTTTGCCTAGGGTGCCAATACGTTGTCTGAGGCGTTAGTTAAAGGAACACCTTTTAAAAAGTGAGAGCTTTTCATCTCTTGTCAAAGACTACACATATAGGACTGATGAGACAACACTAATGTGCTAAGGAGCATCTCAGACCAGTTATTTTTAGTGACTTGATGCTCCAGTTCGTATTAAGATCTGATTCAGTTTTATTAAATATGATTTTTTAAAATATCTAACAAAACCAACTAGGTCAGGATTAAAGCAAGTTTTCAGATATTGTCTTAATTTATGTCATATTAACTAGTCAACATTTTAGATTTAGTGTAGAATCTCTGGTAGGAATTTTATTTCAGAATATGAGATGCTTAATACGATCATGTCTGCTGATTAATTGACGGGATCACGGTTAAGCAATAAGCAACGACCTTATAATCTTGACCTAAGCTGGAAGCTAAAACATGCCCTGGAGAGGCTCCCACATGGTCTGTGCAGTGGATAATCTTAGGGACATGTATGTTCAAGCACTACACACCCATGTATAAGAGTCTGTAAAGGACTTTTTGCAAAGAGGTGATAATAGAGCTTTGTTTGCATTTGCAGCATCAAGGTGCATGTAAAATCCTGTGAATAGTACCTGTATAAATGAATAATGTTATTTAAATGTCCTTAACAAAAAAAAAAATTAAAAATAAAAAACTAAAATTAAAATCAAATTGTCCTTAACAATGCCTACTCTGAAGTGATTCTATCAGCAAAAGATTTTAAGATATAGAAATGCAGAGGCTATGTATTTCTTAAGGGATCTATGCTTTGCATAGCTTTTGATATTAAGTAATAAGCAAATTCTGTTTCAAACAGCAAGAGATTAGAATATTTTTTTACGTACTAAGCATATTTCTGGATATCCAAATATATGTAAAGCTTAAGTTCCTGAAGAAATGCGTAGCATCTAAATACTGATTTGCATCAGTGCTTCCGTTTTATTAGCTCTGGTAATAGCTTAGGTCTTAGGAGGCTGGGATAATATAGCTGTTGCTACTGTTCCTGGCACTAATGCTACTCCCTATAGGGCTGCTGTTAGCTAGTATTTCTCTAAGACTTACTCTGTTAAAAGTGCTGTCAAATGCTCTATGTACGTGAATACACTCAATACTCATAATGTAGCCACTGTCACAAGCCTCATCAGGATCTCAGTCACTCACCAGGTAGCTGCCATCGTTATTTCCATAGGATAGATGCGAAAAGTCAGATGAATTCTGCTCATGCAAAACACTGAAAACATCATCTGTAATTCAAGGCAAGGATTATCAGAATTTGTACTAAAATTAACACATGCTTAAGTACTACAGTACTTTTTGGAGAGGTTAGGAAGTTCTATATGGTGCCAGAGTTAGTGGACTTAGCATTGCCCCAGGTCCCAGCGATGGTGTTTACCAGCTGAGGGACAGTGAGGAGCCGGGAGGCTTGTGTCCCCTGAGGCCAGATGAGATGGCCAAAAACCACCTGGGAAGCACCAGAGTCTGACCTAAAGTGACCCTGAAGCTCAGATATGAAGACATACATATGTAATAATAACTTAGGGGCCATATTCCCCAGGACTTTGAAAGGAAAGTTTTGAACATCTGAAAAGATAGCCTTTATTCATGTGGCAAATACTTTGAGCACCTACCACTTGCTGAGCACTCTCCGCAGCACTTGATATTTTCACAGCAACATAAAAATGCCACATAAAGTTGGTACTGTGTATAAAGCGTATTCTGTTCTCACTATGAAAAGGCCATGGACTACACACAGGGGTGGGGAACCTTTTTTCTTCCAAGAGCCATTTGGCTATTTATAGCATCATTCATGGGCCATACAAAATTATCAACTTTAAAATAAAGCTCCTAGATTTATTGAATTCCGAGTCCCACCTGTGGTTGCCTTGGCAGGGCCAGACCAAATGATTTCGCTGGCTGGGTGCCCCCCCACCCCTGGACAAGAACATCACTCACAGCTCCTGCTTACCTGTGGCTTACAATTTTCATTAACCAAAATGCAAAATTTCAGAGGAAGTGGAACATTCTGAAAATATCTTAGTCTTACTGGTATGCATGGTTTTCTTACACTGTTGTGTAGGAAAAATCGTGGTTTTTTTTTTCTACCGTCTGTTAATTACCTTAATATACCACAGTAGCCACCATTTAGGATCGACTTTGCATTCTTTATGTCCATCTGTACTTTAATAGAACGATCCTACCTCCTGCCTTTCAATGTACTCTTGGCTAATCAAAAATTTAGTGTCCTGTTTTACTAAATTATGGATGAAATATTGCCCCCACTGTTCGAACTTAGAGAAAGTAAATAACCAGCCACTTGGTTTCCCTTTCCTGTTTATCCATCGAAATCCATCACTTGGGAAACTGCATTTTATCTCCTATGGAGTCAACCCAGGTCAAATCAAGATCTTCATTACCTGAGTAAATGTATTACTCCAGACCGATCAGGAGCTTCCTTTTTGAACGTAGCGCTATTCTAGCTATTGTGAATGTCTATAAATATACAAAATCCATATGTAGTTTGAATCTTAAGGGAACTGCAAATTCCACTGTATGGGAAATTAATTAAGTCCCCAGGCTTATTTGGAGGCTCCCATGATCCCTCTTCCTATTTCACAATGGACAGTAGTATGTCTTCCCGTTAAGGCAAACTGTACCGGACTGTTTGCGAGTAGGGCTTAGAAAACAGACAGATGGACGTGAAGTGGGTAGCCTTATGGTTTGGGCGGATGAGGGCAGAATGCACAGGAAAGATCACATAAAAAATAAGAATTGGTCTGGGATACTTCAGAGTTGAAAAGGAATATGAAAAAGAGATAGATAGTGAAAAAAAGAACGCCAAGGTGGTGTCTTATAGTTGGAGTAGTGAGCAAGGACTGTATTTTATTTATATCATTCCTATTACCACCGAAATTTTGGGCCCATTTTATCAGTGACAGGTCTTATATAAGTATACAATTGGACCGTTTCTTTCCTGATAGCAGGTGTAATGAAGACACTGGACAGACGTCCTGTATAAATGATTTTTGTCGTTGACTAGGTTCACTACCTTATGGTTCTGTCTGCCAACTGGGCGTATGTGAAAGATGCCTGCCGGATGCAGAAGTACGAGGACATCAAGTCCAAGGAGGAGCAGGAGCTGCACGACATCCACTCTACTCGCTCCAAAGAGCGGCTCAACGCATACACATAAGCAAAGCCCCCTTCCTGCCGTTCACATGCATTGGTGTTTAACTAAGGGCCATCCAACCATCCAACCTTGTGAAGAATCAAATGAAAGTGCTTCTCATCAATGATATGGAGGGTGACTTAGGAATCACCCGAATACAATTCTTTGCTGTTTAGCACTTAACTTCCGAATTTGTTAAATTGGTGTAACCAGATCTCTTCTATAAGCTCCTATCCAGCCCTTTTCTTTTTTAAATTTCCCAAACTCATTGAATAATAATTCTTAAGATCGATGAAACTAACATTGTCAAATGCAGAGATTTCTTTGATTTTTAACTACTTCTTGTGTGTTATACATAACACCTCTTGCATTATTTCTTATGTTTTGAAAAGAAAAAATAGCTTTTTATACTTTTTAGTTTTGATTTAGGTAACTAGTTTGACTACAGGTAACCTTCAAAGGGACCATTGTACATTCCGAACAATAGACAGAGATGCTATCGTGATGACTCTTCTTGAAATACGGAGATATTGTCAGAAGATCAGTGGCCACGTTACTGTAGGCTCTGGTTGATGTTCTCAACAATCTAAGGTGCAATTTCTAAATTTGTAAGAGTAGGTTTAAAAAAAAAGTGCTTCTTATCTTTGTTAACATTGTATTTTTCCTTGATGTACGGAAGAGGTATTTCCCTCTGATTCTTCAAGTTTACGTTGTGAGCATGTAGACACAGTGATGCTAATGCATGGCTAGCTGCCTTTCTAAGACTGTGACACCAGGCTTACCTTCTAAAGTTTAGTACAGGGACGATTTTAATGGAAATAACTCCTGTGGACAACCGGAGAAGGGTCTCTTTGTGACTCAAGCAGTGGCTGGATTGGAACTTGAATGTGCTAACGTGGAACATGAGTCACCTTCACGAAGGTGGTGTATGAACAATAGGCACACTAACCCCTCAGAAGTTGTTTTACCCACTTTAAAAAGGTTTTGTGGGTTGCACCTCTGTAAACTACCCCTCCAATGTGTATGATATCTTTGAAAAGGCTTCCATGAATACAATAGCTTTGCTTGCAGCCTTCCAATCTACGTTGATTTACCTGTAGTGTTTTTTAAAGTACAGTTAGAGGCCACTATACCACGTATCCTTTTGAAGCGTAGTGGCATATTTGTGTTTTTATTTCTCGTAAGTCATTTTAACCAAACATTCATTCATATTCATTTATAAGAAGTACCTATATCAAAGGAATATTAAAAAAAAAAAAAAAGCAATCAGTATTACTGGACCAAATCTGGTGTTTGTTTTAACCTTGACTCTTGATTATTTCTAATGCTACAAGAATGCTGTAAAGTGTCTCTTAAAATTATGTTGCCTGACAAGACATTTTTGTCAGTGTATAAAAACTAGGTAGTTCTGTGCACTGATTGGACCATTGTGAAATCTCCTCTCAGCGTAAGTGCATTTCTGATCAACTTTCTTGAGTGAACAATCTTTGTACAATGCCGGGCCATGCATCCGTCACCCACAATCTTACAAGTTCTTGTAGTATGTAGGGATATCGCTGGGGTTCTCCGTGGCATGACAATGCATCCGTAGTATTATTTAATTAATTTGGGGGTTTGCTTCTTTTTTTACTATTATCTTACTGGTTCAACATCTTTCTGATATATGCAGTATTACAGATATTCAGCGAAAGTATTAACGGGCCTCTTTCAATCCTCTATGGTAGTGTTTCAGTTCTGTGTCTTACCGGTTTGTGATGATTTTTAAAACTGTCTTTTAAACTTATGTACCAATGTCGACGCCTTTGCTTTTTTTCCTGGTATTAGAGTTTGTATTTTCCTGAAGAGTGCTTTGTAGCAGGCATTACAGTTAATCTGTTTTGTACATAAATGTGCCAACAGCTTGATGGTGGCGTTTTGAAATGTAGAGCAAAGTGCTTGCAAACTGTAATAAACACACTTGTGTACTTTGTGTACTTGTGATTAGTTTCTGTCATGGTTTTGTTCTTTTCTTGTTTTGTTTACTCCCCTTTCCGGTGTGTGTGCATCGTTTCAAACGCAACAGGCCCTGTTTCCTGCAGACTCGTGTCACCTCGGGAGAGCTGACCCGTCACTTCAAAGTCCAGTGAAAATCCTCCACATGGTCACAGAGGGTCCATGAATGCCAGGGAGCGGGGAGAGGGCGACTCATTCAAGGCGTTAGAGGTCATTGCATTTGGCAGGTAATCACGATTCCCCAGTTACACTATTTTCTCGCCTAATTTTTGTTGTTTTGTGTTTCCTTTAGTGCTTCATAAACTAGCAGAGAAACAAAAAAGACTAATTTGATTCAAAAGAAAAATGATTTCTCGGTTCACTTCAACATATCAAGGTGAGAACAATGAAATGAAAAAATATATATATTTTCTGGACTTTTTGTTTGCTTTGCGTGTGATTTCTTCTGGCCAAACTAGAAGTGATATCAATTTGAAAGTAATAAAATAGTTTCAATAAGAATCTTAATTTTCATAACGCCTAAAGTTCTGTATGAGTCTTCAGCTATCTGTGTGTTATTATGAAGGGCGATTTGGAAACTTCACAGACTTAGGTTACAAATATCTACAATAATTGTAAGTAGATACACACAAAATGCCTTACGCTTTAAAAAGTTACTTTTAAGACAATAAGAAAATGATCCCCTATCTAAATCTTCTCAAACGGTAATTCTTATTCTTTCTATTGTCCATGAAATTCTTAGCGTAGCAGCAAGATACAGAACTGCATGTTAAAAATATCAACATGAACAAAATTTCACACTGTCTGATTTTCAAAAAACTGGTCATTATAATCTTTGAAAACGTAAAAGGCCATGCCTCTTTGTATCCTACCCGTCGATCTTTAAAGTGCATACTTTCCCTTTGGGAATTCCCCCCGGCTGTGGGACATAGTTGAGAACCAGCTGTCCGCGGAGCGCGTTCTGCGCACAGCTCCCCGGGCTGCCCGTGGGGACCCTCCCTCCGCCCGTCTCTGCCCACGCCACGCGCCAGCCCGAGGGAGAGAGGCCGCCCGGCGGAAATGGACACCCCTGATCTTCACCAGCCCTGTCACGGGTGTACTGACAAGTGAGTAGGTTAAGAGACAAAATAGCTAAGTGGGGAGATACTTCCGTCTAATAGATTTGAAACGAAAGGAGAAATAAACCCTCCCCGTCCCTCTGGATACCGGGGGCCCGGGAGCCACCCGACAGCATTGCGAGAGTAACAGTGATACTGAACGTAGACATACTCAAGTGTTGACATTTTAAAATTTTTATTTATTTATTTGAGAGAGAAAGAGGGAGGGGAGAGAGAGAGAGAAACATTGGTTTGCTGTTCTACTTGGTCATGGAATTAATTGGTTGATTCTTGTTTGTGGCCTGACCGGGAATCAAACCTGCAACCTTGGTGTATCGGGATGAGGCTCTCACCAACGGAGCTACCCAGCCAGGGAAAGAATTCACATTTTCTGTTCTCTGAATTGCTTCACAAATTGTTTTTGATTCAGATTTTATAGGAGTTAGAACAGACCATCAGCCGCACCCCAGTGACGTCAGGTCACTCCGCGGCCTAGGGTGAGCCGTTTCTTCTAAGGATTCCAATCACTTTGTCTGCAGAAGTCAGCGGGTGAGATCTGATTTCTCTTCATGTTTAAATGTACTAATGAGAAATTGCTGAAAGATGATTTGAAGCCCTCTGCCTTATTGTGCTGTGTGAGTTTCGAGTACTAACAAATTAGGAACATTATTAAGGCTATAACAGTTATAATTTAGATGGTTTATTTTAAGCTCGGGATGGACACTGTTTTGAACACATCTTTGTATCCCCTCCAGGACCCCAGCACAGTGCCCCAAAGAGTTTTGGGCTGAATCGGTATTTGCTAAATGAATAGATTTTACAGCCTCTGTCTGTAGCTACAGTCTCTCAGGGAAAGTCTCTCAGGAGCTTGTTCAGAACTGGGATTTGAAAGAACGATCTCACTCAGTGAACTTAAGGGTGAACACCCCTGCACTGCAGCGAGTTCGCAGCAGGAAACCATTGCACCGCTGGTCGTAGGGACCTTGGTGATCATCAGAGTTCCCCAGCCCGTCTCTGCCGTTTCTCCCCAGACCGCCACCTGCACGCATGCGGACTTTGTATCCCATCCCACTGCCCGGCGCAGGCCGTGGGCTGCGGGGGCCTCCGTGGGTTGTGTCTTTCATAGTTGGGACGAAGGTAGAAACTCCCTCTCTCTGGGGCTCTTCTTTCTCCACAGGTAGGTGTTGGGAGAAAGTGACACAAGGGAAAAGGCAAACGGTAACTCCTTAGTAGTTAATGAAGATTCCTAATACCCGTCTCCAAGGAAGTGTAAGGATGCGTATTCCAACCAGCAAGCCGCCTTCAAAACTCGCGGGCTGGCTGATGAGCCCCGACTTGCTCTTAAACTTATTTCCTTACAATGAATTTATTGATCCACACGTTAATTCACCCACCAATTTACTGATTTTACCCTGCACACGGGACGGACGAGAGACCCTTCCGGCCCTCAGGGAAATCCTAGTTCTGCCAGAGTGGAGGTATCCAAAAATATCCCCAGGAAACGTGGGAAGGGCTAAATTTACCGTGGGGCAGATCCAGAACAGAAGTCATCAAATGTCTTTGTTTTCCCCCGTGATCAGCGGAAGAAATACTCTAAAAACGAGGGAGGAAGCCCTTGTTGGGGTTTGAGGAGGTGAGCGTTTGAGGCAGGCCCTTCTCGGGCCACCGGCGACCCGCGTCAGATCCGCACGCACATGTCCTGCGGTGCTTGGACTCATCTCCCGGCCTCAGGCCGCCTAGGACTTGCGATTGGAAAAGTAGTTGCATCAGATGCGTCGCTGCTCTTCCTTCCTGCGCTCCGACTATTGTGAGTGGCCTGAACTTTCTCCCTCGCGCTTTCTGTGGACGGGGAAATGGCTGAATGGAGAGTCTGTCGCAGAGAAGTTAAAACGCAGCCCGAGCCCTTTCCCGGGAACTGTCGGTGCTGCTACGCAGAGCCACGGGGCACCCTCGGCGTTCCCCGCCGCAGGCCTCCAAGCGCAGGGCACACCTCTGCACCCCGACACCCATCTCGTTTTCATGGCCTTGGCAGGGCCTTTAAATCACCCCAGTAAGTGGCTTTATGTTAAACTGCTGATATTTATACAGAACAAAAAGCTGAATGAAAGGAACATTTTGTGATCAGCCCTGCTCCCCAATCTACAACACATTGGCCAGCACAAAACACATGTTTTACAGCACTCGCTTAGTCTGGTTTCAAAGCTAATAGTAAAGGCACGTTGAATTGTAGAAATTAACAAGGATTTTTCTCTTCAAAATTAATTAAGGAAACCTGTTGTAGTTTCTGCCCTCTCTCCATTTAAAATACGTAGTAGGTTTCACATCAGAAAGTAGCCACTTCAACTGTCAAATGATAGATTAAATCCTCACAAAATTAATTTCATTTTTTAACGACTGGAGCTTCTCTGGTTTTGGCCTGTGACCAAAAACGAGACAAAAATGCTGAGTGTGTTTACTCATGGCCGTGGCAGGGGCAGTTTAGCTCAGTGGGACACCAGTGAATATTCCCTGGAAAATTCGATGGTTTTAGTCCAAAGAAGCCAGTGCTTTATTCAGTCTTATCTACCTCGCTCTTCTAAATGCACAGCCAACCCCCCGCTGGAGCCAAGAGCTGAGTTTCGCTCCTGGTGACATCTCTGAGAGCGACGGCGTTTCCTATTTAGATGCAGCATTTCTATCAGACTGATAGTCCTAATTGGTGTTAAGATAAAAATACATGCTTATGGAATAAAAGACTGGCTCCTTGAACCCATCAGATAAGCAGGTGTGTTCTTTGGTAAATAGTTTATTTCCTTATCAAAACTCTGCCAGGCATGAATAGATCTCCTAAAAATTAATAAGGCCGCAGGCTCCGTCACTAAGTAATCACTTGCAGGCAATGAGTTTGGTCTTCGTTCTGCCGGCCAGCTCGTGGCCACGTCTGTGCAGAAGCATAGCTCCGTAACCGGCTCTTCATTTTTGATCCGTATCATTTGTACTCCTATATGGGGTGCAGAGAAGGCCCAAAGGGTTCGGTAGAGCTCAGGCTGGAAGAAAGGGACCTGGTTTCCAGAGCAGTCCTCTGGAGTGGCGGAGGCCGCGGCCGGGTTTCGGGGAGGCGGAGGGAATGGCGCTGCGCGTGCCCCCCACGCCGAGTCCAGCGTCCAGCCCTCCTGCTCCGTGGCGCGGCCCGGAGATATGCCTGGGGGAGCTCAGCGTGCAGGACCGACCCACCCCTTTCTTTCTGGAACTTCCTGACCACAGAAGGTCTTGAAATGCCAGCTTAAAGGTCTCATTACGTCTTGACACCTGCCTCCAGGCACACGCTGACCTCTGCACCCCAGACGTCGCCGACAGTCTCCCCGCCTGCAGCCTGGCCTCCCAGGCCCGAGATTGGCCCTTCTGCCCCCCTCGGCACCGCTTTCCGCACCCCCCGCCACGCACCACGCCCAGCGCCGCCCTCCTCGCAGCGCCTAGACACGGGCGGGTGGCGGTAGCCTTTCTCCGCTGGCCTCAGGGACTGAACGTGGCCCCCCATTCTCTGGTCCCTGGCGCCACGCACTCAGAGGCGGGGCTCCTGGAGGCGACTAGCCGGGAAGGGGAGCCTCAGGAACGGGAGCCGTGCCCCTACAAGAAGGGGCATGAAGCTAGTAGCTCCCTCGCTGCCATGTGAGGGCACCATGACAGAAAGAGGGCCATCGACACACCGGGAAGAGGCTCACCAGACGCAGGCTCACCTGCACCTTGATCTTGGACTCCCAGCCCCAGAACTAAAGGAACAAATGTTTGCTGTTGTTTTTCCTACAAGTGATGCCCTTGTAGTTGCCACAGTTAACGCTGGATGGCAGGGCGAAGGGGTATGGGACAGGGTGTGGGTTCTGTCTGGAGGGTCCCAGGATGCCAGGTGCTGGAGATGCAGCGCCCAGAACAGCCGAGCGGGGGCGCCTGCTGCACAGGCGCCTCCAGGCTGTGGGCCCAGGAGGGAGCTTGGGTCTGTGGGTGCTTCCAGGTCTGCAGGACCAGCCTGCACAGGGCCGCTTCCCGGGCCTCAGGGGGATTTGGCTCAGACCAGGAGCTCAGCCCTGCCCTCGGTGGTGCCCATCTGTGTGGGAGGCAGGGCAGCTCCACAGTCTGGGGTCTGGTCCAGCCTCACCAGCCCTGCCCAAGGTCAGCCCAAGGTCAGCTGCCAGCTCCTCACCACCCAAAGCTCCAGGCCATCCGCCCTCTGAGGCTGTGCTGCCGAGGCCACCTGGCTGTCCCCTAGAGGATGCCAGGCAGGGACATTTCTCCAGGGTCAGGCCGAGCTCCAGGGGGGCAGCTTCCTTCCTCACCATCGGCCTTCCAACGCCCAAGCCAGCCCAGGTGAGAGAGGGCAGTGCCCTCAGCCTGCCCACAGTGGTGGGGACCACAGGTGGAGGGGACTGGAGGGCAGCGTGCCCAGGAGGGTGTGCCAGGGATACAGGCGGCAGGGGACCAGGCTTGCAAAGTTCACCAGGATCCCTCGGTGGGCCCATCTCCACCTCCCACCCTCCTGAGGCCCAGTCATGGCAGCTTCCTTCAGGGGCAAGGCTGCGTGGAGGAGAGGGCAGGTAAAAAAATAAATACATACCTGCCAGGTAGCCTCTCCCTGAGCATAAATGTGCTCGGGTGTCTTTGCTTCAGTGCCTCTCACCAGCCCTCCATTCAAGTGCTGCCTGACTTCACTCCTCCATGCTGCTGGGAGAGAGAGGAAATCAGTGATGAGAGTCATGGATCGGCTGCCTCCTGCCGCCCCCTACTGGGGATCGAGCCCAGAACCCAGGCCTGTGCCCTGACGGGGATCTAACCGTGACCTCCTGGCTCATAGGTGGATGCTCAACCCCTGAGCCACGCCGGTTGGGCCTGTTAGGTTAATTTTATCACTCTCAAAATTTCACATCATAACAAACAATTGGTAGATATCGTTGTGCATATACCTTTATGTCTCTTTTTATCATTTTTAAGGATAATTCCTTTATTATGAATTTCAAAACCTCTTCTAGCACACTGCTTATGTGAAACAGAGAAAGGCATTTAACTACCTGAAGGCACACTCCTCATTTCTCAGGAAAACGGTATCTAGTTCATAAGGTGGTTTTAGGGGTCAAATGAGACGATGAAGGTCAGAGTTTCAGAGTGCCTGATATACAGTTAAGGGATTAAATTTGGCGCTACGTATTATAGTGTCTATGATATAAATTAGTAGCAGTATTCTTTTAGTTGTTTTCTTTAATTACCTTTTTGAAAAATGGAAGCAATTTCTATTTCTACCAGCAGCGTATGAGAGAATCAAGTTTTCAATAGTTCAACAGGAAGTGACATGATCAAATGTGTCTTAGTATACATGTCCTTTGGTCGTTGAAAGAAACCATCACTAGAAGTCCCAACCATACTTCCCCAAAGGGCTCACTGGCCAGAGAGTGTGACAGCTCCCGGCCTACACCGCCAGGGGCCCAGGGAGCCGGGCTGTCATGATTATCGGTGACCAGCTAGGAGTCACTCTCCCCCTATCCCCATCCAGAGGAGATCCCGGTGCTGGGTCTGTCTCTAGGTGCACACCTTTCTGAGGAAGGCGTTGGTCAAGTCTGTGGGTAGGCAGGGCTTTGCCAGCTGTTTTCATGGCCCAGATGAGAGAGAAAACAAGGCAGTGCCAGCAGAAGTGGGCATTAAAGAATCCGGAGAGAGTATGGAGGTCAACAGCATTTGGTGACCACCTGTCGTGGGGCGAGGCAGACAGGGAAGGGGGCCAGAGGAAGGGCAGGCTTCTGTCTCCAATGTCTGGGGACATTGTCCGGGGATGGTGTCATTCAGCAGCATGAAAGAAACCTGGTTTTGGAGAATGAGATTAGCTTAGTTTGGGTCAATAAAGTTTGCATTGTGTTTGGATGTCCAAAAGGAGATATTTAATACGCAGTTGTAGTATATGATTAGATCTGCAGTGTGCATGAGTCTTGATTTTGACACATGCACATTAACAGCCAGACAAAAATGCTGTGGGAGGCCCGGGCCAGGTTGACTCAGTAGTTAGAGCGTCAGCCCGAGCACTGATTCCTGGCCAAGGGAACGTAGCTGGGCTGCAGGTTCAATCCCTCATGTATGGGAGGCAACCCATTGATGTGTCTCTCACGTCGATGTTTCTCTCTCTCTCCCCACGTCCCCCCACTTCCAGTCTCTCTAAAAATCAATGGAAAAATATCTTTGGGTGAGGATTTTAAAAAACACACACACAAAAACGCTGTGCAGAATGTGTGCAAATTTGCTCTGTTTTCATGGCATTACTGCGCAATCCACTCAGCAGCTGGGCGCAGGGGATCAACAGCTGCTGTGGAAATGAGATTATTTAAAAGAAGCCGAGGGAGCAGGTGGATGCCCAGGGTCAGAGCCTGAGTGTCGCTCTCTGAGGAGAGCTTGTGCAGTTACCATGGTATCTGGCAGAGGAGAGATGAAAGGGGGTGAAATCCACGGAGGACGGCACATAGCAGGTTTGTGGTGATTATGGGACTGTCACGTTCTGCAGACATCCACGGGCCTGTGTTTGCAATTCATGACTAGCATCGGGAACCAGGCAGCCCTCTCGTCGCAGAGGAAAATGGGCAGTGCGTGACAAATTAGAGCCAGAATAGAGGGGAGAGGGGTGGCTATAGGTGGGTTTCGGCCCAGCGGGCAGGAGGTATTCTGCTGAGCGGAGGGAGTGCCTGGAATTTCCCCCATGTGCGGATTCGAAGGAGGGGTGCTGGCTTTAGCAAATAAAAAGACAGGGCACTCAGTTAAATTTGGTTTCAGATGTAACAGATAATTTGTAATATAAGTATGTGCCAAATATTATACATTTTTATACTAAAAATATTCATTGTTTATCTGAACTTTATATGTAACTGGGCAGCCTGTCTTTTCTCTGGCAACCCTAATTCAAAATGAACAGTCACAGAACGACTTGGGGAAAGTGGAACGGACCTCTCTAGCTTGAAGGTTCATTTATTCTACTCATTTCTTGGAAGGAAACTTTTCAGGCAAACGAAGGTTAATAGTTCAAAGTCAAAACAATGACAGCTTTGCCCAGCCAGTGAGGCTCAGTGGGTTAAGCGAGGTCCCAGGCACCAAGAGGTCACCCATGGGATTCCCCGTCAGGCCCCATGCCTGGGTTATGGGCTTGGTCCCCCGTAGGGCATGTGCAGGAAGGAGCCGGTCACTGTTTCTCTCTCATTGATATTCCTCTCTATCTCTCCCTCTCCCTTCCTCTCTCTCTCTCTCAGAACATTTTTTTTAAAGTAAAAAAAAAGAACGACAGTTTTAACTTAGAGAGATGACTGACGCCAGAGCCTGTGATTGTCAGCAGCAGTGTTAGGAGACTGTGTGGTACCCTGGACACAGGTGTGGGTGAAGGTGGCTCTTGTACTCAAGAAACGGATGGTCTTGTGGACAACTGCTGCCCACATTAATAACAGGAACGCGGATTCTGAAGACTGTTGGGAGGTGGGAGAGCCTATCTTCCTCCGTTTGACCATGGCCTTTAGACTAAGAAGACAAAAACCCTTGGGCTTTCACTGTGGTCTCCAGAAGGGTCTTTCCACCTCTGTGGGACTCCTGTCAGGTAACACCCCTGACCTCTCTCCTGCCTTTTTATTTTCTTAGCCATAAAGGAGACATGATCCGGAATTATCCCTGGCTTGGAAATTCCTCTGGCCGGAAGGCAGAGCTGTGTGGGGGTGACTGGGAAAGAACCGCCAGGGCTGTGGGGCTCCCGGCGCCTCGCCCTCCAGCATCCCCGGTGGGCCCCGCCGCTGGGCCGCTCTGCTCTGCTCCCCCAAGGCCAGGAGGGGGCCACCGGCCTCAGGCCGATGGGGTGCGGCTGGGCGGGCTTGTCCTCACTCGGGTTTGCCGTTAGCAAGACCACGCGACTGACTGACCTTAACTCACATCCCCGAGCAGCAAGGAAACGACATATGTTCGGAATCCGAAGAGGGGGAACATTGCTGTTCTACATCAGATCATAAAACACTACTCACTGTCATTTCACACCTGCTTTATTTTACATATTTAAAATGTTAACCTTCATCTTTTTTTCAAATAGAAAAGTCACATCTTGAACAAAAATCCTTAGGGTATGAGATTCCTCTATTATTTCGTTGGGTCTTGTTGTGCATAAGAGGCTCTGCACGTGCACCCAGAAGAAATCCCTCAGGGGTCAGTACACGTGGAGGCAGGACATTTATTTCCCATCAAGGCAGGGAAAGCAAGCTGGGTCCCTCAGGAATCTGCGAAAAGCCCCCGCGTGTCCCGGAGGCCCAGCCTAGGGAGACTTTGCCTTGGGAGCTGGTGTTGGGTAGGGATACAATATCCACCACTTTCGACAACATTTTTTGTCGTCGCTGCACACACCGATGGTGTCGTCTGTGCTGGTGCAGCTCGTAGCCTTGCAAACGCCTTTGAGAATGAGGCACTGTTTTAGCCCCGGGATGACGCCAGGCCTGGCTGCACAGGAAGAGATTAGACAGCACCGTTACGTCAGCACCGGATTCTGGTGATGCGCAGACAGAGGAGCTTACAAAAACTGGCTTTGGGATGGAAGAGATGACTCCGCCTCCGTGAGAAACCAGACAGCCCTGCTGGTGGGGCTCGTGGCTGAGTGTCATCTCACGCACCAGGAGGTCTCTGCTTCGACTCCCAGGCAGGGCGCAAGCCCGGGTTGTGAGCTCAGTCCCCAGGACGGGGGTGCAGGAGGCGGCCCATGGGTGGTGCTTCTCTCTCATCCATGTTTTTATCTCTCTACCCCTCTCTCTCTGAAAATCAATAAAAACATATTTTTTTAAAAAAGAAAAAAAAAGAAAATTATTTTCTTAAAAAAGAAAAAATCAGACACTTAAGTCAAAGAAGCGCTTTCAGGGGAGGGGCTGAGACTGGGGACCAAGCCCATTGGAGAGGGCAGGCCGACTTCAGAAGCTTGCAGAGGGCAGCGCTCCTCTGGGAGGCACACTTTGGATCGCGTGGGCAGTGTGTCACGGTGCCGGGGGGGGGGGTGGGGTGGCAGGCAGTGGGTGAGCGCGGGGCTGTTCGCCACCCCCCTGCTGAGTTTCCCGGGAGCAACGCTCTCATCTCCTCTTGCAGACAGCCCACAAGGCCTTGGGTTTGCACCTTCCCCGGCTGCCGCATTTCAGGGCTCGGCGAGGAACGCGTTTTCCACGCTGTTTAGTGCCCCTGACACGCAGGTTCAGAGCATTTGGCTCAGAGCCGAAGGGTAGTTTTCCTGAAATCTGTCCGTATGTCTTCACTCACTTGGCAGCGGAGGGGCCCGTAGCTACGTGTGCGGCCCGAGCAGTGGTTTCCCTTAGTCTCCGTGGGCGTCCCCCAGCCCTCCCAGCACAAGCAGGCCCACTGTCCCCCTGCGGCCACCGTGGATGCTCCCTGATGGAGTCACTCTGCCTGCGCTCACCCAGAGAAGCTAGTTTCTGAACCATCCTATTAACCCACCTGGATCTCATTCCGTCTCCGCTATCCTGGGATACACTAGCCCTTCGCTAGCCTCCTGGTATAACCGATTTGGGAGAGACAAACCGGGGCTGGTCGTGACTGTCCTGGAGGGAGGGGACATCACGGTTTCCAA
Source organism: Miniopterus natalensis (assembly GCF_054644295.1). NCBI lineage: Eukaryota > Metazoa > Chordata > Mammalia > Chiroptera > Miniopteridae > Miniopterus > Miniopterus natalensis. Next base: position 2,731,543 of record NC_142082.1, on the reverse strand, counting down.
GGGCTGCCTCTGAAGGACGCCTGTCACATTCATGCGGCGGCCAGCTCTGCTGCAGAGAACCCCTGCTCTCCTTTTCCTTTTTCACTGTGGCGAGGACACTAGACCTGAGATCTCCCCTCGTCCACGGTTGAGTGCACAGTTCAGTACGGTTAACTACAGGCTCAGTGATGTCCAGCGGGTCTCTGGAACTTACTCATCTCATGGGGGTGAAACTCTGCCCCATGGAACAGCAGCTCCCGCCCCCCCCCCCAGCTCCTGGCAACCCCCATTCTACTCTGTGTTTCTGTGCATTTGACTATCTTAGATTCCTCACGTCAGTGAGACCCTGAAGCATTTCTCCTCTGTGACTGGCTTAGTTCACTTCACATCCTGTCCCCGGATTCCCAGGGTCGTGCATCCTGCCCACCAGCCTCCCGCCGGCTGTCACTGGCCCGGGCGGTTTCTGCGCGTGAACTGCGCGTCTCCACGTCCTCGGCGGCACGCTGGCTGCACGGCCCCTGCTGCTCTGTGTGTGCGCTGGGACCTGCTTTCATGGAGCCTGGACCTCGGCGCCGAGAGGAGGAACTTACTTTGGGAGAAGAGAGAAGGGGCCTCTTCCAGGGAAGGCTGGAGGCACAAAGGACAGCAGAGGCCAGGATGGTGGACGCTTTCAAGCCCAGGCTCGATCACGGCCCAGAGAATCCGCGCAGAGCCGGAGCTGGCTTATCTACCTTCAGGTCATGGGATTAACAGGGAGGAATTCTGACCTCCTGACCCCTCATGATTGTCCTTTATACCCTTTCTCTACTTTCACACGGTTGCTGGTGGCCCCTCGGGATGAATTCCATGTGTTGACCTCAAAAGATGATTATCTCAAGATTAGGAAGTAAGGAGGACACTGAAAACCTGAAACTCCTTCTGTGGTGGAAGCAGGAGGAGAGACTGAGGAGAGAGTGCTGGAAGCAGTGAAACGAAGGGCAAGGCCCGTCAGGACACCCCCTGCCAGGCGTGTGGGCTGCCTGGAACCCCCAGGTGGTCCTAGTTTGTGTGTGTAAACTGAGACGTATGCGTCACCTAGCCCAGTAATTAGTGTCACCCACACACAGTAAAGTCTGGCTGCCTCGCCCTCTGTGTCCTTGAAATGCCCCACACCCACTCAGCATTGGTGCCATATGCTTTTCACTTTGGCATCATTTCGTAAAAGGCAAAGATCAAACAAATGAGCGCTTTGATTGCAATTAAAGGAATCGTAGAGATGAACCAAGGAAGAGAGAGAGTTATCCAGACTATATATCTATGTTCAGTGGACACAGACCTTATTTTGAGGGACCTGAACATTCTGTCACTAACAGTGGAGAAACGGATGTTGTCAGTTCTTACAAAAAGCTGGGTGAACTAGCCTGAAGGTGACCCCCTTCCCTTTTTTATTTGATTCTACATGTTAATATTCAAACTTCCGAACCATGGGTCTTAAGGATGTAACTCAGATTCTTAAAGTGCCTCTTTCATATTTTGTCTTTTGCTTAAAAGTTGGCCATCGAAGCTTTATCCCTCTGTTCATGCTTTTTCCAGACTCCCCTGCTCTCTACTGGTCCTTCACAAATGGGTGCGACCCTCTCTTGTTGAGCTCTCTCTTGGGCACCTAACTTTTCGCGTTCACAAACATTCCTCACCGACAGACTCTCCCACTTCCATTCACTCACCGAGGCCAAGCCGAGCTCATTTTCACTCTCCTTTTGCGAGATGGGGCCCTGGTAACAGCTACTGAATTTGTGTGCTAACCCTCAAGTCCCATGTTCAAGCTTCTCTCCCTCTCTCCCTACATGGGCCGCATTTTCTAATCACGGAACTCTTGGACCTGGTTTTCTGTCGACGGAAACCTTTGTCCCGCTTTGCAGGGTTGTCCTCATCAGTTCGAAGGCAGGCGAGCCTGTTGGAATTCCGAATGGCTAAAGCCCGTGCAAGAGGGTCTGAGTGACAGTGACGACGGCCACTGGGGAACGGGGCGTGCCGGAGGGCCTCCTGAGAAACCCAGCTCTATAATTATTCACCGTCTTACCTTTTGGTACTATGGTCACAAAGAGGAGGAGCACAGAAAGGAGGGGCTGGAGTCTCATGGTCGGCTGCCCGGTGAGAGGTGAGTGATCACGGCTGGTGGAACACGGAGCCTTTTATGAATTTCTGGGGGACTGACATTCCTCTTGGTCAGTGAAGCTTAACAAGTAAAAAAATGAAACAGCTTCCGTTGGAATATCTCCAGACCATGGAGTCTCTAAATTTGGTGACAAATTAACCTAATTACAGGAAACCAGATGGCCAATCCTTCACTTTTTCTGTGGACTCTCCAGTTCCGCAGAGGCCAGTGCCTTTGGCCAGTTGTCTTTTGAAGGAAGTAGGGTTGAGAATGTGGTTTCCTTCTTACCAAAAGCCCTCTGACTTACAAGGAGACTCTTCCACAAGACACTCTTTTCCACAATACAGATAAGAGAATTGCCCAAGGATCTTCTTTTTTTCCAAAACGAAACTCAATTTCTAAATTATTTCTTAAAAGAGAGGTTAGTGTCACATATGTACAATGTTCTTAATAGCATCTGAAAGGTAAATGCACTTAGTTCATGTGGAAAACTAACATTTTTTACCTGTCATCAATCCTTTGTCCTGCATGACAAGGATGGTGACGTTGGGAGGGTTAAAACATCGGAGCTAAGGAGCTCAATATTTCCTCAATAGCCATCTGTTGTCAAGACCATATGTCTAGTCAACTGTAATTTAAAAACAGATTTTTTTAAAAAATGACTGTATGTCTACAACTTAAAGAGACTCCCTATCCTCACCCCAAAGTATAGGAGTAAAGTATTGAAAGCTTAAGAAATGCCTTTGACTAGCAATCGATTGACCTAAAACCAAGTAATCAATGCTAATTTTCCTACTGATCAGTGGCTTAATGGCACATTCATATATATATATTTTTTAATTTATAAACTTTCATATGTGGTGTCAGCTTTGTTTTTGGAAAAAATGTAGATACTTTTATGTCTTCTATTTTGATGACTTGTTGTCATTTTGATGTTTGCCAAAGAATTTCTTCTTTGATCCATTGGCTGTTCAGGAGAGTATTACATAATTGTTACATACTCATGAGTTTTCCAGAATTCCTTCTGTTGTTGATTCCTAGTTACATACCATTGTGGTCAAATAAGATACTTGATATGATTGTAATCCTCTTACATTTGCAAATACTTTTTTTCTATGGCCTAAAATATGGTCTCTACTAGAAAACATTTCATGTGTACTTGAGAAGAATGTGTATTCTGCTGTTGTCAGAATGTCCTAAATATATATGTTAGGTTCCTCGGGTCCATAGTGTTAGTCACATCTGCTGCTTTCGCATGAATTCCCTGTCTGGACTGTGTTACCAGTAGGGCATGAAAGATCCAAATCACTGCTGGTTGCTGTTTGTCATTGCTGTTAGCCCTGTGAGTTTTTTATTTATATATGAACGTACTCTGACCTTGGGTACTTAGATATTTACAATTTTTTTACCTTATTGATGGATTAATTCCTTTATCATTATATAAGACTTCCTTTGTCTCTTTTTACCACTTTTAGTTTAAAGTTTATTTTGTCTGATATAAAGAATAGCTAGCCCTGGCCACTGTGGCTTCGTTGGTTGGAGCATGGTCCCGTGCACTGAGGGGTTGCTGCTTCGGTTCCCCATCATGGCACACGCCCAGGTTTGGGGCTCATTCCCTGGTAGGGGCCTACAGGAGGAAGCCAATCAATGTTTCTCTCTCTCTCTCTCCCTCTCCTTTCCTCTATCTCTAAAAATCAATAAAAATATCTAAAAATAAAATAATAATAATGGCTACACTTGTTTATTTTGGTTACCACTTGCTTGAAGTATCTTTTTTCGTTAATTCACTACAGCGTCTACGTGTGTCTTTAAAGCCAAAGGGAGTCTTTCGTAGGCAGCAGATTGTTGGATTTTGTTTTTTAAATTCATTCAACCATTCTGTATATTTTGATTGCAAAATTTAATCAATTTATGTGAAAATAATTATTGATACTTAAGAACTTACTATTGCCATTTTGTTGATTTTCTGACGATTTTGTAGATCCATTATTCTTACCTTATTACCTTGCTGTCTTCTTTTATAATGTCATGGCTTTTAGTATCAGTAGGCCTTCATGTCATGCTCTATTGTGTAATTACTACAGGTGTCTCCCTGGGGTTACCATAAGACTTACATAAAATATATTAAAAGTATAGCACTTTATTTAAACTGATAGAATGCAACTTCAAAAGCATTCCTAAACATTTTATGACAACGAATACACCTTATTTAAAGTAGACAAATTTTTTTGAAATTCCAGAACCACCAAAGCTTACTCAAGAAGTTATCGATAAAACAAATAGTCCCAGATATCCCCAGAGAGGGGAGAGGGCAAAGGGTCTCTCTCACCATTTATGCACTTTGCTCCTGACCTATGGCCTGGCTTGACTATTTTAAGGCCAATTTTGCCCTAAACCTTGTCAAGACTGTATCAAATTACATGTTAAATGTCTACACTCTGAGAATTAAAAAAACAAAGATTGCATTAGAGGAAGGAAAAATGGTAGCCCTCACCACGTTTTTCTAATCATCAAGATTTAGTACATGAGTGAAAATAAAACTCTTAAGATCTCCTTTAAGGGACATGACATCAGGAAAGGAAACTGAGGACCTCAAACACGAAGGAAAATGAACTTGAAGTCAGAAGTTATGAAGCATCCAAACAACTACTTAACAGGAATACCAACAGCCTGCTCTTCAAAGAGGGTCAGCATAGGGCTACAGGGAAATTCCAGCTCTGTGGCAGAATTATGTGTCTAGGAGAGTAAAACATTAGGAATCTAAATGATCATAACGTTTCTCCATAGGAGTGACATCAGAATCTCCTTATTAGTTGAAGTTTTCCCTGTTAGAGTACTTAATATACATTTCTGTTGATCTCCAACCTCTCATGCTCTCTCTATGCTTGTTTGCATCTCTTTCTGGGTATCTGCTCTACAGTTACCATCTTTATGAATTATCCCAAATTATTCCTCTTGCCCTCTTTCCATTTTCTCCGCTTTTCATTATATACATCTCTTCCCTTTCTGGACATTTTCTGGATTTTCTCTGTATTTTGCCTTTGCCTTTTCTCTGTGTGTCTATTTAATTATGTTTTGTATAATTATATTTTCACCTTTGTAGTATTTTTGTTAATCCTTTGGTCTTTCTGTGACAATTAAAAAAAAAAAAAAAGTATTGTTAAATAAATAGACTCTCTCACTTTTAAAGACATTGTTTGGATCTGAAAATGAGTCCAAAGAAGTAGCATCTGGGTAGATTTTAAATCACTATTTATTTATTTTTATTGACACAGGAAAATAAAAGTGGGTAATAAAGTTGGGCTAAATCAAGATATATATTTTAATGTTTTTAGATGCAAAGAATTTTCCTTTGGCTGCTCTGCTTCCCTCATTTCACTTTATCCTCGGCTTAATGGGGTCTTGGTATTCCGAATACACGACTGGTGTGGGGACTGGAATCAGGATCCACCACGCTCGGCAGCACTTCCACCGTCTTCGGCAGCCACCGATTATGTCCTCTATTATTTTGCAGACATCTCTTCTGCAAATGCCTAAGAGATTCGCACAGTGGGCTTCAGAAGCGCCCAAACCACTTCTTGCTGTGGAGAAAGAGCCGGCGAGATCATTAGTCCGCGGCCGAGTCGCTCTCAGCGTGAGAACAGAGGCGCTCTGGAGGGAGCGCTGCTGCTCGGAGAGAAGGGGCGCAGGCCCCGCTCCGTGGCTCCACGCCCAGCGCCCCCTTCACCTACAGCCTGAGTGTCCACAACACCCCTCCTTCTCTTGGGAGTTCTTGGCCTTGCTAATTTATGCTTCACAAAGATCTTTGGTAAATGGCAAACTGAAACAACAGGGGGACAGACAAAATAAGTTCGCAATACACCTGTGTCTTCACTTACTCCTTTATATGGGTCTTCAACAAAGATTTACTAAATTTCTTCTATTCGCCAGGCATTTTTCTTTGTACTAATAATAGGACAGTAAAAACGGCAGAAATGTTTCATATTCTTACCGCAGTTACATTCAATAAAGAAAATGTGGCAATACAAGAATAGATGAATAAAATCACTTCAGTAAGTGGCAGGTGTTTAGAACAAAATAATACAGTCATGGGCCAGGAAAGGCCTGGACGATGGAGTTGATAAAATGGACAGGAGAGGCTTTCCCAGGAGGATTAGCTTTTGATCTGACATCTGAATGGTGAGAATGAAAAAGACGTTCCTCTTCCTGGCTTCGTTTATTTGAAGACTAGAAAGACATGTGTAGATGGAGCATATTGGAAAAGACAATCCTAAAATTCATATGGTACCATCAAAAAAACCCTGATAGCCAAGGAAATCTTGAGAAAGTAAAACAAAGATGGAGGCATGATATGTCCTATATTCCAAAGCTATATTAATCAAAAAGATACAATACTGCTCTAAAAAACAGACAAAATAGACCAATAGAACTGAATTGAGAGCCCAGAAATAAACCCATGTGTAGATGGTCAACTAATATTTGACAAGAGAGTCAAGAATACTCCATGGGGAAAGGATAGTCTCTTCAATAAATGGTGCTGGGAAAACTGGATATCCATATGCAAAGCAATGAAACTAGACCCTTATCTTACACCACTCCCAAATATACACTTGAGGTAGATTAAAGGTTTCAAAGTAAGACCCGAAGCCATAAAAGTCCTAGAAGAAAACATAGGAATAAATTTCCTTGACAGTGGCCTTGGCAATGGCCTTTGGATATGACACCAAAAGCACAAGCCATAAAAGGAAAAATAAATAACTGGGGCTGCATGAAATTAAAAATCTTCTTCACAGCAAACAAAACCATCAACAAAATGAAGAAGAAAAGTACAGAATGGAAAAAAAAATATTTGCAAACCATACATCTGATAAGGGGTTAATATCCAGATATATAAGGAACCCATACTCAATAGCAGAAAAAATAATCCAATTAAAATATGGGCAGAAGACTTGAGTAGACATTTTTTCAAGGAAGACTAACAAATGGCCAACAAGTACATGAAAAGGTGCTCAGCATCACCAATCTGCAGGAAAGTGCAAATCAAACCCACAATGAGACATCACCTCACACCTGTTAGAACGGTTGTTACAAAAAAGACAAGTGACAACAAGTACTGGTGAGGATGTGGAGGAACGGGAGCCCTGGTGCACCGTTGGTGGAATGTAAATTGGTGCAGCCACTGTGGAAAACAATATGGAGATTTTTCAAAAGTTTAAAAACAGAACTACCATGTGATCCAGCAACCCCACTTCTGGCTATATATTCAAAGGAGAAGAAGCACTATCTCAAAGAGACATCTGCGTTCTCATGTTCATTGTAGCAATATTCACAATAACCAAGACACAAAAACAACCTACGAGTCCATCATCAGGACAGATGTTGAATCCTTGATGTTGAATCTGCTGATGGATGAAGGAAATGTGGTGTATATACAATGGAATATTATTCTGCCCCAAAAGAGAGAAATTCTGTAAACACTCTGGCTTTTCACTGAGTGCGGAGCAGCTGCTCTCTGAGGCTGGTCATGGGGCAGGAGCCCTGAGAGACACCTCCTAGGGTGCAGATGTGGAGCCTGCTGAATGGAAGAGGGTGTGGAAGAGCCAAGAGAGGCTCCATGGAGTGCTGGCCATGGCACAGAGTGATGGCGGAAAGCCCCATGGAGGAGATTCATGGGAGGGGATTCAAGAATTCATTTTTTTATATATTAATTTTGAAATTAAACATCCCTATAGAGATATAAATTACATGGTTGGATATTCATTACAAGTCTAGAGTTCAAAAGAGAGCTCCAGGAGGGGAATTTAAAAGGACTGGATGGAGAGAGAGGATAGAAGGCCAAGAACTGAGCCTTGGCCTCGCCACTGCAAAGAGTGATGGGAGAAAAGGCAGGGGCGAACCACAAAGGTGCAACCTGTCCCACAGAGGACCCAGGAGGAAGCCTCAAAGTGAAAGATTTAGACATAGAAACAAAGACTAGGTGGGCAACAGAGCTGAGACCGCTTGAGGAGGGCGAGCAAGGCGGCCGCAGCTGGACCACTGGAGCCTCAGCGCGGCCTCCTGGACGGGGTGTGGGGCCTGAAGCGCCCCATGCAGCGCTGACTGTCACTGATGCCGGCTTCCACCGTGGGCAGGCGAGTCCACACGGCCTCATGACTCAGCCTCCCCTTAACGTTGTCCACAAGTTCAGCAGAGGCTGGGGACAACATTGGCAGCTGCATTTCAAGCAGCAGAATTTTCTCTGTCTGAGCCCTTGCCTTAGATAGCCCTGGTTGATATCATACGACCCTGGATGAAATTTAGAAAAGCTTCTGGCAGTTAGTGCATTCTAAACAGATCCTTCTTTGATGCAAATAAAAATATTTCCAAGTGCAAACATGAAGACTATCTGGTCTAATATGTGTCTTCTACATATGCTTGTCCCACTGATATCCAGTAGCCTTGCCTGACCTGCAAACTAAACTCTTTGTACACCATTAACTATTGGCCTCTGCACCCCGGGAGTGTTGTTTCCAGATGCACATATGAATACTTAAGTTACAGACTTAAGGAGCACCGCTATGCACCTCAATCATCGCATTTGAAAATGATGAGTTTGAACCTGATAACTTAGCACGAGGGATTTCTGAGTCCATCAAGGACCACCTTCTGTATTTTCGTCTCCACTCCCTAGCCCAGTTGCTTTCTTCCTGCATAGTGAATGCGCTGATATTCCAGTGTGTGTTCTAGCCTCATTTCACGGGACTAGATTTAGGCTTTTGGAACCTCTTTTGTGACTGTTATTTAGCATAAGAATCCCTTCCTAGAATGCAGACCAGCACTTCATCTTTTCAGTAACCCCTCCTCTTTCTGAAATCCAATTCCGGATCTGTGCCATTTAGAGAGAGTGACCCTGTGGCCAGTGTGGCTGGCATGGGTCTGGTTCATGCCTGTTGTTCTGATAAAGTAATAACAGGGGTCCCTTTGCTTTCCCAAAGTGTCTAATTTGGATAAAAAAGGTATATGCGCAGCCTCCTTTTACAACCATGGACATACCTCTTCCATAATGAGAGCCCATCTCCATCCCTTCAGGAGCCAAAGACTTTATGACAGAGGTCTCCAAGATATGCTCTTAGCACAGCTCCTGGTGATGGGATTCTGTCCATCTCTTCTGACCTAGTGAGTAGATATAATGACAGACGCCACTGCCATTGAAGCCTTTCAGATTTCCCTGCCTACAAATCAGTCATCGTGCCTCACCAAGACATACCAAGATACAAAGTGTGGAGGAAACGACGTGGGACCTCATCAGGCAGTTGGGTCTATTTTACCGTTATAGACTTAGTGACGTTGTTGATATTAAGTCTATGAATCCACAAGACTGATGCCAGGGTCCTGTCTGACCTCCCAGATAGCCTTCTACACCACAGACCCCAGTGATGAGCCACCCCTTACCTGGGGGCAAGAGAGTCAGAAGGAGGAGAGCGGAGAGGAGCACATGGAGCCTCATGGTTGACCAGCCGGTGAGGAGAAGAGGCATCAGAATGGTCAGAGCCCAGAGTCTCTGAGCATGGCCGGCCCCCCGCTTTTTATGATGCTCCCCAGACCGGCGGTTTGTTCTTGGTTAGTAGAGCCTGACCAAGAGAGAATAACTCAGTCTCCCACAAGAAGTCTCCAGGAACAAAAGTACACACTGTGCTGGTAACTCTATGGACAAGAAAGCCAAAGGCAATGCTTCCCATTTCCCTGGGGCCGGGGTAGCCTCACTGTCCGCTGTGTTCTCTCCTGCTCCCCTTAGACACATGCGTGTGTGACCACTGGCCGTACCCTGTGACCTACTGTGTGCCAGGTGGTGTCATAAAGCTGGGTTACACCAGCTCAATCAAGCCAGATAACGAGAGGTGAAAAGTCTAATGGATGCAAGCAGTCACATGTGTAAGGGACACAATCGCCCCAAGACAAGAGTGGTTCTTTCTACCAAGGGGCAGCAGTGGGGAAGGGGTGACGGGAATGTCAGGAAAGGCTTCATAAAAAAGATGATTTCGCCTTGGCTGGTGTGGCTCCACGGTTAGAGCGTTGGCCTGAGCACCGAAGGTGCCTGGGTTTGATTCCCAGTCAAGGGCACGTACCTCGGCTGCAGGTTTGATGCCCGGCCCTGGACAAGGCGCGTACAGGAGGCAACCAACGGATGTGTCCCTCTCACATCAACGTTTCTCTCTCTCTCCTCCCCTCCCTTCCACTGTCTCTAAAAATCAATAGAAAAAATATGCTCAGGTGAGGATTTGAAAAAGAAAATGAAGATTAAGAGCTTGCTGCAAAAGAGTTTGGTGGTATTCCATTCGTACAGCAACATTGCTGTGTCAAAATCGTATTTCAACCTCTTTGTGGGCTTTGTGACCCTTTAAGATATACTTTTATAAATGTTTATATTTTAATTAAAACCTGGCATTACAGAAAATGTAGAATACAATTAAGTCCTTGGAATTCCACTGCTGAAATTTAATCATAGCCGTACATTTTAGGAAACTTTTCCCAGAACAGTCACTACAACCATTGTACTTTGTCTTAACCGGAGTTGCACCATCTGGATAACAATCGAGTCTGCTCAGTGCTAGAACCGTCAGCCTCTGTGACGGCCCGGTGCTCTCTGCCTCCTTGTGGTCACGCCATTGTGCAATGTCCTCCCCGAGAGTGGGCTGGGCTGACGAGCAGGGTCCCGCAGGTGGGGTGGGATGCCAGCTCCTAGATTAGGTTTCAAGAACACGATTTTTCCATCTTGGGGACCCACCCCTCCCCTTTCTCTGTTACACTTGAGGTTCACAGCTGCATGTAGTTATCTTCCCCCTCACTGGTATAAAATCAGCCACCTGGCAAGGGGAGTCAGAGCAGAATTTCCAGGGTGACCAATTGCTCTTCCATACTGCCAGCATTATTGGAATAAATGCTCATATATGATTCAACCCTGTCTCTGCTTAATTTGGCTCAAGTAGTGACAGGCGTCCTCGGACCCACTGTGTCCAGTTTCAGAAGGCAGGCCCTTCCCTGGTCTCCAGACTCCAAGCTGCCCACTGGCCTCTTGGCAAAGGAGTCTGGGAAATAAATGTAATGTGCCTGGTCACGGCCCCCAGGTCACCGAGGAGCAAAGCACAGAAGAGGGAAATTGGAACAAAGTGACAACGGGAAAGGGCAAAGAAGCAATGCTTTACTTAGTCTTAATTACCAAGTTGGAATTATTTTTGACACGCAAACATTCTAAGTGAGTCCACTGCAAGCTCATTTGTGATTTCTTTGACAGATTTGAAGTAACCCAGGGAAACTGGTCCCTGGATTGGTCTGGACCTGGGAAAGAACTAAAATTCTTTTGGGCAATCGGATCTGAGGCTAATTGGGCCAGAAGTGTGTTAGGCCCTGAAAAAAGTGTAGAAGCAAAAACAAGAGAGAAACAATGTAAGAGTGAAAACATCAGCCATGGTGCTGGAATGTCCAAGAAGGGCTCTCAGGTGCCGCCTGTCCGGGAGCCAAAGGCCCAGCATTTGGGGAGCAGACGCAGGAGTGCGGGTGCCTCCCTCCCACGCAGAGGTGACACGGGTTTCCAAGGGGCAGTGCCCGTGAGGCCAAGCATTTGTCCCCTTCTGCTTCTTCTCAGGGTCGAAGCTTGGAGCAGAGTTTTCAGACCTGAGCACTTTGGACATTTGGGGCAGAGAATTCTGCTTGAGGGCCATTGTAGGATGTTTGTAACATCCTGGCCTAGACCCACAGACGCCCCTGGCGCCGCTCTGGTTGTCACAACCAAAAGTGTCTCCAGACATTGCCAGTTATGTGCTGGGGCGAAAGCACCCCCGTTGAGAACCCTGGCTTACAGCTCCTCCATCCTCACGCAGGTTTCTTTCCTTCATTTTATCCAGTTATTTGGACAGTTCTTAGGTCTCAGGTATGTCTCTGGGGTCATCCGGTTGCAGCTGACTTTGAATGTACCTGGGAAGAGTTGGGGTTATATGCCTGATGTTAGATGGATAACGGCGTCCTGCCAGAGAGGATGCTTTCCTGTCTCAGTAACAGTGCATGTTGTTTTATATTTGGGACTTAGAGAGGGGACAGCGTAGGCTTTTCTGCATGACTGGACCTCCTCCAAGCCTCAAAGGTACAGGGAAGTTATGGGGGTGGAAGCTGGGGTGACTCTGGAAGGACTTGTTCTGGTTGGAGAGAAATAGCAGATTCTTTTATTTTTTAATTATTAAAAAATTTTTAATTACAGTTGACATGCAATATTATATTAGTTTCAGATGTACAACACAGTGACTAGACATTTATATAACTTACGAAGTGATCCCCCAGTAAGTCTGGTACCACCTGGCACCATCCGTAGCTATTACAATATTACTGACTATGTGCCCTATGTGGTGCTTTACGTTGCCACCAATCTGTGCTTCTCAGTCCCTTCACCTTTTCCACCCAGGCCCCTAAACCTTCTCCCATCTGGCAACCATCAGTTTTCCTCTGTTTCTCTGAGTTTGTTTCTGTTTTGTTCGCTTGTTTATTTGTTTTTTAGATTCCACACCTAAGTGAAATCACACTTCTCTGTCTAACTGACTTCACTTAGCATGAGGCCCTCTAGGAAAGCACGTACAGAAAAGTCTTCTTCCTGAACTCTGCCGCGACCTTCAAGGTTCAGGGAAGGAAGCCAGGAGCTATGGGAGGTCAGCATCGAAAGCGGAGACATGGCCAGAGCTCATACTCATTTCGTTTTGAGTCAGATTCATTGAGCTATGCCTTACACACAGTAAGTTGTACTCATTAAAACTTAGTGTGCATTTCTATGAATTATGGAAAGTGTATATATTGTATAATACACACCACCATGAATACCTAGAGAAGCTCTTACTTCCAAAATTCCCCTCGTGGCCTTTTGGATACATCTCCTGACCCCAGCCCCTGAACATCACTTAACTTTCTGTCCCTGGGGTTGGTGGTTTCTTCTTTCTTACCTATTTTTTCTTAAGTGAGTTTTATAGTTTGTTTCTTTCAAAGAATTTACCCATTTTCATGAAAGTTGTTGAATTTATGGAAATAAAGCTATGTCTAGTGATGCTTGGTTACACATCTAATACCTGTGGGATATATAAGGAACTCATCCAGCTCAATAACAAAAAAATCAATAATTTAAAAATGGGAAAAGGACCTGAATAAACATTTTTAAAAAAATGGTACAGCCACTATGGAAAACAGTATGAAGTTTCCTCAAAAAATTAAAAATAGAACTACCATATGATTTAGCAATTCCACTTCTAGGTATACGTACAAAAGAAATAAATTAGTATGTCAAAATAGAGCTGCATACCCATGTTCACTGAAGCATTACTTACAATAGTCAAGACATGGAAATAACCTGTGTGTTTACTGATGGATAAATGAATAAAGAAAATGACATATATATGCAGTGGAATATTACTCAGCCATTAAAAAGGAGGAAACCCTGCCATTGCGACAACATTATGCCTAGTGAGAAAAATCAGATGGAGAAAAACAAATACCGTTTGTCACTTCTATGTGGAATCTAAAAAAGCAGCAATATGGAAATAGCTAGTAGATTGGCCCTTGCTGTGGGTGGGGAGGGGCAGTGCAGGTGAATAGGTCAAGGTAGTCAAAGGTACCAACTCCCAGCTGTAAGATGAATAGGTTCTAGGGATCGAATCTACAGCATTTTGTATATAGCTGATAATAGCATACTTGAAAGTCGCTCAGAGTGGTTCTTAAAAGTTTGCACCACACACACACCCCCCAATGGGAACTATGTGAAGCGATGAGTGTGTTGGATAATCTTTCGATGGTAAGCGTTCTGCAAAAAATATATATGAAAAGAAAACTGGGCAAAGGAACTGAATAGATATTTTTGCAAAAAAAAAAAATGTACAGATGGCCAACAGGTATATGAAAAGGTGTTCCAAATCACTATTCTTTGGGGAAATACAAGCCAAAGCCACAATGAGATATCACCTCTCACGCATTAGAATGACTGTCGTAAAAAAGACAAGAGATAACAAGTCTGGAAGAATGTGGAGGAATGGGAACCTTGTGCTCTCTTGGTGGGATTATAAATTGGCACGGCCACTGTGGAAAACAAGACAGAGGTTTCTCAAAAAAATAAAAATAGGACTATACAACACACATATTATATAAGATATATAATGTACTATATTAATATTATTCAGCCTTAAAAAAAAGAAAATCCTGCCATTTGCGACAACATGGGTAAAGCTGGAGGACATTGTGCTAAGTGAGATCAGTCAGACCCAGAAAGACATCGCTGTTGATGGCACATGTGGCGCCTGGCGCCGTGGCCAGCGGGGCGGGCGGGGCAGCAGCCGGGGAGGTGCCGGTCAAAGGGCACGAGCTCAGTGAGGAGATGACTAACTCCTGGAGGCCAAAAAATAAAAAATAAAAACCCTCCATTCTCTACTCTCCCAGTGCCCAAGGGAGGCTCTACAGCTTTTCACCCGAAAGAAGAGTCTAACAATGATCGTTTCTTTACACAAAGTAACTAAAACCATCTCTAAGTGGACCAAAAGGGCGACGTCAGGTGAAATAATGTCACACCCCCTCCGCCAGAGATGCCCTGTCCCATCCCTGGAATGTGAACATGCCACCTTACATGGCCAAGGCCACTGAGGCTGACGGCGGGATTAGAGCTGCCGGCCGTCACGGTAGAGCAGGGGGGTGTCACCTTAGAGGGGGGGGCCGTCGCCTTAGAGGGGGGGCCGTCGCCTTAGAGCGGGGGGGCCGTCACCTTAGAGCGGGGGGCCGTCGCCTTAGAGCAGGGGGCCGTCACCTTAGAGCGGGGGGCCGTCACCTTAGAGCAGGGGGCCGTCGCCTTAGAGCAGGGGGCCGTCGCCTTAGGGGGGGGCCGTCACCTTAGAGCAGGGGGCCGTCGCCTTAGGGGGGGCCGTCACCTTAGAGCGGGGGGCCTTGGCGCCTCCCGCTGGGCCCGGGGCGTCACCGGGGCCTGGAGGGAGAGCGAGGCGCAGAGCAGCCGGGAGGCGAGGCGGGGCGATGCCCATCGTGGGCTTTAAAGAAGCACGGAGCCTGGCCGCTGGTGATGGGTGGCAGTGACCCCCCACTGATGTCACAAAGGAAGGGGACAGTGCCCAGAAGGGACGGCCCTGCCCGCTGAGCCCTGGTGTTGCCCTGAGACGCGTGTCAGCCTTCTGCCCTGATGAGTGTCAGCGAACAGGGCCCGGCCTCCAGCCGCGGGTGCAGGCGGTTTCGGGCGCCAGAGGAAGCGGAGGCGAGGTGTCCAGGGTGGGGGGAGGCTGAGTGGCACGCCCGGTGACAAGTGGGGACCCAAGGAACCCCTGGCTCCGCAGGAGCACGTGCCGGGGCCCAGAGCACTCCCTGTCTTTGGAAAGGGGGCGCGGGCAGGGCCCTAACTGGGCTGTGACCCTGCCCGCGCCGCAGGCGTCTGGCGAGGACTCGTGGACCTGGGAGGTCAGGCTGCAGGGCCCGCGCTGTCGGGGAGGAGCCCGGAGGCTGCCCAGTGGGGCCGCACCTTCCCGGCGGGAGAGCGGCCTCCCAGGGACGGCGGAGGGGCCCGCGGAGGCCAAAGCATGGGCCCGAGGGAAGTGTCCCCACCAGCCAGGGGCTCCTTCAGCCCAGACGGCGACAGGGGAACTAGAGCACAGGGATGTGCGAAGCAGGCTGTGCGCGGCTGGGGCTTTATTATTATTGGGTGAGGAATCGGCGGGAATCCCCGGAACGAGGAGGCGCAGAGCGGGACAGAGATGAGAGCGAGGGACAAGGCGGCCCGACGGCAGGGCACCTCGAAAGGCCTCAGTCGGGACCGGAGGTCGTGGGCTCGACCTGAGGCTGGTGGCCCAGGGGCAGGCAGCAGGCCCGGCCGCTCAGGCATCTCCCCACGTGGATTTCCGTCTCGATGCAGAACTCCTGGCAGGAGCCGTTTGGACGCTCACAGATCTCCCTGAAACTGGCCCTGGCTGCGCAGAGAGGGGGGTTGGAAGCGTTTGTTCATCCCTCTCATTTCTGTTGAATTGCACCCAGGGGAGCGTGTCCAGAAGCAATCTTCTGTGGATTGTTGCTGTTGTTTGATACCTTAAGCCAACACTTTAAAACCTGCTTTCACACACAAATTTGGCTTTTTGGCGTTCTTGGTGAATCTGGGCAACACTGGGTGTGCGTGAGTAACCGCAGGCCAGGCTGGGGAGCCCCGCGCCCTGGGAGTCCGAGGGCCAGCAGCCTCAGACACTCCGGGCACCACATGGACGCCATGGTCCTCCTGCAGAGCCGGCCCCAGTCGGGTCCCGTAAGGCTCAGTGCCTGAGGCCTCAAACACTGGCTTGCTCTTGGCTTTGCCTTTCTTTTGGTCGTGTTTTATTTCTCGTAGTTCTCACTTAGGAAACCTCTCCTCCATCCCCTGCTAGTGCTCTGTTTGGGGGCTTGTTGGCTGCTCCCCAGACGACAGAGCGATGGAGGTGGCCAGCCTGTGACTTCGTGGAAGTCAAGGGCCATTGGATCTGTTCTTCCCTCGTATGCTGCTTCCTAGTGACGCTTGACAGATACCTGAGAAAGGGAACTGTTTTCCCACCTCCACTCTCCCCCCCACAACAACCCCCCTCTACTTCCTCCAGATTAGTTTTCCTAAAACAGAGTTGAAATTTGCCTCACAAGCTGCACCCCCAACTCCCCAACGGCTCCCCAAACCTGAAGTACTACCTACCTGCTCACAGTAAGAAATCCTTTAAAACACAGACTTAGACAGGCAAGTCTGCATTCACCAAGAATAGGCATGTCCCCCAGTATATTTTCTGTTGAAGACTTTGGCAAGTGTCTCTTTTCAAACAACAGAAAGCATAGCAACTGACAACCTTAAAACAGAAGGGGGTGGTCCACATTGACACAGCTGACACCGTTGCTACTCCTCCCAGCCCTGAGGCCCTGAGTTCCAGGGAGAGAAGACAGTCCACCCCCTGTAGAGCTATAGGTTGCTCACCCCTCTTTGGACCTACACGTCCAGGAGCTGCAGGACATTTCCTGGTCTCTCTTGGGTATCTGGTCACCCCCTTGGGTAGAAGCAAGGAGATGCCCGCACAGATGCCCCGCACCTGGGATCCATGTGCCCATGCTGAGTGCAGGAAGATACTCTCCAGGGCAGTGTCATCTCTGACCCCTATGTTTAAGTTCTGCTTCAGAAGACTGGGTGTTGAGAAAGAAGAGGGAAAGCCAGGGCTGACATGGAGCGTCACAAGGCAGAGCCAAGACCAGGGGACCAACACTATGGAGGGGCAAAGAGTTGGAGAATCAGACTCACAGGAAACCTTTCACAGAGACCCCCTTGCCATTCCCGTCCACCCGGGGTCCTATAGCTCTGGTGTAGCTCTCATGCCCGCATCTCGGGGTAACTCGGCATCTGCGAACCTTTTGCTGAAAGCAAGTAGAGGAAGGAGTTTGCGAGGTCAAGACTTCGTAGGATGACACATCCTTTTGTTTTTGTTGTTACCTAGATCTAGAAACTGCTAGAAAACTTGCCTAATTAAATTTAATTTCATGGAGCAAATCGGGTTTCAAGCACTTGAAACACCCTGGACTTCATTTCATGTGGGAGTGGCTGCAGAGAACGAAGGAGATGTGGCTGCAGATCCGTGGCTGAGGGCTGCAGGCAACGGGCCCCCAGATTTGCTATGAGACCCTTCTCAGGGCACAGGGGCCAGGGCTTCCACTCTGAGCGCTGGATCCCCTCCAGGCCTGGTTCCCACCAAGGCTTCCGCAAGGCTGGTTGGTTTACCTGGTGGAACTTGGCTCATAAGGAAGAGGATGGCCAATGCCGTCCTCATGGCTGCAGAGAGGAGAAAGCTGGGTGTCGTTTCCCGGAGGCAGGGAGAACTTCCGTCCCGGGCGCGCTCGGCGGCGGAATGTCTTTGTCTGGGTAGGAAGGGCCCTTCTGTGCCTCATTAGGGATGGTCATGGACAGAGGCGTTCCAAGGAGATGCAATAGGCCTTCACAGGGAGACCAAGAATCTGTGTTTTGTTGGACACTCGGCTCATTAAGAGGATGTGGGCACAGTTTTGACCAGAAGTCCTTGTGAAATGGGAACATAAGCTACAAACGCTTTGGCAACAGATTAAAGTCTATGCACAAAGAGCTCTCTGTTAAGTGATGATAAGTCGGGCACGTTGGGAAACCAGCCAGGTTGGTCAGCGCCTAGACATTTTGGTAGTGAGCACTTACCAGCTCTTACTCGCTCTGCTGGTAATTCATCCCCCAACTCCTGGCCTGAACAACCAGGGGCTCTGCTCACGGTATAGAGCTCACCCTACCACAAGATAGTTTGCTGAACCTATATTTGGATCCCCTTCACTTGCCAGGACCATGCTTTGCTCCCCAGAATGCAGGAGAATGTTGAGTCCTGTGGTTATATCCTGCCAGATCCTCCCCTTCAGGGCAGTGAGATGCCTCTGAACATGGAGGCAGCAGCTCTGGATTTAAGTTTGAATTTAAGTCTCTGGACATGCTGCTAACAAGAGGTCCGGGCACAGGCAGGACAAAGCTCCACCTTGAATCTCAGCAGCATCTGTTGAGTGTAGATCAGGGTTCTCTCAATCATTACTGTGCACAAAGCCAACTGGGAAAGTGGCTTTAAACTGCAGACACTGAGATTCACTCCAGGAAACAGTTCAGTAATGTGGAGGGGATACTGGATGTCTGCATTTTTTAATAGGTTTTTATTGATTTTTTTTTTTTTTAGAGAGAGGGGAAGGGAGAGGGGGAGAGAGATAGAAGCATCAACGAGAGACATCAATCAACTCTGGGGCCCAGGACCAGCTCTTGAGACGCCATGGATGGCAGTGAATAGCATCTGGGAGCCCCCTGAGACTCAGGGAACATTTTCAAATCACCTTCGGGGGTGGGACACACCACTGGTTCCTACTTGGAATGACAGGAGAGGGTGTCCAGGCCCTCCCTCCCTCCAATTTTTCTAGTCAATTTTATACTCTGTGAACTGCCATTACTGACAAAGGGCGTCTTTTGATGCCTGAGGTTCTGGGAACGGTTTAAGTCCCCTCAAGTGTACGGGGAAGGCTGTATTCAGCTGCATGGAGAGGCACAGTGAGGCTGACTGACCGCCTGAGCAATGCAGAATTCCCCGTCCTCCAGGCACAGCAAGAACTACTGCTGTTGGCCTACGTTGCCCCCTGCTGGCCAGGCAGCACATAAGATCATGCCAACCAACAGACCCAGGCAGAGAGGCGGGACCCACGCCTACGGCAGGAAGGGCCTGGGCAGGAGGCAGAGGGCAGTCCCGAGCTGAGGGCCCAGGTAGTGATGGGGCTGAGAGTTCCCTGCAGGCAGCGCTGCTGTGGGATACGGATGTGGCTCTGGTCTGCCCAAGCACCCATCTGGGTGAATTACTGGGTGAGAGCTGCTGAGTGCTCTGGGGCAGGATGAGACCTCTGTCCAGTGTTCCTCTCCTCAGGGGCTCATGCACAAGACCCCATGCGCACCATGCACTCCTGAGGGCTGGAATGAGGAGGGGAAAGATGTGGGGAGCAGGGTCCATCTGACAACTCTAACTTCCTCAGCTGAGCTGTGTGTAAAAACGGTGGCATTCCAGACAATGCTGAGGACAGACACATACGCATGGCCTATTTCATTTACATACAGTTAGGCTGTATTTAAAATGTAACTTATCATACTGGCATCTAAACTTTCAATTCATTTGTAAAAATCTGAGTCCACACTCAGGACTATTAAAATATAAGGTAAATCCGAAGTTATGAAATTAATGTGTACCTGTGTAAATGACTGAATTTGGGAAAACTCTAGGTAATGTACTTACCTATGGGCCTTCATCTTCCAAGCAGCACCTTGAGCTGAGATGAAATTTTTTGATATCATGGAAGTATTTTAATAGAAACAATTATAGGGAATATTCTCTTGGGCTTGTGTATTTTGGTTATTGTAGGTCATTGTAAATTTGTGTTTCAAAAAAATTTCAATGTTAATGAAGTTCTCCCAACTATGACATTCTATAGTAACTTTGATTTCTGAACATTGCTCCTTAATCTGTGTCCAGGTCCCCACAGTCCTAAGAGGAGTGAGATGAGGTCAGGTGTAGTGATCTCAGCCCTGGAGACCTAGAGGAGCAGGGGCATGATCACCAGAGCTTTTATTGTCCTTATGCCTAAGAGAATGTTTTCTTCCAGAATTTAAGTCCATTTCAGTCTAAATATTTAAAAAATCAAAAAACTTACAAGTCAGAGAAACTTGGAATAGACATGAGAAAACCAGAAGAGCTGTTCTTTGGAAATACCTTTAAGAAATTTCTGCAGCATGAGTAGCTGGGATGTTGTCTTGCCAAATTTCCTCCATCACCAACTTCAGAATTTACAAGAGAAATTTTCACTCACATATTTCATATTAACATTTATTATTAATATAAATGGGGTGATTGGAATTTGAAAATCCTGTTTGCCACTGCTTTTAAATGTCCATGTGAAAAAGCAGGTATCCAATCACATGTGTCTGGAAATAATGAAAAATTAGGTTTTCAATAGTGGAAAGCAAAACCTCCCTGTCTCCTAAGGAGCACACTTTTCACAGGCCTCACCATCCACACCTGCCATGAAACATTCCGAGAAAGAAAGCAAAAACACGGATTAACACAGCTCCTCTTTCCAATTAGAAACTCTTTCAGACACTTGGGAGTAAAGGCAAGGAAAATGGGAAATTACAAGGTATTTAGAAAATGAGCACTTAGGCAAGGTGGAGGGTGTCCTCTGCATTTGCACTGAAGGCACTGGAATTTATCATGCTCAAGAAATGCAACCCAACAACTTCAATGCAGAGGAGTAGAGGCCCGCGTGCTCACATACACATGTACCCACGTGCACACATACACAGGCACACATGTGCACACGTACACAAGCACACACATGCACAAGTACACAGGTACACAGGCGCACACGTGCACAAGTACACAGGTGCACAGGCACACAGGTGCACACGTACACAGGTACACACGTGCACACGTACACAAGCACACACATGCACAAGTACACAGGTACACAGGCACACAGGGGCACACGTACACAAGCACAAACGTGCACACGTACACAAGCACAAACGTGCACACGTACACAAGCACAAACGTGCACACGTGCACAGGCACACAGGTGCACGGGCACACACGGGCACACGTACACAAGCGCACATGCACACGTGCACAGGCGCACAGGCGCACGGGCACACACGGGCACGCGGGCACAGGCGCACACGTGCACACACGCTCCTGCACAGAGGCAGGCATCCTGTTCGTTCACGGGAATGCTCAGCCCTCCAGCCTCGCTGCCAGTCCCGCCCGTCAGGTCCCTGCCCGAGGACGAGCGGAGACCACGGTCCGCGGTGGTCAGGGTGCGCCCGCGACCCGCACGGGGAGGGCGCGGTTCCCATTTCGTTCCACGGAGAAAGGGGAAGGAGAGGGTGCGGTGCTCCGATCCGCCCGCCCGCACGTGCTCGCAGCGAGGCTTTGACTTAAGCCGGTTTCAAGCGGCTGACAGGCATCGGTGGCTCCGCAACTCCAGGATTTTACAGTGAAGCGCGGGAATCACTGAGCGTGAAGCCCGGGGGGGGGGGGGGGGGGGGGCAGCCCGAGGGACAGCCTCCGCACCCGCCCGAGGAAAGGGGAGACCCGGGGGCTGTGGGCGGAAGTGCAGGCCCGGAAACGCCCGGGGGCGGGGCGGAGGGACGCCAGGCCCCGCCCACAGGCCCCGCCCCCTCGGCTCTCAGCTTCCTGCCGACCCGGAAGCGATGCCCAGGCGGCGGGTCCCGCCCCCTGGAGCGAGTCGTAGTGTTCGCGGTTTCGGCTCCCACGTGGATGCCCAGCCCGCGTCCTCCGCCCCGCGCCCAGGGCCCCGCCGTCAGCGGCCAGTGCGCTGCGGGCCCGGGCGCGCTCCGGTTCAGGTAAAATCGCCCCGCGCCCGGACCGCCCGACCTCCCCGCCGCGGCTCCCTCCCCGCCGCAAGCCCCCGCCCTGCGCCTCTGCAGCCCCAGGCCCCCGAGGCCCCCATCCCGGCGCGGTCCTGGCACACTTCCGGTTCCGCCTGCACAGGCTCCGCCCCCTGGCCGACCGTCCGTCTCCCCTGCTGCGCGCCGGGTCCCGCGCCCCGGGCTCCTGCTGGGCGGCGCCGCCTCGGCCAGGTCGGGGCGCGCGGCGGGTGGCGGGAGGGGACCCGAGCGGCGGGAGCGGGGAAGGGGGGGCGGCCACCCGGGCAGAAAGCGCTGCGCTGCGTGAAGGCGACCGAGAGGGTCGCGGGGCTGACCAGCAGCGGGGTTGACCAGCAGCGGGGTTGACCAGCAGCGGGGTTGACCAGCAGCGCGGGGCTGACCAGCAGTGGGATTGATCAGCAGCGCGGGGTTGACCAGTGCCTGGGCTGACCAGCAGCGGGGCTGACCAGGAGGGCGGGGCTGACCAGCAGCGGGGTTGACCAGCAGCACGGGGCTGACCAGCAGTGGGACTGACCAGCAGCGCGGGGTTGACCAGTGCCTGGGCTGACCAGCAGCGGGGCTGACCAGCAGCGGGGTTGACCGGCGCCGGAGCTGACCAGCAGCGGGGCTGACCAGCGCCGGGGTTGACCAGCGCCGGGGCTGACCAGCAGCGGGGCTGACCAGCAGCGGGGCTGACCAGCGCCGGGGTTGACCGGCGCCGGAGCTGACCAGCAGCGGGGCTGACCAGCAGCGCGGGGCTGACCAGCAGCGGGGCTGACCAGCGCGGGGCTGACCAGCAGCGCGGGGTTGACCAGCAGCGGGGCTGACCAGCAGCGCGGGGTTGACCAGCAGCGGGGCTGACCAGCAGCGGGGCTGACCAGCAGCGCGGGGTTGACCAGCAGGGCGGGGCTGACCAGCAGCGGGGCTGACCAGCAACACGGGGCTGACCAGCAGCGGGGTTGACCAGCGCCGGGGCTGACCAGCAGCGCAGGACTGACCAGCAGCCTCGCTGGGCACGAGGGAAGGGGAGGCCCCAGATTCGCTAGAGCGCTGCTGCGAATCCCCACTTTGTACTCCCTTTTTTTTTTTTTTAATATATCTTTATTGATTACAGAGCGAGGAAAGGAGAGGGAGAGAGAGACAGAAGCATCAATGATGAGAGGGTCATTGATGGAGCCCGCAGCCGGGCCTGTGCCCTGACCGGGAATCAGCGCCGATGGCCTGGATCCCAGGTCCACGCTGGGCCACTGAGGCGCGCCGCCCGGCTGTCCTCCCTTTTCACTGCCCCACGCGCGGCGCAGATGACGGGTCCTGGCCGGCTTCCGGCCGCCGTTGCGTGCGGAGGACACTCGGTGCGCGGCCAGCAGTTTGCGCGGCCAGTGAGCCCCTGGGAGACAGCGGTGACCTCTTACCGGAGCGTCGGAGCCCCCGGACCGACGAGCTGGGCCCTCCGCGGCCTTTCCCCCGCGCGATGGGGGAACGGGCTGTGAGCTGAGGCTCTCCCCGGGGAGCCTCTGTCCTGTCGGCAGAGGGTCAGGGGCTGGGCTGCGGGGACTCTGGGAAGAGGGCTCGTGTTCCTGGGAGACGCCGACGCTCGCGAGCGGGAGGAAACCTGTTTGGCACGTACTTGGCCTTAGCGAACTCTGCAGTGCCTTAAAGTGGAAATAAAGAGGTGGCTCTTGTAGAGCCTCCCTTCAAGGGAGGGTGTCTGTGAAATGCTTAATGTAACAGATCCTGTGGAAGATCGGCAGTCATGGCAAAGAGCTTTTTTAAGTTCATGATATATAATGAGCCATAGAAACTTCACTAGACAATATTAATGTCCTCTTTAGCAGCATCCAGTAGGAGCACATGTATCTACGGCCAGAAGAATTTCTCACTGAGCTCCTGTTTTCCATCAAAAGGCCGAGTGACATATGGAAACATCAAACTTAATGTAGAAAACATTCCTCTCGCCTGGCTTTTGTTTGGTCTCTCTGTGGTTTTCAAAGTGGCTCATTATTTGTTGACTGCAAATACTGCTTATAGCCAAAAGGATGTTCTAGAATAAGCAATGATTTGAATTTCCTGTGTAATCTACACTCATGTAGCAACTGTCATCCTTTCTCTTTTAAAAATATTAAATGGATTTTTATTTATATGTGTTAATTGTTCCAAGTTGCTGAAATACAAATACATGAAAAATGATAAGAAATAAAAATATATCTGGAAAACAATCTATCATTCAGAGACAACCCCTGTATTGGTTCATTTAAATGTTTCTGTGTGTGTGTCTCCCAGGGAATCGGGCCTCCAGGGAGGTGCCCAGACTCAAGGACCATTCCCAGCCCTGACTGTCTTGGTGCACTTTCTGCCTTGTTTTCCACTCCACCACCTTCAGGTATGTTCTTCTGGAACCTTGCTTCTGAGCCTGGGGCTGCTGGTGGGAGCCTGGAATAGTCCTTCCTGCAGTTCTGTAGGGCAGCATGAGCTGTTCCCTGGTTCTGGGGCACACTTGGAAATAATAGAAAGGCTCCAGAGGGCAAGGCCCTCCTCTCTAACCTTCCACACTTGTTCCATCTATTCCTGGGCCCTGAGGGGTTTTTAATAATTTGTCAGCCATCCATTACTAAAGTTATTGAATAATTTTTAAATAATGTTCTGCTCCAAGGCAAAGGATTCTTTGAATATTAATATTCAATTATGTTTTCACTCCTGTCTCTTTTATACTTCAGCCATTTTAATAGCTACTGCACTGTTTTTCCCCCAAGTAATTTTCATTGAATTGAGTTCTTAAATTACATGAATTTGTGGTTATTGTTTTGAGAGAAATACATACCTGTAGCAGGAAATCTTCCTGTCAACATAATGACTGTTTAACACAGGACGTTTGGAACGTTTGTGGGAGCTGGCTGGGGTTTTCCATAATCTAGGAAAGATCAGCTCCCTAGGGGCTGCTTTGTATACAGTTCTAATCCGCTTATGATCTTTTTTGATGCCCACCGCTTGGAAGCGCAGACAGAGCACAGTGATTCCTAGGTACACTCTTCCCACACAGGGCTGTCCTACTTCATGTGCCTAGGGCTTTCCTGGATATCCCTATATCTCATTAGAAGAAAAATTCTAAAGGTAAAACAGTGTATTTTGCATTTCAATCTAAATTTGCCTTGAAATCAAAACTCAACATAATCCCATGGCCAATGTCTTGTTAGTTTTCCTAGCTCTTCCTTCCCTCTCCTGGGATTCTCCATATTCTCTGGATAACTCAAACCAGTAAACCATATTTATGGAGTACCTTGGGCCTTGTGAACTGGCCTGGAGAGTGGCTACCTTTTCCCAGTTACCATATCCTTGCATTAATCCAGGGCTTCTCTTTCAGATCTGATCAAAAACTCTGTCCTCCCTGTTGAGTGACTCAGAGGAAGATAAGAGGAAGCAGTGCCCAGAATCCAATTATCATCCCCCACACAGTTAAACAACTCTCCAGGGCCTCAGCCCCTTCACTCACCCGAGGAGGCCAAGGAGTCAAGTTCTCCATCACTGTACATGCACACAGCAGGCAGAGAGCAGAGCTTGGTCTCCACCCGGGCACTGCCTGTTCCTGTGATGCTGAATACACTCTCCTCCCTGTGCCTTACAGAGAAGACTCAAATTTCCAGGTATGGACTGGCATCCAGGGATCAGATGTTCTCACTGTTCTGAGAAGAGCAGGTACTTCTCAGGGTAGAGGCAGGTGTTTGAGGGATGTAGAGCACAGGGCCCAGCCCAAGCACCCTAAAATGGAAAACACTGGTGCAGGAGCTCAGGGCACAGTTGGAACAGGGCATCCAACCCCTTTCTGGCCTTGTGGCCATGGAGGAGGACAGCATGGTCAAAGGTGGAACCTTGGGCTCCCCTTGGTTTTGGAGATGAATGTCAATTTTCTTCTCTGCAGAGTTTGTCAGCTTTGGAAGATGCTTGTTGAACATTCTTGGAGATGTGTACCTGACACCTTACAGGGTATGTCCGGATCCCATTTGGGAAAATCTTAAGGGACTCCTTTGTATACTTCATGTGGCAGTTCTCACACAAAGGCCATCCTGGGCTCCTAGAAGGGGCAGATGTGATGGTTCAGTGGATCTCTGATACTGTCTAGGGCGGAGCATCAATCATTCCACTCCCTGATTCAAGTTGAAGGTGGTTCATTTTTGTTCCGTGATTATCAGAATGTTTGACTATTGCAGGGACAGGCTAAATGGTTCTGAAATCATCCCTGTTTTAATTAAGGAAGTAGGCAAGAAGATGTGAGTTATCACAACAGTGACCCGCAGTGTCCCAAGTGTGAGCAGTTCATACTCATTAACCCATGAAAGAGTGTGGGCCATCTCTGCACTTGTGTATCACCAGCAGGTAGGGAAGCCTGGTAGGTTGAGTTCATAACCCGGCCCCTTGACCTCTGAGTCATCCAGGTCCAGGAGAAACTGCTTCAACAATGTGTTGGCCTTAGGGCACTTAGCAGTCCATGATGATGACAGTGGTGATGGTGATGATGACAATTTTTTTAAAATCATATACTAAAAAGATTTTTCTTCAAAAACAATTTGTTCTTTTATATCTCTATATCTCTATATATCTTAAGATTGTTTAATATTTTCAAAAACAGTTAAAGCATATCCTACTTATAGGCAAATCAATAGTGAAGCTAAATCATTTATTCCGGGAAGCCCTAATCCTTTGAAACATGCAGTGTCTTACAGCCCGTAATCATTAGCTGAATCTGACTGAAAGAAACATACAGTGAATTGTTTTCCTATTTCTTGGTGGTAAAATATGCAGACTAGATACCTGAAAAATATGTCCTTTGAATGTATAATTTAAATACAGCATTTCTACTTTAGAATCTGATACAGCCTGAAAGATGTCAATATACCACAAGTCCTCTTGAAAAGTGAAGAGTAGGATAGACCCCTTGCTTTAGCTTCTCTACAGCATTGCCCATAACAACCAAAATCCACAAAATAGTGAGACTTCTGGGAAGAGATAAATCTTGTTTTTGAATAATTAAGGACATAATCTGTTGGTGAAACAATAGACAAACAAATCATTGAAACACAATAGGGGGCCCAGAAATACACCTACACAATATCATCCAAACAACACAATGGAGAAAAGAAAGCCAGCAATAAGGGGAGGGTAACAACTGGAAATCTACATACAAAAAAATGAAACTTTGTTATAGTACTAAAGTTTTTGAATTCTTCTGTTTATGTCATTTGTTACACTGGTAAATAAACTATAATCATCAGGTTTACTGTGAGGATTAAATAAGTAAATATATGTCCATATCCAAGCACAGTCACATTTGATGCAAATTTATCTTTTTTTTTTCTTCTTTTTCTGGACCTCAGGTACAAACAGGTGAGTTAATCCTTCTTTTGCTTATAACATGTTGTTTTCCATGAAATCCCTCTGATTATTATTGGTATTTTAGGGGAGAAGTTAGAGTGTATAAATGCTTTCTTTGTATGTGTCTCTCACATTTGTGTGTGCTGTGTAGATATACACGTAAACGTGTGTGTGTGTGTGTCTGCAGTGAAGTCCAGGGACACTGCAGCTGACGTAGGTTAGTGGAAAATAGGGTTTCAAGGGTTTCAGCTACGACCTTACGAAAATGTGATGTGAGCCAACTAGAGTGCCAGCCATTCTGTGTTCCCTGGGCACCTTGACCTCGGGGACCAGGGCAGTACTTGGTAGTAACTGTGACTTGTGTACGTCCTCCTGCTCATTTCTGGTGGCAGAGATTTTAAGGACCTGACTGGTGGGATGGACACCATTGATTCCTCCGAATGGAATAGTTTGGTGAATTGATGAACTCCATCATAAAAGGGGTTCTTAGTTGCTTAAGGACTTGAGAACAGGAGGGAGGGAGTGCCCAGAGGGCTCTGAAGATTGGAGAACCCCTGCTGGTGCATAAGGCAATAATAATGACACCTGAAATATTCCACAGTGCTTACCTGCAGGTGGAAACCAAAGTCTACATATGGCGTGAGTCAGGGATTGCTGTGCCTGGAAATCAGGGAGGGGATTGAATGACTCTGGATGCTATGGGCTAATTAACGTACAAAGCTCAGTAACTTTGATATTCTTATTCAAGAGGTTTCCGTATTTCTATGCTGTTTATTACCAACTCTAGACATATTCCTCTTTCTTTTGGCCCTGGGAGAGGAAAGTCGTATGGGCATTTCTACTAGAGTGCACTGGATGTTTATTGGATAGGCTGGGAGTCACATCCAGGTGAACACTGGAGCTTCATGACTGGAGGGTGTGGAAATTGTGCACAAGACTGAAGTCTCATGACTTCTTTCTCTGTTCCCAGCTTTGCCTGCTCAGTACTTGAACTGTTTGTGAGTGAAAACCCAGAGGAAGACACCTGACAGCTGTGTCACTGACCATGCAGCCACTGGTGAGTAGGGAATGCCTCTTTCCACTGAATTCGCTGTGCTGTTGACATCAGCAGGCAGGTATCTCCTACTGGCCTAAGCAATCAGGAGGAATTCAGAGATTTGAGCTCCCCAGGACTCTCAGATGGCTGTAATGGGTCAAGAACACCCCAATAACTAATATTGTTCCTAACATTGTACTAATTTGCTCCAGCAGGTTGTGTATTTACAGAAGAGATGAGAGAAGCTTTCGTTCTCAGTCCATGGCCTCACTGGGAAATAATTCACTCATTTATCATGATATTGGCTACAGTGGTGTGAGGGTGGTGGTGAGTAGAGATGAGCCAGGAGCAGAACATTAGAGTCCAGTAGGGAGGCAGTGGTTTCAGAGAGAGGCCAGTCACTCATGTTACAGGTCCCTGGTGAGGGTGTGACAGACTGAAGGTAGGGAGATCATGAGGAATCAGTCATTAATTTCTTTCCATTTCTAAATTTAAGGTTCTGATAGAATATATTTTCCCTTTCAGAAACTTCTTAAAAAGATAACTTCTTAAAATTATCATTATTATTCTTGTCCCCAGTCACACATTTTGCCCTTTTGTAATTAACTTTTTCTCTCATATTTGGTAACTGGAATTCATGTGTAAAGAGTATTATTCCTTAACTGTGGCTGCGCATGCAGGGCAGGGAGTAGAGCACAGTAAAATGTAAGACCCTGGGGAAATTGTTGAAGAGCTAGACAGACCGAAACCAATCAAGAGGCTTCCCTTGTCCTTTAGCTGGAGCCAAGGTAAAGCTACAAAGGACACAGTGTTAACTGCTCTTTGAGGTTAAGATAAAGTCAAGAATGGGAGGCCTCATTCCACAGGACTGTCAGCCAGGACTGTCCTTCAGTGCAGCCTCTGAGTCCTGGCTTGTGCTGCTGAACATCTGACCTGTCGTTTGTTATGAGCATCTGAGTCCTATAGCAGTAAGACAGCTCCTACTGGAACCAAGCTCTGCCTCGACTTGTTCAGTTCTGAGGAATGCTGGAGATCTTCAAGATATTCTGATACGTTAATGATGTGTAATGTCTAGTGTTTAATGCAGGTTTTCTAGACAAGAAACATTTCATACATTAGTACATTGAATCTTTCAACACTCATAACAGGTCATCAAACCCTTTCATAGATGAGGAGTCTGAAGCTCATCTAAGAGAATAATATAACCATAGTCATGGTTTAAAAGTGACAGATCATGATTATTATTTGCCTTAATGATATGTTTATAAAGTTACTTGACATTAATCAGGAAGAGAGTTTTAGTTACGGATTTTTAAGGGCAATTTTTATAGCCATGTGTCTGGAAGATACAATCAGTTTTGGAGTATTTCCAAGTTATAATCCACCATACTTCATATGATATTCCTTTTCAGTAAAGGCTTATTAACTCAGACTGTGTATATGTCTGTGATAGATCTAAAAGGCAGATGCCAGCTCAGCACTGAGAACCCCAAACTCTTTCTATACACCAAGGTCCTCAGGCCCCTTCCTCAGTGTCATCTCCACCCTCCTACTTTGGACATTGTCAGGATTGTTCTGTCTAAACCAGAATGTCCATGATATTTTAGGAATCAGTGACATTTGAAGATATAGCTGTAGACTTCACCCAGGAAGAGTGGGCCCTGCTGGACACACCCCAGAGAAAGCTGTACAGAGATGTGATGCTGGAGAACATCAGTCACTTGGTCTCCCTGGGTAAGTGTCAACTTTTATATATGTATGTAAGTAGGTAGGTATTCACCCACTCATTCATCCATTCAGTCAGTCAGTCAGCAAGTATCTAGAATACCTTCCATAGACCACTCCACTCTACCCTGATCCTTCATAGACCTTATAACTACGTGGAAGAAACTTGTCTCTTTTCATTTACTTACCCCTAGTTTGTCACCCCACTAGAATGTAACCTTGATCCCAGTTTAATATCTTTCTTATTATTCAATATCCAACACTTAGAGCAGAAGTGTGACTTCGGTGAATATTTTTGAATAAATTGATTAAATATTTCTAAGGTTATTCTGTTATAGTCACTATGTTGAGCTTGAGACAAGAGTAGTGAAAATGCCAGAACTTGATTATTCTTAGGAGCTTATGTTTATTGGCATCTGTTTGAAAATAATAGTCAAGCCACCTGGGAGACATTTAATTTCCCCATTTTTGGAAAGACTGAAGATTCTGCATTTTCTCTGAATGTGGGTGTAGACATCAGCACCCAGAGGTCTCACTACTGGAGACACCTGGTCTGGATTTCTTCCCCATTTTCTCTTTTCACGGGGGTGGTTCCTGGAGTGACCTTCTGTGATCTTATTCTTCAGCAGCCTGTCCTGGTTGCATGATAATGCACTTTTATTAGCACACATCTCAAAACCCATGTACCTTTCTTCCACAAACAGGGTATCACATCTGCAAATCACATGTGACTTTCCAGCTGGAGCAAGGAGAAGAGCTGTGGAGGGAAGGAGCTGGATTTCTCCAAGGCCAGAGTGCAGGTGAGCAGCAGGGGTTAGTGCTTCAGTGTGAGCAGGTGCCTGTTCAGTGACTGAGTACATCCTTAGAATATCAAGTGAAGGTTTTAGGAAGTGAGTGACATTTTCCTAAAGGTAGATGAAGGACAACGGAGCAGAATTCTTCAGATGTTATCATTATTCCATACACCTTTCACAGTTCATGGGACCTCCTGCCATTGGCTTTAGAGAAAAGGATTTTCATGTGCTTATTGAAGAACTCTCACATAAAAACTGTTGTTCTGATCCTCCCCTTTGAAGGTTTTCCCTCTCTTTACCCAACATCTCATCTCCATTGTACTTTTTTCATATTTCAATCCTAATAGTTGATGCCCTAGAGTGTGTTTCTACTTTCTAGACTATTGCCCATCAAAATGCCAATTTTTGAGACATACTCACATGGGCTTGGTGCTTTTCAACATTTTCATTACCCTAAAGCCATTCTAAATTTTTTTTTATAATTATTTTAGGCAAGGAAAGTGCTGTAAAAAATCAAGAAATGATAGCCACACAACATATCCTCAGGAAGGACACATTTACAATCATGCCACTGGTAAGTTTCATGGGTGTTGGCCCTGGTTATCCAAATTAAAACTTGGCAATGGAATGTAAGTAGCTGAGCACAATAGCAAGATTTATGTTAATCTGGGATTAAGCTTTTTCTGAGCAAAAAGTTTTGGGTAGTTTAAATTTAGTGAAGGAATTAACCTAAGCTCAAAACTTTAACCAGAGATCTTAATAAAAAGGATGGCTGCATGCATATTGCTTGTGTGCCAAGTCTTTGAAATGTATCGAATTTTTCAAAATTGATCTGTAAGCTGTGCATTTCGGATGCTACAAAAGAGAAAATCTTTGTGTGTGGAGGGGAGTAACACACCATGTGTATGCAGGTAACATGGGAAAGATTTTAATTGGATACCACCACTGAAAGATTAGTTTAGTGCTCATATATAGAGAAGTGAATGAATCAACATATATGGGCAAATCATTAACAGCCTTTTATCTTTCTCAAAGCAGAAATCTCACACTCCAGAGGATCCCTATGAATATAATGATTTGGGAGATTTCATTCATAGCTCGACAGTGACTCAACATGTGTTAACTCACATGGAAAAAAATACCTGTTTCAGCAGACAGTGTCAAAAATGCCTTAGTGACCAGTCATATGTTAATCAACATAAGCAACTTTACACCAGAGTTAAATCATATGAGTGCCATCTGTGTGGGAAAACCTTTAGTAATTGCTCTAGTCTTAGAAGACATGAGATGACTCACACTGGAGAGAAACCCTACCAATGCCATATCTGTGGGAATGCCTTTATTCAAAGCTCTGACCTTAGAAAACACAGTCTCACTCACACTGGAGAGAAACCATATGAATGTCACCTATGTGGGAAAGCCTTCAGTCAGTCATCGAACCTCAGACAGCACCAAAGGACCCACACAGGAGAACAACCATACGAGTGTTGTCAGTGTGGGAAAGCCTTCAGTAAATGTTCTGCCCTTAGACGACATGAGAGAACTCACACTGGAGAGAAACCATATGGATGCCATCTGTGTGGGAAAGCCTTCAGTCAGTGTTCTGCCCTTAGACGACATGAAGGAATCCACAATGGAGAGAAAATTATGAATGCCTTCAGTAAATATTCAGACCTGAGATGACATGGGATTATAAGTGTAACAAGTGTAGAAGAAACCTGTCATAGCTTTAACATTTAAGCACACTGAGGATTCACACATTGAGGAATGATTGTGGAAGATCCTGCAGTCACTCTTACTCATCAGAAATGTGCAAATGTGTATGGTAGAGAATCCATTTTTATGGCATCTATGTGGCAAAAGCTTCAGTCAGCGGTCTGACTGCAGGTGAGATGGGGGAACTCACAATGGAAGTATAAGGAATGCAGAAGTCAGCAGCAGCTCTCAGCTTTATGCTAGAGAATTCACACAGGGAGAACCCCTCAGTCTGTAATCACTGTGGGAATGCTTTCATTTTAATTCATGGTGAACAACGTGAGAAAACCCCATTGGGGGAACCCCGTGTATGTAATCACTGTGAACAAATACTCAGCCAAGCTCCAGACATGATGCACACAAGGAAATTGATGGAATAACCTCTCAAACAGGATGTACAAGGCCAAAACTTCTTCAGAAATACCAGTAATATATCCTTGGGAAGGGATTCAGTGAAAACTTAGAATTCCTTTATTCAGAGAAGAACACTGGCACAGTGAGAATTTGAACTGTACGAAACACTTGGTGTTACGAAATGACAGTCTTCAGTGATCATCTGTTTATAGTCAGCACTACCTTCCTCACAGTGAAGGAGACAGCAGTCCTACACTCAAAGTGGAGAAAGCTTCAGCTGGATTTCACACCAGAAAACTAAGTCCAGGAAAAATTAAACCCTCTAAGAGAGCCTCTTAACATACTATTTAGCAGAAAAAATAACTATTCACGGTGAATTGTGGCATTTAAATGTAAGAGTGATCTGGGCATATTAAATGCAGAATTTTATAAGAAATTAGGTTAAGCTTTTTTAGTAGATTATTGTTTGTAAATGTGAAACAATAAATCCTATTTCTGAAAAAGTCTTTTTTGGTGAAGTTCTAATTTTCTTAGGCAGTTGTAAACACACAGATTTGAGAGTCTGCACTCCTTGGCATGTGGGTTACAGGTTGAGCTTGTCTCTCAGTCATCTTTTCTCTCACAGCTGCTTTCACACAGCTCACCATCAGCTGTCTCCATCATTGCCCAGGTGGTGACAACAGGAACCTTCACCCAACTTGATAGGTTTCTCCATGTGCTGTGACCTGAGCCCAGCAGGGTCATGGGGGCAGTGTCATAAGCATCTAGTATAAATTGTTGGATAGGCCCCAGCCCTGTCTCTGCCCCTGGGCAGTGCTGCCTCCCAGGCCAAGAATTTTTGGATTATTTCCATGGTACTTCTGACTCAGACTAAGTGGGGGAGGAGTTCCGCCCACAGCCCCATCCTACACCTTACTCAGGTAGTCCTGAGTTATGCACATACTAATTCCATAAAGAAGCACTGGTGTGCTTCCATACAGCAGCCCTGAAAAAAAATCTCCAGCAAGATAGAACCCCCTAACCTATCAGATACCACATAAGCCTTCTTACCAGTAAGTTAATGTACCCTTCCCCAAGGAAAATGGAATTTCTCACAAAAGAGGTCTCCCTTGCTTCGCCCCAGGGCTTGGAGGTATATTACCCTTCAACCAGCCCCAGTCCTGGACCTGAGTCTCAAGGGTAAATGCTCTCAAGACATAAGTGGGCTGAGATTTGCTCTTCCCAAACGGGCACAACCCCAAAAACAGCCGGACAGCAGTGAAATGAGCACATCTCTGGGTGAAACTTGTAAGTTCTTATTTTTTAGGAATCTGCACAGGTGATTCTGTGCAGCCAAGGTAGAGACCGTCTAATGTGAGGAGGATGTTCATCCAGAATTCAACTTCTTGGCCCCCTGGCTGGAGAGGCAGGTGTTTTCAGGCAGGGACACATGGAAGTGTGAGCAAGAGTCAAAAAGAACAGATTCATGGTGAGAAGCTCAGACCATGGAGACAGACCCCAGGCATTGTGATTTCCGCTGTAACAGCCCATGAGACCTTGTTACTGAACCTTTCTGTGACTCAGATTCCTCAGTTCAAAGGTGGAAGTAGCTTAGTACCTTTATCTTAGAGTTGTTACGAGAATTGATGTATTGATACCATATACACCAAGTTATTACAGGTGGTGGGCACTTTGTGTTGGCAAAAATATTTTACAACTACTATACTTGAAACCTGTGCCCCAATAAATTCAATAAAAACAAAAAGTAAAATAAATTTACCTTGAGACCTGGGTACACCACTCTTTATCTCATTTTTATATTTCATAATCACTTTCTAAAATAAAATCAGGTTTTATTATTACATTTAATCTGCTTAAGACAAAATATAATTTATCCCCAAGCTGTAGTTGACTTCAGCTGTGACCCTGGGCAAGTACTGAATTTGAGCCCATTCTGGTGGCCAGCCAGGAACCACACCCTCTTCCCAGTGGCCTCCAGAAGGGAAGGGGCAGTCTGGCTGCCTGCTGCGGGTGGTGCCTGCGCTGCTGCTGGGATCCCCGGGATCGATGCCCACACCCAGAGAAGCTCACGTCCCAGTGGGATTGACCTCACTGACCTACATACGTTAGTATATTGAGCAGTTGTAGGGAGATCAAGGGATATGCGGTGGTAACTACATGACTACAGGTGGCAGAATCACACAACTAGCTTCATTTGAGAGGCACACTGACAACTTGCCTGTTAAAGGAAGTTCCTCAAAGGAAGGCTCCTTCCAGAGGCAACAGTGTGGGGCCAGCACCCAGAAGGGAAGGGACCTTTTTGGTTATTAGTAGAGTGTGGGAGCTCCGCAGGAAGAAGGTGCTTCCTTGTCCAGATGAAACCTCTCTGCCTGAAAGACTGGGCATCGCTGGGTCAGAAAACTACAAAGGAAAATGTATTACTCTTCTTATGAATGTATAAACCAAATAATAAAATCTTCCATCTAAATGAAAACAGCAGTGGATTTAAAAGATTTCACCATGGCCTGGCTGGTGTGGCTCAGCAGTTGACTATCGACCTATGATCCAGGAGGCCGCTGGTTTGATTCCCTGTCAGGGGACATGACCGGGTTTGGGGTTCAATCCCCAGCAGGGGTGTGCAGGAGGCAGCCGATTAATGAATGACTCTCTCATCGTTGATGTTTCTGTCTCTCTCCCTCTCCCTTCCTCTCTCTGAAATCAATAAAGACATATTAAAAAACAAAATGATTTCACTATGATGGCCACAAACAAGAGATCTACCCAGATCATCTTTCGGTGATTCACCCAGATTCAAAGTAACAGCATAAACATAATGAATAAGCAAGGCCTGAAAGCTTTGTTAATTTCTGTATTCTCTCAACTGTCTATTCCAAAACGAGAAAAACTGTTTTTTCAGGTTAATTTGATATAATAGCTGACAAATAAAACTGTATGACCTAAGATGCACAGTATGGTGCTTCACTCTACACAGTCATTGGAAGAGAAGCCCTACAATCACGGTCTTGAACACATCACCCCTTCACATCACCCCCAACATGTCTCACTCGTGAGGTGGGAAATCCTAAGATCTTATGTCTTGGACAAGTTATAGGTGTAATATTAGAAAATTGTGTTAAATTAGGTAAGCCCTCATCAAGTGTTTTAGAAAACATTAAAACACTCCTAACTGAAATATGTCACATTAAATGAGCGGCAGTTAACACATTCAGAGCTGGGAAAACTTTCCACGAGAAAACACGTTTGATAACATTCAAAGTTCCAACACATTCCATCTGAAGAGATGGGGAGCATATTGAAAAATTAATAACTAAAAGAATTAGGCTAGCATGGTGTGTGCAGCTTTATATGGTTCCCAGGGTAAAAGAGGCTTATTTTCACACCGGACCAGTTAACTCTGACTTAACTGGGAGGGTGATCCTGAGAGTGGACAGTCCCACCCTGTCCCCAGGGAGGGAGGGAGTGGGTGAGTTAAGGTTAATGGAGCGACAATCAGGGACAGGCAGCCCCTGAGAAGAGGGGTGGCCAGGCTGAGCCCACCCCCCTGCAACCCCACCCCCATGGAGGGAGCTGAGGGACAAGGGTTCCAGGGCCTAGACTAGGCTCACCAACAGGATGGATTAATCAATCACAGATGAAACACAAATCAGAAGGTCACAGGGACTTCACATATATGCAAATTATAACGTGGGAAACTACCCAGAAGCCCCCAATACAAACTGGAGACGCCCCACCTGTGCTGGCGCCAGTGGGGGTGGTATCCATTGACTTGCTTCAGAGGCCTCCATGCTCCAGGAATAAAGTCGAAAACATGGCAATGGAGTGACTTGAGTTTCCCTTCCTCAGTGTCTCTTAATAAAACCAAGACTGTGCCTCAAACTATCCATGGCCAGGTGCCAGTGGAAGAGAAATGGCAGAAAAAATCAAGCATCAACCCACAGGAGGCTGAACAAACAAGCCCCAGTTCATCTCCATCCCCCTCAGGGAAAGACTGTCACCTGGGGACACGGAGCCCCATGTGTCCACATGGGAAGACTCAGGGACAAGGACCTGAGTCACAAACCAAAGTGCAAAATAAGCCAGTCCCAAAAGGACAAAACTGGGGGCTCCTTTCCTGTGAATTTTTAGTGTCCGATTCCCAGAGACAGAGGAGACGGTGGAGGCAGCCGGTCTGCAGAGCAGAGGAAGACAAGGTCATTTTCTTTCCCTGTTTTTTTAACAAATTCCAATGTCCCTGGGTTTCAATTCCCTTCAGTTTCATTCTCTTTCTCTCTTCTTTTTTCTTTTATTTGTAAAAAAAAAATTTTATTTAAATTATATTTTTTTCAGAGAGAGAGAGGGAGAGAGAGAGAAACATTAATGTGGGAGAAACACCAAACAGCTGCCTCCTACACACCCGTTTGGGAATCTAGCCTGAAGCCAAGGCGGGTCCCCTGGGGAGGAATAGAACCCGCCACCACCCACTACCTGGGACCACACCCAACAACTGAGTCACACCTGCTGAGGCAGGAACAGGTAGTTTTCCTAGAAACTGAGTGGCAGGAGGACACCTGAGAAGCTCAGGAGGTGGCCAGCGGCGATGGCTGAACTCACAGGGACGGGCTAATGCCGCGGAACTCGGCACTCGGTGTGCTTCTAGACATACACATATGTTTAATTTTTATTGTTGACAATTTGTCTCCTATTACCCCCTCCCCACTTCCCACTTCGCCACACTGATGTCCCTGTCCCTGAGCTATGCATATATGCATATAAATTCCCGGTTAATCTCTTATGAGCATATCAGTTCTGAAATTAATCTCTTATAGGCATCTCACCTCCTTAAGCAAGCAGAGGGCAGAGGGGTGAGCAGGCTTTTTCCATAAGTGTCCGTTTTTCTTACTCAAAATATATCCTCAAGCTGTAAGAAAATGGGTCCCTATAAAGGGTAAAAAAGCCTGAAAATGATAAAGGACCGAGGATTACGCATCCTGTCCACCCTGCTGTCCTCCAATGGGATTATGCTAATTGTGGTTACTCCCAGGCCCCACCTGACCTGAGCGCAGCTTATAAGTCTCCGGGGACAGGAAACCCTCCCAGTGACCCTTCCTCCAGCGCCCTGGAGGCCGCATCCAGCGCAGTGGAGCTGGTCCAGCGCCGACCGTCCTGAGGTTCCTCTGAGTTCGGGTAGGTTTCCTCTGAACTGGGCCCTTGGGTTGTCTCTGAGACCCGGGCACTGGGAGAACTCGGGAGTGATGTGGCTCTAGGCACAGGGGTCAGGATTCGTTCATGTTCATAGAAACTCAGAGAGAGACAGATAAACTGCGTCTTAAAGATGCTAATTGTTACCCCAAGAGCACATTTCAAGGGAAACATTCACCATTTCATTTGTGGGACTCGGAGGGTGAGCCGTTGTGGAAACTGGGTAGACTGGGCTATGGGCACTGAGAGCTAAATAATTCATTTGTTCAGACTTAGTTTCAACTAACTCACTTTCAGTTTATTAGAACAAAGTTAACACTAAGAAACTGAGGATAGAATTATTTTAAAAAAACAAACCAACTCCTGATCCTCAGCTGTGAGGCTTCCAGTCTAGTAAAGGAGAAAACACTTATTCTCAGTGAATTTGTATTTGAAAGTTGCCCCCTCTCCTGTCCAGGGGAATGTCACGTTTCCCAGAGGGGAGCAGACTTTCTTTGACGTTTCTCGCATGGGGGCCTCAGGACACTGGCGGCATCGATGACGGTGGAAA
Organism: Miniopterus natalensis; assembly: GCF_054644295.1. Classification (NCBI taxonomy): domain Eukaryota; kingdom Metazoa; phylum Chordata; class Mammalia; order Chiroptera; family Miniopteridae; genus Miniopterus; species Miniopterus natalensis. The sequence continues at coordinate 2,692,705 of NC_142082.1, read as the reverse complement.
CCTGGGGAAACAGAGTCTCTCTCTGTCCTGCTGGGGCACCTGCTCTAGACCCAGACAAAGTCCCATAGTTTAAACCTCCCATTCATGGGAGCACAGCCACACTCACCGGTGGGCCTCAGGAGGCTGGTCTGAGCCCTGTCCTGTCCTGGGGCGACAATCAGGAGAGGAAGGTCCAGGGGCCGGGAAGGAGGGAGCACAGGGAGGCAGGTGTTTTTCTAGAGTGGTCATGAGGTCCCTTCACCCCACTTGGAGCAGAGGGTGGGCGAGGAGCTATTTTCAGTGAGTGATTTTGAAAAAGCTTCCCTTTCCTTTTTTTCAGGTTTTCCCCAAATTCATAGCTGAGACAGACGGACGTGAAGCTCCAAGGGGGTGTGCAGATGGCAGGTCGTTACCCACAGAGTGTGTCCTGCAGACGCCTGACGGCCCAGAAGGGGAAAAAGCAACAGAGGGCCCCAGGAGCACACAGGGCTCCCCCACCGCAGGAAGAGGACCCCATGGTGAGTGGGGCTGGGCTCTGCGGGGAGCGTGGGGTTGGCATAGATGAGAGAGACAGGGTTTGGACACGGCAAGTTCTGTGCCCACAACTGAGGCGGGCGTCCTTTCCCGTGTAAGGGTCGCCTGCCTTGGGACAACCTAACCAGGCAGCCTGGTCCCTTTGGACTCAGAGCAACAACCTCACTTCCTAGACAGTGTTCTTTCTGTGCAGCCTAATTTGCGCCCAGTTCTTTCCATTGGGGCCTGTGTGTTCACGCTCAGACCTCCAATCCTTCCTCCTCCCTCACTAAGGTGGCCTGTGGGATGCACCATAATAGCCTCAGTAACTGGCACCTGGTGAGCCCTGGTTCTGTCCCATGTCACCCATATCCCTCCTCCCTAAACCTGTGCTCAGAGTCCCCTTTGCAATCTGCGTGTGTTTTGTGCTGACTCCTGACCTCTTCTCTCCCCACAGGTGAAGTGCAAGGACTGCGGGGCCTTTGGGCACAGGGCGAGCAGTGTCAGGTGCCCCATGAAGCGTTGGAATGGGGCCCTAGCCCCCCAGGCCCTGGGCTCCTGTAGGATGAAGGAGAATGTGAGGCCGTGGACGCCCAGGCACCTGAGGGCCCCGGGGCCCGTGCCCAGGCCTGAGGCAGAGCAGGCGCAGAGAGCAAGGTGAGTCCCGAGGGAGGGTGGAGCCAAACCCTGGGGAACCTACGGAGCCCGCGCCCCCCTTTCCCATACTGTCTGCATGGCCATCTCCAGGCCAGACAGGGACATGGGGGGAGAGAAAATCCCCGTGTCCTCAGGGTCCACACCCAGAGTCTCACTCCCTTCAGGGGAATCACTGAGGGTTTGGGCCTGAGTGGGGGTGTAGGGGGAAGAGGCGGGGAGCAGAAAACACCAGGTGTCTCTGAGAATGACAGGCAGAGAGGCCTTGGAGGGAAGGGAACGTCCCTCCTGGGAAAACCTGGAGGGCCCCCTGGGGGGAAGGGAAGGGTCAGAGCAGGGAAAGGCCAGTCTGGCTAAGGCAAGGGCCTCATGCCCTGGGTCACACGGAAACAGGGAAAGGGTCTGGGCCACGGAAAGGTTTGTCTGCACTGGGACAGGACACGGAGGGACTCACTTCTCCTGTTCTGTCCTGCAGACCTGAAGAACAGAGACAGGCCCTGCTCCAGAGGTTTCCCAGGAGACCCGCCGGGAGGCCCCAGCCAAGCTGGAAGGAACAGACAGAGTCCTGTGACTACGTGAGGGTGAGTGTCCCCAGTCTTTCTCTATTTCTTGGGGCTCACCCCGACTTCCCACCTTCTCTTTCTGGGGGAGGGCATTGAGAATCTCCTATTTGGCCCTCGTGGTTTCTGCTGTTAGTGTCCCGATGTCATTTTTCTTGGTGCCCTTGATTTGCCCTATTGTCACCTGTGCCAACCATACGGGGTGAGGCAAAAGTGGGTTTGCAGTTATGCGTTTGGAAAATACTGAGATAGCAAATGTATAATCAAAACAACAAACTCTGGGTGTCCCACACCCACACTGTAAACCTCCTCTGCCCACCCTGTTGGCTGGTGGCGGGAGTGGGCGTGGTCTCGTTAGATGCTTCTGGAAGCCAGGATCCCTCAAGGGAAACTGGCCTGGGGAAGTCAGGAGTTCTGATCCCAAAGTGCCCGTCCAAAGTCATTAGTAGTCAAGCTGCCTTCCCAGCGCTATGGTGACCATTCCCTAGAGGAGGGTGGGAAAGGGCTTGTTCCCAGGTCACTAACAGGACACAGTTGTAAGAACGTTTGTGTTTTTGCATCTAGTGTCCAAAAGGCTTCACGGGCACCTGGTACTTCTTTCGGACTGAGCAGCACTGGGCTCAAGGGCCCCATCATCTGTACACTCATTGCTGGTATAGCATTTACTGTCCAAATCTAGATTTAAGACTTTATTATGCTTTCTTTAGTTTTACTTTGTACTTGATGTGAGGAAATGCTAATGTGTAGCCTCTGTGTTGTGTCCCCTACAGCGTCCACAGAGGCCGATGCCTGTCCACGCGACCCAGAGGAAAAGTGTCCCAGGCCCCGTTCGGAATTCACACAGCACCCGACCTCCCGCTGCACAGGGCGTGGGCCAGGGCTCCAACCTCAGCGTCAAGGCGCCTGCCAAGAGAGCCGTCCAGACCTCCACCCAGGCCTGCCAGAACCCCCAAAAGAGACCCAGACTTGACCCCTGCCTGCCCTCCCAGGAGAGCCCGCAGGGACCTGACCTGCAGCCTGCCAGAGCGCTGCTCCAGGCTGCCCAGGCCTGCCCTGGGCCCCAGCTCCCAGCAGTCCCCCAGGGGCCAGGCCAGCCCCTCAGAATGGTCTTCACGAGGTTGGTCAGAGGCCAGTGGAGCTCCAGGCTGCTGACAGCCGCCTCCCTCCCTCCTGCTGAGGAGCCCACCCCTCCTGCTCAGAGCCCCCCCACCTCGGGTAAGGCAGGGGGAGTCCGTGTCCGTGTCCCTCTGAGTGTCCTCTATGAGGACCTTCAGGTTTCCCATTCTTCTGAAGAGAGTGACGGCCAGTGAGACAGTCCCCATCTGTGAAAGCTGTTTCTGTAGCCTCAGGGGAAGGTGGGGATAGTGGATCGTGGGAGGGGAGTAGCCAGGAGCAGCTGTTTCTGGTGAATAGAGCCCCCCCCCCATGTGTTGAGTGGGAATAGGGTGGGGACTCAGATCATGCTGGGGACACACACACCCAGTTACTGCACTTTTTATTTACATAGGTGAAGTGATATTTCAAATGGTACTTTCTTAATAAACTGAAGTTGATACCTATAGAAATGGAATGCGAAGTGAATTTTATTAAAATGTAGACCCATCGTATAGGAAAATAAGTCAAGGTGCAATAGTTCTTCTAAAGTCTAATGTAAATAGGAAGCTATGGACTGATGTGTATTAGGCGGGCACCTGTCTGCTTTGGGGAACCTGGGAAAGGGCCCACCTGTGGTATCTGCATATTTTAAACAGTGCCTGTCCTGAGGTGGGAATCAGGATGGGGAGTCTCCCATGACTTTGTACATTTTGTTATGAGATGTTATATTAAAGTTCCCTTTTATAATTTTTTCATATTAATAAAATTCTGAAAAAATATGTCTTGTGATTGATTTTCCTTTCTGATCATTTCAGATCATTTTTAAAATGTTGACTCTTCTGCAAAGCTCATGTCCCTGAGAGTAAAGGGGAGTCGTGTAGGACGGTGTCTTATTAGAGGTGTAGACCCTCAGGTACTCCCGGCTGGATGCTTCACTGTAGCCATATTTAAGACACGGAACTGAATCTGGGGTGCCTTGAAATAAGATGAGCTTAGTAAGCAGGCTGAGTCTCCCTTTGCTCAGTTGAGGAGCTTCCATAGACTCATATTCCTGAATCCCAATCCAAGAGACGGGAAGTTGCTCTATGTTTCTACCAGCCAGGCACTGGCATGTTAAAGCTCTCCAAGTGACTGTAACGGGCATCGTGTTTGAGAACCACTGGAGGTAAGGGTCAAAGATCCTACCTCAGTCAGAAGCTCTCCCCATTCTCTACCTTAGGAAAAGCTCAAGGTCGGGGCCCCGTGAACCCTACAGCTCTGTGGAGAGGGTTTCCTTAGAAAGAGCACATGCCTGCCCCTTCTTCCTGCCCCGTAGAAACCATTCCTGGTGCAACCTTGGGGTGTCGACCTCACTGTGATAGTCCATACGGGTGCACCGTCCTGCCCTTAGGGGAGACTGTACATTCATTCACATCTCCTCAAACATTAATGAACATTACTATTAGAATTGTCAATGTTTTTGCCATTATAGTCATCATTTGATCATGGTTACTCCTCCCCCATGATTTTGGTTATCTTACTTGGACAAGTCCTGTGGTTGTGGTCATACAGCATTGTGTACAGTTCCTCTACTCCTGCAGGTGTTGATTTCATTACAAACACGAGCAAGTCCTGGAGAGACAATGTTCCTACCCCGTGTCGTCCTTTCCCAGGTTGATTTTCTGATGTATCCAGGTCCCCTCTAGGGTAGGGACTCTCCCATGCTTGGTGGTGAGACTTGAGGAGATTGTTACACATTAATTAAATTTCCTAATAAAATTAATAATAATTAACATTATTAATGAAGTTAACAGGAAAAAATGTATTAAAGGCTGACGAGAAAGACTGTTTGATGGGCAAGCCAGGACATAGTCAGCAGGTTAAGAGTGGCTCATATGAATAATTTCGGAGCTTTGGGTCTAAGAGGGGTCCGTAGCTGACTGACACCTGACCCTGGCATGAGGAAGGTGGCAGAATGTGGGTGTCCCTCCCAGGTGGGTGCGCTGGGCAGGCGAAGGAGCTGTGGCTCTGGGCTGGCTCATCTGCCTCCCAGAGCGGGGCCTCCTCTGAGGGCCTCCCTGTCCCTAAGGTTGGCCGCCCTAGGGCGAGGCCTCTTCTCCCCAGTCAGAAAGGCTTCTAAAGATGTCAAACATCATCGTAGAAGGAAAATGGAAAATATACTCACACATAACGAGAGAAGTCTGATTGCCCCACTTTAAACACAAGTTCGCTACGGGAGTCTCCTCACCTGACTGCGCCGTCCTCCCGGCGCTAAGGCTCTTACCCCTCCCGGGGCAAAGGAGAAGACAGGCCCATGCACATTCGTCTGCTGGGTACTGAAAGTGCCAGTGAATGAAAAGGGCTTGGCAATTGCATGTGTCATTGTCACGGAGCACTTTTACGAGAAGTCATGGGCAGGTTGTTAACCGGGAGCCACTTCAGCCATGTGGCCCTCGGAGGAAGGGCCACCTCAGAACACAGCATCGAAGGGGGGGCTTGTCTCAACAGAGCAACGTTCATTCAACACGGGAAACCTTCGTACTTTTACTCAATAATTTGATCTTTCAGAAGCATTCAAAACTCCCTAATATGTATGCTGCATTCTGAACTCCATCTGGTCTGGGAGCCAAAACAGTAACAGTAGGAAATAGATGCCGGGAACAGTAGGGCTCAGACGGAATCAGATTCCGCTGAGGGTTTTTCTGTCGGAATTTGTTGTAGATTAGAACATTAGCATAAGCAGCAATAAGCTGGCTCCGACTGAATGGGCACCAAAAATGAGATAAATGAGGCTGCCCGGACCTAGGGCTCAATGAACTCTACATTCAAATTGGATTAAAAAAGATTAAAGGGTAGCAACTGTAAATCAAAGCTCAAAGTGATATAATGTTTAATTCGATTTCAGGTTGGGTGATACCAGAACCTGTTTAAATGCTAAGAAAATGAATCAGGTTGAGTGAGAGTCCTTTAAGATAAAGTGTATACATGTTAAATTATGGGGGGGGGAATCATGATATGGCAGGAGAGAATGGGAACCAAAGTCGAGTAGAAGTAAATTACTTAGCTGAGATCAAAAGCAATTCCTTTTCCCTTTGTGAGGGAAGTGGGGATGGCAGCGAAGACAGTGCAGAAATAGGAGACATCTGGTGTTTGAAAGGATCTACGTGCAAAATTACCTATTCCCTTGGGGAAATGCCGTATAGTCCATCTGGGGAATGGGAGGGAAAGGATGAGTCCGTCAGGAATGAATGCTGAAGGCAGAGGTTCGAAATGCCCTAGTGACCTGACCTCGCCCTGCCTAACCCAGTAGGCTGCCAGGCAGTTTTTGAGAAGTGTGTCCTCACATGCAATAGAATGCTGACTATGTCCCTGGTTTAGTGATTTCCTCTTGGGAACCAGGGATTTTAAGCCACAGGAATTTTAAGCCACAGCCATAAGAATTTCTTTCAACTGTGTTAATCAACTGTGAATGACCCGGAAATAAAATTACTTACTGTATTTGGCTACGTAGTAACGTTTTTATGTCCCCACTAACCAAGAAATAAAGTACAAAATTATATCATTTTTTAGATAGTTAATAAATTCTGAACAGGTGTTTGAAAGTACTATGTGGCCAGTGCCCTAACCCTCAAAGTCTCCATGCCAGGAGTAGAGCTCACGTGTCACCTCCTCATTGGTATTTCAGGTTTCCTCCTCTTTCCTTTTCCCATGAAGTCAGAGTGTCCTACAGAAAACCCCAGCCCACGTCCATGGAAGCCCCCTGTGCCTGGTGCCCAGCCCAAGTTCCAAGACAGGGAATGTTTCCCGGACGTAGAACGCACTCGGGAAGGCCTACAGGGGAATGAAGGGATTGACGGGTCTAACAGCCCTTCACAAGGTCCTCGCTTCAACTCTGCACGAAAATCCCATCAAATTGAACAAGGTATTGCCCTCAGGGTATGTCCCCAGAATGTAGCCGTGATTAGATTTACCAGATGTCTTCCCAGGATAAAAGGGACTCAGACTCAGGACCAAAGCATTTGCTCCTAGAAGAAGCCACTAAGCAGTTTGGGACGTTGGGAGAAGGAGTTGCTGCCTGGGGAAGAGGAATTTGCCTCGACATCCATTTGGCTTCATCATCTCCTCCAGTTTCTGGTCCGGTGAGTTCTCCAAACACTAAGATGTGAGCTGGCTTCGTTCCCTTAAAATTAAATAAGTCATATCAAAGCTGCTTCTCATGATCTTCAAATGTTATTGTGTCAATGTTCATTCCACCACCACCCCTCGTTTCCAGTGGTTGACTATTTGTGTTTCTTTTCCATTTTTGTCTTGAATCTATTTGCAGTTTTAACTGCTTACCGCAAGATCCTGGATCTGTGTTGTCCAACACAGTAACTGCCAGGTCCATGGGACTGTGAGATTTAAATTAATGAAATGAAACAGTAAACTTCAGAACCTCAATGGTGTGGGCCAAATGCCCAGGGCTCTGTAATCACGGGAGTTTGGCAGTGACGGGATTGTCCCATATGGAGAGAGCATTCCCTTCACCTCGGAAAGTGCCATTGACACTTTGATCTGTGTCTTATGCTTTTATTTTCTTGTGGTTGTAGATGCTTCATTTTCCGCTTCTCTGAATTAATTTCTTTTCATGAGTTTCATCAAGTGACATCTTTCACTTTATTTCTCAAATGCTTTGAGATAGGTGCTTATGTTTGTTTTAATCATTTAAAAATGAACATATATATAAGGCAAATAATTTTCTGTGAATATTGTTAGCTTTGTTCCATTTCTATTTATGTAGAAGATAACTGTATTTAAACGCTATTTCTCATAATGTACTTAAAATTTTTGTGCCAACATTATTTAAGAGAAAAATTTTGCCCATTAATTTTTAGTTGACAGATTATGCCTTTTATGGTTGTCATTATTTTCTGGTTTTAGTTCATGGTTTATAAGCTGGTATCTTTCCTCCATCCTGACGCAGAAACCATTTGAATGAAGGACCGATGGTGCACTTTAAAAACAGATCTTCTGTTTGAGGTTATGGTGCTTTCATATACAAAATTCTAGAATAATTGTAAACTTAATTCTAGTTTCTACTTTCTGAATTGCTTTGGTTGTATTGGATGTTCAAAGACATGAAAGGAAGAGATTTGATTTGTAATCCAGGCTGAGATGATACATTTTTTCACTTTTAGCATTAATTTGAAGTATACTGGACCTAGTCAGTCTAGTGTGCCTTTTGAATTGGAGAAAGAGGGTAACCAGTGGGTAAGGATGCAGAAATGTTTCTGGATATTTTGTTGATAAAGTGAGTCACCCCAATGGAATGTGAGCATAGGACACAAAAAAATTGTAAATTGGTAAATAAACTATAATTAGCATGCTTATTGTGGAAACAAAATAAGCCAATATATGTAAATCTGCAAGTACACAGCCACATTTAATCCAAATTTCACTTTTCTCCTCTGGCCTCAGGTAGAAATGGGTGAATTAATTATTCTTTATGATGCGATTTCATTGTTTGTCTGTAAAATACATTTAAATATTATTGATACCTTAGGGGATAAATTATAGTTTATAAATGTTTCCTCTCACACACGTGTATGCATATATTTGTATGTGCATATACATATGTGTGTGTATATATAATAAAAAAAGATGTTGCAGCTAATGACGATGCAGAACTGGATTTGAGGGTTTCAGCTACCGCTTGACAAATGACTAGATGGACCAACTAGATTCCTCAGAAAGCCCAGCCATTGGGTGTTCTCTAGGCACCTTGACCTAGAGTACTGAGGCAGTACATGGTAGTAACTCTATGACTCATGTATGTTCTGCTACTTTCTAATGGCAGAGATTTTAAGGACCTGACTGGTGGGATGGGTGCCATTGATTCCTCCAAATGGGATAATCTGATGAATTGATGAACTCCGTCATAAAACAGGTTCTTAGCTGCTTGGGGAATTGAGAGCAGGAGGGAGGGAGGGTCCAGAGGGCTCCGTGGAGGTTGGAGAGCCCCTGCTGGTGCATAAGGCAGTAATGACACTTAAGAAATTCCACAGTGCTTGCCTGCAGGTGGAAACCTAAATCTACATATTGTGAGTCAGGGATTTATGCTTTGGAATCAGGAAGGGAATTAGATAATTATAGATGCCATAAGCTCGTTAACATAGGAGCTCAATATTTATCATGTTCTTATTCCTAAGATACCAGTTTTTGACCTTTACAGCAACCACAGCTACAGCCCTATCACAACTGACCCTGGAGAGCAGAGGCCTGAGCATGTTATTCTTAGTGTCCAACACTGGTTTGGGTTTGGTAGGCTGGGTGAACACTGGGGCTCCCTGAGAGGTGGGACTGGAAATTGCGCACAAGAGTCGAGTCTCATGATTTCTTTCTCTGTCCCCAGGTTCGCCTGCTTTGTGCTTGGCCTGTCTGTGAGTGAAAACCCAGAGAAAGACAGCTGTCAACCTAGTCATTGACCATGGAGCCACTGGTGAGTAAAGAATATGTCTTCCTACAGAATTACACCCTCAGGACCATTAGATGGCAAGTGTTTCCTATTGGCATCAATGTCCTGAGTGCAACCGGGTGGTATTCAGGCATTTGAGTTCCAGTGAAGCTTGCCCAGAACTTTGGGGTAGTGATCATGGGTCAGAAAGTCTTCAGTAACAAATCTGCTTCCTAAAATTACACAAACTTAAGACACTCTTCACCAAGCTTGCTTATTTACAGAAGAGATAAGAGAAGTTACCTTTCTCATCCAGCCGGTGGCCTCTCTATCCAGTCCTTAACACATCAACTGTGCCTTTGGTTATAATTGGCTTAGGATGGTGATAATTGCGAGTGACGAGTGATAGAAGAGCAGAAAGTGACAGTCCATGGGGTGGCAGCTGAGTGAGAACATGAGCATAATTAATGCAGTATTAGGAGACCTGGAATAAGGGCTGCTCAGCGTGGGGAGGAGCAGGACAGTGGTTCAGTAAGAAGGAGATATTATTTCATTTTTCCCAATTAAAAATCTCTTACAGTTCTTAGAATGCAGTTTCACTTTTGAAAATTTCTAAAAGGTATAACTAAAAGTATAATTCCCTCTCTTGTCCCCAGTCCCACTTTTATCTCTTAGTAAAGGGATGTGTAGGGACTAGGATTTTCTTAATTGTGCCCCACGTGAAGGAGAAGGGCTGTGGCAGGTAGAGTAAGCCCTGGGTCCTGTGTAAATATTTGGAAAACTGGACAGACTGAAACCAATCAAGAGGCTTCCCTTATCTTTTAGCTGGAGCCAAGGTAAAGCTACAGAGAACACAGTGATAACTGCTCTTTCAGGTCCCAGATAAGTCAAGAATGGGAGGCCTCATTCCACAGGACTGTCAGCCAGGACTGTCCTTCAGTGCAGCCTCTCAGAGCCCTGGCTTGTGCTGCTGAACATCTGACCTGTCATTTGTTATGAGCATCTGAGTCCTATAGCAATAAGAGAGACAGCTCCTACTGGAACCAAGTTCTGCTTCGACTTGTTCAGTTCTGAGGAATGCTGGAGATCTTCAAGCTTCTCTGACATTTTAATGATGTGTAGAGCAATGTCGTGTTTAATGCAAGTTCTCTAAACAAGAAACATTTCATACATTAGTACATTGAATCTTTCGACATTCATAACAAGTCATGAAACCTGTTTATAGATGAGGAACCAGCAGTCCCTCTAGGGAGATAATTTCAACCAAAGGTCATGGTGTAAAAGTATAACAACCTCATCATTGTTTGTGTAGTGATGAATCTATAGATTTACTTGAAATTAATGTAAAAGAGATTTTCTTTATGTATGAACTCAGTGTGTATGTTCCTATGGATGTGCCTGAAAGGCAGATATCTGCTCGGCACTGACAGGGACCTGAGTGGAACTCCAAACACAGATTGATCTTTCCATACACCCAGCTCCCCATCCCTCCTCGGTGTTGTCATCTCAACCCTCTTCCTCTGCACACTGGCGGGAAGTGCCCGGTTTAACCGGAATGTCCGTGATGTTTTAGGAATCGGTGACCTTCAAGGATATAGCTATAAACTTCACCCAGGAAGAGTGGGCCCTGCTGGACACACCCCAGAGAAAGCTGTACAGAGATGTGATGCTGGAGAACATGCGTCACCTGGTCTCTGTAGGTGAGTCTTAAAGTGTGTGCGTATGTGTGTGTGTGTATATGTCTGTCTGTCTGTGTGTATGTATTTGTGTATGTATGTGTATATGTATGCATCCATTCATTCTCTCATTGAACAGCTACATAGAACTCCCCACCACTATCCCATTCCAATCCCTGTCTGGATTCTTCCATAACGCTCCTAACTGATTAGAAGGAAGATTTTTTTTTTTACATTTTATTTTCATCTCCACACTAGAATGTCATCTGGACCACAACTACATATAATTTTCCAACTCCGTCTCCAACACCCAGAATATAATGGAGAAATCAATGGAGATTATTAATTTATAAATGATTCCTCAAATAGTTTAAAATACTTTTAGGTTCTAGTGAATTTAGACGCTTCAGAACAGAGTATTGGAAATAAGATAATTTTGATTATTCTGTCTGAAATTATGTTGACTGGATTCTGTTTGAAAATAATATTCGGCCCAGCTGGTGTGACTTAGATGGCTGAGAGTCATCCCACGCACCAGTGTGATACCTGTTCAGGGCACATGCCCAGGTTGCAGGCTCGATTCCCAGTAGAGGGTTTGCAGGAGGCAGCCGAACATTGTTTCTCATTGCTGTTTCTCTCTCTCTCTGTCTCTCTCTCTGTCTCTCTCTCTCTCATTCTTCTTCCTCTCTCTGAAATCAATAAAAACATATTTTGGAATGAAAGAGAAAATAATATTCAACACACTCTGGAGACATTAACCTCTCACATTTTGAGAAAACTGAGTATACTGGATCCTGTCTTTGAATTTATCATGCGCATGAGCATCTAGCCCATGATAAATGCATGCTTTTGCATTTCTTCCTGGTCTGGTGAAGAGCCTTCAGTGTCTTCTCTGTTGAAGGTGTTGTTGCCAAGACTGGCTTTCAATCACCTCTTTGTACCTTCTCAGTAACCTTCCTTAGGCTTGGTGATAGCAATGGTTTCTTAGCAGGGTACTCAAAATCCACATACCTTTCTTCCACAAACAGGGTATCAGATTTGCAAATCAGATGTGACTTCGCACCTGGGCCAAGGAGAAGACTTGTGGAGGGAAGGAGCTGGATTTCTCCAAGGCCAGAGTGCAGGTGAGCAGCAGGGGTGGGTGCTTCAGTGGTGCTTTCTCAGTGACTGAGTACATCCTTAGAATATCAAGTGAAAGTTTGGGTAATTGCATTATACATTCTAAATTTTAAGAAAGGACATTGAGGCAAAATTCTTTATATTGTTATCATTTTTCTGCATGTATCAATCACAAGGCATGTGTCTTTCCTCCAACTTTCTTTTCCTTTATGGAAAAGGGTAACTGTGTACTTCTTGCAACTGGTCTTTCATAGAGTGATTGTCGTCCAGATCGCCCTTTTTAAGGTTTTACCACCATATGCTGATCCAACATCTCTTCACGGCTTTCTGTTTTTTTATATTTCAATCCTGATATTTTTTTCCTAATTGACAATGACCTTTAAAATGTCTCTACTACCTAAAATATTTCCTTTGATACACTTTCTCTAATGAAGTGCCAGGTTTGGAAACATACTTATATTGATCTTAGTGCATTTATACATTTCCGTTCACCCAAATGCCATTGTAACAATTTATACTTTTTAAACCACTTTAGGCATGAGAAATCCCTTTAAAACCAGAAAAATGATATTAATGCAACAGATCAGCAAGAAAGGCATTTCTCCCATCATAACAATGGTAAGTAAGTCTCATAGGTGTGAAATCTCATCATCCAACTTAAATATGTGGCAGTGAGATAAGTAAGACATGAGCACAACTGACTTGGTGGAATTATGTAATTACCTTGGGATTAAGCTATTTCCAAGCAAAAATGGTGGATAGTTTGGAATCAGTGAAGAAACTAACATGAACCAAAGCAATAACCTGAGCACTAACAAAGGACAATGTCATAAAATTTGCTCACTACCTAGTTGCTGAAACATACTAAAGTCTTCCAAATTTATCTAGTAACTCTGGGCTTGGGATACTACAGAATAGAAAATATTTGTGCCTGCTGGGTAGTCGCATAACATGTGTATGCAACAACCACTTGAAATATTTTCACCAGAGACTATTACTGACTGATACTCTAGGACTTATATGTAGTGAAATGAATGTGTGGATGTATGTGGGCAAACCATTAACACTTTTTCATCTCCTTCTGTAAAGCAGAAATCTCGCACTCCAGAGGCTCTCATTGAATGTACTGGTTTGAGTGATGAATTTACTCACAGATCTGCTCCGACTCAACATTCATTAATTGACATAAGAAAGAAAACTTTTGGCAGAAGACATGGTTTAAAGTCACCTCGTGAAGCGCCATGCCTTACAATACTAAATCAAATTCACACTAGAGGTAAATTATGTGAATGTGGCAAAGCTTTCAGTAATTGCTCTAGCCTTAGACGACACAAGATGACTCACACTGGAGAGAAACCATTTAAATGTCACCTATGTGGGGATGGATTTTTGCAAAGCTCTGACCTTAGAAAGCACAAGCGAATGCACACTGGAGAGAAGCCTTATGAATGTGGTCAGTGTGGGAAATCTTTCAGTCAGAGTTCTTACCTTAGACAGCATGAGAGAACTCACACAGGAGAGAAACCATATGAATGTCACCTATGTAAGAAAGCTTTTAATCAAAGATCTTACCTTAGAAAACATGAAAGAATCCATCGGAGGGAGAAATTTTATGAATGTCATCAGTGTGGGAAAGCCTTTAGTCAAAGCTCTGGCCTTAGCCAGCACAAAAGAACCCACACGGGAGAGAAACCTCACATATGTCTTGTGTGTGATAAGGCTTTCTGTCAAAGTTCTGAGCTTACACGTCACAACAGAACACACAGTGGAGAGAAACCATATGAATGCCTTCGGTGTGGGAACGCCTTCAGTCAATATGTTAATCTTAGACGACACCAGAGAACCCACACTGGAGAGCAGCCATATGCATGTCGTCTGTGTGGAAAATCCTTCAGTCATTGTTCCTCCCTTAAGCGACATGAGGGAACCCAACACAGGAGAGAAAATCATGAGAGCCTTCAATAGGTAGTGTGACCTGACATGATATGTAATAAATGTGGAAGAAACAAAATCAAAGCTTTAGCATTTAAACACCAGCAGACTCACACATTAGTGAAACACTCAGTAAGCAATGTGGAAAAGCTATTTATCATCATACTCCTTAAACCAGGGAAGCCTTTAATATGTGAGTGGATCCATATGTATGGTATCTATGTGCCAAAGCCTTTAGTCATTAGCCTGATCTCAGGTAATATGACAGAACTCACACTGTAAACATACTAATATAGATGTCTTTGGCAACAGCTCTAAACTTGGAAGACACTTGAGAAATTGTTCAGAGGGTAACCCCTAATGCTTCATTTATAATTATTGGTAAAATGAACAAACTTCACATGGGGAGAAACCCTAAGACTGTGATCACCATTAACAAACATTCAGCCAAGTGCCAGGTCTTGTGTGCACATTAAAACTCAATGAAGGAATAAACACTAAAACAGGAAACCAGGACATGAAGCCTCTTGAGGAATACCAAATACTTCTCTACACATTATTCACCCTGGTTATGTTACTCGGCGTAAAATCACAAGAAATCTTTTCTACATTAAGCAACACTTGTGGTAAATATGAGGATTCATACTGTACCAAACACTCTCTGTGTCAGGAAGGCAAGTCCTTATGTGATCACTTATTTCTTAGTCAATCTTAAGATTCCGACTCCAAGGAGATGGCAATCCTAAAATCAAAGCAGAGGAAAGCTTAGGTAGATTTCATATCAGAAAATATGACTGGGCCTGTGGGTGTGTGTGTGTGTGGGTGTGTGTATGTGTGTGAAAACTTCTAAAAGAATCCTTTATCACACAATTCAGCAAATAATTGAAACTTTGAGGAAATAAAACTTGTTTATAAAAATTGTGGCATAAAAAGTTGGAGATAAAATGATCTGGAAATATTGAATGTATAATTTTGTAAGAAATTCAACCTTAAATATAACAATACTTGCAGATACTTGAACAATAAACTCTATTCCCAAAGCAGCTAAATGTTGGTGTTCTAGTTTTCTTTATGTTGTTTTAAACACATTCAGGTCTGTGCCCCTCTGCATAGAGGAGAGATCCAGTCCTCAGGGTCACACAACCCTTTCCCCAAAAGCTCCTTCTACATGCCTCAGTTCCCTCTCTCCATTTTCTGTCCAACACCATCTGCCTCCCTTCCAGTCTGGTGATGACACAAACATGCCCCACCTGCAAGGTGTCTCTGAGTTGCATGACCTTGCTCAGGCAAGGTCATGGGGGCCTATCAAAGACATCTCACTTAAAATTGGGCTTGGCCGCTGTGGCCTATGTCTCTGCTGCTGGAAGCAACATGGAGGACAGGAGACGGTTCTGAATATGTGACCAGCAGAAAACTCTGTTATGTGTTCTAAACTTCTGAATTGAGCTATAGGTGATGGGGAATGAAGGGGCAGTGAATTCCATAACCACATTCTATATCTTAGTTAAATAAGTCCTGATTTTTCATCCACCACTCTCCCCAGATTACACCACAGCTCTTAATCTCCCCCACCTTCCAGCAGCTGGCCAGAAACTAAAGCGGCAATAAGATAAAATCTCTAATCCCATTAGCCGCTACTTAAGATGTTTGATATTTTTAAATTTATCTTTGTTGTTGAAAGTATTACAGTTGTCCCATTTCCCCCTCCCACCATTGACTCTATCCACATAGCTCCCACCCTCTCACCAGAACACAGACAATAATGAGGTGAAGCTGTTTTTCAAATAATTAACTCACTTTGCTTTCTCCCAACAAAAGGAAGGTTCTCACAAAGGGGACTTTACCACTTTGTTCCCAGGATGAAAGTGTGGTCCTGCAACAATCACCCTTACTGAACCTAAACATCAAGGAGAAATGCTCCCTGGAATTCCACTGGGCTGAAATCTTGAATCTAAATGACAACAGCTGTGATGCAAAATAGCATCCTAAACATAATTTATAAGTAATCCAACAAAACTTTATTAATTTCTTCTTTGCTTCATTTGACATATTTCCAAAATGAGAGAATCTATTTTGCAGCTTAACTGAGATGAGAACTGACAAATTTAATTGTATATACTTAACATTGACAATGTGGTGATTTTTCTCTGCATGTCCATTGGGAATGGATCCCAACTGCCATCAAAGCCACACACCATCACTTCATATCACCTGACACACCTTAGTGTATGTGCGTGGCATGACACCCAAAAGTCTATTCTGAAGTAATTTTAAGTGTAAGATTAGGAAATCTATTACAGCAATTTATAATGATAGGAATTTATAGTGGAAAAATGATGAAATGATGCTACCACATTTTATAAATGATGAGATTAGCCATGACTACTAAGAAAAGACTAGAAATACAGACACCAAATCTCTGCACAGTTCCATACCAAACCCAATACTTTCAGTCAAACTTCCCTGCTGTAGAGGCAGATAACCAGACAAGGAGCCCCTGCTTGCTTCTCACAGCCCAGGGCCCTGACTCCCGAGCAAAGATGGCAGTGAGCCCTATAAGAAACACACCCGACATGTTTACATTGGTTGAGATATGTGTCTATATACCACATCCTACCAACATGTCATATACACAAGAACACTAAAAATTAACTGTTACTTAAAAAACAACAACACACACACACAAAACCTGGGTCAATGGCCAAATCACCAAAATATATTGCATTCCTATATAATTTCAAACGATTAAAATAACATTACACGGTGGGGTGATAAGTGAAAAGTGAGGCTGAATAGAGCCGATAACATTACACAATGACTGATGTTGTCTACAATTAGTATGGTGACCACATTGTAAGGTTTAAAAATATCCAATCACTATAGTAAAGAGGCGAGGAAACTAAATAACAAACATAAAATTGTATACCAATGTACTCAACCAATATATAAGATAATTTAGAAAAAAGATTACTGAAAATATCAACCACAAGCAAAGAAAAAATCTTCAATTAGGAAAGAGTTTGTAGAGTGTTTTGGAAAAAGGGTAAAACACCCTTAACAGAAATATGTGACATTAAATGAGTGGCAGTTAAAATATTCAGAGCTGGGAAAATGTTCACAAGAAAACACTTTTGATAACACTCAAAGTTCCAACAGATTCCATTTGAGGAGATGGGGAGAAAATTGAACAATTAATAATTAAAAGAATTAGAGCAACGTGATGTACGAACCTTTGTGTGATTCACATATTAAAAGGAACTTATTTTTGAGACAGGACCCAGTTAACTCTGGATTAACTGGGAGCAGGATTCTGAGAGTGGATGGTCCTACCCTGTCCAGGTGGAGTGTGGGCCAAGGTGAGCTAAGGTCAGAGGCAGGACCAGCGAGGACACTGAGCCTCTGGAGGGCAGGTTGGCCAGGCTGAGCCCCTGAGTGGAGGGACCCAGAGGGTGGGGCTAGGGTTCCAGGTCTCAGCCTGGGCTCACCCTGGGGCTGGATTAATCAATCACAGATGAAAGAGAAATGAGAAGGTCACTGAGAGTTCAAATATATGCAAATTATAAAATGGGAAACTACCCAGAAGCCCACGGGATGACACTGGAGAGACCCCACCTGTGCTGGCGCCAGTGGGGGTGGTTTCTGTGGAGTTGCTTAGAGGGCGTCACCATTGGGAATAAAGTAGAAAATGCCCGAATAGGTGACTCCAATTTCCCTTCCTCAGTGTCTCTTAATAAAACCAAGACTGTGCCTCAAACTATCCATGGCCAGGTGCCAGTGGAAGAGAAATGGCAGAAAAAATCAAGCATCAACCCACAGGAGGCTGAACAAACAAGCCCCAGTTCATCTCCATCCCCCTCAGGGAAAGACTGTCACCTGGGGACACGGAGCCCCATGTGTCCACATGGGAAGACTCAGGGACAAGGACCTGAGTCACAAAGCAAAGTGCAAAATAAGCCAGTCCCAAAAGGACAAAACTGGGGGCTCCTTTCCTGTGAATTTTTAGTGTCCGCTTCCCAGAGACAGAGGGGACAGTGGAGGCAGCCGGTCTGCAGAGCAGAGGAAGACAAGGTCATTTTCTTTCCCTGTTTTTTTAACAAATTCCAATGTCCCTGGGTTTCAATTCCCTTCAGTTTCATTCTCTTTCTCTCTTCTTTTTTCTTTTATTTCTAAAAAAAAAATTTTATTTAAATTATATTTTTTTCAGAGAGAGAGAGGGAGAGAGAGAGAAACATTAATGTGGGAGAAACACCAAACAGCTGCCTCCTACACACCCGTTTGGGAATCTAGCCTGAAGCCAAGGCGGGTCCCCTGGGGAGGAATAGAACCCGCCACCGCCCACTACCTGGGACCACACCCAACAACTGAGTCACACCTGCCGAGGCAGGAACAGGTAGTTTTCCTAGAAACTGAGTGGCAGGCGGACACCTGAGAAGCTCAGGAGGTGGCCAGCGGCGATGGCTGAACTCACAGGGACGGGCTAATGCCGAGGAACTCGGCACTGGGTGTGCTTCTAGACATACACATATGTTTAATTTTTATTGTTGACAATTTGTCTCCTATTACCCCCTCCCCACTTCCCACTTCGCCACACTGATGTCCCTGTCCCTGAGCTATACATATATGCATATAAATTCCCGGTTAATCTCTTATGAGCATATCAGTTCTGAAATTAATCTCTTATAGGCATCTTACCTCCTTAAGCAAGCAGAGGGCAGAGGGGTGAGCAGGCTTTTTCCACAAGTGTCCGTTTTTCTTACTCAAAATATATCCTCAAGCTGTAAGAAAATGGGTCCCTATAAAGGGTAAAAAAGCCTGAAAATGATAAAGGACCGAGGATTACGCATCCTGTCCACCCTGCTGTCCTCCAATGGGATTATGCTAATTGTGGTCACTCCCAGGCCCCACCTGACCTGAGCGCAGCTTATAAGTCTCCGGGGACAGGAAACCCTCCCAGTGACCCTTCCTCCGGCGCCCTGGAGGCCGCATCCAGCGCAGTGGAGCTGGTCCAGCGCCGACCGTCCTGAGGTTCCTCTGAGTTCGGGTAGGTTTCCTCTGAACTGGGCCCTTGGGTTGTCTCTGAGACCCGGGCACTGGGAGAACTCGGGAGTGATGTGGCTCTAGGCACAGGGGTCAGGATTCGTTCATGTTCATAGAAACTCAGAGAGAGACAGATAAACTGCGTCTTAAAGATGCTAATTGTTACCCCAAGAGCACATTTCAAGGGAAACATTCACCATTTCATTTGTGGGACTCGGAGGGTGAGCAGTTGTGGAAACTGGGTAGACTGGGCTATGGGCACTGAGAGCTAAATAATTCATTTGTTCAGACTTAGTTTCAACTAACTCACTTTCAGTTTATTAGAACAAAGTTAACACTAAGAAACTGAGGATAGAATTATTTTAAAAAAACAAACCAACTCCTGATCCTCAGCTGTGAGGCTTCCAGTCTAGTAAAGGAGAAAACACTTATTCTAGTGAATTTGTATTTGAAAGCTGCCCCCTCTCCTGTCCAGGGGAGCCTCACGTTTCCCAGAGGGGAGCAGACTTTCTTTGACGTTTCTCGCATGGGGGCCTCAGGACACTGGCGGCATCGATGACGGTGGAAACCTGGGGAAACAGAGTCTCTCTCTGTCCTGCTGGGGCACCTGCTCTAGACCCAGACAAAGTCCCATAGTTTAAACCTCCCATTCATGGGAGCACAGCCACACTCACCGGTGGGCCTCAGCGGGCTGGTCTGAGCCCTGTCCTGTCCTGGGGCGACAATCAGGAGAGGAAGGTCCAGGGGCCGGGAAGGAGGGAGCACAGGGAGGCAGGTGTTTTTCTAGAGTGGTCATGAGGTCCCTTCACCCCACTTGGAGCAGAGGGTGGGCGAGGAGCTATTTTCAGTGAGTGATTTTGAAAAAGCTTCCCTTTCCTTTTTTTCAGGTTTTCCCCAAATTCATAGCTGAGACAGACGGACGTGAAGCTCCAAGGGGGTGTGCAGATGGCAGGTCGTTACTCACAGAGTGTGTCCTGCAGACGCCTGACGGCCCAGAAGGGGAAAAAGCAACAGAGGGCCCCAGGAGCACACAGGGCTCCCCCACCGCAGGAAGAGGACCCCATGGTGAGTGGGGCTGGGCTCTGCGGGGAGCCTGGGGTTGGCGTAGATGAGAGAGACAGGGTTTGGACACGGCAAGTTCTGTGCCCACAACTGAGGCGGGCGTCCTTTCCCGTGTAAGGGTCGCCTGCCTTGGGACAACCTAACCAGGCAGCCTGGTCCCTTTGGACTCAGAGCAACAACCTCACTTCCTAGACAGTGTTCTTTCTGTGCAGCCTAATTTGCGCCCAGTTCTTTCCATTGGGGCCTGTGTGTTCACGCTCAGACCTCCAATCCTTCCTCCTCCCTCACTAAGGTGGCCTGTGGGATGCACCATAATAGCCTCAGTAACTGGCACCTGGTGAGCCCTGGTTCTGTCCCATGTCACCCATATCCCTCCTCCCTAAACCTGTGCTCAGAGTCCCCTTTGCAATCTGCCTGTGTTTTGTGCTGACTCCTGACCTCTTCTCTCCCCACAGGTGAAGTGCAAGGACTGCGGGGCCTTTGGGCACAGGGCGAGCAGTGTCAGGTGCCCCATGAAGCGTTGGAATGGGGCCCTAGCCCCCCAGGCCCTGGGCTCCTGTAGGATGAAGGAGAATGTGAGACCGTGGACACCCAGGCACCTGAGGGCCCCGGGGCCCGTGACCAGGCCTGAGGCAGAGCAGGCGCAGAGAGCAAGGTGAGTCCCGAGGGAGGGTGGAGCCAAACCCTGGGGAACCTACGGAGCCCGCGCCCCCCTTTCCCATACTGTCTGCATGGCCATCTCCAGGCCAGACAGGGACATGGGGGGAGAGAAAATCCCCGTGTCCTCAGGGTCCACACCCAGAGTCTCACTCCCTTCAGGGGAATCACTGAGGGTTTGGGCCTGAGTGGGGGTGTAGGGGGAAGAGGCGGGGAGCAGAAAACACCAGGTGTCTCTGAGAATGACAGGCAGAGAGGCCATGGAGGGAAGGGAACGTCCCTCCTGGGAAAACCTGGAGGGCCCCCTGGGGGGAAGGGAAGGGTCAGAGCAGGGAAAGGCCAGTCTGGCTAAGGCAAGGGCCTCATGCCCTGGATCACACGGAAACAGGGGAAGGGTCTGGGCCAGGGAAAGGTTTGTCTGCACTGGGACAGGACACGGAGGGACTCACTTCTCCTGTTCTGTCCTGCAGACCTGAAGAACAGAGACAGGCCCTGCTCCAGAGGTTTCCCAGGAGACCCGCCGGGAGGCCCCAGCCAAGCTGGAAGGAACAGACAGAGTCCTGTGACTACGTGAGGGTGAGTGTCCCCAGTCTTTCTCTATTTCTTGGGGCTCATCCCGACTTCCCACCTTCTCTTTCTGGGGGAGGGCATTGAGAATCTCCTATTTGGCTCTCGTGGTTTCTGCAGTGTAGTGTCCCAATGTCATTTTTCTTGGTGCCCTTGATTTGCCCTATTGTCACCTGTGCCAACCATACGGGGTGAGGCAAAAGTGGGTTTGCAGTTATGTGTTTGGAAAATACTGAGATAGTAAATGTATAATCAAAACAACAAACTCTGGGTGTCCCACACCCACAACTGTAAACCTCCTTCTGCCCACCCTGTTGGCTGGTGGCGGGAGTGGGCGTGGTCTCATTAGATGCTTCTGGAAGCCAGGATCCCTCAAGGGAAACTGGCCTGGGGAAGTCAGGAGTTCTGATCCCAAAGTGCCCGTCCAAAGTCATTAGTAGTCAAACTGCCTTCCCAGCGCTATGGTGACCATTCCCTAGAGGAGGGTGGGAAAGGGCTTGTTCCCAGGTCACTAACAGGACACAGTTGTAAGAACGTTTGTGTTTTTGCATCTAGTGTCCAAAAGGCTTCACGGGCACCTGGTAGCTTCTTTCAGACTGAGCAGCACTGAGCTCAAGGGCCCCATCATCTGTACATTCATTGCTGGTATAGCATTTACTGTCCAAATCTAGATTTAAGACTTTATTATGCTTTCTTTAGTTTTATTTTGTACTTGATGTGAGGAAATGCTAATGTGTAGCCTCTGTGTTGTGTCCCCTACAGCGTCCACAGAGGCCGATGCCTGTCCACACGACCCAGAGGAAAAGTGTCCCAGGCCCCGTTCGGAATTCACACAGCACCCGACCTCCCGCTGCACAGGGCGTGGGCCAGGGCTCCAACCTCAGCGTCAAGGCGCCTGCCAAGAGAGCCGTCCAGACCTCCACCCAGGCCTGCCAGAACCCCCAAAAGAGACCCAGACTTGACCCCTGCCTGCCCTCCCAGGAGAGCCCGCAGGGACCTGACCTGCAGCCTGCCAGAGCGCTGCTCCAGGCTGCCCAGGCCTGCCCTGGGCCCCAGCTCCCAGCAGTCCCCCAGGGGCCAGGCCAGCCCCTCAGAATGGTCTTCACGAGGTTGGTCAGAGGCCAGTGGAGCTCCAGGCTCCTGACAGCCGCCTCCCTCCCTCCTGCTGAGGAGCCCACCCCTCCTGCTCAGAGCCCCCCCACCTCGGGTAAGGCAGGGGGAGTCCGTGTCCGTGTCCCTCTGAGTGTCCTCTATGAGGACCTTCAGGTTTCCCATTCCTCTGAAGAGAGTGACGGCCAGTGAGACAGTCCCCATCTGTGAAAGCTGTTTCTGTAGCCTCAGGGGAAGGTGGGGATAGTGGATCGTGGGAGGGGAGTAGCCAGGAGCAGCTGTTTCTGGTGAATAGAGCCCCCCCCCATGTGTTGAGTGGGAATAGGGTGGGGACTCAGATCATGCTGGGGACACACACCCCCAGTTACTGCACTTTTTATTTACATAGGTGAAGTGATATTTCAAATGGTACTTTCTTAATAAACTGAAGTTGATGCCTATAGAAATGGAATGCGAAGTGAATTTTATTAAAATGTAGACCCATCGTATAGGAAAATAAGTCAAGGTGCAATAGTTCTTCTAAAGTCTAATGTAAATAGGAAGCTATGGACTGATGTGTATCAGGCGGGCACCTGCCTGCTTTGGGGAACCTGGGGAGGGCCCACCTGTGATGTGCATTTTGTGAGGAGAGCCGGTCCTGAGATGGGAATCAGGACGGGGTCTCCCATGACTCTGCCTTTTGTTATGAGATGTTATATTAAAGTCTTGTTTTACATTCGCTTTTGATATTAATAAAATTCTGCCTACTAGCATTGCATACTTGGATTTCATTTTTGAGTGTTGTGATTTGCAAAGGTTGCCAACAACTTTTAAGAGCAACTTCGCAATTTCCAGGAAATTTTGACAACCGCGGAAATGTTCTCTATGCCTGTGAGCCTGTTTCTGTTCTGCCTGTGCCTTGACCCTGATTTTTAGATTCCATTGTTGATAGGCACCTGTTTATTGCCATTTTATTGTTCATATTTTTATCTTTTTTTCTTCTTCTTAAAGAAAACCCTTTAACTTTTCATGTAAAACTGGTTTGGTGGTGATCAGTTCCTTCAGCTTTTTCTTGTCTGGGACGCTCTCTAGCTGAACAGATGGGAGGGGCGATGGGGGGATGGGGGGATGGGTGGGAGGGTGAAGGGATTTAGAAGCACAAAGGACTAGTTAAGGTGTAGTCCTGGGGGAGTAGAGTACAGCAGCCGGGATAGAGTCAATAATGCTCTAAAAGCTGTGGTGTCAGATGGGCATGAAATTTTTCAGGGTGATCACTTAAGTTTTATGTCTAATTACTGGGGCGCACACCTGAAACTAATAGAATATTTTATGTCAACTGTAATTGAAAAATAAATGATTTTTTAAAAAAGAGAAAGAGTGGGAGACTTGAGACACAGAGACACACAGAAGTTGGCCTTTGATGCCTCAGGAAGAGACTGGAGCTGCTGTTCGAAGGAAGGGCCAGGAGCTCCCAGTGGCTGGAGGAGGCGAGGATTCTCCCCAGAGCCTCCGGCGGAATGTGGCCCTGCTGCCACCTTGCTTTTGGACTCCTGGCGTCTGGACTGCAAGGGAATAAATGTCTCTTCTTTTAAGCCACCTTGTCTGTGGTCATTTGATATGGCAACCTTATGAAATTAATAAGATGTCATAGTTAAGATGTCCTGTATGACATCTATTTTCCAAAATGATTTATTCAAATAGAATCAGTTTTATTGTTGATTTAATCAGTATCTTAAGTAAGAAGGAAATAATATATAGGGTGTCCCCCCATAATGTATGCATACACTTTGAATAATTATAAAGGCAATGTTTATTAAAATACATTTCATTTTCAGAATTGAGCTATCAGCTGTGAAACTGTGTTTACATTTTTTGAGGACAGCTTGTATATATAAGCTTCATAAAGGAAATAGCCACAGTCCCATAAACATAGGTCATTCTGTAGAAATTTTGGTATCCAGCATTTTGCTCCTGTATTTACATCTGCAGTAACACGCACACACTATTTGATTTGAAGTATATGACAGCATTGAGCCCCCAGCGTTATTGCAGGCGGTGCCTCCTGGTGGACCTTCTGTTCTGTGTCCTACCCAGTCCTGTGGAAGTCCAGACACCTGGGTCTGCGTCATAGAGGCGGCTGCAGGAGGGAGTCTTGCATGGTGCTCCTAGACCAGCAGAGGGTGTCTTTTCATCGGCTTCTGGAGGACTTGCAACATTCAGCAGTTGCCTCACCAAGCTGGCAGGTCTCCATCTCTGTGCCTGCGGTGGAGCACTTCTTGGGTGGATAAGGGAATATTTAGAGAGGCTCAAGTGGGACTAGGGCAACCGTGTTATGCCTTTCAGTTTGGCAATGATGGATCCTGGGCTTTGGGCTATGGTAGAAAATTTGGAGATTGTTCAGGTGGCTGGTAACACGTTTTCCAGCCTTGGGAACTCATGCGCACATCCCAGGAGGGTGGCCTAAGGAATAGGAACGGGGGTAGAAGGACCCTGGTCTGTGGTCTGCCAACCACATGACACCCATCAAATTTCAAAGTTTGGCCAGCAAGCTGTCAGGCCTGGGTGCCCTGCAAAGGAGGCAGGAACAGATTCACACCCATGTTCAGCAGCCATGCCTGAGGCTCACATTCAGCCTTCAGCATTTTCTCAGCAGACATCATCCAATTACTTTCAGCCATCTCTTCCATCAGATCCCTGGGGGCCAGATAGCTTCATTTGCATATCAAGGCTTAAGGGTGTTGGAGCGTGAAATCCTCTCAGTCTGCCAGACATGCCCCAGGGGCCTTTTTGGAGAACCTAGACAATTCTAGGCCGCTGGTGTTGGCTGACGGTTGCCATTCTGTCTTCCTGTGCAGCAACAGCCCTTCCTGGAATAAGGAGGGGACTCTTAACATTGCCAGGGACTCGGGCTTAGCGAAGTCAGTGTTTACCCAACCTAGTATGTGGTTCTCACAACC
The DNA here is from genome assembly GCF_054644295.1 of Miniopterus natalensis. NCBI lineage: Eukaryota > Metazoa > Chordata > Mammalia > Chiroptera > Miniopteridae > Miniopterus > Miniopterus natalensis. The sequence continues at coordinate 2,667,396 of NC_142082.1, read as the reverse complement.
AGAGAGACCATTCAGGGGGCTGGTGACTGCCGTTCATGTGCCTGACTTTGCGCTGGGGTCCCTTCTTAGTGTGTAGGTCCTGGGGCTTGTGTCTTGTGTGTAGGATTCTCTCAGGCTCTCAGACTCTCTAAACTTACCAAGGCTGGTATAAACTTGTTCTGTTACCCGACACTTGGTTCAAAAGTGAATGAAATGGCAAAGAGGGCTGACGACAGTTCTCATGGGCAATGGTGTCCACAGCGACAGGCAGAAGACGGCTTTGCTTCAGTGGGCAGCTCACTGGGTTCCGGTGGCGTCTTTGTTTGGATAATGAGGACATTGTGATACCTCGTTAAGGATATCCAGGGACAGAGGAGTCCCACATGAGCAGAAGGGCCTTCAAGGGAGGGCAGAGAGTCCCTGTTATTTTGGATGCTAAGTTCTCCAGAATCATAAAAAGAGCAGCTCTGAATTAAAACAATTGAGAAATGGGAACATAAGCTATGGATATATGGGCAATAAAATGGAAATTTATCAACAACAGCCCTTCAGTTTCAGTTAAAGTGATTTAGTCAGGGTTGATAAAGCAGTTGGCTTAAACAAAGACAGGACATTTTGTCTGTGACCTCTCTGCAGATTCCAATAACTGCAGTCAAAACCCATCACCCCCACGCCTGTTCTGAGTGCCACAGCTCTCCCACCAGGCTGTAAAACTTGCCGCACTGTATGTTAAGTTTGCAGACTCATATTTTTCTTCCCCACTAAAGGCTGAGCTTCTTATCTTTGAATTGAGCAAGAAGGTGAGCTCTTTTGTTCATCTCCTCTCAACCTGTCTTCAAAGGGACAAGTGCAACACAGTGAAGTACCCCTGGCCCCAGGAGGCAGAAGTGCCCGTTAAGAGATACGAATCCCCACCTCTGCTCCTGGCTGGAGGGGTGGGTCACCTTTGACTCTCAGATGCTCCTCTGCTCAGGGGTCGAGAATCTCAAACATCCCTGCATACGTCATTTCAAAAACCCAGATTCTGAGTTTAATAGTTTCCAACATGAAAGTGTTAGGTGCTTAGAGCACTGATCTGTAGAAATACTCCACGTGAGTACAATCAATGTAGTTCTGGAAACATTGGCTTAGGACATCTCCAAGGCTACGTCCAGCTCTGGTATCTTAGTGTTCTAAGTATTCCGAGTATGAATCATGTACATAGTTTCTGTGGCTGATAATCGACATGGCGCGTGTGTGTGTGTGTTCATGCACGCACACAAGTGAATCATGAGAAGGTGAACTGTTCCTTATTCCCTGTAATGCCCAGTCCCCAGATTACAAGTATTCTTACAGTGGGGACAGTGGCAATGGGGATCAGCCAGCTAACCGAGCAGGCAGTGGGGGCTGGAGATGAGGAGCTGGAACACAGTCAGTGAGGGCAGAGAGGGGAGGGAAAATCGCAACACAGTTTGCAAACACCGATGAGCGACTTATTTAATGGGTGAGCTGTGTGATTTATGAGGGAGCGGGAGCCTTCCTAAGCCATTTTTAACCCGAGCGCCTGAGTCAACGACAACAGTAATTACTGGGACCTGGACTGTTCCACGAAGGCCAGTTCGAGGAGCGTGATGAGTGGCGATGAAGGGGAGTAGCTTTTGAAGCGCCGTTTGAAATCCACGTGGGAAAGGCCCGCTGCCTCGTCAACTCTGGCAGGGGCTCGGCGCTCGAAGTTAGCGTGGAGTTTTCATCAGACCGGCCCCCGGGGCGCACGCAGCCCACACCGCGCATCGGAAACGGGGGCTTTCGCGCGGGAGGCGGTGGCTCTGGCCGGCAGGCTGAAGGGTGCAGAGCCGAGGGGCCACGGGGTCCAGCCCCCCAGGCCGGGCGGCACAGGGGCCAGGCCCCGTCGGGCCTGCTGCTCCAGGGCCGCAGGGGCTGGCACGCGGCTGCAGGCTGCGCCTGTGGGCACGGGGCAGGGGCAGCGGGGCCAGGCTCTGAGCTCCGTGCCCACGGCAGCGATGCCTAGAACCACAAGGAAGGCGCCCCGCAGGCCTGACTCGGTGGCGGGTGGACCCGGGAGCCTGCAGCGCGCGGTTCGAGCCCGCTCAGGGCGCAGGCCCGTTCCGGCGCCGCCCCCAGTAGGGGGCGTGCGGGAGGCCGCCGGTCCAGGACGCCCTCTCGCCGGGGGGTTTCTCTCCCTCTCCCCCTCTCCCTCCCTCTCTCTGAAATTAAAAAATAATAATAAAAGCCCAAGGCCAGCGAGGTGGCGGCGCCCTGCAGCCAGCGTTCGGCCTTCAGAGGGGGACGCGTGGACCAGGGGGCGGGATGGGCAGCCCCGGGCGCAGCGAGGCAGCCGGTCCTCTGCCAGGGAGCAGCGCGCACCGCGGGCGAGCCCTCGGGGACCCTCGGGGGCGGCGGAGAACCTTAAGGAGCCACAGCCTGGAGCCAACCCCACCCCGCTGCCCCGGGCTCACCGCCCACCGGAACCGGAAGTGGGAACAGCCGCCGGGGTTCCTGCGCGTGCCTGGCAGGAAGTGAAAGCAGCTGCCCGGGCTCCTGCGCATGCCCGACAGGAAGTGAAAGCAGCTGCCGGTGCTCCTGCGCATGCCTGGCAGGAAGTGGCCGCCCCTGCCCGCGCTCCTGCGCACGCCTGGCTGGAAAGGCACTACGGCGTCACCGTCCAGTGCTCCCAACCTACCTGTTTAGTCTCTTAATTCGCTACCTTTAGCAATCGATCAAATAACTAATCGGCCCTGTACCAGGAACCTGGGTGCACAGGTGACCAAGACGCAGCCCGCGCCTCCCCCCGAGGCTCACGGCCTGGAAATGGCGTTTCCCTGCAGCCTCCGGACCTGGCTGACCGCTTCCGAGAATCCGCAGTTGGAGAAACGATCCCAGACAGGTTGGTGCCCCGGAATCACAGCCGCCAGAGTGTCCCCACGTTCTCATCTCTGTAGCTACGGCTTAGTATTTAATTTCTCTCCCTTTTTTTGCAGCAGAGTGGTGTCATGTCATATCGACAGCCCCCAATCTTTTCTTCGAAGGAAAGGCATTCCGTTTCGCAGCGACCGTCCAGCTTCTGACAGCGAACGAGCCTTTGATTTCCGCCCCTGGCTGAGCGAAGAAAGAAGGTAGCCCTCAGTTACCAGGAATTAGTTACTGGAAGAGAAAATCACAGCACCCGGGCCAAGTTCAGAATTCCCCGTTAGGAATGGCCCTGGGCCAGAGTATTGATCTCCAATAGGCAGGTGTCCCCTGAACAGCTGGGCCTGGGCTCAGATCCCTGTGCATGTCCCGATGTGATTCTTCAGAAAAACAATCAAAAGTGTTCCCTCTGTCGTAATCATGTCTAGGAGATAAGAAATGGAATATCTTCCCGGGAGAGCAGCAGTATACTTTCTAGTTTCAATAAACAGTTATGTCCAACAAATGATTTTTTTTGTCTCCAAATTAATAGTCTGTGAGAGGTAGCAAAAGGTGAAGAGTAGGCTGTTGATATTGTAGGCAGCTAATGATGAACAGTGCACGTGGGCACAGGGCTGTGGAGTTTCCCAGTTTGGGGTCCAAAGATCTAAGGAAGGTGGTCCTAGCCTGCCCAGTAAAGGGGGGCGATGGGATGGTGTCGTCAGCCCAGGCAAGCACAGTCAGAGCGGCATACGCAGTATGTGTTCATTGAGAGCAAAGAGACTGAGCTGAAGAGAATGAGAATATTTCAAGAGATGAATGATTGAAAAAAAAATGGTGATTATGTGTTCTCAGGAGAAATAGTGGGAAAAACTGGGAGTTACCTTCAAGAGGAGTCGTGTTTACTCTTGGGAGGGAAAGGGTGAAGATTATATCATATTACGTATAATCTATATAACATCATATGGGAGTTACTATCATGTTGAAGAGATACTAGGCTTTTCAATGTAGAATTTAGGACTCAGGCCAACGAAAAGAAATTGCAAAGTCCTAGATTTCTACTCAGAAGTAAGGGGAAGTGTTTAAATAGTCCAGACTTGAACCGGGGATATTGTGAGTTGTAGATCACTGAAATGTAACAGGCATCTGGGCAGTTGGCTAACATGAAACATGCACAAAGTATTTAAATATTGAATTGGGTCAGATAATAACATTAATGGCAAGAACAATGGAAACAAGATAATAACACTAGTTAACTCTATCAGAGGAGAATGTGTGCCTGGCACTGTTAAAGCAGTTTATGTAACCACAGAGGTATTTCAGCTGTCCGTGAGCAGTTATTTTTCCTTTGGACTTTTAGTAATAGGACCCCTAGGCTTTGGCTGGACTCCTGGATACTTAGCTAATGATGGCAGGTCCCGGCTCGACTCTCCGCTTCTGTGTGGACCAATTACACAGAGGAGAAAAGATGCGAGCTGCTTCTAGATACACTTTTTCATCATGTTCCTTACTTACCTTTTAGATTCTCCTGAGAGAGCATCTTTAAAACCAGATAAGAGTCACATGTTCAAGATGGCAAAGTTGACCTTCCTCCTTAATGCCAACTTGACTGGATGGACAAGAGCCTCTATCCAGCCTGGTCAGCTTACTTACTTTTATACTTGAGCATGAAAGGGCCTACCGAGGCCCAGCTGCATGATAAACAAGTATAGAAATTCAGGAACCATGCATGGAGAGGCTTCATAAGAGGAATGAAGGACAGTTGAGGAGAGATGGACAGAAAAGGCTCTTGGGGTAGAGTCTAGGCTGTACTGAGCAAGTAGAGACCATTTCAAAGGACTCAAGAACTTAAAAGCAATCTAATCAAGATGTTAGTGGCTTAAGTGATATAAGTTTCCATAGGTGTGTGAGAGCTAGAAAGAAAGTCCAAAATAATCCAAGATTAGTAGATTTGGACAAATTGGCCAGATGTGAAAAAATAGACTGTGAAGAGCCTGTTACCATACTTTTAGTTTCACTGAGTCTACAAAGGCTGTATTTCCCTAAATGAACAAGTGTGTTTGGGATTTGCCCCAGAGACTTTCTCTCATTTCACAGAGATCACTTTGGAGTCCACTGAACCTGGGAGGGAGATGACCGAGGAGGAAACGGCTCTCAATGAAAAGAAGTCTGAATGCTTTATAGAGCTTTTAGGGAAATTCACTATCTACTCTCTGGTTAGAGACAGTCTGGGTATGTGTGGTCCCATTGTGTTGTGTCTGAGCTCAGAGAAGGATGTCCAGTAACTGGTTCATCTTGGGTTCTTTTTAAAATATGGGGTGAGTCATGCACTTTTCTAAAAACCAAGCTGTCTTCTCAAAAGACGTATCCTGATCAGATGGCCATCCTTACATCCATAAGGGTTTCCCTCTTACCTGAGAAAATCTGAGCAAGAAGAATGCAGCCGGCAATAATTAAGAGAGAGATTTTCATGGCACCAGGCATCTGTGGAGAGAGGGTGAAGGAGGTGCTGGAGCTGGAACTCAGCCCTTTTAACAGGGAAGTTGATTAGAACAACTTCTACGGCTCTGAAAGGGCAAGGAGTCAACTTGGGTTTGCAACGTTCATTAAGAACCAACTATTTTCCGTGCCCCATTAAATAAAGTGGGCTGATGGGTCAGATTTGACCGACATTACTTTGATGGGAGAGGAAGGCAGAGAACCCTGTCTTCCTGTCTGGAATGCTTTAGCCCACGTTTCTGACTAGACATCCCCTATTTTTCCATCAAGCCCTATCTCAAGGTCCACCACCTCCGTAGGATCTATAACCACCATTCCTCTTCTTCTTACCTAAGAGTTTACATGCAACGTTCTCTCTTATAAAATTCACTGAGCAGTTTCTATTTGGTGCCTGGAATAATCACTTTTTTAAAAATTGGCCAATGAAGGTAAAGTTGCCTACGTGCACCCTTCTTGGGCTGCAGAGGAAGGAACCCTGCCCCCTCCCTGCAGAGGACAGATATAACCGTGGGGTTGGACAGGTGCCATACGACACACACACTTGAGCAAGAACAAAAAGAGTGTTCTTTGGGCCTGAAACAAAAGATGTTCCCACAAAAGGTGAGAATCCTGGTCCAAGCTGTGTGGGCTCTTGATCTCTTGGTAAGAAGCGTTCCAAGCCCCAAACCTATTCTTATGTAGCTGACTAGAGGTCAAAGACCGTACACTTGAGAAAGCCCTTCCCAAATAAAAGGATATAAAAAGTAAACACCTCTCTGCCTAAACTTTTGCCCTTGAAAAGGCTATCCCAGCCCTCATCAGTGAGGCTCAGTGGCTAGAGAGTCTGCCCCAGCACCGAAGAGTCTCGGGTTCGACTCCCTGTCAAGGGCACATACCTGGGTTGCAGATTTGATCCCCGGCACCCAGGCTTATGCAAGAGGCAACCAACTGATGTGTCTCTCTCACATCAATGTTTCTCTCTCTCTCTCTTCCCTCCCTCCCCCTTCCTTCCACTCTCTCTAAAAAGCAATGGAAAAAATATCCTCCAGTGAGGATTTAAAAACAGAATAAAAAGGAAAGGCTGCAGCACTCAACAAGGCACTTAGGTCGCATTCACCGCCTCCGGTACACCACCCCCGAAGCCCCATCCGTGACCAGGTGGTCTGGCTCCCTCTTGCTGCAGAAGTCCAGCTTCAGGGGCAGCAGGCCCACACTTGGGCCCACCAGGCCCAGGAGGGTCAGCAGGGCCCAGAGCTGCTCACCCTGGCACCCAAGGCTGACCTTGGGCAAGTTACTTAACTTCCCTGTGCCTCATTCCCTCTCTGCACATCCGCCGCCCAGGCTCCATGGTGCCCAGGCCCCATCTTAAGCTTCCCTATATCTCTTTGGGATTGGGAGAGAGCAGGATTTCCTTCAGACTATCCAATCTCTGTCCTGGCTTTTCCAGGGCATGCATCTTCATCCTACCCAAAAATGTTTCCAGGCTTTTTTCCAGGTTTGTCTCCTCCCCTTCATGATCTCCACCTTGGCTTCCCCTGCACATGCACACAGTAAAGGAACTTCCCCCTCACCGTTTCTCCTTCCCCCCATTAATTTGGGGAAACTGACCAGCTGTTCCCTGGGGTTATTGGAAAGCTGATCTTTCTTGCCCACTTGGACATTAAGCCATTTAGCAGAGCAATTCCAGCGATTCCCTGGAGTGTCTGTGACACTAGTTTCCGACTTAATCAGGCTTAGCCAGTTCTCTCCCTTCCCTTTTGTTAATAACTAACTACCCACCTCCTGTAACAAAACCACAATAACAACACCACCTCTATCCTTGGCAAAAGGAAAGTCATACATGGGGGGAGAGGGGGGACATTAGCCACTGGGCATGGGAAAGATCTCGGGAAAGAACTGAAGCAAGCTTCTTGTCAGAAAAAGAGGTGAGCCAGCAGAAAACGGAGTCTCATCCTTAGAAGGCACCAGAGGCACCGTCTGAGCCTGGGTTTCACTCCGTGAGACTTTCCTTATTCCTAGTTCATTCTCTTTGCTTGTTAGAGGTCCGTTCAGGTTTGCAGCCAGTTTTGGTATTTGTGTTGAAGGGCCCCACACTTAGCCATCCTGAAGTTGCCTTTTGGGGATATCGACTTTAAGTTGTTTCCTAAGAAACAGATCCAGAAATAACCTTTGACCCTCCCCACTTTCCTGCCCAAAGATCCAGACAGAAAAACCTGCTTCAGAAAGAGAATCTGAAGGCATTTTACCTAAGTTGGATTAAGTGTGGTAACGAGGGCTTCAGGCGGGGGCCTGTGAGCTAGGCACCCCCAGGTCCCAATGTTTCTCAGTCACCTGGGGGGATTTTCCTGCCCTGGGAGTTCTGCTCTTCCTCAGCTACCTGCAAATCGCCTGTTCTCACCTCCAAAACCTAATACTCTTCCCTTCATCGGAAAAGTCTTACACTCAGTGTTGCCTCAATGTCTTTGAAATTTTCATGTTTATATGAATTCCTCATGTGCACATATGAAAACTTTGATTTTTTTTCCAAGTTAATCCTCTGTTTATTTGGTTACTGGCTCAGCTAGAAGAACTTAGAAGGTGGGAGGGAAAGTATTAATATTTTTCAGCCCCCACAGCGTCTTTCTAGAAATATATGTGTTTCATCCAAGTTATCTGAATTGTCATCATACAATTGCCTGTAGTATTCCCTCATAATACTTTTATTTCTGTAAGGTCAGTAGTCATGTTCTCTCTTTCATTTCTGATTTTAGTAATTTGAGTATTTTCTCTCTTTTCTCTTGTTCAGTCTAGATGGAGGTTTGCCTATCTTGTTGATCATTTCTGAAAAACAAACTTTTGGTTTTGTTGACTTGTTGTTTTCTTACTCTCTATTTTATTGATTTCCACTCCAGTCTTTATTATTTCCTTTCTTCTGCTTGCTTTGGGTTTAATTGGCTCTTCATCTGTAGCTTCTAAAGGTGGAAAATTAGTTTATTGACTTGAGAAGTTCTTTTAAAATACAGGCATTTGAACTATAAATTTTTTCCCCGAGCATTGGTTTAGCTGCATCCCATAAGTTTTGGGATTTAGTTTTCTTATTTCATTCACCTTGAAATATTTTCTGTCTCTCTTGTGATTTCTTCTTGGGCTCATTATTTATTTAGGGGGGTGGGGAGTGTTTAACTGGCACACATTTGTGACTTTCCCAAATTCCCTTTCTTTATTCCCTTGTGGTTGTAGAACAAACTTTGTATGATCTCAATTCTTTTAAATTTATTGAGGCTTATTTTTCAGATTAACATATGGCCTATCCTGGATAATATATATCTTTTTAAAAATAGGTTTTTATTGAATTTTTATAGAGAAAGGAAGGGAGAGGGAGAGAGAGAGAAACACCCATGACAAGAGAGAGTCATGCATTAGCTGCCTCCTTCATGCCCCCTACTGGGAACTGAGCCCAGAGCCTGGGCATGTGCCCTGACTGGGAATCAAAACAGTGATCTCTTGGTGCCTGGGACAACCACTGAGCCATGCCGGCTGGGCCCATTCTGGAGAGTAATTTATGTGAACTTGAGAAGAATACATATTTTGCTGTTGTATGGAGAATGCCACAGATGTCTGTGACCTCTAATCTGTTTACGATGTTCTTCAAATATTATAACTCCTTGCTGACCTTCTTTCTAGTCCTATCCATTATTCCATTACTGAAAGTGGGGTATTGAAGTCTCCTACTATTATTGCTGAATTATCTTTTTCCCCCTTCTATTCTGTCAGTTTTCACTTCATGTATTTTGAGGCTCTGTTGTTAGGTGCATATATGTTTATAATTATTGTCTTCTTGATGAGTTGACTCTTTGATTATCATAAAAAGTTCTTCTTGTCTCTGGTAACAATTTTCTCTTAAAGAATATTTTGTTTGTCATTAGTATAGCCACCAAATCTATAGTGTGCCTCTTGTACACAGCATATAGTTGGATCTTTTTGAAAAAAATTATTCACAGAATCTCTAATTGGAGTGTTTAATTAATTTTACACTTAATACCATAACTAATAAGGTGGGGTTCACATCTACTGTTTTGTTATTTGTTTTCTAAATGTCATATCTTTTTGATTCCTCTGTTACTCCATTACTGCCTTCTTTTGTGTTAAATAGATGCTGTCTCGTGTACCATTTAATTTCCATGTTATTTATTTTGCTATATATTTCTTAGTTATTTTATGAATAAGTTGGGGATTTATAATTAATTTTAAGCAATGTAGTCTGGATCAATATTAACTTAATTTCAGTAGTAGACAAAAACTTTGCTCTATGGAACTTTGTTTCCTCCCCCTTCATTTATGCTGTTTTTAAAAAAGTTGAATAGTTTTGAAGTATGAGAGAGATTCTCTTGCCTTAGCCTAGAAGGAGAAGCTATCACATTATGAAAGAAAACACCACAGGGCATAGAATTCTAAGCAGCTCTACTTGCTCATGATGGTGGCTGGCCAATAGCCTGCCAGAAAGTAGTCACCTAAGGTCTACAACTCCAAGTGCCTGAATTCTCCCCACGGCCACATGGCCTTGGGGAGGATCCCCTGCCTTGGATGACATCAAAGCACCAGCAAACATTGTGATTTCAGTCTTGTGAAACCCTGAGCTACCTACCCCATGCCGAGGCTTCTGACCTGCAGAAGTGTGCGATGACATGGGCTGCTCTAAGTGACTAAGTTTGTGGTACTTTGCTATACAGTGAAAGTAATACAAGCAGCATTCCCAGGTAAACCTCCTTTGGGGAAGCACATGTATGTGCTCTTTCAAGGTCCGTGTGTGGCTCATGACATTGCTCAGTTTTCTGAATGGTGCATATTCTTTCTGATGGCTCTCTTATGAATTTACTTCAATTCTTGCCCTGCAGGGCTGTATCCTAAAATCACTTACTGCTGGGTTCCGTTGCCTAATGAGCCACATTCTCGGGGGTCGTCCCTTTAGGATGGTTGCAGCCCAGTGACCTTGAATAGCATCCACTTGGTCCCTGGGAATCACACCCTTGCCCTGCCTAGTATCAGAAGCACAGCTGCTCCATGTTGATGATTTTGTCCTGTCCTGCTGTCCTGGACAACCCCGGACAGACCTCTTTGCCTGTACATATTTCCAGGTGTGAGTCAGGCGTGAACACCACAGGGTGGCATGTCAGTTTCTCCAAGGAGCCTCCTTGAGGCCCATCTCATGAAGACAGGTGTGAAACTTATGGTTTCCTGACCCCTCCCTCTTTGACTTCCCCACCCCTCCCCCTCGAAGGGCAGAGTGAGGTCACAATCACGGCCCATCAACGCATTTTCCAGAGAAACCCTGACCCGCCTTCTCTAGCTGCTGTTACACCCTCCAGTATGCACAACACCGAGTGTTTCAGATCACATTGTGTGGTCAGCTTCTTTGCTAGTCGTGCCTTTGCAGTCCAGCACGTCATTTGGGAATGTGTGAGTTAGTGATGCTTAATGTTTTATCTTTACCTTTTGAGAATTCAGAAAGAAAGTGCCTACAATCTTGCTTTGTAGGCACTTTCATTACCTTCCAGTTATTAAGAGGAGGCTTTAAAATGAAACCCAAAACCAAGAAGGGGTAATAGGAAATAGCATAATAATATCATTGCTACAATTTAAAAATTCAGGTACACTCGGGGTTGAATATTTTAAATTTATCTCTAATCTTTTCATTCACTGGCAAAGAGAAAAAAAATGCAAAGTTGGGGCACAGACATTAACTGAGTCATTGTGAGTTGTTTTATGAATACACCATAAGTACTAGAATTAAGAAAGACAAGTTGTCGGTCTACAAAGAAGTGGTGCGGATAAAAGTCATTTATGGTATTCTTTAGAATCGTAACTCCATTACCACAGATGTTTCCTTGTTTTGTGAGGATCAGCACCTACAGGCAGATACGCAGGACGTGACAATGGTGCGCATCCTATACTGGCTCAGCTGTGACAGGAGGAAAGGGCTGCCTCTCTGGGCCTCGATTTCTTCCGATGTCAACAGAGATAAGATAAACCTCATACGGTGACCTTGAGTCTTACGAGGGGAAGTGTGGGAAAGAGCTTCATCGGTTATTTGACACTCTACAAATACAGAGTGGTAGTACCTGATTGAAATCCAGGAGCTACTCATGTCTTCAAGATATTAGGTACCCACTCGTGCCTGGCTTTTTTCAATATTATCTTTTAAAATAAGCAAAGGTGTGGTACATTTACACAATGAAATACTACTCAGCTGTAAAAAAAGGGTCTCTTACCCTTTGAGACAGCTTGGAGGACCGGGAGAGAATTACGCCAGGCGAAATAAACCAGTCAGAGAAAGACAAGATTCACATGATCTCACTCCTGCGTGGAATCTAATGAACAAATAGACTGAGGAACAAAACAGATCCAGACACACAGAAGCATGGCCCAGACTGAGGGATCTCAGAGGGGAGGGGTGGGGGTGGAGAGAGAGTAACCAGAGAATATATCTGCTTAGGTGCATAACCCACGGACACAGGCCGTATGCCGTGGAGGCCTCGGGCGGGGGGGAAGGCGGGGGAGGCCAATGGGGAAAAAGGGGACGTTTGTAATACTTTCAAAAGGAAAGATAAATTTTTAAAAAATAAGCAAAGAAACCAAGCAGAGGGAGAAAGAGCGGGAAGGGCCCTGACACTCGCTGACTGCATGGCCTTGTTCAGCCGCGTCAGTTCTCGCCACCTGCTCCGAGCATCGGGCGCTGCTCCGGGCGGCGGGCGCGGGCTGGCTCAGGAGACCCTCCGCTGGCAGCAGAGGAAGTTGAGCTTGCAGTTGCCCACCACCTTCTCGTCCTCGGTGCACACCCTCCTGCACTTGCCCCGGCCCAGCCTGCACTGTTCGCAGGCGGAAAACTCACCTGCGCCGAGAAAGAGCTGCTGGCACCCCTTTCCAGGGACTCTGGAAATGGGGGGCAGGTCGGAGGCCGCAGAAGGGGAGGATTTGTCTTTATGGTTGTAAAGGGTATTTTCAAGAGCCAGCTATGATTTTTCAAAGAGCTCTGCGGTTTTCAGAATGGAGTTGGAGAGAGTTCATTTTTCAGCCAGAGGGACGCGCTGTCCTGTTCTCGTGTCTATAACCCCGTCTGGTCAACAGGAAGCACCGTCAGCAGCATGCATGTCACAGGACTATCCCCATGCACACCTGAGGCTGCCAGAGAGGCTGCGTGACGATGGTGGGAGGGTCACCGTGGGGCTGTGAAAGAGCCTTGGAGGGAGAGTTAAAGGCTTGGGTTCAGTTCGTGTTTGGGTCTGGTAATGGCCAGGTGGCCTCAGAAACTGCTTAACCTCAGCCCTTTGAGCTGTCAAATGGACGTGCCGCAAATGCTTGTCTACATCTAAAGCTTCCTAGTGGTGAAGTGGGACACCTAATGTGAGAATATTTTGCCAGACACTGCTCACTCGATTAGTGCTTTTTGTTGGTTCTTTAGGCAGAAGATTTATTACACGACCACAGAGAATTTTCCAGCTAACCGCCACGGACCAGGTAGGCAGTGTCTTCGCCACCCAAGGAAAATTCCTTTGCTCGCCTGGTTCTCCGGGGCAGCATTGATGCTGTAACCCCTTATTTTCCCTCCTAATCGCCCTTCTTCCCAGGAACCTCAGAGCACTATTGGCCCTCACAGGCTGGCCTCACTACTGCAGCCCTCTCCTTGCTCCTACACAGCTCATTTTTCCATCCTCGGGGGCTCTTCTCCTCCATGCTCCTCGCGTCCCCTGCCTCACCGCCTGCTCCTCCCGCTCCGACCACTGCTCAGCAACACACCCAGCTACAGTGGCTCCCTCCTGGGGCCACGTCCTGTTCCTTTCCCTCGGGGGCCCCTGAATGCTAAACCAACGACTTTGTATTTGTGCTCAGTGTCGCTTACGTTGTGTTGGGACTCACTGTGCTCATTGGTGACTACCTCGTTTGTCCATTTGGGAAGTCCACTGTCAGAGTCAAAGCCACCCCTGGCCTTCGCTCTAGCAAAGCCCAGACTTTCATCACCTCCCTCTTCTCCTCGATGCTGCGCACTCATCCCACGTGGTGACAAGAATTCCAGTTGCCTCTGAAACGATCGCTGACCTTGATTCTAACCTGCCCTGACTGGAAGTGGGGAAGACAGACCCTAAAGTTCTACTGAAGATGCTCCTGTGCCAACAGCAGATGCCACCGAAAGCCTCCTAATGGCATTTATAAGATAGAGCCAGTTTGCACCTTCTGTAAATGTACCTTCTCCACAGTCCACTTCTGTGACTCCAGGGGCCCTCCTCTCAATAGCTAAACCTCAAATTCCTCAATTCCTGGCTCAGGTCTAGCTCCTAATTTCATTATTTTCTCCTCCTAAATCCCATGTCCTTCCTCGCCTGGGGTCTTCTGCATTGGCATCTGTCACATTGTCCCTGCCCCTGGAAGCTCCCCCTCTCTTCGCCCGGATTGGCTAATGGTAGTGCTAATTGGCTTTCTGTTCGGCTTCCCGGGGCAGGAAGGAGTCAGCATTTCCAGCCTCAGAATCAGTGAGACAGGAAATGGCGAGGTATTCCTAATCCACCTGCCCTTTGCAATGCCCGGGATAATCTCTAGATAACGGGTGCAGAGCTAGAGCACCCATCCTCCCACCTCGCACCCTGAGAACCTCTGTGGATGGGTTTATACGCAGGGCTTATATGCGGTTGGTACCCACTGGCCTGGGTGAAAGGATGCTATACGGCAGCATCTGGCTTTTCAGGTGGGGCATGGTCTGAACGTTCAGTGCCCCTGCTGCAGCTGGAGACCGTGTCTGCCACCTCTGCTCAAGAGGACCGGGGCTGCTCCACCAGGCTGAGAACCACAGAATTAAAACATGAGCCCGATGTCCTCAGCTGGAAGCCCAGCTTGGTCCTTATTATTTGTGCCCCCCCCCCAGGCAAAGTGACATCATATCTCATCTACGTCTCTGCTTCATTATCTGTTAACTGGTGGTTACAATAGTACCTACCTCCTGGGGGTGTTCTGAGGATGAAATAATGCACAGAAAGTTGTTCATAGACAGCCTGGTGCATAGTGAGCCCTCAGGAATAGAATCAACCTTGATTTTCCTAGCTCTGAAATTCTATTTAAATTTTGTTTGCAATTACTCAAGAATATTTCTCTCTGTTCTGTGTATAATATGCTCTCTTCCTGTATGAGTCCACCAGAGAAAGAGAAAGAAGGAAGGAAGGAAGGAAGGAAGGAAGGAAGGAAGGAAGGAAGGAAGGAAGGAAGGAAGGAAGGAAGGAAGGAAGGAGGGAGGGAGGGAGGGAGGGAGGGAGGGAGGGAGGGAGGGAGGGAGGGAGGGAGGGGGAGGGAGGGAGGGAGGGAGGGAGGGAGGGAGGGAGGGAGGGGGAGGGAGGGAAGAAGGAAGGAAGGGAGGGAGGGAGGGAGGGAGGGAGGGAAGGAAGGGAGGGAGGGAGGGAGGGAGGGAGGGAAGAAGGGAGGGAGGGAAGGAAGGAAGGAAGGAAGGAAGGAAGGAAGGAAGGAAGGAAGGAAGGAAGGAAGGGAGGGAGGGAGGGGGGGAGGGAGGGGGGAGGGGGAGGGAGGGGAGGGAGGGAGGGAGGGAGGAAGGAAGGAAGGAAGGAAGGAAGGAAGGAAGGAAGGAAGGAAGGAAGGAAGGAAGGGAGGGAGGGAGGGGGGGAGGGAGGGGGGAGGGGGAGGGAGGGGAGGGAGGGAGGGAGGGAGGAAGGAAGGAAGGAAGGAAGGAAGGAAGGAAGGAAGGAAGGAAGGAAGGAAGGAAGGAAGGAAGGAAGGAAGGAGGGAAGGAAGGAAAGGAGGGAAGGAGGGAAGGAAGGAAAGGAGGGAAGGAGGGAAGGAGGGAAGGAGAGGAAGGAGGGAAGGAGGGAAGGAGGGAAGGAGGGAAGGAGGGAAGGAGGGAAGGAGGGAAGGGCGAGCAGTGGGCTATCTGTTGAGAACAGCTCTCTGTAATTCGAGTTTCCACAGAATGATACTCGCTCCTTTATTTGCACCCCTTAGACCAGGGCCTGCATTTGTGACACGCTTTACTGGATTTAGGAAAAAGCCTGTAAATGACAGATAATCATGTCCCCAGAGCAATGCTAATGGGCTGGTTCAAGCTTAATCCTGTGACCTTGATTTAGGGATCACCATGAGCTAATGAGAATAGCCTCCAGGTCCAGATCTCTGAGGCAAAAATTACAATCCAGTAGCAATGAGTTTTCTCTATGAAATGGAAAATCCAAATATGACGCTGGGAACAAGAGGAAGAAAAGAGAAGAGCTGGAGTCCAGGCAATCCTGTTTCCATCGCCTCCTGTCTGCAGAAGTCAGTGACAGCTGACAGGCCAGAGTTCCTAAGAGTAAAACTAGACACAAGGGATTTAACTCACCTCCAGGGAATGGCTGGGAATGCTCAAGTCCTGCCTGGCACCCTAAATCCAAAACAAAGCACATTTTGGAAATTAAAATCAATGCAGGGAACTGCACTGTAGAAAACAGTATTCCCAGCCTCACACATCTTCCATCAGGGACAGCAGGTCACAGGGGCTGCAGATTTATTCGTCTGAAGCCTGGCCCTCCTGGTAACCAGGGGGGGGGGGGAACAGCTCTTTGCTCTTAGAAAATTCCACAGCAAGTTTGAGAAATTCCCATGGGCATCCCATTTTAAGCTCTGCCCCATCCAAATCCCACCCACTCTCCTTCACCTGATGGACCTTGAGCCAAAATGAAGACAAAGACAAAGACAAAATACACCATCTTCCTGCTCGGGGCCATTGTTAGTGGAAGACTCGCCGGGGTGTCTTGAAGGGGACAAGAGGCTCCCTTATATCTGAAAATAATGTGACCTGCTCCTGGTCAGTGAAGCGGATCAACAAAGAAAGCACATTTGCATGCTCCGCTTCCCAGGTTCAAGGGCCACGCGGTGGACATTAGCCCTCAGCCTCGGTCAAGCACTGTGCCGGGGGACCTGACTGGGGTCACGGGGAGCGCACCAGCCAGGAGTGGGAGACCCGGCCTCGCGCAGCGCGCTCCGCCTCCGCCAGCAAGAACCGCCGTGTGCCTGCGAGCGCAGGTCTGCTGGGCTCCACTCACGACGGGGCAAACGTGGACATCTGGGGTGCCCGGAGGGAGGCCTGGCCCGGCACTGTCCCGGCCTCCTGCACGGCCTGTGAGTGTCACAGGGGGAAGGGGGGGTAGCAGTCCAGTTAGCGATGACCCCGAGCCCGCGGCAGCGTCACCCAGCAGATCTGAGTCACAGCTGCACGCCCGTCGAGTTCATTGAGAACGTGGGTATCAGGCCCTGGCCAGTTTGGCTCAGTGGTTAGAGCACCCACCATGCACCGAAGGGTCACGGGTTCGAGTCCCAGTCAAGGGCAATACCTGGGTTGCGGTTCCCCTGGCCCCAACCAGGGTGCGTGCGGGAGGCAGCCAATCGATGAGTCTCACATCCATGTTTCTCTATCTGCCTCTTTCTCTCTCCTTCTCTCCTACTCTCTAAAAATCAATAGAAAAAAATATCCTAGGGTGAAGATTAACAAAACAAAAAATACCCCAAACAGAAGGCGGGTTCCAGAAGTCGTATTCCTGTCCCTGCCGCCCACCCTGTCGCCTAGGCCTGTGCAATGCTCTGGAATAAACACCAGGACCACTGACAAATGCAGGCGCTGACATCAGATGTGGCTTTTTAAGTAGATGACCTTGAACAGGCTGCTTAACGTTCTGAAACTCACATTCCTCATCCTTAAAATGAGGGTGTGATACGACACATCCCCCACAGGATGCTGGAGAGAACAAACTGAAGTAGGGCATGGGAAGTGCTCCTCAGAGTGTCTGGCCGTGGTGGCTGGTGGACACTCACGCTCCTCTCTCCAGCTCAGAGCCCCGTCTCCGGAAACGTTTTCAGGCCCGTGAGTTCACAACGAACCTGCCTGGTCTGGAGAAGTCAGTCGTGCTGATGGCTCTGTGCTTGCTCCCAGGTCTTGTCAGAAATTCAGCTCAGGAACAAGCTAACCTGTGTGAACCAGGGGTAGAGAGGAGCCCCGTGCCTTTCAGTGTTTCAGCATTTTAATAACCTGGAGCCGGGCTGCAATTCTCTCAGGAGAGTTGGGTGGCCACTTGCGAGAGCTCAGACACCCCCATACTTGTGGTCCGAATGCTCGGTCCCCCACAGATTCTAGTGTGGAAACCCTAACTCCCAAGGTGATGGTGCTAGGGGCGGGCCTGTGGGAGGGGATCAGGCGATAGTCCCTCAGGAATGGGGTTTGGGCAATGCCCTTAGACAGGAGAACCCAGAGAGACCCCTGTCCCTTTCTGACACCAGAGGACACGTGGAGAAGGGCTGTCTGCAACCTGGAAGAGGGTCCTCGCCAGCACCCCGCCAGGCTGGCCCCTGGTCTGGCGCCTCCAGCCTCCAGAACTGCAAGAACTGGACGCTGGGTGTTTATAAGCCACGCCCGGTCCGTGGTATTTGGTTACAGCAGCCCGACGGGCTGAGACCCTGTTCATCTGGGTTTAGAAGAGAAGCCAGGTGAAACCCTGACCCAAAGTGGGGCGCCCACCGCATGGCGAGCCTCCCCTTTTCCAGGTGGTCCGACGGTGACGCCGTGTGTGCACCCTTCACTCACAGACAAAGGCCCACTAGGTAAAAGCAGAGAGATGAGACCATGAGGTAATAAAGAACTAAAACGGCGTGTAACCGAGACTGTCTGGAAGTTTGTCTTTTCTTGTAGATTTAAATTTTTTTTTTTTCCTTTCAAGGGAAGTCCCGCCACCACAGCCTGACCTCACAGGGATCCGGGCACTTTTTTTAAAAAATTTTGTTTATTTTATTTATATTTATGGTTGAAAGTATTACAGATGTCCCCCTTGTTCCCCATTGATCCCCTCCACCCCACCCCCAGGCCTTCACCACACTATTGTCTGTGTCCATGGGTTATACATATATGCATGTAAGTTCTTTGGTTAATGTATCCCCACCCACCCACCCACATCTTTTTAAGTGAGGTTTGGAAGAGCATAGAGAAAATTTGTATTTTCAGTCTATCATTCTTAACTGGATTATTCATACTTTGTAATCCAACAGGCACAAAAAAATACCTAACAGAAATGTCATGGTGACCAAGGCTAAGGAGCGATGGGACATTCCCTAATAGTCTTTTTAAATAAAAATGTTCAGTTTGAAATAATTTTAGATTTACCCAAAACTTGCAAAGACAGTACAGTATCTTCCTCCACCCACCCCTAACGTAACACCTATGTTAGTAATTATTAATGTTAATAACCCCGGTGTCTGTTCTTATGTGAGATTTTGAAGGATATTTAGATTTATATACACACTTAACAATTAAAATACTGTACACACCCACAAAATCTCACTCAAGCACCCTGTAAGCTCCCAACTACCCAGGGAGCTGCCTGAGAATTAACTAAGGGGATGTGTGTGGCGTTTAGAGTGTGTGGCATACAGGAAGGGTCATGCTTTTAAAAATAAATGGTGACATGCGTGCTCAGCTCATAAATACCGGAGCTGGAACCCAGAGTCCCCGAGTCCGGGCCCCTGCTCTGCACCCACAGGCTGGGACGTCACGCAGGTGCCGCCAGTGGACAGCTGCGTAAAATGGGGCTGGTCGGAAAGCCTAGCGGCCGGGCCCCCGCGCACTCGGCCCTGCCCGCTCACATGCCTGCGCTTGGTCCTCAGCACACACCCTGCTCTGCACTCCCTACATCCCCATGTTCTTTCTTGGGAACTCTCCAGAATAAAAACATAAAAACTCTGACGAGCTTCAGGCTGACACCCACCGAAGTACGTGGGCTCGGGGCTGCCACGCCTCGGCGATCAAGACGGTGTGTGGCCCGGAAAGATGTATAAATGGGGTGCTTACTTCATTTTCTCGTGGACGCTGAGCTGACCTCTCAAGACCCCGCAAGTCATGAGGCCTTTCCTCTTTCTCTTTGCCGCCTTCTTCTTTCTGGGCCCAGGTAAAGCGAGCGCCTTTGCAGGAAGGGCTTCGGAGGTGGTGCCCCGTGAGAGTGGCTGCCTCAGGGAGGGCGCAGCCACGGTCAGCTCTTGAATTCGGAGGCACCCTGGGTCCAGCGGCCTTGCAGGGGACCCCTGGCCCTCGGAGGTGACATTCCCCTGGTGCCTCTTCTGTAAATCCTTTGCCTTTTCCATCATGATCTGGGACGGGGTGTCACATGCCTGCAGAGATACAGATAAGCCAGGAAAGATGCTCTTCATCCCTAGTCTCATGCTCACGCAGCCAATGAAATACTTGCAAAAAGAAGGAAAAGTGAGGGTAACCAACTACGGAGCTTTTAAAAATGGTTGTGATAGAGATGAAGACAGGTAAGAAAAGAGAGAGAAAGGAGAGATGGGAGACAGAGGGATGGAGCTTAGAGACACTCTTCATGCTGCTGTGGCAGAAGGTGAGAGAGTCAACCCGGCGGCCAGTCCTCACCACGTGCTGTGCAGCTGGAGAGTGTGACCACGGCTCCACCCGGTGACATGCACCGCGTTCGGCAATGCCCCTGCCTTCAGAGGAACTCTGCCCTGCCCCTAGCTCAGTGACATTCAGAGCATCTCTTTGGCTTTGGAAGGACCATTTATCATCCATTTTGCAGGCGCAGAAAGTGAGGTTCAAGGGGCTGAGTGGTTGCTCTGAGGCCTGCAGGTGCCCAGGAGTGAGCCAGGGTCTGAGCCCAGCTCCCTCGATCCACAGTGAGAGGACTTTTCCTTCCCAGGCAGAACTCTCACCACTTCCCCTGCTCCTGGGAACCTCCAATGGCTTTCGTGGGTCCTCCCCAAAATTAAAGTCCAAGACTAGACTCAGCCCGGCTTCCAGAGAGAGGAAGGAAGGGCTTCCCAGAATTTGTGCTGAGTCCAAGCTCTCCCCAGATGCCTGTGAGGTCTGTGCAATGCTCATAATTCCCACGCCCGCCATGCACGCTCTGCGTGAGGAGCTTAGCAATAGGCCTGCGGACGTCGAGTCTGTGTGAAGGGTCAAGGATACGGGGACCTGGGGCCCCCAGTGAGCCATTCCTACCACTGGCTTTGATGCACACACTGGAAACTGACCAAGGTATCACTTTCAGATCACTCAGGAGGATTATATAATATAAAGAGACCTAAGGAAATGAAAATGTTCTCATGGATGTGTTTTAGGTGCACATACCTGCACAGACAGAATCACATTAACCCCTAGATGTGCATCTGGGGTGATCTGCTAGGAGGCTGTGGGGCACAAATGCTCTCTCTTCCCAGAGGCCTTCTCTTCCTGGACCATCCTTGTGAGTTGAACCCCCTACAAGGACTGTTGTCAGAGTGACGTCCAGTGCCTCCAGCCTGAGATGACCTTACGAATGAGCAGGGTAGAGAGAGTATGGACCCCTTCGACGGGAGCCACAGTTCCCTGAGCCTTCAAATACTGGGGTGTTAAGCCCTATGAACTTATGTGCTCATGAGAGAGATGATCAGGGCACGTGCTGGCACCAATCCCCCTGGTTTAGTGCATGTTGATGTTGTATGTTGACAGTAATTGCAATTTGTGTACATCTGACTCTTTTATAACAAATACCCAAATTAGGCATCTCTAAAATGTGAGTCCTGATGTGTTTTCTGTCCTTAACTGGAAGCTGGCTGCTCTTGTGATTGGTGCTGATCCAGTCTTCAGGCCAGAACCAGTCCTCTGCCGACTAGCCCAGGGAAGGCCTGGAGAGCCACCCCAACCCGCTCCCCGGCCTGCCCTTGAGCACGGCTGATGGAAGCGGAGGAGAAATCAGACGGACTCTTCCTAAGCACTTTCCTTCGTTCTTTCACCCCAGTAGACTGTTTTCTTCTATATATTTATTCTGTTTTCACCCCAGTCTCGGGCCGTCCCCCAGTCTCGGGCTGGACTCCCCTGTCACCTCAAGTAGCACTTTGAGAGTATGTTGGGGAAGTTAGTGACTCTGAGGTGTTTATAGAAACAAGGTGACAATTACCCCAACAGATTCTGATGAAAGAACAAGGGTGCCTGTTCCCCAAAGCCCCAGGCGTTGGCGGACAAATCTTTCCTTGGTCTGAAAACTCCTATAGAGCCCATTTCCCCTGCCCTCTCATGGACCCATAGGAGGAGGCACTATGCCAGCTGGTAAAGAATCTTCACTAACTAGTTACCCAGCTGACTGTGCCTGGTAACTAAACGTAGCTGAGATGAGAATTAATCCCAGCGGCTCCTTCCCTTGTGTAGCCAGGAATGAATTTTTTGATGAGAAATGCATCAAGCTTAAAGGGAAATGCGTGAGTTCTTGTCAGAAAACTGAAGAACTTGTTGCTCTCTGCCGGAAGGCTCTGAAGTGCTGCCTGGTGGTCCAGCCGTGTTTGAACAGTTAACAGGAGCGGTGACCCCTGAAGACTAGGCTCCCGGGAGCAGCGCGGGGACCTGGCCGCGCCTTCCCTTCCCCGCCTCCTCCCCAGGCGCCTCAATAAAGACTAATGACTGGCTTCCACCACCTTGTCGAGTGATTCGCCTGGAACGGAACGGGAATCGCTAACCTGGATCACCCCTCCCTCCTGCATTAATTTGATGGTTTTTGGGGGGGAACTTTCCCAAAGCCATTTGATATGTCTTTTAAAGGGGGACTCCAGGAGTCTATAAATAAATAAACTTCTGGCTTGCTCTCAGGCAGTCAACCCCAAGCAACCTGCTGAGATAGATAGACAATGATGATAGATATAGATATAAATATATAGGTACAGATGTAGGTGTAGCTATAGGCATAGATATAGACATAGACATAAGCACAGATATAGACATATAGACATAGACATAGATACAGATATAGATGGATAGGTAGAGAAATAAACATACATCAGCATGGATAATTAATAATAAATAGATGGATAATCTATTTATCAAAAACTCTCATGCATCACAGACCTGTCTAAACTAATATCTTGACTCCATGTCTTTACTTGGAGACAGTTAAGCATTGCCTATTCATTTGTTCTGTATCCATAATTCTGGATTCAAATTTGCTAACAGGCAGAGGGATCATAAATATCTAAAATAAAACACTTCTTTTTCTCCCTGCCTGATCCTTCCAGAATTAGGAAACTATTATTTCTTCTTATGTTTATGTCAGCATAATTATTTGCATAAGTTCAATAAGAATCTGTTCCCCTGTAACAAGACACAGTTGAAAATAGCAGTTATATTGCCAAGGCTTCTACTGGGATGTCATATTTGAGAATTAGGTGCCTGGAATCCAGTTTAAGGAACTGAGTTGACTTCACGGAGCCTGGTACCTGGCTTGCAGGCTTCCCAGCCTCATAGGTGTTTTACTTCCTGGCAGGTCCAGGCACCTGAGGATGCTTGGGGACCTCAGAAATTCTCTGGAGTCAATTTCACTCCTTCCCCACAAAACCCTGCTGCCAGTGTCTTGACTCTTGTCCTTGGGCACAACTGACCACACCTACCTGCTTTGTTATTTCAGCAAGAAGTGACCTTGACGCAGACAAGATATGTGGTTATGGGACCGCTCGCTGCAGGAGGAATTGTAAAACACGGGAATTCAGAATTGGAGCCTGCCCCAACACTTACCCCTGCTGTCTGAAAGGACGGACGCCACCTAACTGAGTCCTGTGAAATACCCCAACCCACTGGAGCCCGGTCCCTAGACTCACTGACAGCTGGACCTTACAGCTAGAACACCCAGGTGCAGCCACTGAGCCCATTGTTAAGGGAGGGTTTGCTGAGGGCTTCCAGTCGGGCAGAGTCCAGGTAGCAGAGCCATAGAACACCTGGCCTCAGCCATCCTGGGCCCGGGTGGCCCTGCTCTGACTGCAGTAGGGGGTGTTCACTGTGAGTTTCAACACTTTACAGGCTTAACTAAAAATACATCTAATCAGCCACAGCCAGCCTGAGGGAACATCTCTTTTTTGGCTTGAATTATAGCAAGTGATCTTCATAAGATTGGTTTTCTTTTCTGATCAGAAGTTCTGCCCAGCAGTTACGTATGTCTTTTGCTCTTTAATTTGGAAAATAAATCAATATTAAGGGCGATTTGTTCGGTATACACTATACTTCAAAACATCGGCTTCTGGGGAGGGAAAAAATGATGTCTGATCAGAAAGATGCAAACTGAGGGGCTGAGCGGAGTGGATGTCTGTGAGGATCAGATCCAGCAGGTGGCAGCAGAGAGCAGCAGGCCCCGGGCAGTGCTGGGCGCAGGGCCCGGTTCACTGTCCTGCAAACCAGCAAGGAAAGGGAGTGACCGAGACTTTGACCTGGCTCTCCCGTCCAAACTGTATTTCAGGGTAACCAAATAATTTATGACGAAAGCTTCTCTCCACAAAAGCAGCCCAGCTGACAAATGAAGTAAGAATGGTAGAATGAGAATATCGCTGTTTTGCAAACGCCCAGGGAAATGATCTAGCCCATAAATGCCAATAGCCACAACAGTAAACAAAATGACTGCCCGGGATTATGTGCCTGCCAATAGACTTATACAATGCCACCTGTGAGCTGTTACGCCAACCTGCGCCCTTTTGGCCAAATACGGTGGTACAACCAACCTCCTTGGAGCTGTCATCACCCAGCTTCATCCCCGATAAGCTCTCCCTCCTAGATTATTTCCAAGAGTATTCAACATGCCATGTCACGTCCTGGGAAAATACTTTGGAATATATAACTCAGAGAAAATGACTCTTCTAAAAACATAATCACAGTGCTATTTCTGCACTTGAAAAAACACACACAAACTAACATTAATGTCATAATATAACTTAATAGCCAATGAGTGTTCAAATGCCCTTGTTTTTCATAAGTGCTTTCCGAGTGGATTTCTAAGAATTAGGGTCCTAAAAGGTCTTCATACGGCATTTGGTCATTTGTCTGAAATAGCCCTTCCCCGACTCCAAGGATAATTTACATAGTCATAGCAATAAGGACTGCTGCACTCAGCCCTGAAGAGAATTACAGCCACACTATTTTAATTCCATGGCTTAACAGCAAAAGAACAAAGGCAGATTGTTCTAGATTACTGTTTCCAGGATTAGCAAGAAACATCTGGTGCACTGGCACACATTCAGAAACTCAGCGACATTGCTGCTGCCCTTCCGTCCCTGAAGGGTGGGCACAGGCCTGAAGGCTGACGTTCAAAGCAGAAGACCAATCACGTCTGAGATTAGCCTGATGAAAATCAGCAGGAAGGAGAATGGAGTCTGGGCATTTTCCACTTTATAATTTATACATGTTGTATTATTTGAAGCTGAGAGAGAGAGAGAGCGAGAGAGCGCAAACATCTGGGTGAGCAGCTCTGCCACCCAGGTCCTTACTGGGAAAGGAAACGGGCAGGGCCGAGATTGTCAGCACACCTCTTCCTGCCTCCCAAGTGGCACCTCATTAACTCCTGGAAAATGCAGCTGTGAGATGAGATGCTGGGACACGTGTCACGGAGCATCGTCATCAGCAATGCAGCCTCTGTCACTTTACTTCCTGCATCTCCTTGGTTCAAATGAACTGGATCTCACATCCTAAGAGGTAAAAGGAAACAGTGCCATTTATTAGTTGCATGGACAAAATGCTCTTAAAAAGAGGTAGAAGCAAGGATTAGAATAGCCTGTTATGGGTTCTGCCACGCTCCCCATCAGAACGGATGTGGCTCTCAGCAGGTAGGTTTGTAGCTTTTCCAGGACACCCGGTGCTGACGGACCAGGCCCAGAGCTCAGAGCATTGTTCTTTCGGGGCAGGTGTAAGGCCAGCTGCCTTTCTAAGCCCCACCCCAGCCCTTGTCTATCACGTCACAGAATGGGCTCCTCAAGGGTCATTCTTTTAGAAATATTGGGCAAGGTTTATTTTATCTTAAGATCCAGTCAGGGGATGTGAGATGGGACTATTCTCTGCTCGATTTCTTCATCTAATTGGATCAAATGATTTTAAAGAATTAGAACAATCCTTTAGCAGAGTGGTGGTTATTAAAATACTGCTGTATTTCGATTCATAATTCATCATTATTTATATCTGAATATTAGCTTGAGCTTTCTTTTTTCTTTCTATAGTGAAAACAAACATCTGTAGGAATAAGTTGCCCACATACTTTAAAATTTGCATCTTTAAATAAAAGATCTCAATTGCATATTTAAATAAATATAGACACAGCTGTAAGAAATAGCTTCTGGTGAGTTTGCAAAAGCACAGAGAGCGTGGATGAGGGAATGTGCGAGGCTCCACCGGAGCTGAGGTGGCAGCAGCCCCCACCTCCCTGCTTGGCCGCCTGCCCCCCGGCGTCCGATTGCTGAACCTCAGGGGAACCCCCCGACCGCGGGCCTCCCCCATCCGTGTCCTCTCCGAACTGGGAGATGTCCTGATGCCCGACGACGAAAGGATGCGATGGTGCCGCCTCTCCCGGCACCTCGTGCTCCCGGTACTGAATCTGTCCGAGACCCAGAGTGGCGATGGCTGTGGACGGTGCCGAGACACCTGTGCACCTCCGTCCCTCGCCCCAAACTTTGTCCCCTTCATCGTCGCTTCTCTGCTGCCCAGTCTCTGCTTTGGCTGCTGCCTCTCTGTCCGTCGCTTTCACCCGTCTCCAGGTAGAGCCTAAGTATGTGCATTTGAACAAGGACATTTGCTCTGGACGAAAATGTGCGCGCGAGGGCGACCCCTGGGAGAAACGCTGCCTCCCCCGGCCCCGATGCCGCTTGGGCATCATAGGGTCGCACCGCCCTCGAGCCAGAGCCCACAGCCCTCCCGGGGAGGCGCCCGCCTGAGGCAGTGACACAAGACAAACCCCGAGCTGCTGAGAAGGCAGAGAAGAGGGGAGGAAGGGCCCTTTGCTTAGTGATCGCCGAAAGAGAAAACCCAGACTCGGCGCCAGAATTTTTTAAAGCAGAATTGAATTGAACCCAAAGGCAGCAATGGTCAGGCCATGGGGGGAAGAACAGGAGGCGGGGAGGCAGAGCAGTCGGATCGTTAACATCAAAAGGGGGGGAAAGGAGGCGGTTGAGTCCTGGAGGAGCCAAAAGACAGGGAGAGACTCAGGGACAACAGACAGGAGTGGGGAGTGGGAGAGGCTGTGCCAAGGCTCGCTGGCTCTCTCTGCCCCTGCCTCTCTCTCTGTCTCTGCCTCTCTCTCTGTCTCTGCCTCTTTCTCTGTCTCTGCCTCTCTCTCTGTCTCTGTCTTTCTCTCTGTCTCTCTATCTCTCTCTCTGACTCTCTTTGTCTCTATCTCTCTGTCTCTGTCTCTCTGTCTCTGTGTCTCTATGTGTGTGTGTCTCTCTGTCTCTCTGCCTCTCTCTCTATCTCTTTGTCTCTGTCTCTATCTCTCTGTCTCTGTCTCTCTGTCTCTGTGTGTGTCTCTCTCTGTCTCTCTCTCTGTCTCTCTGTCTGTGTGTATCTCTCTCTCTATTTCTCTCTGTCTCTGTCTCTCTGTCTCTCTGTCTCTGTGTGTGTGTTTCTCTCTCTGTCTCTATCTCTCTCTGTCTCTCTGTCTCTGTGTGTGTGTCTCTCTCTTTGTCTCTCCCTCTTTTTCTCTGCCTCCTGTATAACTTTCGGAAACAACAGGTTTGGAAAGTCGGTCGCACTGGGAATGTTTTGTTTTCCTGCATGTTTTTTCCCCACTAAGATACACACGTTCAGAGGACAGGGTACAGGTGATATGACAGCTTTATTTATGTCACCGTTTTAAGAAACGGCAGAGCTTTAACGAGACGCACGTGAGGAAGCCGGGGGCTTCGCGTCGCTGGCGTTTGCTTTGCCCCTTCCTTCCCCTCTCTGCAGGCTCCTCTCTCCCGCTCCCGCACCCAAGCCCGCCCAGGGCACTCAGGCGTGGTCGCTGCTTCCTGAGAGAAGGCTCAGCGTCCATTCCGCGAGCAGTGGGGCAGTAATGTGTCCGCATGAGCCCTCTGTGGGCGGAGGTGATCCGGACCACAGCCCCCCTGCTGCGGCCCCCTCCCCAGCTCAGCCATAAAGGGAGCCACTGCCTGCTGCCCCTCCCACCGGGACCCGCCTGGCTCCCAGTGCCCTCGGCCGCATGGAGCGGCTCCTCTCGCCACGCGCCCTTCTCCTTGTGGCCCTGCTGCTTCCAGGTAAATCGGAACCGGACCTGGGCCAGGGCCAGGGCCAGGGCCAGGGGGCCGGCATCTCCTGCACAGGCCATTTCGGGGATGGGCGTCCAGGCTGAGCAGGGAGATCCTAAGTCCCAGGAGCACATTTTCTGGTGGGGATTTTACACAGGAGTCTCCTGGCTGGCGTCCCAGTGCCACTGAATCTGCTGATGGCACTGGCTTCCCAGGAGAGAGGCTCCCAACCCTGACTTCACTTTCTACCCTTTAAACTGTCCTCTCCCCTCACAGAGGAGGGCAGTGTGTGTCTGCAAGAACCTCACATTCAGGGGCGTCAGCAGCTATACTGGTGATGCCCTAGGGGACAGCTCAGCTTGGACTCTGTGAAATACCAGGCTCCATGCCTACCCTTTTCAGGTGCCATTGCTCTCTCTGTCTCTGCCTCTCTCTCTGTCTCTGCCTCTCTCTTTGTCTCTGCCTCTCTCTCTGTCTCTGCCTCTCTCTCTGTCTCTGCCTCTCTCTGCCTCTCTATGTCTCTCTCTTTTTCTGTCTCTCTCTGTCTCTCTGTCTCTCTCTCTCTCTCACACACACACACACACACACACACACACTTGCACCCCTTCCAATCCACTCCACCCATCCTCCACCTTCTCTTTTTTCAAACATTTCACTGAGTGTAATTTAGATGGAGGACTGCACGTATCTGATGAGCACGGTCTGATGAGCTTGGACGTGTGCGAACACCAGGTACCAAGCCACAGCCAGGGCAACAGACACACCCAGTACCCCGGAGTTCCCTCGTGCCCCTTTGTGCTTCTGTTTTTTTGGGATAAGAATACTTAACCTGAGATCTGCCCTTTTAGCAAGGTTGGACGTGCACACATGCTGTTACTACAAGTGCGGAGCTGTTACCACAGGCCCTGAGCTCTTACCATAGGCGCTGAGCTGTTACCACAGGTGCCAAGCTCTTATTACAGGCGCTGAGCTCTTATTACAGGCCCTGAGCTGCTACCACAGGTGCTGAGCTGTTACCACAGGTCCTGAGCTGTTACCACAGGCGCTGAGCTGTTACTATAGGCGATGAGCTCTTACTACAGGCGCTGAGCTGTTACTACAGGCGCTGAGCTCTTACTACAGGCACTGAGCTGTTACCACAGGCCCTGAACTCTTCCTACAGGCGCTGAGCTGTTACTACAGGCGCTGAGCTGTTACCACAGGCCCTGAACTCTTCCTACAGGCGCTGAGCTGCGCAGCGGGCCCTGTAACTGTCCCCCCTCAGGACTGAAACTTCATACCCCTGAGTGCACCCCCCACGCAGCCTGGCCTCCACTCTAACCCCCCCAGTACAGGGCTCGCCTTGAGCTCGCGGGCCTGCTGGGCGGAAAGTGTGAAAATCCCCTGCTGTGTTCGCTCGCACAGGGCTGTCCAGGGCCAGGTATGTCAACCACGAAGACACCGAGGGTACCCGAGCACCCCGGGAGGAGTCCCACGGACAAGGCCCAGGCGGTTCTCACGCTCTGCGCCATGAGGAGAAGCGCCGCCTTTTGCCACGCACTGTCCCGTACCTTGGTGAGTGAGCAAGCCTGTGACAGGCCATCCACGCGGGAAGCCTGTAGTGAGTGGAGAGGTGGGGGTGGCTGCGGGGGCTGCGGGGCCGGGGCGGAGGCTGAGCCCCGGGTGAGGACAGGGTGGCTCCCACTGCCCCACCTGTGGGACAGGTCCCCTGCGGCTGGATCACTGAAGGTCTCGTGGGACGTGGGAGCCCCAGGAGGCTGAGGGGCCCAAGTACTCAGACCCCGCCTCTGACTTCACCCAAACCCCATAGCCAGAGGGGACCATGCCCAGCAAGGGGTCTTCCTCCCTCAGCCTTGGGATCCGTTCACTGCACAGGGACCTGCTGAATTTGTGCCTCAGTTTTCATCTGAGATTCACAGCAGCATAGTGAGTGGAGAGGCAGACCATTCTGCATAAAAAAGGTGACCAAAAACCAGTGAGACAGGCCTTAAATCATCACCCCACCCAGGGTGTTGGACAAAAGTGGAAACTGAGGCAGTGTTTTGCTTTGGAAAAGTCCATTGGTGAGCTGGGCAGCCTGTCCTTCTCCTGAGGGGAAGGGCCTGGGGCCCTGCTCCCACCGCAGGCCATCCTTCAGCAGAATCACCTGGAGAACGTAGAGACGTGTCTAATACTGTATGGGGCTACAGTGGACCTGCATCTCCTCTGCCTCCAACATCTAACAGGGGGCAGGTGCTCAGGTGAGCTCTCCAAGAGGCAGGCGCAAAGGAGAGGTCGATCTGCTTTGAAGTGGGCCCGCATCCCCAAGGATCTGGGTGGGGGTGGGCGTACTTGCTTTCTGTGGCCTGGATTTGGGCCTCATGCAGGAATTACCTTTGGTCCTGTTGAAGAGGGGCACTGTTGAGGCCATGAGACATCAGTGACGACATGCCTTAGATGTCCCCAGGTACTTATGGGGCCAAGGAAGGAGCCAAGAGCAGAGTGGAGACGTGCACTAAGTCAGCTTAGGATAGAATCGATCAATAAGAAACTCTGGTCTCAGCCTCCTCGGCCTCCTCTCCTCTGTTACAAGGCTTGGAGGTGTCGGAACTCACTCGTCCTCCTGGGGGAAGAAGAGAAGAATCTTTAAGGAAAAGGGCACGTTGCTGATCCTACCCAGGCCCTGCCTGCAGCGGCTCTGAGCAATGACCCAGGGAGATAGTGTGGGTTCCCTGGGCCTCTGTCGCTCTGTTCTTACAACATAAGGCTCAGCTCGCACCGAGAAAATAACTTTTCTCTAAGGAAAAATGATTGAATTGTTCTTAGGAGTGTATGTGTATGTCAGAGGGTAGTTAGCAGGGGTGTTTCCCGGAGCAGAAGGAAGGAGAAGGTTAGAGGAGCCGAGGCGGGTGCTGCTGGAGGGAGGATGCTGCTGGCAAAATCAGAAAGAACAGGGAAGGGTGACACAACAGAGGCCATTGGCTTGGAGATTGACCTTGAACTCTCTCAAGGTGGTCCGTTGATTGTGATCCAGCTGTTGCAGATTCTGGGCCACACACTTTCCACATACCCTTTAAGCTCGTGCATGTCTCCAGCGTCGGCCTGAAAAAAGTCCAGTGGGATCAAGAGTGCTCTCACTACCCCAGCCCAGCACACAGGACAGGATGGCACGTTGCAGGTTCTCACGAAGGGTTTCTTGAGTACATGATTAGGCACACTGGTCCTGTTTCACACAAGAAATTACTCAATGGAGAACAGTTTGTTAAGAGCTTAAGTCTTTATCATAACGCGAGGCTCAACATTAGATCATTGTGTCTTATGAGTTGCTGGGACAATCCCTATGACTAAGACCTGTCTTGAGTAATAATAATATTTATACACTGCTCGCTTTGTGCCGGTCTGTTCTAAATGCTGGGTATAGAGTGTCAGTTAGGCAAGATGAATAAATTCTGGAGGTCAGCTTACAACATGGGCCTTTACGTTAACAATGTGGTGTTTCGCATTTAAAATTTGTTAAGAAGGTAAGTCTTATGTTGAGTGTTCTTACTACGAGAAAAACAAAAACAAAACATAAGGACACAAGGAAATGCTGGGGAATGATGTTTGTTTATTACCTTGATTTGGTGATGGTATCGGGGGGGGGGGGTATGGGTATGTCCAAACTCATCCCATTGTACACATTGAATAAGTACAGAGTTATGTATAAAAAAAAAAGACTGCTGATAAGAAAATAGTTTTAATTGATTGACCAATTGATTCTTTGGTCTAGCCAAATAATTATGATGCATATCAGTGAGAGAAGTTAGAACAAGAAGAGGGTAACATCCCTTCACATTTGATTGGCCTGAAGGTCAAATCTCAAATTGGTGGCAGAGCATCTGCTAATGATCGGGCGCCCCTGACATGAAGTCTTCCCCAGCCAGACACGTATGCTGACTCTCTGACATTGTGCCTCTGCTTTCACTGTGTTCATCTATTTTTGTAACACTTGCCCCTTGCTCTTGTTTATCAGTTGTCATCAAAATATACCATTTATGAGAAAAATTAGTGTTTAATAATTTCAGTATTTGAACTATGGACTGAGATGTCAGTTTCACATTGCTCGAGTAACTTGGCCCATGTTAAAGGAACCAAATCATCTCCCAGGCACTCTCTCATAATGAGTGGGAAATTATTTTCATTTCTTTAAAACTCTACCCTCTGTCTCCCCTGTTCACCGGGCCTAGCCTAGACATCCCATCTCCCATACATGGACAGCTCAATCCACTTCCTCAGGGGATCGCTGCTCTTTTGTACATGTTTGATGGGGCCATATCACTTCCCAGTTTGCCTCAGAGAGTCCTTATTTGTCCCCTTACACAACATTCTGAGCCAAAGTGTCACATTAGCATTGTAACACATCCATCACCATAAATCTTTCCAACTTCATCTGAATTGGCCGCTCCTCTTCCAGGGACTGGGATGGCGACCGGGAAGCCTTTATTGAGGGTCTGACTTTTATATCATCAGAATGGTTGCAGGGACACGTGAGAGGTCACATGCAGAAGATATCTGTTTCTTGTTCAGTGTTGTGCCCCCCCCCCCCCCCCCCCCCGTCCTCTTGGTGAACACGATTCTTGAGATGGTCTTGAGAGGCTGATGCTGGCTATTTCTTCATACAGAAAAGGAAGCAGATATAAAAGTTGTCAACTGCAAGAGAAGCGAAGGCAAATGTCAAGAGTATTGTAACTATATGGAGATACAAGTGGGCCACTGCCCTACAGCAGTGAAGGTCTGCTGTGTGCCTCAGTACTGAGGCTGCTGACACGGGCGCCAAAGCTTGGTCTCCGCTTGTCCCCCTGGGCCTCGGTGCCGACCCAGGGACAGGTCGTTTGGAGAAGGCCCTGGGCAGAGAAGAGCTGAGCGTTGTCACCTGTGCCAGGAATTCTAAACATTTTATTGTAGAAAAAAATATAAAAGTGAGTTACACATAGTCCTATAGACACGATCTTAGAGAAAGTGTCTTGATTTGAGATGTACAAAATCTTCAAAATCACACAATTCTTGCTGGTGATGTGGATGTAATAAACTTTCAGAGGCAAGCATTCAAGGAATTCTTTCTTTTACGTTAACAAAATTTTTTGAGCGCCTCCCTTTGTTCTAGTCACTGACAAATATAGTGAATTGAGAACATGGGTATGGGGGGAGAAACACACTAAATAAATAAAAACGATAAAATGCTACATATTCTATTATGTGGATCTAGCGAAGGCAATGTGTGGAGAAGATAAATATAAGAGAACTAAGAAAGGATGCTTGGGGAAATTTGAGTGGGGTTTTGGAAGATCATTAGGCGTTTGTTAAGCGAAGGAGAGAGGCAGGTGCTTCCAGGCAATGGGTAGAGTTTGTAGAAAGGTGTGGAGACATGAAGAATGGTTTGCTAAGGAAATTCAAAAAGAGGGACTAATGACCAAGATCAGGTGGGGCTGGTGTAGGAATGCTGAGTGAAACTGTCAAAGAAAAGGCCTATGCTACGGATGCGGGACTAGTCAACTAGAGGAGGTTGTCAGGTGCTCTGAGGCAGCGACGTCAACATAGTTTCAAGTTCAGAAAGTTTATCCTGACAAAAGAACTGGGAATGGGCTGGAAATGGGTGAGACTAGAGGCAGGAACGAAGGGTCAGAGAGGACAGCGATGGGTGGAGCCCAAGGACAGGCATTTGGTGACTAAGTAGAAGGAACAATTTGGGGGGAGGGGTGCCGGAAGAGACGGAGGTGACACGTTTTGCCACGGAGAAGAAGGAAGGGCGCGGGGTAGGAAAGAATCGTGTTAACCACAGAGGAGGAGAGCAGGAGCGTGGAGAAGACATGATTGGCTCTGGGCACATTGAATCTGAAGGCCCGAGACTTTCACCCATGGGTTCCAGGACAGAGGAGGGGACAAGAAGGAGAGGAGTTAAAGTGCTCACTCATAGGTGGAAACTGAAGTCTTGAAAAAGTCTTAGGATTTATCTGTCACCCAGGGATGGGTTTCTGGGGGTCAGAGGGACAACAGTGGAGAACTCTAAGGTGTAAGTGACAGAAAACAAGGAGTCACTGAGGGAGATGGAAGGCGAGGAAGGAGACGCCTCGGTGGAGTGGAAGGCCGTCCAGGAAGGAAAGTGTGGTCCGAGGCGACAGGAGAAGCTACTGGAGAAAACGGAAGGATGCCAGCTGCCTCCACGTTTGCCCAGCACATCAGGCTGGGAGCCTGGGCGTCAGGGACCCTGGTCCCGGGTCCAGCTCCGCCAGCCATGTAACTTGGAGGGTAAGCCTGAGGATGTCAGTTTCTGCTCCTAAGAACAGAATTTTACTGAAGGGAGTTTTCCGTCTGTTTCTTTGGTGGAAGGGTTAAAATAGTGACTGAGTATAAGACCGAAGTGGGGGCTCATGTACGCGTGAGGGGAAGCTTTGAAAGAAAGCATGAAGCTGAGATGACTGAGGAGATGGAGAAAACCAGAGCTCTCCCTGCGAACACAGATCTAAATAGGTCACCACCCTCCTTAAATCAATCTCACTCCTGGTGCCCCTGTTATCACTCACACATTCATTCACCATTCATTCAACAAGTGTGCAGTAAGCATGCGCAGTGCTCCAGGTCCTGTTCTAGATTAAGGAGATTCAGTAACGAACAAAGTCCCCCACCCTCAGGTAGCTCCCATTTGAGCTGGGGAGACAGACAATGAATGAGCAAGCTATGTAAGTAAAAAAAGCAAGTTAGGGTACATTAGAAAGTGGCCAATGATATGGGGGGGGTGTCGGTCAGGGAATACAGCTTGTCAGGCAGAGGGTGGCATTTTGGAGGCAGGGGTTAGAGAAGGTCTCACCCACGAGAGGGTAGATTGTGCGTAGAGACCTGCAGGAGGCGAGCAGTGGGCCCTCGGCCCTGCGATTGGTGGGCATCCCAGGGCAGGAGACCGCAGAGGCCAGTGCCCAGGAAGGAGCGAGCGGGCCTATTTGAGGAGCTGCAGGAGGAGGCCAGTGTGGTGGCAGTGAAGGGAACAGGACAGGGGGAGGGGAGGTAAAAACATTCTCTGCTAGATTTAAGTTGCATCAAGAAAGTCATAAATTTCACAGAAGAAAGAACCTCCCGGGCCTTAAGGTTATATAACAGTAACACGTGTTACCCAGAGAGATTCGGGAACCTACTTTGGGATTCATAAGAAACTGGTAAAAACTGATTTTGTCCTATCATTCTGCGGTAATTTTTGCAGTTCTGCTCAGATGAGCCTAATGGGCTCTCTGGGTCAGTTCTGGGCCAATGACTCCATTAGTTACACTGTGTGATTCTTCTCAGCAAAGGGTAGGACCCTGAGCTGTGATGACGCTTTATGGACACCAGCTGTGCCCCTGGTGGGACGCGATCCTTTCGCCAGCAGATGGCTTTAGGTCATTGCAGAGCCACTTGCAACACGCCTGACTGCCTCGCCTTGAGCTCTCCAAGCCCACCATCTTCACACAGAGTGCTGCCCTCCCACTGCACCCCCAGAACCTCAGGGCGCTTTAATCCCTTTGACTCATCCACCCCCCCCCCCCCCCCCGAGCCTCCCAGCCATCAGGAAGTCTATCCCCTCCTTGGTGGCCCAGGCCTGAGGGGCAGGGCAGGGGGGGCAGGCTGTCGCTCATATCCCCATTTGGCTCCCATGACTTCAATAACAGCGCCCCCTACCTTTCCTTCCTGGGTACGCATGTGGTGGTCGCTACAACCCTGCAGGCCGGGCTTGCTCTGAGATCGCTCACCCTTGCCTCTTGGATCATAGGAAGAGACCTTACTGGACCCAAGGATCCATAAGTGATAACAACACAAGTGAAAATGAACCTGTCCAAATGAAGAGAGACTGAAAGTATTAACACACCATCTATCTCTTTCTTGATAGACCAGAAAAATTCCTGGAGTGAGAAGTGTTATGTTCTTGTTATGCACTTGCTTCTAATGAGTAGATGCTTTTTTCTTTAAATACATGAGATAGAATTGTCTTCTGGTTCCTGCAGTGGGTCTTCACAGCTCAGCTCTTTGGCTCAGTCTTCTCAATGGCATTTTCTTATCTTTATTGTTTTAATATTTTTTTCTCATACACTCCAATATTGATTTGACTTCTGTCTCTGTTGGAAAATGTGGATTCATTCAACAGATATTACTGACCACCTGTTTAGGACAAGCATGATATAGCCAAGAACCAACACACAAAATCTCTGCCTGCTTGGAGCTGACGTTCTAGTGGGATAAATAAATGAGTGGGAAGAGTGACAGACTTTGCTCACCAATTATTCAAGAACAGCAGAGCCTTATCTCAGAATCACCTGGATGGCAGGCGTGTGGGAGTCCCAGCCCAGTTCTGACTGTATCCGGGCATTCATTTAGTAAAATGCTGAGACTTAAATTGGAAATGAAAACTCTAGAAAACATTTGGCAGCAACAGTACAGCCTTGAGGTCCTCCCAGCAGACCCTAACAGAAAGTGGGCCAAGACATCCTCCCTCCTGGGCCACAGAATGCCACATGGTTTTGGAGCCTGGAGGCTCCAGGGCCTTTGTATCCATGTCTATCAGAAGGAAAACAGCATCTTCTTTCAGGAGATTGGAGTGGGGCTCCCATCACCACGTGGTCCCCAACAGCTAACTCATTTACTGCAAACATGGTGCTTAGAATTTCACTCCCCACATTTATAGCCCCCAAACAATTCCTGAGGCAACTCTTGCTGTTTCTCTTACCCAAATAAGGAAACCGAGATGAAAATCAATGGCCAATTTAATGCTTGTTTTTTGTTTTGTTTTGTTTTTAACTTATCTTTATTGTTGAAAGTATGACAAATATCCCTTTTTCCCCCACTGATCTCCTCCACCATGCACCCCTCCCCCCAGTCTTTCACTGCCCTATTGTCTGTGTCCATGGGTTAGGTACATATGCATATAAGTTCTTAAGTTAATCTCCCCCCACCCCATCCCCACCCCTACCTTCCCCCTGAGATCCCTCAGTCTGTTCCATGCTTCTATGTCTCTGAGTTTATTTTGTTCATTGGTTTATTTTGTTCATTAGATTCCACCTATGAGTAAGATCATGTAATACTTGTCTTTCTCTGACTGGCTTATTTTACTTAGCATAATACTCTCCAGATCCCACCATGCTGTCTCAAAGGGTGAGGGATCCTTCATTTTTATAGCTGCATAGTATTCAAAGCTGTAAGTGTCCAAGAAGATGCTTGAAATGATTTCAGTCTTCTTAAACTTGTAAAGACTTGTTTTGTGTCCTAACATGTGGTCCATCTTTGAGAATGTCCCATGTGCACTTGAGGAGAATGTATATTCTGCAGCTTTGGGGTGAAATGTTCTGTAAATGTCAATTAAATCCATCTGATCTAGTGTGTCACTTAGAGTTACTGTTTCCTTGTTGATTTTTTGTCTGGAAGATCTATCCAGTGAAGTCAGTGGGGTGCTAAAGTCTCCACTATGACTGTATTGCTGTCGATCTCTCCTTTAAAGTCCTCTAGAAATTGTGTTTTTTCCAGCCTGTGTGTGTCTTTTGTTCTGAGGTGGATCGCTTATAGACAGCATATATTTGGATCTTTCTTTTTTATCCATTCAGTTACCCTATTTTTTTTTTTTTTTTTTGCAGCATTTAATCCATTTATATTTAAGGTTATTACTAATAGGTATTTATTATATTTTATTTCTTTATGCCTATGTTTCTCTCTGTATATATTTCAACTTCTCATTACAGCAGTCCCTTTAACATTTCTTGAAATGCTGGTTTGGTGGTGATAAACTCCTTTAGGTTTTTGGTTTTTTTACTGGGAAGCTCTTTATTTCACCACGTATTTTGAATGATAGCCTTGCTGGATAGAGTTGTCTTGGTTTCAGATCCTTGCTTTGCATTACCTTGAATACTTCATGCCATTCCCTTCTGTTCTGTAGAGTTTCTGATGAGAAATCAGCTGACAGCCTTATGGGAGCTCCTTTTTAGGTAGCAGCTTGCTTTTCTCTAGCTGCCTTTAAGATTCTCTCTTTGTCTTTAATTTTTGACATTTTAATTATGATGTGTCTGGGTGGGGTCCTCTTTGGGTTCTTCTTGCTTGGGACTCTGTGCCTCATGAACTTGTGTGACTTTTTCCTTCACCAGGTTAGGGACGTTTTCTGCCATTTCCTCAAACAGATTCTCTAACCCTTGCTTACTTTCGACCTCCTCTGGCACTCCTCTGATGCAAATATTGTTACCTTTCATGTTGTCCCACAGCTCCCTTAAACTGTCCTCCTGTTTTTTAAGTGTTTTTTCTTTTTGGTTCTCTGATTGAGTGATTTTGTCTACCCTGTCTTCTAAGTTGCTGATCCAATCCTCAGCTTCCTCTAATCTGCTGTTTATCCCTTCCAATGTATTTTTTATTTTTGTTATGTCATTCTTGATTTCATTCGTAGTTGCCATATCTTTTCTCATGCTGTTGGCCATCTTTATGATCAGTATTCTGAACTCTGTATCTGACAGATTACTTATCTCCATTTTATTTAGCTCTTCTTCTGGATAATTCTTTTGTTCTTTCACTTAGGGCTTGTTTTTTTGTCTCCCCATTTTGGCTGCTTGTTTGGATTTGTTTCTATGTATTAAGTAGATCTGCTAGGATTTCTAGTCTTTTGGATGGTCTCTGGTGCAGGCCAATGTCAGATGCTGTTTGTGACTGGCCTTGAGTACCCTGTTTGAAGCTTTCCACACTCCACAGCTTGTGGTTCCCTCTGCTGCAGCTGGGTGTGTTTGGACAGGACCAAAATGCTCACCAAGGTCTGCTTTTCCAAGCCCTGAGTCCAGAAGCAAATCAAGTAAAGTCTCAAAGCACTCAGAGGCTGATTGTTGTTCAATCTCTTAATGAGCCTCAGGCTATAGAAACTCTGGGTGAGGTGAGAGGTTTTCAATGGGCAGGGCAGTTGCTTTTCCC
This sequence comes from Miniopterus natalensis, assembly GCF_054644295.1. Classification (NCBI taxonomy): domain Eukaryota; kingdom Metazoa; phylum Chordata; class Mammalia; order Chiroptera; family Miniopteridae; genus Miniopterus; species Miniopterus natalensis. Next base: position 2,629,119 of record NC_142082.1, on the reverse strand, counting down.
CAAGGCAAAAGCTGCCTGTCTGGCAAAGGTCTGCCTGAGAAAGATGTCCTCCACCGTCTGGGGGAATGACTCAGCACAGAAATCCAGGTGGCTGCCCTCTGAGCTCTACCCCAAAGCCAGCATCCCTTGATTTTCCTCACACAGCTCTAGTCCAGTCTGCCCTCCCCACACCAGAGCCCAAGGTCAGTGGCTGCACACTAATCTTTGTGTGTTGGCCTTTTCAGAGGGTGCCTGCATTTCCAGCCGTGTCTCCCTCGCACACAGGAACCCTGCTGCTTTTCACAGCCAGATGTTATGTGGGCACCTGTCTCAGTTCTGGTGCTCTGGGCTGAGAAGCCCAGCTCGGGGTTTAGGCCCCGGAGTTCTCATTGGGACCCCTCCCCACAGCTGAGATATCTCCCCAGAACTTCAGCGGCTGCCTGTGGGATCCAAGCCAGCCCTCTTACGCCTCCATACTTCCTACCAGTTTCTATGTGGCCTCTACTTTAGGCCCTTGGTTATGAGGGTGCTCTCCAGCTCATCTTCAGTTGATTATTCAAGATGGTTTCTCTATATTTTAGTTGTCATTCCAGTTTGGTCCCAGGAGAGTGTCAGTGTAACTTCCACTCAATCTGCCACTTTCTTGGAAAAGTTCAATGCTTGTTTTTTTAATAAATGAGAATTCTCTTTTTAGGCCTTAAAGCAATAGAAACAGGACTGCATTGAACTTGTTAAGGGTGAGGCAGCTTGCCTGGCCCATTTGGCTCAGTGGGTGAAGTTTCATCCCATGCACCAGGAAGTCTCCGATTCAGTTCAGGCCAGGGTGCATGCCTGGGTTGCAGGCTTGGTCCCCAGTAGGGGGCATGCAGGAGGCAGATGATCATTGTTTCTATCTCTCTCTCCCTCTCCCTTCCTCTATCTGAAATCAATAAAAACATATTATAAAAAAAAAAGAGGAGGGCTGTCCTTTCATATAGTCTTTTATAGTGATGTGTGTCACATCCGTAATGAAGTATAGAGTATGGTTATCAATCAACTGGATAGAATTTCTCTTGCCAAGGAGTCCCCAGATACTCAGCTATTAGTATTAAATGTCTGTGAGTTAAGTGACAGCCTAAAGCAACAAAGTCATGGTCAATACATGATTAAAACATATGAAGGAAGGTAAATTTTAAGTTATGACCAAATATGTGGAGACAAAGAACATTATACCAGAATAAAAAACCTCCTGCACCAAGCAAGATTTGTAGGATCCAGTAACCTCCCTCCCTGTGCTTCCGTTTCTTAACTGTTAGAATTAGAGTAATGACAACTGACCTGCCTAGATTATGGAATTGCTGAAGAAGAAGCGAAATTTATGAAAGTTAATTTTCACTATAAAAAAATGCACAAAAGCAAGGTATTGTGCTTTATTGACTCTATAAAACAACAAAGATTTTTCTATTTTTCTATTTGTCTATCATCACTTAACTTCTAAATCATTACCTCATATTTCCCACAAGGCCAAGTAAGAAGTTCAGAAATATCACGGAAATGCACACCATTTTTGAATCCACGGTACAATTTTATTATGATGTCCTTTTACCAATAGGAATTTTTCTGACAGTTAAATCGTATGTCAATTTCATTATTATTTACTATTATTAATACATTTTCTAGGTAGAATCAAAGAACCGCATAACTTTCGGACTGTCAGGCACCTAAAATCACAATACTTCATTCTGCAGACGGAAGAATCCAACCCCTAGAGAGATGAGGAACCTGGTCAGACAGCCTGTCAAATTTATAAAGATTTTAGAAACTGTTGCACTTGTTTTGATACATTCTCAATTTAATAAGATTAGTGAAATACTTTTTTATTGTGTTTGAAAATGTGGCTGACACCCAGTCCTTTTCTCTTTATGGATTTTTAAATAATTGTCTCAGGGAGGCATTTGCCCCAAGTCCAATAAGAATCATGTGTTGCCTGCCACCTACAGACATAAAGGTGAAAGTGAGAGTTTTATCTTGGGTTTCACAGATAAAATCACAGCGTATTTCATCTCACATGGCGCTGGGCAGTTTGCCCATGCCTGTGTATGTTCACAAAGGATTGCAACTCGTGACATTAGAAATACCCGTGGCCATACAAAGTCTGGTTCCTAGGCCTGGAATTAACCATCCTGTGTCTCCTGGTGAGTCAATTTCTTTAAAACGAGGGGGGTTGTAACAGCACAATCACTAATGTTTCCCTTCTGTTCTGATATTATATGATTTCAAAAATCCTCAAGGTTTTCTCTTTTAGTTGAGGTAAAATGTACATACTACAAAATTAACCATGTTATAGTCATTTAAAAGTGTACAATTCAGGGGCATTACGTACATTCACAATGTTGGGCAGCCACCATCACTACCTAGTTCCAGAACATTCCATCACCCCAAAAAGAAATACCCAGTAAGCAGACACTCCCCATTCCCCTCTTTTCCCGGCCCTTGGCAACCACTAATCTGCCTTCTGTCCAGATGGGTTTGCCAGTTCTGCACATTTCATGCAAGTACAATCACACAATGTGTGGCCTTTCGTGTCTACTTTATTTCACTTAACAGAATTTTTTCAAGGTCCATTCATGTGAGAGCATGAATCAGTACTTCACTCCTTATTAATGTTAAATAATACTCCATTGTATGGCTGTACCATGTTTATCCATTTATCAGTTGATGGACATGGGTTATTTCCACTTTGGGGCTATTGTGAATAGTGGTGCTATGAACAGTAATGTATATGTTTTGATTTGAACACATTTTTCATTATACATATATATATATATTTACAGGAACTTACTAGCTCATATGATAACTCTATATTTAACTTATTAAGGAACCACCAAACTTTTCTATAGTGACGGCACCATTTTGCATCCCCACCAGCAGTAGAGGAGGGCCCCAATTTCTCCCCATCTTGACCAATACTCGCGTTTTTCCATTTCATCGTTGTTTTTGTGGCCATCTTAGTGCCTGTGAAGTGAGATCTCTCTGTGGTTTTAATTGTATTTCCCCAATAACTATTGGCATTGAGTGTCTTTCTGTGTCTGTTGGCTGTCCGTATTTCTTTTTTGAAGAAATGTCTGTTCAAGTCCTTTGCCCATGTTATTTTTTAATTAGGTTGTTTGTCTAATAATTGTTGAGTTGTATCAAGATTTTCTTTTCGCCTATATAAAGGTTTTGCTTCTGTCAAATGTTTGCCAACCCAAGTGTATCTTATTACCTCTCTTTACTTTGTCTTTTTATATGACTACAATGCATACCAGAATAATTATCCTCTGTATTGGAACAAACTGAGCTTTCGTTCCTTTCAACCCTGTAATTATATGAACTTATGAACTTAGGACCAGATTAGTGGGGTTACCCAATGAGCTTGAATTTCCAGTTTGTCCTCCTGGGAATGGCATGCCCGATTCCCCGGAACTATTCATGGAATTCTCCTCAGAGGTTGCCTTCCAGGTCTGTGACTTGGAAATAAACGCCCGTATGGAACTTAGGGGTGATAAATCCCGATGGTATTCATTTGTTTCTCCCCCAAATGAGCTGATTTTCCAACACAGCTCATACCGCTTCCAAACGATACAGAAAACAATTTCAGAATTCTCATGTCACAGCATTCGAGCAGTGATTTTACTGCTAAAAGACCTTCTCTAAATCAATGTAAACAACAGGATGCATACAAAGTATGAAACCTGCCTTTTATTATCTCACCCACCCGAGGCGACTTTTCTAAAACGACTGTATATTTGAATAGATACGTACTGGCATTTTTATCGAGCAACGATTCTTATTTCTCGTCGCCAGCTCAGCTTTCTCCACCCACAGCGAAACGGCAGGGCTGTAACTGTTGGTCGGGGCCCTTGAGCTTAGGCCGCGATCCGGCGGGGAGGCCAGTGGTTCCGAGGGTCGACTCTAACTGCTTCTGCCCCTTCACACTGGGAGGTTTCGGAGATGCGTCGAGAACAGGCGCTCCCCAGGAGAGGAATTTCAAATGTTAACAGACTCATTATTCCCTGCCTGACTCTCATGCTCACACACACGTCTTGACATCTACTTTATAATTAAGTCATGGTTACCTGGAGGGTGACCTTTCGGTTGCCAAAGAGAGAAAAGTAACTTTTAGTTCGTGAATCACTTCCCCTTAAGTCCTGTTGTCATCGGTGGTTGCTGTTATTTTAACAAGACACAGAGAGGCCCTTGAATCGGGAGAGCCCTGGCTGGGACCCGCCGTCTGTTTAATCTTTCCTCCTCTTACACTTTCCCGCCTGGACTCCCCACAGTGCACGCCTGGCCCTCAGCTCTCCCGGACGCGGGCCCGGCTCCCCCGAGCCTTGCTCCCCTGCAGGAGCCTGGCCACACCTGACATCCCCGGGTCAACACCCATCTTCGGGGACCGGCTGGCAAGGTGGGGACCACCCGCAGGAGGAGGGGTGCAGCTGCCGCGAAAAGCGGGCCGGGGGCCGGCTCTCCATGCGCCTACTTCAAACATCTCCAAGACGTTTCAACGGAGAAGGGCAGGCCCAGGACAATGTACATTGTCTGTCGCCGTTTATACGAAAAGGGAGTGCAGATCCCTGTATGCCTGTGGGCGACACACAGAGGCCTCTGGAAGGATCGTGAGAAACCAGCGACCGGTCAGGACGCCCGGGAGCGGGACGGGAGAGCGGGCTTCCGCTCCTCGGTCAGCGAGCGGGGGATCGAAGCAGGGCTCAGCCGAGTCGGGCGAACGTGCCGCCGCATCGGCGGGCGCTTCAGCTGATCAACCGGACACAGACCCGCCTAGGGCTGCCCTGCCGGCCTCTGCTCCCGGGCCAGCCCCCGTGAGGACCTGGCCCGTGTCCCCCAGCCAGGGGCCCCGGCCCTGCGCCCCCAGCACCTGCAGAGCTGTCCCCGGCACCGGCCCACACAGCCTGTGCTCGGCGCTCCCGCGTCTCCCGCTGGGCGGCCGCCCGCTGAGTTAAGGAGACTTCGTCGCATGAGAGAAGAGCCGACGCTCTTCCCGGGAGGGGACAACTCCCTGACCTTTAATACGCAGGTTCGATTTGCCACGTTTGAAGAATGACACTGTATGCTTTGTCCGGCCTTCTTTCTCTTTCTAGAACCAGAGAATGGGTGTGGGGTGCAGCTCGGTGGGGTCCTGTCCCGCTGCTGCTGGGGTTAGGGTCCCGTTGCTCTGTCCCACTGAAGGCTGTGATGATGAGGCTCCCACGGGCGGCTTTGAGCCCGTCCCCCGGTGCCCGTGGGCCTGTCAGAGTGCAGCTGAGGGTGCAGCCCTGTGTGCAGCGGCTTGGACGCAGGGGAGCCGTCTCTGCAAATCTGTGTCCCTGTCACCGAGCCCAGACCGGAGGGTTCCATTTCCCATCAACCGCGGTTTACTGAGTGAGGGGTCAAGCCCCCCTCCTCTGAACACAGAAACCTGTTTATTTTTAGACAGAAGAGCATCCAGAACCTTCTGCCCACAGCCTTACTCAGTAGACCAGATAAATGTTCCCAAGGCTGATTAGTGTCCCCAAACCCTATAAATGTGCCACTCTTGTGCCGCCTGCTCTCCACTCCACTGCGCCCGTTGTCAGATTTGCGTTTCTGCCCAGGAGGGCCGGGCAAGCGAGGGAGCCGGGGCACATGAAGGTCCTCTTCCTCTTGGCTGTTCTCCACTGCTTGGTCCCAATGAGCTCAGGTAACGGAGCGACGGGGGGCTGGGGGAGGAATGGGAGGCTGGGGGGTGCAGGAATTCACTGACAGGTGGCCCCTCAGGGCTGTGTGTCTGTGTGCTCTTAGGGTGCAGGGAGACCCCTCAGGCTCAGGTCTTGGCCATTGTCATATCCCTGTGCAGGGTGTTAAAAATACAAACGCAGGGTCAGTGGAGAGGTGCAGGGATCTCCGCTCTGGTACAAACAGGAGTGCTCCATGCAGGGTGAGAAGTCTGCAAGGCAAGGGCAGGCCGAAGGGACTGAGGACCTCCTGGGACAGCTCCACTCTCTCCAGGGAGAGGAAACCGCCTCTGAGACGGTTCTGCTGTGGGGTCCACAGTTACAGACCTGTTGTCAGTCACACAGAGCCCATTTGACAGATGAGAAAACTGAGGCAGGGCCAGTGAAATGAATTGTCCAAGGAGAAATAGCTCATTATTGCAACAAGTAAGACTAGAGTCCACATCTCCAGGTACCTAGGCTGTGGCCCCTCCGCCTTCATTAGACACGGGGCCCTCTCTTTGGTTCACTGCCCCCCCCCCCAAAGCTCCACAGAGCTAAACTCATGCAGACTCTGAGCCGTGGCCTCCTCTGTTGCTGAGGCATTGGGCAAGGTTTTTAAACCATGCAAGACCAACACTGCAGGGGAGTTGGTGGCTTTTTAGTTAAGTTTTTTTTTAGTCACAATAGTTGGCATTTGCAGACCTGACATAAGGCCTTTCTTTCAATTCTCTTGTTCCCAAAAGACAAATGTGGTTTTTTGGTTTTTTTATTGAGGTATAATTGACCTATAACATTATGATAGTTCCAGGTGTACAACATAATGGTTTGATATTTGTATACATTGCAAATATTAACCTCACAAGTCTAGTTAACATCCATCACCTCACATAGCTACAATTTTTTTCTTGTGAAAAATATGAAATATTTTCCTGATGGGGACAGAAGGTGCTTGTGCCCGACCTACACGTCCACAGGTTAGGGTGCGGAGAGAGGTTTTACTTTATGCCTTTCGCTGTAGGATGTAAAAATAAAAATTGGGCCACCAGCTGAACTATTTCCAATTCCCCTGGAGACCCAGATGCACCCGTCCATTCTCCCGCTCTGCTCCCCGAAACTGTTTCCCTAATGCAGCAGGTCACACCCGTCCCCAGGGAGCTCGAGGACCCAGTCAGACCATAAAGACGTGGAATAAAATAAGCAGCTCCGGGCAGCACCCTGAGGCGTAGACTCCTGTCCTGTTTAAAGCTGGGGAACCGAGCCCCGGGCACCTGGGCCTTGTCCACAGAAAGTCAACACTGAGAACATAGTCACCTCACGGAGCCCGGCTGCCGCTGGGCTCCACCTTCGTCCTCTGGGCAAAGGGAATATCAATGTCATCATATTGTATCGATAGGCGATATTCCGCCCGGAATTCGAAATGTCATCTGCCTTATGCAGCATGGAACCTGCAGGCTTTTTTTCTGCCATTCCGGTGAGAGAAAGGCTGAAATCTGCTCCGACCCTTGGAATCGGTGCTGCATATCCAGTGTCGAGGAAGAGAGGCACAACTGGCCAGCGAAGAACGACAGAGCTGAGATGGAAGCTGCTGGAAAGCACCCAGGAACTTCAAGTACCCCAAAGGCTTAGAGAAATGTGTGGCTTATAGTAGGTGCTCAATAAACCTTTGTTGAATGAGTCCGGCCCCAAGGGAGAAGGTCTGATGAAAGGATCTCCCTAAGAGCTTGCTCACTTTGCCTTTTTTAGTGTTTTTTTAAAGGGTTTCAGAATTTTGGAACATTCTGCTTCCTTTCCCTGTTTCCCAGGGGGCGGAGGGTCTCTTATCTACCCAAAGATGGGGGTGGACTAGAAACCAAGGTCTAAACCATCTCATCCTCAGAGAGACAGAATTACAGCCAACCCACTCGCTCCTGGTCCACTGAGCGACGCCTCCTCACACCCCGTAACTCCAGCCTCATCCTACCTGTTCCCAGGCCACAGGGAACTCTGCCTCCTTCCCCTGGCGCCTCCGGTAATTACCCCAGAAGGTCACACATTCATAAGGTTTTATTGTTTTCAAACACTTGCTCTTAGTAACCTCACCCGGTTAACAGACAATCCATTGTAGGAATGAAGTCAGGAGGTTAAGCCCCTTCAGCATTCATAAGTGGAATTCCTCGCATGCCTCCTGGTCAAGGGCTTGTTGTTCCACTTACCTCTAGGGAACATACTTCTGAGCAAGTAAAGCAAGGTAGGGCTCCTGTTCATACCAGCCCCTGAGCTTTCTTTTTTAAAATCTTTTTATTAAATTTATTGGGGCCACATTGGTTCATAGGATCATGTAGGTTTCAGGTGTGGGTTTCTAGGTTACCAGATCTGTACCTTGCACTGTGTGCCCACCACCCAAAGTCAAATCTTCTCCGGTCACCGTATATTAGGCCCCTTTCACCCCCACCCTCTCCCCTCTGGCAACCACCACACTGCTGTCTGCGCCCCGAGTTTCAGTTTTACATCCTACATGGGAGGTCCCACGGCTCTTCGCCCGCACACACACTGCCTTGAGCGCCCGGCCCCCCTCTGCTTTTCTCTGGAGCTGCTCAAACACGTTCATACCATCTCTTTAAGCCGTCGCCCCAAGAGCAGTGAAGATGAACGGCAGGTAAGTGTAAAAAGACAATAAAACCAAATGCGCTGAGCAGGAGGCCACGTGCCCAGCCTTTTTTCCACACTGACACCTGATAAGATACCTCGTCTCAACATTTCCCTCCACCGTCCGAATCCAGCTGCTCGTGATAAGCGGAGTCGCCTCCAGAGTCACCTGGAAGCAGACCTCTGGCCGGCGCCCCCGTCTCAGCTCAAGCTCAGTGAATGTTGGAGTAACGCCCGAGGCCTCTCCCAGCTCGTCTACACTCACTCCTGGTTTTCATTTTCTGAATATATCACATAAACCGTGGGGTTTCACAGAGCAGAGGCCTCCTAACCACAGGCAGCCCCGTGGAGCCTCTCCCGCCCTCTCGGAGGGCAGGGGCCCCGCGCCAGACCTGGGTGAGCGCCTGCTCCCGAGTGAAACCAAATCTCATGCTTCGGGACAGGCAGACTCTGCCCAGAGAGCCTCACTCCACGTCCCACACACCCGGCCACCAGAGTTTTAAAAATACCAAAAAACATAAACAATGGGGGACAGGCCAGTGCCCAGACTCTGGGAAACAGGTCGGGCTCCACGTTTCCCACTGAGCACCTGCTGTTGGCCAGCCAGTCCCTTCTCTTGGCCTCATCTCCCCCAAACGAAATGAGGTCTCTGGTCCTGTCATCTGGGCCCCATCGCAGCTCGCCAGGCTGTGGGTGCAGGCTCAGGGCCGCATCAGTGGCCCTCAGGGGGATCTCCATGGGGCACAGCAAGGAGAGGGACCCCATGGCCTCCTTCCTCCATGGCGATGGCAGGTGACAGCCGCCTGGGACCCCGGGCTGAGCCCAGAACCCACCAGCAGGGGGTCTGCAACGGCTCTGCACTGCACCGTTCACCTTTTCCTAGTGGAAACCTGCTTTAGTGGAAATCGGGCCCGGCCTGGCCTTCCTGGCGGCAGTCTCCCCACACCCCCCACACCCCAGTCCCATGTGGTAGCAAAGAGGCACCTGCAACGCTGGGTGTCCCATGGCACACCCAGTCCCATGTGGTAGCAAAGAGGCACCTGCAACGCTGGCGGGCCCGGGCCTGAGGTCCGTGCTCTCCTCTCTGAAATACAGGACAGGTTACTTCCTCCGCACGGCACCCGTTTCCCTTGTTAAAAGCGTGGAGGACAACGGGGTCCTAAGAAGTCCCGCTGTGGTTCCAAGAGAACGGGGTGCCCCTGGTGCTGACCCCTTTCCAAGCGAGAAAGGACCTTGGCCGCAGGCAGCCCGACGACCCCTCCAGTGACCAGCAGAGGGCGCGCTGCCACCTCCGAGCCTCCCACCGGCTGTGATAATGTGCTCATGAGTGGGGGGTCCCGAGGAAGGAAAGAAAAGGGGGGGGTTGAGAAGTACAGATGGACAGTGACAGAGTCGTCACAGGTCAGGGCTGCACGTTAAAGCATCTCTGTGCATCTCTTCTCACTGGGGAGAGGTGCCAGGCCAGGGGCAGAGCGGTGGGCAATGAAGCCCAGCAGGCCTGCCTCCTGCCCCTGCCGCCTTCTGGAGTTTGGATGCCCCAGGGGCCCATCGCTGAGGACCCTCAGCTGTGGGGAGGGGGCTCCAGGCAGCAGACTCGCAGCTGCCTGGGAGGAGGACCCAAGGGTGCTACCCAGGTCTGCCCCTCGCTCTGCCCATGGACGCTTCCCAAGGGATGCATAGGAGAAGCTGGGACAGGATTGCAAGCAGGCGTATGAGTAGAAAGCAATGTCTGTGTCCCCTGCATCCTGACCTGGGGTCCCAGGTCTGCGCCCCACAGGGATCCGCCTGCCTGCCCCTGCTGAGACACCTCCAGCTCTTGATGGGGAGGGGGTGCTGGCCGACCCAGGACTGTGCCTCTTCTCCTGGAGGACGTGGCCCTGGGAGCAGGGACCCTCCTTCCACCCACTGAGGATGGGCTGGGCTGTTCCTGGGGGTGGTCTGGGGCCCAGGCAGCCGGCGGAGGCAGGGGCCAGGCTGTGGGGTTAGGGCTGGGCAAGTCTGCATCCTCCCTGTAGTGACTTGTCCCAAGACAAGTATGATTAGTGCCCCTCAGAACTTCCTCTTCTGAGCTGACTCAGGGAGCAACCAGGAACGACGGGCATTCCCCTCCCTGCACTCCCAGGGGCTCGAACCCCCTCCACTCGGAACCCGCACTTGCCTCCCTCACAGCCCAGAGCCTGTCTCGGGCGCATCACTTCTTCTGACCATTTAGTTCTATGTCTGCTGCACGTCTGTGGAGGGAAACGGGGGGGGGGGGGGGGGAGGGAAAATGAAGGAAGGAAGGGAGGAAGAAATGAAGGAAGTTAAGAGCACGCCCAGTGGGTGGCGTCCGGGTGGGTGACCCAGACCAGCCCTACCAGGATGGGGAGAGGGCTCGGGAACCCCGGCTGCTCAGCTCTGGGGCAGGGTGGGCTGGCTAGTGGGGCAGGGAAGGGGGGGGGGACAGGCTCCCAGCGAGGTCCTCCATGGCCCGTCCAGGGTGGGTGCCAGCACCTGGAGGCCGGAAGTCAGAGCTGACAGGGTGCTGGAAGGAAGCCGTCCTGCCCCACTGAGCCCCAGCATCCTGTTCCTTTAGTGACGAGCCGTCCGTCCAGTTCCTTGCACAAGACTCACGTGTCTTCCCTCGATGTGAGCAGGGCAGATGCGGGAAGGCCTGGGAGAGCGGGGGGGGGGGGGGGGGGGGCGGGGGGCGGGGGGGGCACCGGGGGGCTCCAGGAAGCAAGGTCCCACCGTGACCAGGGCAGGTAAGCCCGAGCAGGGGCCTTTCCCCGGGGTCGCCTGGCATCTGTCCGCCTGAGCAGCTGACAGCCAAGAGTCACGGTGACTCACGAAACTGAATGTTCAGGTGTGGCGCCCGGTGCTGGGCGCGGTGCATCCCAGGTGAGCAGGTGAGCAGGTGAGCATGGCCAGAGGAACCGGAAAAGCTGCACGTTTCACTTTGCTGTCACCCTGTTGCTATGGGGAGGAGCCCAGAGGCGCCCAGCTGGTGACCAGCCACCTGGCGAGGTTTATGTCCCTGCCAGGTGTCTTCCCTCGTGGGAAATCGGCTTCCTCCAGTCCTGTGGTTCTCAGTGCCACCCTCACAGCTTTGCAGAATCGCATGTTATGAATAAAATAAAAAGAGATACGGAAACATGAAAGAGGCTGAGGAAACCCAGGGGGAAGGGGCAGGGGAGGCCCGGAGAGATTAACCAAAGAACTTATATGCGCATATGCCTAGCCCGTGGACGCAGCCGGTAGTGTGGGGAAGGCCTCGGTGGGAAGGAACTGGTGGTGGGAGGCAAGGAGGGAAAGGGGAGACATCTGTAATACCCGCAACAGTAAAGATTAAAAAAAAAGAATTGCATATTATGCCCAAGACCCCCTTTGCAGGGGTCTGGTGGACTTGGGGTGGGTCTGTGCGGGTCCCTGTCTGTGTTTGTAAAGCTGCCTTAGTGAAGCTGGGCCACTTGAGACAAGTCTGAAATTTGTGTTCAAGGTTAGAAAACAAAAAAGGAAGATTAGCACCAAAAACATAAATAAATAAATAAATAAATAAATAAATAAATAAATAAATAAATAAATAAAATAAAGCTGCGAGGAGATGGGCGTGTGGGCACCTAGACGGGGCATCCTTCACCACGGACGCGTATGTGTAGGGAATCAGCACGACCTGCAATTTTAGTGTCTTGGCGTTTGGTCACTGCCTCCGTCAAGCTGAGGAAAGTTAAATCAAAACATAAAATAAGGGCACAGTGTACGCAATAGGAAAAGAGAAAGGAGGGGTTTGAGAACCAGGAATGGAGAAGACGAACATGAAACCAGCTTCGGGGACCCCAGTTTTGGCTCAGTGTGGAGAAAGCTCAGATGGTGATCACGGCAGCTGAAGCGGGATGGGGTCCCTTTGGCAACGGCGAGTCCCCAACACCAGAGCGCTGGAGAAGAGGCAGGATTCGGCCGTCGCGTGAGACGTTGTATTACGTGACCTTGAGGATCCCTTGAAATCTTGGGATTCAGTTGCCACACATAACAGAGCTGAAAATAGTCATTTAAAAGCATGAACCAACTCCCCAGGAAATGGTGGCTTTGACCAGGTCCCTGTGGTCAAAGTTCCTCAGATGGAAACGACACTCAGCACCTCTGTCTGCCCCCCCGGGATCCGAGAATGCTCAGTCCTGGGCAAGAGGACAACCCCTCGGCGACTCTTCCCTCCCTAGGAAAGGAGGGTGGGTTCCTGCCTCTCACCTTATTTCCCACGAGCCTTCCTGTCGCTGCAGAGCTGTGTGGCTGGTGCAGAAGTAGGGTTGTTCGATCTGCTCGCGCTTTCCCACAGCAACCTGGGGGCACCTGCATGGCCGGAGGAGGGACATCCCCTCCAGGAAGCCCCCCTGGCTGCAGAGGGAGGCAGCAACCTGGAAACACTGCAGCCATTCAGGACCCCAAGGCCACGGCAACCTCCTCAGGAAAAGCAGTAGAGACCCCCCCCCCCCCAGGCAGCGGGCGTGCACGCAAACACACACACACATACCATGACAAAAACAGGACACAGTAAGAGACAGGTAATGACAGACACAGGAACACAGAGCAGAGACAGACAGCAAGACAGACAGAGGACGGAGCTCAATCCACAGAAACGGGAGAGAGACGGGAAAATACACAGACGCTGGAAGGTGGCGATGGAAAAGACACAACTCAAGACAGATGGAAACTAAGAGAAATGATTTGGCACATGCTGTGGCTCTCTCTCGTTGAGAAGATGGCAGTGGTTCTGCAGAGCCTGCAGGCCGGTGTCTGCAGTGAGTGCAGAGGGGAGCGACCGGGCCTTCTAGGCGTGTGGAAGCGACAGGGAACACAGGCCCCGCGGAAAACCAGGTGCGCCTCCGGCCCGGCTCCGGACTGGGCTCCCCTGAGGTCCCTGGGAAGGATGCGAGGGTGAAGTTCTATGGCACAGCCAGCATTTCTCAAGGGCAGATGGAGCCCCCAAAAGGCCATGTCCAGAAGGTAAGAGAACAACACCCTTGGTCTGTTTTAGGGAAGATCCAAAAGCAAGGTCAAGTATAACTTAAACCGCTCCCTGGAGCCCAGGGGAGCCAGGCATCCCGCAGAAGTGAGACAGGCCAGCGAAACGTGAGTGGGCCGGGCATCGGGCGCGCGGGGTCCGCGGGGAGGCCGGAGAGATCGGCGTTAGCACGCAGGAACGCGGCCCTGCCGCTGCCGTCTTCACATTTTTCTGAAGAAGCCGGACATGTGGACTTTTATGCAGCATCTTCAGCCCCCTAAATGTTGGCGATTATTATCGCAATAAGTTGGGGGGCTACACTCCACCCACAGGCTTCCAGCTTGTGTCTGTGGTTTAGGGGTGGAACCAGTGTGACTCGCTTAATGAACTATGGGGGTTAGACCCGAGTCATCTCTGACACCCGTGATTCCTGTCCCTTCACAGGCGCCGAGGAGACGGAGAGCCCGGATGGGTCAACAGCGAACCCAAATTCACACGGTAAACTTGTCACACGGGTCTGCTAATCCCTTGTAGAATGCTGTCTGCGCTGCATCTCACGGTAGCCGTTACCCATCCCTGCATCACAAACGATCCCAAATTAGTGGCCGAAAACAACAAGCATTGGTGATCTGTTTCTGTGGGAAGCCCCTGCGCGACTCAGCTGGGGCTTCCGGACGGAGGGCTCGCGGAGTCGCAGTCACGCTGCTGACCACAGCTGAGGCTCTAGGGCCCACTTCTCTAAACTCACTCACGGGGTTGGTGGCAGGAGTGAGCCCCTCGCTGGCTGTTAGAGTGAAGGTCTCGGTCCCTCCATGACTGTTAGAGTGAGGGTCTCGGTCCCTCACTGGCCATTAGAGTGAGGGTCTCGGTCCCTCACTGGCCATTAGAGTGAGGGTCTCGGTCCCTCACTGGCTGTTAGAGTCAGGGTCTCGGTCCCTCACTGGCCATTAGAGTGAGGGTCTCGGTCCCTCACTGGCCATTAGAGTGAGGGTCTCGGCCCTCACTGGCCATTAGAGTGAGGGTCTCGGCCCTCACTGGCTGTGAGCCAGAAGTCTCCCTCGGCCCCTTGCCACATGGCTCTCCCACGGGGCAACTCTACTCATGGCCGCTGGTTTCCATCATTGAGCAGATGAGAGAGCAAGAGGACACCCGAGATTGAACCCACAGCCTTTCTACAGCCTAATCTCAGAGGCGGTAGCCATCCTTTCTGCCGTATTTCATTTGTTAGAGGTGAGTCCGTGAGGCCAGCCCGCAGGGAAGAGGGGGCTCCACACAAGTCCGAGCATGAGCAGGCAACGGTCACTGGAGGCCCCCGGAGCTGCCCACACACTCGCCACCTCACAAACGGACGCCGGGGCCAGCAGGCCAAGGCCACCCGGCACCCTGCACAGCTGGGTTTGAGGCGGCAGCCGATCAATGGCTTTGTCATCAAGTGACTGACTATATTCCCTGTGCTGTACTTTACACCCGTCACTACTTTATAGCTGCCAGTGGGCACCTCCTATCCCTCCCCCTCTCCACCCACCTCCCCACCCGCGCCCATCTGGCAACCTTCAGTCTGCTCCGTGTCTGTGAGTCCGTTTCTCTTTTGTTTGTTCATTTACTTTGGTTTTTTTACATTCCACATATCAGTGGACGCATACGGCATTTGTCTTTCTCTGTCTAACTTATTCCACTCAGCATAACACGCTCTAGGCCCATCCGTGTTGTCACAATGGTGAGATTTCATTCCTTTTTCTGTCATATCAACTTTTGGTTCTACCTCCCAGGTGGCTCCAGCCCTCAAGTCTCTCTCTTTATCGCATTGACACTGGAAACATAACGACCTTCAGTTCGGCTCTTGGTCTCCTGGCCTCGAGCCTCACAACCCTCTAATCCATCCTTCGTATTACATTTGCTGTGACTTTTTTGCTAAAACTTAAATTTGTTCGGACTGTTCTCCTGCCCTAAATCCTTTGTTGACTGTGCATTACCCGCTGGTGTTCCTTCTCTATCCTAAGTCCGGGGTTATTCCTCCTTCATGATATTTGTTGCTAAGTTTCCTAGTTTGAAACTGATTTTCAGCTCCTCAAAGGATGAACGCAATACAGGACTTGAGTATCTATTTCCTCATAACACAAAGACACAAGCGAAAAGACAACATCTATTAAAGGCAATAGGAAATGCTCACCAGCCTGGCCGGCATAGCTCAGCAGTTGAGCATCGACCTAGGATCCAGGAGATCGTGGTTCGATGCCTGGTCAGGGCACATGCCCGGGTTGTGGGCTCGATCCCCAGTCAGGGGCGTGCAGGAGGCAGCCAATCAATGACTCTCATCATTGATGTTTCTCTCTCTCCCTCTCCCTTCCTCTCTCTGAAATCAATAAAGACATATTAAAAAAAGAATTTTGTTTTAAAGAAAAAAAGAAATACCAACAGTGATAGTGTGTGATATTCATTCACTACTGAGTTTGGCAACAGCACCGAGTCTAAAACAAAACATATTCTGCATAAATGCAGAGTAGGGAGCGATCACTTTCAACTGGGGTGACCTGGATCATGAGGAGCTGGCACTGGGCTGGGCTCTGTAGGTTGTGCAAACCAGTGTGTAGAAAGAGTTGGCCAAATGCCTTGAGTGGTTGGTTGCATTCGAGCAATTAGGACAAGAGAAAAATCAGTTTCCAGACTCTGTTATCAAACAATTAGAAAGTGACAGTGATGTTTACAGACAGAGGGAAGCCTCGGTCGCCCACGGAGGTAAGGAGAGGTGATAGATACTATCAAGACGGTAATGACCTTCAAGTGGATGTAAGGATCAGTCAGGAAAATCGGAAATGTGTCCCAGACTAGTGATGATAATAGAAGTCATCCTCCCAGAGGCAGGATGATCCACATCCCAAGGAAGGATTATGCTCGGCAAAGAAAGGGCCAGGAGTAAACAGCTCGTACGCAGTGACGACCAGGTGGCACTTACACGCGTGTATGCGTAACCCTTGGGCCCAGATAACAGTACGGGGAAGGTCTCGGGGGCCAGGTGTGGGGGGGAGGGGATCAATGGGGGAAAAGGGCACATCTGTAATACTTTCAACCATAAAATAATGTTTTGTAAAAAGACCAGGAGACACGTTATCTGGCCTGTCTAAGCCTTGGCCTTCTCATCTGTGAAGCGTGGGCAGTTGTAGCCACCGTATTGAATTATGCATGAATCAAGAGAAGTCCATGCCTGCAAATTGCTCAGCGCAGTGCCTGGCACATAGTATGTGCTCAGCTAATGTCAGCTATTACGATGATGGTCATTATTATCATTGCTATGATAATGCTAAATTCCTGAAAGTGTCCCCTTTGACGAGCACAGGGGCCAAGGGGGGAAGAAAAATGCTATAATGAACCGCAGATGACAGTGAGAAGGACTGGAGAGAAAACTGGAAAGTGTCTGTCTTTCACATTCTGTGTTGCCCTGCCAGCGACCGTGTCTCTTCCAGCATTAGACCGAGAACGGGTGGAGCACAGAGCCCAGCGCCCAGATATTGTCCATCTGCGTGTCCTTTGTCCCGCCAGGTCCTCAGGTCCTCACATCGAGCAGACGTGACAGACGTTTCAGGAACCTGAAGTGGAGGGACCGGTTTCAGAATTAAAAGCAGCCCCACGCGTCACGTGTTGCAGTCAGACGACTGGAGTCACTGGACTGGAGATGCGAAGGTTACCGAAGGACTGGGGGACACGTGGGTGTCTTCGGGCAGATGCGAGGAAGCGATAAATGAGGAGCGATTGGTGGGGGGAGCAGGGGTACAGAGAGTGCAGAGCCCTCTCTTGAGAAATTTGAAAATAAATGAAAGAAGAGAGTGGAGAAATGGTTTGAGGAGAAAAGAAGGGTCAGTAACAGGTTATTTATAAGTAAAAAAAAAAGCTGAGCAGCGTCATGGAGGAGCCAGTGGAGAGGGAGAGAGTAAGAGAATGGCGTAGAGAGGAAGGGTAAGGGATGGTGTGTGGTCAACACAGGCGGGTCCCAAGGGGATGGAGAGAAGAGCCTTCGAGAGGGAGCACGTCCTCTAAAACGAGAGGGAAAGACGCAGAATGGGTGAAACTATAAAGACCGGAGGGGCTGGAGAGAAGGGGTCCCTGTTCCCTTGGGTCCCCAAGTTAAAACACGTGGTGAGAAAGCTCGTTTCTAGAGCCCTGTGCACCCACGCACATCCTTTCTTAGAGCCCTGCGCCCTCAGCCCGCTGGTGTTTCCTCGCTTGGAAAGAATAGCATCAAGTCATCCGAGCTGCAGAGAGGAATGTGGGGCATACCTCCCAGAAGCTGCATCCGTTCAGAAGACATCTTTGTCTTTTCCCCGGCAGGCACCCCTGGGTGTGTCCGCAGTGGAAGAGCCTGCCCTTGAGCGCCAGCCTGCGTGGAGCGTGAATATTAACTCAGTGAGCCCACGGGCCTTCCCACAGCGATCGGTTCCCTCCCGGCCCCGCACGGAGGCGCCGCCCGGGGCTCACCCCCGGGAGGCCCCGGCTCCTGCTCCGCTCTCCCGACGGTCCCACCCCACCCCGCGGTGCCCCCACCTCTTCCTGTGATAGCCTCAGGCAACACCAGGCTAACATGGTGTTCGCTTGGAGGAAAGTCAGGGATGGGAATTTGGGAGGACTTGAACCTGTGCCCCAGTAGGGACTGCGGGGACCTCTCTGTGCAGAGCTGCTGAGAATATCAACGTGGAATCACGTCCCCAAAGCTAAGCAGTGTCGCTGAGTCTGCTGGAGCCACACGTGAAACCGAGAGGGTGAGCCTGTCGTCCTTGGCAGTGGTGGGGGGTCAATGAGTCTGGCTGGATCAGAGTGGCCCACTTTTATTATTGTTATTTTTTTAATTGAATTTATTGGGGTGACATTGGTTAATAAAACCACACAGGTTTCAAGCGTACAGCTCAATAAAACATCGTCTACACGCTGCATTGTGCGCTCACCACCCAAAGTCGAGTCTTTCCACACTATTCACCCCCCCTTACCCTCTCCCACCTCCCCCGACACCCCCTTTCTCTCCAGCAAACCCCATATTGTTTGTTCTTTTTGGCTTAATCCCCTCACCTTCCTCACCCAGGCGCCAGCCCCTCCCGTCTGACAGCCGTCAGCCTGTTCTCTGCGTCCACGAGCCTGTTTCTATTGTGTTGATTCTGTTCATTCGAGTCCACACGAGCGCGATCAGGTGCCGCTGGCCTTCCTCTGACTGGCTCGATTCATGAGCGCCCTGCTCGGGGCCCAGCGGGCTTGATTCCAGCTGCTGCCAACACAGCGACGTCGCCGCCAGGGGAGAATTCACAGAACTTTAATATTCTGGTGCTTTGGAGCGTGGCCTTGGGAGGCAGTCAAAGTCCAGCAAGGGAAACTGAAATACTTCTGAGAATCTCCGGGGGGGGGGGGGGGTATTTAATGTAGACGACTGGTTTATAGGTGATAGGAGAGGCGAGAAGCCGAAAGTATGGCGAGTCAATCTCAGAACGTGTCACAGCAGAAGGACACGACCCTCCTTAGGGCCCAGGACAAAGGGGAAGGAGGTGATGGACCCAGTGGGACATGGGCCCCTCAGCGATGCTGGGTCGTGGCAGCCCTGCCCAGGGGGAGCAGGGACCACGAATGACCTGGCTTTCTGGTGGCACCTGGAGGCACAAGGAAGGTGCCCCTGAAGTACAGGAAGAGAAATACCCTGCTGCTCGGCCATTCCTGCCTCCCCTTCTTGGGCCAGCACATCCCTGTGGCCGGTCCACGTGGTGGCTGGAGGGCAGGGGTGCCTGAGAGATGCCCGTAGATCCCTGCAGCTCAGAGCGTTGCCCGTTACTGCCTGGGTGGCCCCGGGCAAGCCACTCAACCTCTCTAAGCCTCGGTTTCCTCAGAGAAAGCTGAGATAATGCTTATCTTTGCCTGGTGATGACAGGACTGAAATGGCTGAGCCACCCTCACACTACGTTAGATAAAGAGTGGCACCCTTGGGTTCCCCCACTGGGACCCCGGGCCACAGTCTTCAGGGCACCTCGAAGCCGCTCAGCCGCCTCGTTAGCTATTCCTGCTGAGGCCACGCGGGCAGTCCGTGGGTCACCTGGCAATTTGCAGTTTGCAAGTCAACTTCCCATCGCTAACTCCTAGGGCTCTCCCTGCGCGAAGTAAGACAGGTATTGCTCTCTGAGCTTATTGCTGAGGGGCAGGCGCTCAAAGACATCGGTGATTTATTCAAGCTTAAGCCCAGATAATAAGTGGTAGGGCTGACGGTTAACTGGGAACACGTCTCACTCCGCACCTAGCGTTCTGCCCTCCACACTGGGCTACCCCCTGACCGAAAACTCGGGCCAACCAAATCTCTGCTCCGCATTTTAACAAGAGCCTTTAAAAAATTAGAGGGAAGCACGACTGACATGAACAGAAAGGTTGAATCTCTTTTCTCTCGGCCTCATCAACCTCGAACAAGCGCCCACTCAGAGCCGGAGGAAACCCGGGGCCTCTGTACAGGAGTCGCAGGCTCTGCGCTTCCAACACCCAGTGACTCAGAGCCCCAGGGCCAGGGAGCGGGACCCACTCTTGTGATGCCATCACACTCTCTAGGCACAATTAATTGTTCGACAGTAAACGTGGGACTGCTAAGACTCGAGAGGCTGCAAGTATTTTTGACATTCAAAGAAAAAAAAAGGTAAAATATGCCCAAAAGAAGGCAAACCAGTCACTGTGGTCCTCAGGGTGGAGAGGGGAGGAGCACCGTCTCATTCCTCTGTCGTTTGAATTTTCACCACAAACATGCACAACTTCTATATTTTTAAAATACATAAATGCTCCTTAAAATTCGATTCGTGAGCTGGGAGGGCGCCACAGTCTAATCGTCAATCCCCAGCTTCCAAATTAGCTGACAAGGAAAAGGGCCTCTTATTTCCAAAGAAGGTCTTGTGAAATAGGGGTGTCGCCTGAGCCACGCGTCCCAGCCTTTGAAGGAGCAGGCAGGACCAAGGATGACCGTGGAGGTGGGTTCTCCCGTGGGAGAGTGAATCCTCACCAGGGACCCGAGGCTCCGATGACGCCAGCCCTGGGCCTGGGCTGGCAGCTGGCTCTAATTCCCTACAACACCCACCCCCCTCTCCCTCCCGTCCTGTGTAAGACAGACTCTCCCACAGCCAACGCCTGCCCCGGCCCACACTCACTTCCCCCCTCATTTAAAAATATCTGCTTTGTGTCAAATCCCACAGTTAGGAAGAAAGTGAGATTTTTTAAGAAGACCAGGTGTCTACAATTCCAGATTCCTCTTAAGCCTGCCTCCTGAATTCGCCCTTCAGCATGAATTCCACCGCTTCTACCTTCCCATCGCCTCAGGGTGGTGCATATCAAAATCCACCGCGTGTGGTTTATTTGACTGTCTGCCCATCTGCCCTTAGCTCCGTGAGAGCTGCTTGAGAGGAAGAACCAGAGCCCATCCCTCTTTCTACCTCACCCCCTCCCAGCCCCTCTTCTACCCGAGCGCATGGAACTTGTCTCTACCTAGAGTCGGTGTTCGGGGTTTGCTTACGGAGCCCGACAGGTGCCCCGGCCCCCGAGGGCACACTCCTGAGCCAACACAGCCCAGCGGGCGGGCCGGGCCGTACCTGCACTCAGCCCGGGCACAGCCAGGCGCGGGCAGGGCGTCTTCGGCTCCCAGTTTGTCTCTTCGCAAAATAGCCCGCCGATTGGATTCCTGAACATTCAAGTCTAATAACTGACAAAATTTAAAAAGCAGTTGGCTGTGTCCAGCAGACGTCACCTGCTTCCTGGACTTCCCTGAGTGCTCAGGAGCCCTGAGTCACCGGAGGTCGGGAGTGCATCTTCTTCAGCCCCTCATTTGCGTGGGGAGCGTCACCCACGGGGAGGAGATGCCAGCCCATCAAACACATCACCCCTGCATTCTCCTTCTCTGATGGAGGGAGATGAGGCACCTTCTTGACTCATGAATGAGGCAGTTTTCAGACAGCGGTGACGTCTAAGCCGTGTTTCACCCGAGCTACAGCCCCCCACGGGCACAGGGTGGCCGAGGGGCACAGGGTCAGGGGCTCATGAGGGTGGCTCATTTTCCCTCCCTTTCTTCACCACCTAAAAGCTGATCCTGTTTTATCTCAATTTCAAGTGCTCCCGTGCAGCCTCCGGGTGTGACCCAGCCGCGTTTACGCCGAGATCTGAATCCGTCGGGGGCTGGACTGACGGTGTTCCCAGGGGGGCCTCGAACACTCAGGATGTCAGGAAGAAGGCAGGAGGCTTGGAGGCAGCCCCATGGGGGCCAGCCAGCTCCCAGCCACATGCCCTCGGACTGCGCCCGAGAGGAGGCGGGTCCCCCCACCTGTGCCTTCAACCAGATGGGAGCCAGCCCTGGACCAGGGCCCGGGGTCCGGGGGCATCGCACAGCCCGAGGCTCGTGCCAGACTTTGCTTCACCCTTCAGGTTTGCGACCAGCCTGCGGCTCAGCGGGTGTGGCCGGCGTGGTGAGAGGCACTGGCATGAGGCACCGGGAGCTACGTCATGTGTCATCACTGTGACATGACAGGAATTGCAGCTGCGGCTCGCTCTGCCTGCGG
The DNA here is from genome assembly GCF_054644295.1 of Miniopterus natalensis. Taxonomy (NCBI): domain Eukaryota; kingdom Metazoa; phylum Chordata; class Mammalia; order Chiroptera; family Miniopteridae; genus Miniopterus; species Miniopterus natalensis. The sequence goes on along the minus strand of NC_142082.1, from coordinate 2,607,277 downwards.
CCCGCGAGCCTTTATAAGGCCCAGGAGCACGTCTCCCGGGCAGTGTCCGCGCGGGAAGCCGGCAGCCATGAGGATCTGCTACCTGGCCTTGGCCCTGCTGCTCCTGTGCCTGCTGCCGGTCCCAGGTAGGACGCGCCGGGGCGGGGGCGGAGAGGGCGGAGAGCACGGCGCAGCGCCAGCCCTTCCCGATCCTCGGACACCGTGGGCCGGCAGGCCTGCCGAGGGGACAGGCCCGATTTCCCCCCGACCAGGCCGAGGCCTGGAGGCAGGCTCCCCAACCTTCCTCGAGCCATGTTTTTTTCGTTTGGTTTTTGTCTTCAGTTTTATTTTGTGTTGGTTTCAGGTGTACGAGACATTCAGACGCTTTACAAAGTGCCCCCCTTGACATTTGCAGAGCCAACAGGCACTATCCACAGTTATGGCAAATGCTATTGACGATATTCCCTAAGCTGCACTTGCTGCCTCGTGGCTGCTTCGTGGCCACCAGGTTGTGCCTCTCACGCCCTTCGCCGCTTTCACCCAGTCCCCACCCCCTCCCCTCTGAACGGGCTAAAGTAGCTCCCAAAAGAAACCTTTTTATGGAAATACTGTTATACCTGTTAATGAGACCGGGGGAAATTTTAATACCAACAGGAAAGGTTGATTTAATCTGAGAACAGAAGCACAGACTCCCTTTTTATTTAGCGTAGCGGCTGGAGGCGGAGTCTCTGGTCACTGGAGGGGTCCGGGGACCACTGCCGGCCCTTCCACAAGTCCCTTCCTGCGGGCACTCCCCATGGTCACACTTGCCAGCGCCACGGGGGTTCACGGGTGAGCTGCAGCCCTTAGAGGTTTTGCTGATTGGATGCCTGGTGCTACCTTCTAGTTTATTCCTGATTTCATAGAACAAAAAAGAAAGAAATTAAAAAAAAAAAAGATAAATCAGTGTGCTTGAAGACTTCCAAAAACCTTGCATTTATACCCAAAGCCTCCCTAGAACCTTCCCACATATTCTGTTCTCTCCTCGCAGGCAATGCAGGACTCATAAGCTCCGTGCAGAAGTATTTTTGCAGGATTAGAAGTGGCCGCTGCGCGCTGACCAGCTGCCTCCCGAAGGAGGAGCACATAGGCAACTGCTCCCTGGGCGGCCGGAAATGCTGCCGACGACGGAAGGGGCCGGTCCCCAGGGCGTGAGACTGTCGCAAAGGACGGAGACACCTGCTGGGATTTTATGGAAGCAACGCGACATTAAATATTTTTCCAAAAATATCAGAAGTTTGTGTTTTTAGAATTCTGGTTATTGTGGTCGTCGCTGCCCAATAGGCTACTTAGAAAGAGTTAATGACTCGCCTTTAATTCAAGTAAAGTATGACCTCTAGGGGAACCCACGGGGGGCCTGAACTGAGTTTCCAAGGGTTATTCCTCTTGTCCATTTTATACCCCAGAGAAATCAGACTCCTTGTTTGTCCTGAAATACTCTCTTTGCGCTTTTGTCACTCCCGCCTTTGAGCTTCCCAGTTCCTCCATCCGACACTGTATCTCCCCATCAAATCTACCTCCAGGACCTCAGTGCATCCCACAGGGGTCACCCCAAGCCTTTGTTTATATATATATATATATATATATATATATATATATATTTTACTGATTATTTAGAGAGAGAGTAAGGGAGAGAGAGATAGAAACATTGATGAAAGGAAACATCAATCAGCTGCCTCCTGCACACCCCCTACTGGGGATTGAGCCCCAAAACAGGGCACGTGCCCTGACAGGGAATTAAACTCGTGACCTCTTGGTGCATGGCTGGATGCTCAACCAACTGAGCCACACTGGCTGGGCATCCCATATCCTTGTGAACAATTTACACCTCAGAGAAAAGGGTCTCCTGGCTCGCCTCAAATTTTCATGTTTTCCTCTGCTCTGGCTGACCTCGTACCTGACATAGAAACTCTCACCCAGCTTTTTCTCTAAACTTTACCCCATCCCTCAGCAGCCATCTCAAATTCTACCTCCTTCTTGAAAACACAGCTCCTTTTCCCAACAAATATGATCTTTCCTCTGATTCTCCACAGGGGTCTGACTCGAGTGCTCTACCTATGAATCTTGTTTGATTTTTTTTGCATTATATACATTTACATATCTTCAATCTTTCATGGTTGACACATTGTCAAGGGCAAGGACCTTGTCTTTTTTTGTTTTAATTTTATATGTTTTAATTGATTTTAGAGAGAGAGGAAGGGAGAGGGAGAGAGAGAAACGTTGATGTGAGAGAGAAACATCAATCAGTTGCCTCTAGTATGCACCCTGACTGACAATCAAACCTGCAACCCAAGCATGTGCCCTGACCGGGAATTGAACTGGCCACCTTTTGGTGCATGGGACGAAGCCCAACCCACTGAGCACACTGGCCACGGCGAGGACCTTGCCTTAGTCATTTCTGCCCTGCCTAGTAAAGCACCTTGCATCAGAAAAGAATTAACTGCTGTGGGAACTAGCCTCCCACGGTACGTAACGAGAGAACCAGACAACAATGTGAGGCAAGTGTTTCAGACGCTGGGCAACAAGCAGTACAAGACTGAAACTGAGGAGAGACCTACAATATCTCCAGCCTGCTGGGTTCCAGGCCTACAGACCAGCAATCCTCTGAGTCAAAGCAACTGAGGTCTCCAACAGCAAGAGATATCCCCATTTCCAGGGCATAAAACCAGAAAGGGGCATCTGGGTGGGGGCAGAGCTCCTGAGTGCTGCAGAGGGGCCCCATGAATCTTGGCCTGAGTACTGACCTGAGCACGTACTCGGGTAAAATTCCCCAGCCAGAGGAAAACACCCAGTGGGGGTTAGGTGAGCAATTCCAGGGACACATACAGGCTGGAAAACATGCATTGCCGCCAGCAAAGGGGAGACACCGCGAGAAAGTCCTCAGAAGGGAATTGCATTAGTGGTAGTGTTGTGCTCGCGGGACGCGAAGAAAACTCGAGACACGGAGAGTGTAGAATTCAGGTGGAGATGCAGAGGGTTGAGGCTCTGGAGGCGCTGCAACAACCCTCCTCACCATCCAGCGATTTTTATTGTGAGCTACAGAAAGGCAGGTGTGAGAGACAGTGATCAGTAGAAACTATAAAATGCACATGAACAAATGGCTTTGTTTTATGCTAATGCTTCACATTTGTTCTTAAGGCCATTACCCTCCTGGGGGCAAGCTTCCCAGACCAATAAGGACCTGTTTTCAGTTCCTGTCAGAAATGTCTCCCTCGTTTTCAAGGGGATTTCTGCGATTCTGGGGAAGTTTGCTACCCAACTCCTTCAGTTTGTTTGTTGTTTGCTCGCCTTTTCTTACATAGTAGGGCCGTTGAGCTCTAGGTTAAATGGTTCTGGAACTACTCTGACAAATTTTTTAAAAACCATTCCTGAAAGAATCAAACTGATCTGCAAATGTGAGCCAGAATAAATCTAACATTCTTGAAAGGAAAACAACAAAATTCATCACTCAACAATATAAGCTTTATAATATACTGAATCCAATCAGAAATACCAGGTTTGCAAAGAAGCAAGACAATATGGTCTATAACCAAGAGAAAAGTCAATCAGTACAAACAGACCCCCTGATGACAAAGATGATAGAATTAGCAAAAAGGGACTTACAAGAGCTAATTACAATGCTCTTGTAAGTCTATTTTTTTTAAAAAATTCTTCAGTGAGAAGAAAAAATTATGCTAGATGGAAATTTGGCTCTACGTGATGGAATGAATTCTGCTGCAAAGATTCTAGACCCTTTGTCTTAAAGGGAGAGATTGTCAATTCAGTAAAAAATGAGACTCAGATGCACGTTATTTTTTTAAAAGAAAAACAAAAACACTTGAGATATCAAACATGAAGAGATAGACTGAAAATGAAAGGGTGGAAACAGATACGCTATGGAAATATTAATCTAAAGAAAAGAAAAGGCTCTATGGGCTAATTGACTGTAAATCAAGAATATTTTAGGATGGGGAGTATTACCAGAGATAAACAGGGGTATTTTTCCCGATGATAAAGTGATAAGTTCACCAGGAGCACATATTAATACTAAATCAGAATGCACCCAATAGCAGAATTTCAAAAATTTTAAAGAAAACCAGATAGAAATGAAAGATGAAACAGACAAATTGACAATTACAAGTAGATATTTCAACATTTCAGCATTTCTCTGCTTGTAATGAAAAGGAAAGGCAGACAAAATACCAGCATATCAGTGAAGATACAGAATACTTGAAGGACAGTGTCATCCACTATGACCCAGTTGAAATTTACAGGACACTCCACCCAATACATTAAAATGTTACACAATGTACCTCATGCTGAGCTATAAAGCACGTCTCAAAAATCAAAGCAGTTTAAAATCATCCAGTGCATGTGAGCATCTACAGTGGAATTTGCAAAGTTATCAAGAAGAGAAAACTATCTGGAAAATCTCCAAATATGTGGAAATTAATCAACATGTTTCCAATGGGTCAGAGGACGAACCACATGAGAAGTTAGAAAATATTTTAAACAAATCAAAAATGAATGAATCGAGCACGTCAGAATTTGTGGGGATGCAGCTAAAGCAGTGCTTAGAGAGAAATGTATACCTTGAAATGCTTTTATGGTCGAAATGAGAACAGCTCACAAGTCAACCGGCTAAATTTCCACCACAAGAAACTAGAATTAAGGGAGGTAAACCCACAGTAAAATGAATGAAAAGCAAATGTGCACACAGGAGAGAATTAAGAACAAGAGCTGGTTGTTTGAGGGGATCGACACCACTGTAAGAGCTCGAGGGGAAATCACAGAACCCCTCGGGCAGAACGGGGGCTTCAGGCCCGCGGGAAGCCGGCAGCAGCTCTGCGTCTCAGGGCGACGCGGCGAACAGCCGCCACAAGGTGGCGATGATGTGGCCCTCGCCGGCCCCCTCCCGCGAGGCCAGGCCAGCCACGTGCTTTTCTGTAAATTTAAGGTATGATTCCAGAAGCAGCTGCAAGCTCAGTGCAGCCCCCGTCAAAGTTCCACGACCGTCTGTACGTCCTCTTTGGCAAAATGTCTATTCAGGCCCTTTGCCCATTTATCGGGTTGTTCTTTGCTGTTGAGTTCTAGGAGTGCCCTATCTACTTCAGACACCAGCCCCTTCTCAGATCTATGGTTGGCAAATGTTTGTCCCATTTCGTAGGTTCCCTTTTCACGCTGCTGTTGTTTCCTTTGCAGTGCGTGGCCACCAGCACGTGAACAGACGCTCAGCGTTGCTGTTCGCCCAGGCAACACAAGGTAAAGCCACAGTATGACATCGTGTCTGTTGGGATAACTACTAAGAAAGAGAAAGATAAAAGCCGACGGCAAGGGTGCGGAGAAAAGGAACACTTGCTCGCTTTTGGTGGGACCGTAAATTGGCACAGCCACTATGGAAAACAGTATGGAGCTTCCTCACCAAACTAAAAATACAGCTACCATGTGATCCAGCTACCCTACTTCGGAATACATACCTAAAGGAAAGGAAAGCAGGTCCAAACATATGCACCCCCACGCTCACTGCAGCATTACTTACAGTAGCCAAGATGTGGGAACAACCTAAGTGCTCATCAGCGGACGAACAGGCAAAGAAAAATGGTACATACTTGTAATGGAATATTACTTGGCCATGAAAAAGAAGGAAGTCCTGTATTTGCAACAACATGAAGGAAACCTGGGGGCATTATGCTAAGTGAAATAAGTCAGAGAAAGGCAAATAGTGTCTAATCACACTTGTATGTGGAATCTAAAAAAACTGACTCAGATTGGAGAACAGATTGGTGGTTGCTGGGGGGGCCTGAAATGGGTGAAGAGGGTAAGAAGGTACAAACTTCTGGTTATAAAAGAAACAAGCCTTGGGGATGTAAAGTACAGCAAGGTGACTACGGTTAATAATACTGTGTGTATACTTGAAACTTGCTAAGAGATTAGATCTTAAAAACCCTCATTACAAGGAAATATACTGTACCCATGTGTTTTAATGGATGTTAGCAAAATATACAAATATCAGATTTTTATGTTGTAACCTGGAACTCATATAATGTGATATGTCAATTCTATCTCCATAAAAATGAATTTAAGATGCTATTGCTGGTCTCTAGGGTTGGAAGGTGATTCCGGAAGAACTTTCTCTCTTCTGTGGTGAGCTTCTGAATCACAGTGTGTTACTTTTATAATAACAATTGCAAGCAGTGCGAGTCAGGGTGGATCCTGACCGTGAAAAGCATGAAAACCACTAACGGGCTTCCCCTTCCTCCAGGCCCCTGAGCAGCGCCTGGTGTTTCCTGAGGAATGTTCACTCCGAACAATGAAGACACAGCCTAACTCCACGCTGGTCTAGATCAAAACTGGACCAGCGATAAAAATCAACAGCCGAGGAGCTAACTCCTGGAACCACTGGGGAAATGTGAACATTCAGTAGACATGAAATGATATTTATCACTTTTTAAAATTACTGTCATTTTTTAATGTGTGCAAGTGGCACTGTGATTTCTGGGGGCATCTTCCTTACGATGCCATAATTAGGGTGAAGTGTCATGATGTGGACACCTTCCTTTAAAAGATCAGAGAAAGTCCTGAGGGTGTAGCTAGCGGTTGAGTGTCGACCTGGGATCCAGAAGATCGCAGTTCGATTCCCGGTCAGGGCACATGCCAGGGTTGGGATTCGATCCCCAGCAGGGGCGTGCGGGAGGCAGCCAACCAATGACTCATCATTGACTCTCTCCCTCTCCCTTCCTCTCTCTGAAATCAATAAAATTAAAAATCAGAGAAATATTTTCAAAACCTCGCTGATTTAGGCGGAGCCTACAGAAGCTTTCTTTCGCACCTGGCCAGGAAGGAATCGTTTTAGGCCCAGGACTGCACACACATGCTCCCCATGCAAATCCACTTTCCACACATGGAAACAAAGTGACCCCAAGGGACACGACTCAGGGTGACTTGTAGGGACAAGAGCCTTGGGTGGGAACTCCTGTACAACTTCCCCCGGCACCCTGGCCGCCCCCCGTCACAGCCCGTCAGAAACTCCCCCTGTGAAGGCATCACCACCCCGACACCCGGTGGCACCCAGCTTCCTTGTATGCCCTCAGCTGCCCCATGCCATCCCCCAGCGCGGGCCTCGTCCACCCGGTCCCCGCCAAGCACCTCCTCCTCGGGGACACCGTCGCTGACCCCCAGGGAGTGACCCCCCCTCCTCTGCTCTGCCCAAGCCCCCGCTCCCTTTAGGTTCCTGCCTCTCAGTCAGTGGCGCCTGGTTGACGTGCGGGTCACGTTTTCTTTCTCCATCTGGCTGTAGACCCCTCGAGGGACGGCCTTTGTCGCCCTCAGGCCTGGTCTTTGAGGGGAGACTTTGCTTTGTAAATTGCTATCCACTGCGTCGCAAAGCCGAGTGGGACAAAGTGTTTCTCTCCAGACGGACACGATACGAGCCAAGGCAGAGGGGTGTGGAAACAGCCCTTCTGGAAGGTGCACGTAAGTGAAGGGCACAGGGCCGGGCACACAGGGAGAGGGGACCGAGCACCGCAAGGACGTGCCGCCCCCCCCCCCCCCCGCCGTCGCTTTCTGGACGGGTCTCGGGTTAAACCTAGGGCTCCGTGGTGGTTCCTGAATAAATAACAGGCCTGTCTTGTTACATGAAGTCTTCGTTCAACGTACATGTATCTCACCTCTGGGCAAATGCACCCTGGCTCTGAAACCTTCCCTCGAGGGTCCCGGGTCCTCCAGGTGGAAGCTGGAAACCAGAGCTGGTTAGAACGAGCGCGTTTCTCCAGGCAGACCCCTGGGCCCCACAGCCAGGACCAGGCGAGGCGCTGAGGACCAGCCGCTGGTGCCCCCGAAGGGGCTGCCCCAGGCCCTGCAACCGAGGCAGACAGCACGATGTAATATCTTCTCATTGAAAATACGTTCAAAATGTCCCATAGCCAACAAAACACGAACGCTTTAAATAAGAGGATCTGACCCGGTAATTGCACAAGGCACGCTTGCGCCTCGCCCCCAGCCCAGCCCTGCGCCGATTCGATGGCCTGTCATCCTCTGCGGCACCTTCCTTTGTAACAGACGTGCTGCTCCCTCGGTGACCGGAGCACTCACCCCGGATGGAATAGGGGAGGTGACACCCAGCACTTCGAATGGAGGAGTGAGGCTGTCCCTCGTTCCTGGGCTCCTGCGGGCAGAAGCTTCTCTCTTATTTACGGAAACACTTTGGCGCCTGTTTTGGTGTGGAGGGCAAAGCGCCTGTGGGCGCCTGTGAACCAGCCGAGAGCCACGCTAAGTGGTTCACAGCCTGAGTGTCTCCTTACGGCTCTCACACGGGAGAACGCTCTCCCGAGCCCGGTCGCCAGCGGAGGGGGCTTTTCTCTGTGAATGGTGAACAAATGGGCTCCTGCTCTGGTCTGAGGCACCTTCCGTTGAGTCCTGGGTCCCTCCTCTTGCAGGCGCGTGGATGAGGCCCCCACCTGCTCTGTAAAAACCAAACAGGCCTCTTCTTTGACTATCTATCATTCATCAGCTATCGCTTCTTGTCTTTGCTTAGTTGTGTGTGTATTTTTAACAAAACCTTTTGAAAGGAGCACCTACACAGTCCCCACCTCCTCCCTTCCTTCTCTGGGGGGTTGGTACCGCTCAAGCCTGAGTAGTTCCCACCTGTCCCCCAAAGGGCTCCTGTCCATAAGGGATCATAATGCACCCAGCGTGACCTCACTCGGCCCTTCATCTGCCCATTGTTGACCTGACCTGACCCCTGATTGTGTGGCGATGGGCAGCTGCCTCAGGGGTCCCTGCTTGAACCGGCAGGCAGCAGACAGCCAGGGAAGGGTGAAGGAACCAGTTGCAAGGTAGGTTTTCGGGAGAGAGCCATACGTGGAAGAAGGGGTGGGGATATATGCATAATATTCTGGAGGCAATAAAAATGATTGCTTTTAGTATATAAGCCTAGGAGATAGGACTGTGGACAAAAGCTTCCAGTCTATACTTTTTCTATTATTATTACTATTACTATTGTTATAAAGTACTGTTGCTGGGGTCAAGGAAGTAAAACCCTCACGGCTGCTTTGTAGAATTAAGTGTGACTTATTTAAACAGATTACTACACTTATTCTATTTTTAGCTGAATATCACTAAACTAAAATAGGTCTCTATTTAGTGAAAAATGCAAAGCTGATGCCAAGGTTCAAAAGGCTCCTTCGACTTTTGCTCCAGCAAGAGAGAATGGAAGAAATTATATAAACTTATTAATCTGTGGTTCTATTTAATAAATGAAAGTCAGTGGGGAATTTTGGTACTTACCCAGATTCTAGGTTCTTCTTCAAAACCATCTTTCCTTCCTTCCCAGAAATGACCAAAGTTTCACTATCAGCTTCTCATTTCATGGGCTCCGAAAAACAGTTTGGTCAAATCGCAGTTTTAAAGTTCAGTGTTTTTCTGAGACATTCCAGCCCTTGACGGAGGAGACTGACAGCTGTGTGACCTCTGGGGCACGGAGGTCGCCTAAGCAGCCGCTCTCGTTGGGTTGACCCCCTAACAGAAGTGCCGGCTGGACCCCAGCTCTGCACAGAGAGGCACTGGCCGGCCGCCGGCCCCTCCTGAGACAGGACGCGGGGTGGGGGTGCTGTGTCCACCACCAGGGCACAGGGAGAGCCGAGCTTCGAAAGGTTATTCCAAGGTCACTCAGCTGAGACGGGGCAGGTCAAGGTCTTTGAACCAAGGTCCATCTGACCCCAAAGCCTTCAACTATTGAGTGAAACTCCTTTGTTTTCATTCCCTGGAAGATCGTTGCTGGCCCTGTGGGTGGGATGACGTCCTTGCGTCTCGGCCATAATTTATCTTCCCGCTCCCCAGCACCAATGGCCATTGTTAGAGAAGTAAGGGAGCCATGCCCCGTGTCCCCTTCTCCTTCCTCGCCTCCCTCGTTTGCTTCCCCCGTGCACCCACTTTTTCATTCATCCATGGCCTGGTTCCTCTTTACCAGCGCCCGCTCATTTAAACGCGCTCGAGGTGCGGGGGGTGAGCTCACGACAGGACCCCCGCTTTAGACGTGCACGGCGCAGCGAGAGAGACGCGGGAACTGAGGTGGGAGAGGCAGGAGGCGGCCAGGGTTCCCTGGTCTCCCCGGAGCCTGCGCTGATGTGAAGCCCGTGCGAAAGGGCTCTGGGAGGGAACACTGCCCTGTGTGACGTGGGTGGACCTTGAGAGCATCGTGCTAAGCAAAACAAGTGAGACGGGAAAGGACGAGGCCATATGATCTCACTCGTATGTGGGATATAAAGCAGAGAGCGGCAAACAAACAGATGAACAAACTCAGACACAGACAATAGTGTGGTGGTCACCAGAGGGAAACAGGGTTGGGGGAGGTGGGGGCGGGAAAAGGGGGCAAAACCCGCAGCGATGGACGGAGCCTCGGCCCTGGGTCGCGAGCACACGTTGCGACATACAGGTGATGTCTCGCAGAACCGCACACCTGAAACCCATGTCGTCTTATTTAACTGTCACCCAGTAAACGTAATGTTTAAAAATTAACAGAAAACAAAAAAGAAGCACACTGGTCCCCAAAGCCTCACCTGGCTGTGGCCTGTGCCGGAGGTGGCAGGGCGGGAGCCTGCCTAGAAGGGGCAACTCTCTTTTACGCGGAGCAAGACTACCGAAAGCAAAAAAGAGATCATTTCTATTTACAAAACTCCTCTTCGTTTGCCTCCTAAAAAGAGAGGTTTTCTTCAGTCCCTAAAAGGGAAGCTGGTGCGCAGTCAAGATGAATGAATAACTGCATGATTTGCACAAACAACTGGGGTTTTTAATTTTTTTTCTGCTCAAACACAAAAAGCACCAAACCTCAAAGTCATGTGCAGAGACGAGACTCGGCTAGAAAACGCTGACTTAGGATAAAGCTCCTCCTGTTTGTCAGCCAGAAACTGGGACCTGGAGTCGGTTCCAAGTCACCCCCGGGGCCTCCCCGAGCGGCTCCGTCGGGTGCAGCTGGCTCCCTCCCGCTGAGTGTCCCAAACTCTCTCCCAGGTCACCCGCCTCCGTCCACGCGCGTAAGGACGAGCCACCACCCGACACTCCGTGTCCGTCCTCTGGTCCCAAGAGCTCCCTTCCCATGATGAGGCTACTGTTCCTCCTCTTTCTCCTGCTCATATGTCTCACGCAGACGGTGTCAGGTAAGCCGTGGGCCCCGCGGGCGCGGAGATGCGGTGACTGACCTTGGAGCCCGGAGGGGACGGGGCCAGAGGGGTCAGACCCAAGGATGCGCTGGGCACGCAGCAGCGATGAGCACAGCGCTGACGGGGGCACAGCAGGCCCCGCGTCCCCGGGGAAGAAGCTTAAAGGTGTCAGAAAGATTTTCCCAAGGTTGTCCTTCATGCTAGTTGGTAATAAAACCATCACTGCTCATGGTGCCAAATAACAGGGGCCTTCACAGCTTACAAACCACAGCCCTCACCGAGAGCGGACACTGCTGACCGCTTGCTCTCTGCCCAGCAGCACAGCCAAGCCTCCACCGCCGGTCCCACCCGGACTCCTCGCCCAACACTTACGCTTACGGGGGGCATCTCTAGGCCCTCACGGGTGAGAGTAAGAAATGACGTCCCCTGTTCCCAGTCACTCAGATCGTATGTCGGGAAGACTTTAACTCAAGCCTACGTGGCTTTAGATCCAAAGACCATGTTTTTATTAAATATTCAACAAGCCCAGAAAATAAATGTATTAAATGAAATGGAAGCAATGAATAAGTTTTAGTATGACTATGACCCACGCAACACGTGGGACATACTTGTGCTAAAAGATCGCTCGTTGTTTATGTGGAATTCAAACTTAACCGGGTGTCCTGCGTCCCGCCTGGTGACCTGACGCATTTGTCAGCTCATGCCAGGCGACCCTGTGGCGACAACGACATCAGGATCTTGGCATCTTAAAGGAACAGAGTTTTCAGCTTGGTCACAGAGGCGCTCTGCTCACTGAGCAGCTCAACCCAGCTGACAGGGCGGCCACCACCCAGAACGCGGTGGTCCCTGAGGAGTCCCACGCTGGCAACTAAGGGCTCCAGAAGGACATGTCACTTCTACTCAAAATTCATTAACCAAGCAAGTCTCACGGTCCCCCCCAATTACACAAAAGGTAGATTCTACTTTGTGTCAAGAAAACAGCCAGCCAGATGTATTTGGTGAACAGCCTAATGGAGATGGACACACAGTAGATATAAATATGGATCTATAGACATAGATGTAAATATACATACGGACATAGATTCATATTTATAGAATATAAGTGGCATCGGGTAGGTATAAATATACGTGTGGACATATATTCATATTTGTGTAATATAAATGGCATCCATTACAGATATGTCCATCATATTTATCATATGAGTGTAAATACATATGAATTACATATGTAATTAATGGTTATTTTTACCTTCTTATGAAAAATGAGAAGCATCGGTGGCTTCCAGAGTAAACTATGGTTGCGTGGGTCGGGAGTGAGAGGCCAGGTCTCCTGACCCCGGGTCGGGGTTGCTCTCAGCCTGGGACCTTGACCAGCCATAACCCCAGTGGACACGCTGCTTCCTCGCAGCTTTCTCGTGGCTGCATGTCACTCGCCTCTCGCCCTCTTTAGCCGTGACCAGGCCCTCTGCTCTCGTGGGACATTCTGATTTGCTGTCCACCTACCTGATCTCCTATCATTTCCATCCAGCTTACCTCCCAGGGCCACAAGCCCACACGCTCACCAGGGGCCGTGGCCGTGGCATCTGAAACAGGCCGCGATTCGTGACGCAGCTCTCCCTGCGTGGGCCGGCGAGGCACGGCGCTGGGGTGGGAGGATGCTCAGCCCCACGCTTGCTGCCTCACCTGTGCTGCGTGCTTGTCAGATCCGCCCTTCAGGCAGAGGAAGAGGCACTTTAGGGAGCTTCTATGACGAGGCTTGTGCTGCAAAGGGCCAGGTAATAAATAGTTCAGGCTCTGTGGCTCCCGAGGTCCCTGTCACGACAACCCACCCCCACTGTTACACACTCAAGGCACCATGGACAACGTGGAAACGAAGGAGCATATTGTCTTCTATAAAATTAAATTTGTGATGGACACTAAAATGTTAATTTAATATCATTTTCACAAATCACCCAACATTTTCCTTCTGCGTTCTTTCTGCCATTGAAAAACCATAAAAACCACTCTAAGCTCGCAGGTCACGCAGAAACAGGTAGAGGCTGGTTTTGCCCTGTGGGTGGGAACTTCCAGATTCCCCCTGCGCAAGATGAGTTCTGGCAGCTCTGGTGATCGGGCCTTTATTTCTCTGTTTTTTTCTGCCCCCCCCCCCCTTCCTCTGCAGGATATGAAAGAAGAAAGAAGAACAAAGATTGTGAAGACATGGGGGGTGCCTGCAAGCACCAGAAAACCCACGGCTGCTCCATCCTGCCTGCCGAATGCAGGAGCAGGAACAAACACTGCTGCCGACTGTAGCTCCAGCCCTGGGGCTCCCCGGGCAGCGCCACCCACTTCTTGAGGCTGACACCTGCTCAATAAAAGTCCTTCTACTCTCACAGGTCCTGCCAAGGGCAGGCTCAAATGACAGGTCCCTGACCTGGGGGCAGGGTCATGGCTGAGTGACCTCGGACAAGGCCGTCCCTTTTCTAGGTCTTAGCTTCTGCACCTGCAACTATGGAAACTGCTATTCTCCAGGCCGCCTGTCATCTGCCCAAGTATGTCTGTAAACCTGCGGACTGAGGACAAGAGCTGAGGGGTGTGTGAGTGTGTGTGTGTGAGAGAGAGAGTGTGTGTGTGTGTATCACGTGTGGAAAAGTCGCTGAGATTTTGTTTTCATTTTCACGTTGCTTCATTCTTGGGTACCAAGCAATGGTTCCAGGGAAGCAAGTTAGTCCAGGGCCCTGAAAGATTCCAGTTGGCATGTAGGCATCAACTCACAGAACTGGAACTCAGAGAGTTTAGAACGCAGCCCACTGCTCTACAGAGAACGAGACTCAGAGACATAGTGATTATTTTCTTTTGTCCAGAGGCTCCTGTCCAAATAGCGAGGTTCCCTTAAAACCACATTCTTAGAGCCCAAGGAATTGTCTTCAGCACAGATAAGATGTGAATTGTAAAACAGAAGCCTGGGAAATGTAATCTTCCGGAGTATCTGAGTGTCCCCCGTTCTCAAATAGTGGGAAGTTTCTAGGCCATTGTTATTCTTAGAGGCTTCCTTTTTGTAACAAATCCAAGGTCTCATGCACTGCTCCTGGGAACGCGAAGCGGTAAGGCCACTTTGGAAGACAGTTTGGCAAGTTAAACATAGGCTTGTAAAAGTTAAACATATGTTTACCATGCGGCTCATTAACACCACTCCTGGGTATTTACCCTGGGGAAGTAAAAGTGTAGGCTCCCAGTAAAAACCTGCATGAAATATTTACAGCAGCTTTTTCCTAATTGCCAAGAAGGAAACAATAGAGTATTGGATCAGGCTGATCTATTGGATCAGGTCGGTCTGTAGGCAAATGTATAGCAAACAGCGATCCTGCTCAAGCCGCTGGGCATGGCTCGAAGAGATGCTTGGCTGACTTAAACCTTAATTTAGTGACACATTAAAGAAAGTTGAGGTGTCAGGATAGCTGAAATATACTTTGGAGAAAGGAACCCAAAGACACAGGGAAGCATGTCGGAATTGATTTATAAGCTGCGACCACAGAAGTAGTCTCTGACCCCTGCAAGGGCCCAGAGGACGTCCCCTTCACAGACAATGGCATTAAGCAACTCATTAGTGAGGGGAGCCCCAAAGGTGTGGAAATTTCTATAGTACTTGTCCTCTATAATCTTGGGACAATGGGGAAATCTCACCACTGATGTCCTTGAAGTTAGACTCTCAGAGCCCAAACGAAATCTTTAATGACCTAGATAATGTGTTACTCTAATAAGCCTAATTAATTGAGTTAAAATAAGCCTGATAAATCTATTAAGTTAGAAATGATCATTGTAATAGACTTTAGGGTTGCAGTGATCATCAGAATGGCTTTAACGCCAGGGATCATTGGCAATTTTGAATCGGTTATGGTGTTGTCAGAATGGAAATAGGACAGCAGTTTGCCAGATGGCTGCAGATGAAGCTCCCGTAGGTTGTGTCTCGACTTGCTGGCTTCGTAGGCATCTCCGCCTTCCACTTCGCATCTCTAACACTCTTCCATCTCTGTGGGAAGCCTGGCCCGTGGGGCTTCAGCCATCACCCATATCAGTCCTAAAGTCCCATAAACAACTATCCCCATTGATCCCTCCTTTGAACTCTAGACCAGGGGCCCACTCCTGGAAATCCCCATCACCCGACGAGTCAGACGCAACAGCAAGCTCCTCTTCCTCACGTCCCGCCTCCAAGGACCAGCTCCTCACGCTTCTGCTCCCCAGTAGCTTTTCAATAACTAGCCTCCGCTTCATGTCTTTGGCAATGTCTTAATTCCTACCCATTCACCTCAAACATTTATACTTCAGTTGTTTTATAATATCCTAAGTGGCCCGTGGACCCCTAGCTTCTCCATCTCTCCTCCACACACGCCCTCATTTAAAGTTCTTCAATGTTTCCCTGTAGCTTATAAGATAAAGCAAAATCTTCTTTAGAGTCTCAAGTCCTCCGCCCATTAGCCACACTTTCTGTAGTTTCGTCTCGTACCAGATTCTGGTTCCCGAACCACCCGTAACAGGACCGGGTGGCCGCCGTGTTTCCTGCCTGGGGCCCTTGCATATTTTCTCTTCATATCGGACCACTTGTCCCAATTCTCCCTCAACCTTCCCAGGCTCATTACCACTCATTCTTTAAAATTCGGCTCACATTCACCTCACTGGGAAGGCATTCTTGGCCACCCAACCTGGCCGAGATTTCCACGTCCGCGAGCGGCTTAGCAGAAGGGACCTTGACTCCTTACCCCCAGCCACCCACGGAGTCCTAGCACAGAGCAGGCGGCCACTGGGTGTTGACAAAATAAATGAATCAATGAATGGAGAAAGTGCTACCATGAGGTCTCAGCCTTTCGAATTAATTCAGAGACGACGCGTTAAACATGAACCCTTCAGTTTATTTCATACAGGGCCGATACACGACACGTGAATTCTTCATTTCACTCTTAAACAACAGAAGCTCCTTCCAGGGCATAACCCTGGCATGCGGAGAACACAGTTTTTCTTCCTCCTCAGGCACACGCTCACCCAGGAGTCACAGAAGGGACGCATTCTATCTTGCCCCCAGCCTGCAGGAGAAACAAGAATATTTGTTTGGGGAAGGAAGGCCCAAGATCCTAGTCAGGGCGCATACCTAGGTTGCAGTTCGGTCCCTGTCAGGCCATGTATGGGAGGCAACCGATCGATGTTTCTCTCTCAGGTCAATGTCTTGCTCACTCTCTCCCTTGCTCTCTCTCTAAAAGTAAAAACATATCCTTGGGTCAGGATTGAAAGAAACCATCTTATTTGACTCAAACAAGGCCTGAAAAATACTTCTTTTCTTGCCTTTTAGAAGGTGAGAGTCTGCACTGCGTGCCAAGGAGGAAGGGTCTCGTTGGCCCCCTAGTCCAGCCTGCCCACTAGGGGTCATCAGCAGAGGCCACTGACTTGGGAACCCAGGCAGCAGAGGTCCCTGGGGCTGGCTCTCGTTGGCCTCAGACTGGCCATAAGGCTGTGCCCACTGCTGTGGAATCAACGCCAGGGCTGGAGGCTCATGCTCCCCGGCTTCACCCACTCATGGACCTCAGCCCTGTTTCCACTTTGTCCCCCTGCCCCATCCCGCCAGGCACCGCAGGGGAAGCGCAGCTGCCGGTCTTGCTTATCAGCGGTTCCTGCTGCCCACCCTCACCCCAGATGGCTCAGGCTGTCATGAAAAGACCACCCACACCCACCCTGTGCTCTCTCGGGGAAACTGTGCCCCAGGAACTCGAACACCTGGGCCACCTATCGCCAGGAATCACTCCATCCCGTGTCCTGGGGCTGCAACCAGGGGCGTGTCACTGAGAGTCATTCTGCCACCTCTTTCCCTGTGATCTCCAAAGGGCTCCCCTCACTGCCCCCCACTGTCTACCCTTCCCTCTCTTTGCTTGAAAATCAGCCCGGCCCAGCCAGCGTTGCTCAGTGGCTGAGTATCGACCCATAAACAGGGAGATCACAGTTTGATTCCCTGTCGGGGCACAGGCCCGGGTTGCGGGCTCCATCCCCAGTTGGGCGCGTGCAGGAGGCAGCCGATCAATGGCTCTCTCATCATGGATGTTTCTCTCGCTCTCCCTCTCCCTTCCTCTCTCTGAAATTAATAAAAACATATTTTTTAAAAAGAAAAGAAAAGCAGCCCAGCGAGGAAGCTGATGGGGCCACTATTCTGAGCGTTACAACAAAATCAATCACTGCCCCCAGTGGGTCACAGCGAACAGTTGTTAACCCAACGCGGGGAGGACAGCGGCCGGGGGCACACCCCTCTGCGCGGCCCCTGTGCCCCTGGCTCCTCTCTGTCAACTTGTGAATTAGCACTCAGAGCCCTGAGCCGCGAGCCATGGAGTGAAACGTGTGGTCAGGGGAATATATTTATATGAACGAAGACAGTTAGAGGGGGGAAGGAGTGAGGGGCATCGAGGGCCAGGTGGGTGGGCACAGAGCACAACAGGGCAGAGAGGAGCCTCACTGTCTAAGGGCGACCAGTCCCCCCTGGCACCCTGCCACACCCATGGGGCTCACCCACACGAGCCACTTTTCTCCCCCAGATCCAGGTGTTGTGCCCGAGCTGTCCTGTGACACTGGGCACTTCTGTGACACGGGGAATGGGCGGGCAGGGGTCAGACCCCAGCCTCCCTCTCAGCCCCATCCGCTGCCCTTCAGCAAGGTAGGGAGCAGAACCACCTCTGCACTTCGCCCGGGGCCGTGGCTCCAAGTACATGAGTTTCCTGCTTTTACAAAACCTCTGAGCTTCTCCTTCATCTGCTCCTGCAGCCAGTCATCAAACACCACACCCAAAAAATGAGGCATACGGTAAACTAGAAACTGCCGTCCGCCGGCGAAAGCTTCAAGAGAGGACAGCAGGTCTGCGAGGGCGTCCCCAGATGGGACCAGAGCGCCGGCCGCTGTCCCCTTTCCTCCGCACGGCCCACTGTCGCCTCTCGGCGCCCCAGGGGCGGGCCTGGGGGTGCCAACCTGGCGGTCCCCCTGAGAAACTGCCCTTCCTCCCGTTCCTGTGTGAGCCCAGGCGGCCCCGGGACCAGGCCCTTCCAGGGGGGAGCGGGGAGGAGGGTGCGGGAGTCAGAGATGAGAAGGAGCTGCGACGGGGCTTACCTTGGGTCACCTGAGAGATGAAGACAACAAGGACAATGATGTAAAACAGCTTCATGGGGCCAGCTCCCCGGGGACCACTTTCGAAACTCCTGGAAAGGAGAAAATAAACGGCATGGCAACGTGGCTGAGTAAAACGGCGTTCAAAGCGTCCTCTGTGGGCCCGATCGGGGCGACACGCTGCGAGAGAAGGTCCGCTTCCGACCGGGGGACCCGTCAAATGATTCCCCGGACGGCGAAGGGCCGCGAAATAAGCAGAAGGCGGGGGAGCCGGGCCCCGAGCGGAGCCCCAGCAATTGCTTAGCGCCAAAGCCCTGGGAAGAGCAGCAGGGACCACTGGTAACAATAGTAAAAACAATGGTGGGGACAGGCGACATCTGTAATACGTTCAACAATAAAGATAAATTTTAATAAAAAAAGACTGACTGCAACTCACGGGCTCTGCTCTACGAAAAAGCCTGTAAAGCGTTTATATGACATCTCCCCCGTTTGCTCCCACGTACCTCGTACCAGCTGCTGTTGGAACTCAGGTGCGCACAGTCACAAGGCCACCCTCCTTCCCCCGGCCGCTTCAGAACAAAGCTTAGTAGAGTGGAAAGAGCACCTACCTCTCAGGACTCCCCTCCCAGGGCTCTGTCTCTCTCCAGACCTCCCGAAGTCCCTTATAGAGGCAGCCTGGCCACGTCACCGCGTCACGTGCTCTGCCCGGGGACTGGTCCTGCCCAGTCTGACCAGTGAAATCTGCCTTCCATTCCCGGGGACCTGCTGATTCAGGTCACTGTCCAAGTTACAGTGATGTCTCATGACTGGTCAAACCCCGTGTCCTTGACACTCGTGCTCTAGGTAGGTGACAGCGGAGGGACTTTCCTCCTGGGCCAGCATCGGCAAGAAAACAAGTCCTTCCCAGACCAGGCCCTGGTCTGCAGGCCTTCATCTGACCTCCCCTGCTATGTCTGTCCTCTGTCCCGGGGTGTGGCCCGCCCACCCTAACTTAGAATCCCAAGGGGCGGGGGGTGAGATTTCTATCTTTCTCACCCAGACAATCCCGGGCTCCTCATGAGAAATGACACCCCTCATTCTGGATGAACCATGAACTTGTCCGTAACAAGCATCTTCCGTGTGACCAGCACGGGGGTTTTTGTGCCTTTCCCTCTGATTTCTAGGCAGTGGCTGAGTTCCTATCTTATGTTTCTGTAGTAAACAGGGCTGACCAAGAAGAGCACGTTGAGGAGGGTGATCTGGGCTTCCCGCAGCCAGAGGCGAGTGCTGATATCATGAAGGTGCTGATATCTTTCCCAAATGCACACATGAGGAAAGTGAGACTGGGGCCCCCCGTGGTGGTGATGTCGGTGAAGTCTGCACATGGCAAAACCCACGGCAGAACCAGGAGCCGGACGCCAGCCCCTGAGTTCTCTCCTGTGGGATATTCTCCTGGGATCGGCTGTCAGAATTCAGTGACCATCAACTCACATCTAAAAGGAACAATAAATTGGCTAATGACGTTCTGTAGACCAGTGAGAATTTAGAAATTTAAGGTTCAAAATAAAGTTTTCTGTGATATTAACTAGCAGATTTAAAAACTCACTAGACAGGGGAAATGTGCAAGAATAAATGAGATTATTTTTATAAAGAGCAACAACCACTACCAGGTGTAATAATTTACAATGATGCTGAGGCTTGACACATGTGGCATCGGCCCAGGAAGAGAACAGGTACCAGGCTCCGTAACAGGCTCCTGTAGAGCCGTTAACACCTGCCACGCCTGGAGAGCCCCGCTCCTGGCCCTGTTTCTACCAGGTACCTGTTTCCACGGGCATTCCCCGGGGCAGAACCGGAGCACCTGTGGTGGGAGGTAGGCTCTCATAACGTCCTCTAGGTCCTGCCTGTCCTGGCCCCCAGGCACGGGTGACGTTGGTCCTCTTGAGGAAAGGAAGTCTTTGCATGGACTCTTGTTTCAAGTATCACTGAGTGGTTGGTTTAGCACAACTAAAAGTGGTAAGCTGTGAACCCGAAGAGCAGGTGGCTCTGTCTCCTTGAATGGTCTCTTGTTGTAACTCAAGAGCCGTGGCCTGAGCTGCTGAGACTGTCCCAGAGTGAGGGGGGCTAGTAGTCCCACCAGGACAGCTAGGGCCTGGACTGCTGGGACTGTCCCAGTGCGAGGCAGGCTAGTATCCCCCCAGGGGCGTGGGGAAGAGGGCTCTGAAGCATTGAGCAGTGTGGGGCAGGATGTCCAGAGAATCCTCGCAGGGCCATACAGGAGTGATGAGGTCCTTTCTCAGACTCTAACTGTCACACCTATCGCAGGACTCCAGCCTCGTAGCAGGAGCCTTCTGACCTGCAATGGAAAATTCTTTCTGGGCAGTCTCTGGAAACGTGTGTTTTCGTCCTGCGTGTCCCCAACACCACCTCCCTTGGCCCTGGGCTACCCCCATGGCGCCTTCCCACTCGCACTCTCCCCACAGTAGCAGCAACCCCAGGACCAAGCCCTCCTCGCATCGCCTCACCCACAGCAGTGAGTTCGTTCAGGTGCGGACTCCCCGAGACTGTGAAGGAAACCACGACTCCCCCCATGCAGGTGGAGAGCCCTGGAAAAGACCAAGGTCCTAGATTACGCTCTTTCTTTAACTGACTCTCCACGCGGGCGTGTTGTGGAACCTGGCGGAGCTTCTGTTTCTGCATCTGTGACGTGGGATGAAAACCCAGAACGGTTCTAAGGGTGGCGATATGTTGTGTGAATGAAAACACTGCAAAATTTAAAGCGTGATATAAATTTAATTCTTATCATCGTTTCCCTCCCACTGACTGCCCTTCATGGAAGACGACTGTTGTTCTAATCAGTCTTATTGATAAAATAACCCCTTCTGCAGACATGGGTGTTGTGCGCTTTGATTTCTACAGGAGCCCTGAGCCAGGCTCCTGCCCCTGGGTGCCTCCCCCAGTTCCTCTTCATTCCCTCTTCCTCAGGCGGCAGCAGATGGTGAAGGCTCGGCAGGGCCCCCGGAAGGGCTCGCAGTTTGGGGTCCCTTGCTTCAGGCAGATCCCGCCCCGAAGGTAGCAGGGTCTTTCAAAACTGAGAGTCCTGGTGCTGTCTGCAGAAAGGAAAAGATGTCTGTATCGGGCTGGATGTCCCAGGGGGAAGGCGAAAGATCTCCCCATCTGGACGGGAGCCCCACTTTTCCCAGCTAAACACCAACGGTCCGCAGGCTTGATTCCCAGGCTTCCCCTTCCCTTCCCTTCCCCCTCTTATCCTGCCAGAAGACCTTATCACTGCTGACACCGCCTTGGTCAAATTGTCCTGCCAGCCATGAGAGCCTCCGGGCATTAACTGGAGGGCGAGGCGTGCTCAGTCAGTAACTATTGCCCAGTGTGTCTCACCAATGCCCCACCTGTCTCACCAATGCCCCACCTTCCCCACCCATCTCACCAATTCCCCACCTATCTCACCAACTGCCCTGCCTGTCTCACCAATGCCCCACCTGTCTCACCAATGCCCCACCTGTCTCACCAATTGCCCCACCTGTCTCACCAATGCCCCACCTATCTCACCAATTGCCCCACCTGTCTCACCAATGCCCCACCCATCTCACCAATTGCCCCACCTTCTCCATCCATCTCACCAATTGCCCCACCTGTCTCACCAATTGCCCCACCCATCTCACCAATGCCCCACCCATCTCACCAAATGCCCACCCATCTCACCAATGCCCCACCCATCTCACCAATTGCCCCACCTTCTCCATCCATCTCACCAATTGCCCCACCCGTCTCACCAAATGCCCACCCATCTCACCAATGCCCCACCCATCTCACCAATTGCCCCACCCATCTCACCAAATGCCCACCCATCTCACCAATGCCCCACCCATCTCACCAATTGCCCCACCCATCTCACCAAATGCCCACCCATCTCACCAATGCCCCACCCATCTCACCAATTGCCCCCCATCTCACCAATGCCCCACCCATCTCACCAATGCCCCACCTATCTCACCAACTGCCCCACCTGTCTCACCAATGCCCTACCCATCTCACCAGTTGCCCGCCTGTCTCACCAATTGTCCCACCTCCTTACCACAAAACACAAAACATCCCAACTCTCACAGTCTGAAGAGATGGAAGCCTTGCCCAGCTAAACTCTCGGCCACTCCTGGGATATGAGTGGCAAGTGGTCTCTGGTCAGGGTCTATTATCAACTTTGTCTCCACTCTAGGTTACACTAACCAGGTGATTCAACTGATCTGGTTCTCAAGTCATCTGGTTCACGTGCGGGAAAGGGAAGCGAGTAGAAGGTTACTACCCAACACGACCTGTAATGGCATGAAGACTCCGCCACCGGCTTTCAAGGGCAAGTCTAACTTTCCATGAGCTAAGTGTGGCTGCAGAGGGGCCCTCTGAGCGGCCCCTTGGTGCTGTGCCTCCCAGCCCTGGCTGACTTAGGGAAAGGAAAGACCCAAGGAACTATAAGAAAGGGCAGCATGGCTGGTATTTACCGGGCAGTACCTGGAAGACGGTAAGGAGAGCCACAAGGAAGAGATGGAAGAGCCTCATCCCGGCCGCGCTGCAGGTCCCCAGGCCTGGGGAGGGATCAGAGGACAAGGTCAGCCTGGGGTTCACTGTCCCAGGAACTTGGAGATCAGCGTCTCCTGCCCAAGGCCCTGCTCTGCCTCCGCAGGAGCAGCTCGAGCAGCACTGTGCTCCCCCCGACACCCTCAGCACCCTCCTGGGCCTGTGGCTGCCGCCTCGCCTTGAGGCTCCTCACAGGACCCAGCACATGGAGGTGGTGACAGGCGCAGCAGAGGCATCTGAAGGTGAGTGGGAGGCCAAGAGCCACGCTGTCACCAAAGGAGAAAAGGACAGTCCCTCGCAGGTGAGGAGATTCACTAGGAAAGATTTGAGGCCGGTTGGTTGAAATTCCAGGGCTCCTCACAACAGAGACTCGGACTGGCGGTGGGTGAGTCATTACTCCCCAGAGAGTCCGTGTTCAAGGGGGAAAGAGTTCCTAGCAGTTAAAAAATAGTGGGGAAATGTACCTAGTTCTCTGTAGAATTCAAATTTTCTCATTTACTTTTACTTAAATCTTTCACTTTTTTGGTAATATTTGCACATTGAAAAATTCCAAATAATGAAGAGATGTAAAAGATAGACGGTTAAAAGAAAAACCATGTCCCCACTCTTCAACTATAGACACCATTTACAATTCATAGCGTTTCAGCTCCACTTCTTTACAAATAAAATTATGTAAATACTCATTTTAAATTTACAATCTAGAATCATGCTTGATTGCCAATTCTATTGGGTGTTTCTTTCCACGTAAATATTATCTTGGGAATTCTTGAATATCTATTCAAATATACTTGCCTCATGTATTTGTATGACTATACATATATCTTTAGAAATTTACGTAACTATTACTTTTGCATAAATCCCTAGAAATGAAATGTGCACATACATGCCTATTTCACGTTGCAGTGGGTGTTGCCCAAGCACCCACTCCGGACACCACTTCATGGTCTCAGTGACCATGCAAAAAAGTATCTTTTGCCTGTCAGGGTTCTCATCGGTACTGGTTGTTGTCAATTGTTTTAACCTTTGAAAACTGTATAAGTGACTAGTAACACTTCCTGTTTGCTTTCATATATCTTTTTAAAATTATTCCTAAGGTTGAGCATTTTCAAACGTTCATTAGTTATTTTTGGCTCTCACCTGTTCACGGGCTTTACCCACATTTCTCCTACTCATCTGTTCTTACTGACTTCTAAGAGCTCCTTGCACGTTGAAGGCCATTACAGCAATTGCTTCTGGCTTGCTTTTACTTTGTGCGCGCTCAGCTAACAGCCGGGGAATTCATGGTGACTACCAATGATTACTTTTCACTCTGCTCGTGTTTTGTTTTCCTTAAAGATATCTGCTCTGTCTGTGTTTACCTAATTATGTCTGTATTCCAGACCCGCTTTGTTCTTGATTCTTCCAGTCCTGGGACAGAGTCTGTTCTGAAAAGCTGTGACAGACTCCAGTTCCCAGCAGTGACATGAAACTGTTTCTTGCCCCACCCAGAAATATGAATTCGCTGGGCCCTCAGGAATGTCTTTAGTCTCTAAGCCTGCAGTCTCTCATAAAAGGCACAGGTCTGAGTTCATGTCCCTGTTCCCTTAAAAAACTTGAGTCTTGCCCTGTCCTGTGTGCTCAGTGGTTAGAGCGTCGGCCTGCACACCCAAGGGTCACGGGTTCAGTTCCTGGTCAAGGGCACGTATCTGGGTTGCAGGTTTATCCCTAGCCCGGTTGGGGCGCGTGTGGGAGGCAACCAATCGGTGTGTCTCTCTCACATCAATGTTTCTCTCTCCCTCTCTCCCTCTCCCTCCCTCCCTTCTACTCTCTAAAAATCAATGGGGAAAAATATCCTCCGGTGAGGATCAGAAAAAGAAAAATTGAGCCTTACACAGGAGAGAAATAGAATCATACACGGTGGGAAGGAGCCAGAAGATGGGTGGGACGGCCCTGATGTTTTGAGCACAGCAGAACTGCTGGAGAGAACAGACGGGACATTCCGCACACTCATCAGACTGGCACCTAAGGCCCAACCTGCCAGGTCCCGAGTGCCCAGGTAGCCCAGGCCCCAGCGTGGGCTCCGGTCTCAGCCTCTCTGCCCCAGCACGTCGTGCCCTGAGCTCACCCGGCCCTGGCGGCACTCGGGCGATCGTGGCTCCCTCCCAGCCCTTCTCAGAATCCGCTCATGGCTGCCCTCCGGGACTCACTTCCACAAAATAGCTTTAAGTGACTTCGCCGACTTCAAAACGACTTTCCTGCCTTGTTAACTAACTGCACAGACATTCAGGCTTTATCTCAGAACAGTGACGTGGAGGGTGAGGGCTTTCTAAAGCTAAGAGTTTATTTTCCACATCTCTGCCCTCTTTAGTACCACGTTTCTGTGTCCCGCGGGGAGCGCCGCCGGATGGATCCAGAACCTGCTTTGTACTGTATTCCTAGACAGTTTGTGGTGGTCATCCGTTAGAGTCACATTCCTCTTTCGTCGTATTTTACGGTGGGCTACTGCTTGCACAGAGAAAGATCTCGTATAATAACTTTGACCTCGCTCGTGGGTTCATCTCTTATTTTTTATTTTTTGTGGTTGCTTCTCAATGGTTTTTCAATCATAAAATCACAAATCTGTGATCACGACTTGGGCTCCTTGCTCACGGTGCGGTGTGAGCCTGGAATTGCACTGACGAGTAGCTACCGGCCTTCGGAGGCCAGGGCCCGACCCCCGCGCCCTGAGGAAGCAGGAACGGAAACCAGAAGGGGCGACGCGGCGACCCGGGCGGCTGCGGAGGGGCCCTGACCGCGAACTCACCGCGATAAAAATCCTCTCGTACCCCCGCGCTGCCCCGGCTGCTTCTTTCCTGTCTCGCTTACTCCTCGCGTCTCATGTCCAAGATCCACTTCCTCAAGATCCAAAAGAACCAAACAAGATTTTTTCAAAAACAGTTTTTAAAAAGAAAGTTAAAAAAAAAAGCTTCAGCGGTTTCTCGCTCATGTGGTTCCTTCCACAGAAGCCTCCATTCGTCTCCCGGGACGCGACGAGGCCCTTCAGCTCATGCGTTAAGCACAGGCTCTAGTCTCGGCCCCGATGCCTCTGGGGCTCGGAGACAAATCTGCGTCCAGCGAAGGACCTGAGAACTTTAATGACAACACAAAACCCTGTGCGTCTGTGACCCCTGGACGGAGTCCTCCGCTCTTTTAGGACCCAGAATGGAGCCGAGTGAGTTCAAGTCAAGATTTCTGACTGACAAGGTAGAACCGGAGAGAGTCCACTCTGGGTCTAGGAATTCGGGCCACCACTGTTCACAAGCCCTAAGAGAAAGCCCTGGAAGATGGAGGGAAGGTGAGAGAAGTTGTCAAATGTAAGGATGGTCGATATATTTAAGGAAAGAAAATAGTAGTGAAGGGAGGGAAGGAAGCAGGAAGAGAGACAGAGGGAGAGAGAATGTGAAACTCATAAAAATCCGCCTCACTTTTTGGGGCAATAAAGGGCCCTGCACCTGCTCCCTTGCGAGGACACACCCAGAAGGCCAGCCGTCCCCACGCAGGTGGCCAGGTGGCCCCGTGTTAAGTGTCCCTTCTCCCTGATGAGGGAACCGTGTAGGCTGCTCCTTTCTCGCCCACTCTCTGGCCAAGGAGGCCTGACCAGCACCACCTCTAGATAGGCCACAGGTACAGAATGAACCTCTTTCTCTGAGTGGAAAGACAGAGCCATCCCCCAGCCGTCACGACCGGTTGGATGTGCTGGTCCCTGCTGACCTATTTGTCACCTACGAGATGACAAGGTCTTGAACCCCCAGCCTGGCTGGTTTAGGCTGAGCTCTTCGGCATGAGCCAGACAGAGAAAAACTTTAACCTAAAACAGGAAACACCTTTCACAAAACGACAGAAACCTGCGATTCTGGAGCCCCCAACAGTGCTCGCCAGGCCCCGAGAGCCCCAGAGCTGCTCCTCACATGGGAACCTGAGTCCCTCGGGGGTGCTGGTCCACTTCTGAGCACACCCCAGTCTTCCTCTGGTCTTCTTCAAGTGAGAACCCAATGAAGCCCCCTTGCAGGCTCTGGATATTTTACTTTGGGTCAGCTCTAGTGGAATATATCATCTGGCGTATGTGGGCGCATCGCATGTGGTCTGCAGCACAGCTGTGAACCCGAGCGCCAGCCTCAAAGTGCCCAAGGGTGTCACTGAGCCCTCCCCACAGGCGCAGCGTAGTGCCAGGCGCCCTGGGTGGTCATTTCATCCTCAAAACGGTCTTAAGAGGCAGGTTCTGCCCTGGCCGGTGTGGCTAGGTGGTTAGAGCGTCACCCTATGAACTGAGGGTCGTGGGTTCAATTCCCGGTCAAGGGCACATGCCTGGGTTGCGGGGTCGCTCCCTGCCCCATTCGGGGCACGTTTGAGAAGCATCCGGTTGACGTGTCTCTCTCACATGGATGTTTCTCTTCTCTCCCCCCGCCTCCCTTCCACTCTGTCTAAAAATCAATGGAAAAAAATATTCTCTGCTGAGGACTAACCAAAAAAAAAAAAAAAAGGCAGGTTCTAAGAAGGACTCTGTTGTATGCACGAGGCAACAGGGCCACACAGCGGTCAAGCAGACCCCGAACCCGCACCTACACTCACAGCCACCCTGCAACGTCGCTCACGCAGCCTGGACTCCGCCGCAGAAATAGCTCAGGGAGCTTGAGAATATTACACAGAAAGAGTGAAGAGTGCACCAAGATCCTGGGTTCCTCGGTTCTGGCTCTGCCCCTGCTTACAAGTCACGCTGCCCATCTGGGCCTCAGATTCCTCATCTGTGGAATGACGGGACTGGGTTAGGTGACATCTTAGAGTCTCCTCCTCGGTCCCGAGGTCTGTGGTTCTGGGTGCTGCTGAGGGGGCCTGTGCCAAGCGACAGACGAGTGAAAGCTGGGTGAGAATGAGATGCCGGCCTCGGTTTAATGGGATGATCTCCCGAAGAATAGAGGGGCTCAGAGCAGCTGGTCTTGACCTCCAGCCAGTCCCGCACCGTCCCCAGTCTGCACACTGCCCAGCACTTACCTCCTTGCACTCCTGTAGGCAGCAGCCGTCCACCCAGCCGGTTCTTCATTCTCAGGTGTTGTTCCTGGAGGCGAAGCTAATGGCCTGACCGTGTTGTGCTCACACTGCAGCTAGTGGACCGGGGAAACCAGTGAGTGGGCGATTCCCAAACGAGAGGCATGCTCCTGGCAGCCACCCAGGGACAGCGACAGGTGCCCCAGCGGCGTTGGAGAACAGGCTTGGCTGACAAGCAAAAGCCTTGAGGGACAGGAGCTACAAAGACGCTGGAGCGCTTAGCACAGTCCTGCCCCTCCAGAAGGTGACAGGGAAGTGACTGGCCCCCCCAGAGCTCAGCAGGTGCACGGATGTGTGTCAGAAAACCTGGTGCTGCCTTAGAGAGCGCCCAGGCCAGGGACTCTTCCTGTCGCCAGGGAAGACTGAGACCGTGAGAACTGGAGGCCAGGAGAGGAAGAAAATGGGAAGATGCCTTTTTACTAAACGGTGGGACTTTGTTGGGGCTACGATGGTAAACAGGTGGAAAATGTGAGATCTTGTGCAGGAGGCAGTAAATCAAGAGGAAATAGTGTAAACGTCTAGGAACAAAAAGAAATAAAATGTGTCTGGGGGGATGGGCATAGACAAAGCTCGACATTATAACCGGACTGTGCTTTGCTCACTGGCCAAGCAGCAAATTTGGGGGCGCGGTGGAGAGGGGGCAGGTTGTGCTGCTGAGAAGAGGTGAAGGGCCTTAGTATCTTCCACTCCTTGGACAGGACATGGAGGGGATGCAGTGAGAGTGGGTTGGAAACAAGTGGGTTAAAAAATGCTTATGTTGGGCCCTGGCCAGTGTGGCTCAGTGGTTGAGGGTAAGCCCTCGGGCTGAAGGGTCTCAAGTTTGATTCTGGTCAAGGGCACACACCTTGGTAGCAGGCTCCATCCCCTGGCCTTCTCACATTGATGTTTCTCTCTCTGTCTCTCCCCCTCCATACAAAAAAATAAAGAAAAAAGCCTAGCTTGGGTTGGAAACTGCAAATATCATTTGGAAATATGATTAGAAAGTGCTCACAAAGGGAAATTTTGCAGTATTCCCTAATTTCACATATTTATCTTCAATTTTCTAATTTCTCGTCTAATTCTTAATCCGAACTCTGGGAGCCTCATTATTGGGCAAGTCACTCGTAAGTACTTCCCCTCGTAATGAAAACATATCCACGGAAAGGTGTGTCTAGAAGGTTCCTTGCAGCTCTGTGAGGACAGGAGGTGAACTCACGAAGGCCCGGAGCCTGGGGGTGAGGACTGTGGGCTCTGCACCCCAAGGCTGCCTCTAACCTGCTACCTGGCTGTACACAAGCCACTCAACCACCCTGTGCTTCACCGTCTTCATTTGTAAAATACCTGATGGCACCAACTTCACCAGGCAGATGGAAAGACTAAAGCAGGTAAGCCCGTGGAGAGGTGCTGGGAAACGGAGGTGCTTAAAAACATTCATTATATCCACAGCGGTGGTGATGGAGGCTGGGCTGCGATTCGCATGGGAGTGGAGGCCAGTGATGGGACATTTTACGCTACCTCTGTGCCCCGTGGTGTTCTCTGTGCCCACGGCCACCATGCTCCTGATTCATGTCCACATCATAGATATTCGACAGGCTCTTCCAATTGCTCACAGCTTTGTCACTCAGACAAGATGTCAGGGTCCTAAAGTCACGTTTTCTTGGGGCTACCCCCAGCTACAGGTTTGCCAGCCTTCTCCTGTGTGCTCTAGAACCAGGAGGAAGGGGCAGCCCCTGGTGCAAAATGGGGCTGTAGAAATAGGTCATTGGGGTATAAGGTCCAGCTCTTAAGAGTGGAGGGTCCATCCAGCAGGTTGAGGGCCTCACGCCCTTTGGGGAGCTTAGCAGGTCCTAGGTGGGTAGGCTCCTGCAGTGGAGGGGACAGTGACTCAGGCTCAGGTGGAGTGAGCACAAGGAGACACGAGGGAAGGAGGTGATCAGAGTAAAGCCAAGGGACAGAT
Organism: Miniopterus natalensis; assembly: GCF_054644295.1. Taxonomy (NCBI): domain Eukaryota; kingdom Metazoa; phylum Chordata; class Mammalia; order Chiroptera; family Miniopteridae; genus Miniopterus; species Miniopterus natalensis. The sequence continues at coordinate 2,577,451 of NC_142082.1, read as the reverse complement.
TTATTTTCAAACTACATAAAAAGGCAAAGCATCTGTGCAGACAAGATGAGCAGGGCCCAGCGTCAGAAAGAAAAGGCCACTGTTCCCTGACTTACTATCCCTTTATTTAGAGCAATAGCAGGTAAATATCCAAGCAGATGGGAAACAGAAAACATGTCAGGGTCCTTATCATCAGTATCAACTTGAACCAAGTAGGGACGCTCAGCACACAAACTTCTGCTGTGATGAAAGGGCAGGACGGAAGCATCAAAGAGGCTCTGACGGTGACTGAGGCCTTGGCCCCATCCCAGCCAAAGGCACAGCTTCCTTCCCTGGGCTGTGTGTCTCTAACTCCCTCTGTCTGACCTATAAGAACAGGCTGACTGTGCCCTCCCGCCACTCACTTCTCCCTTCCACCTGACCTGAGCTCCAGGTGACTCTCAGCCATGAGGACCCTCGCCCTCCTCGCTGCCCTTCTCCTCTTGGCCCTCCAGGCCCAGGCTCAGAACCTCCAAGGGACAGCTGACCAGGATCCTGCTCAGGACCAGCCTGAAGCCAAGGACCAGGACGAGCTTTGGGCCGAAGACCAGGACGAGGCTGAGGCCGAGGACCAGGAGGAGGCCATGACCTTCACAGGAGAGGAGCGCCTGGCTCAAGCAGCTCCAGGTGAGACACCAGCCAGCATGTTCTTGGGGGCTGGGGCCAATTAGAGGGGCTCATAAGAGGGATGTGGAGTTGGGGCTCAAAACTCTCTGTGTTGATGACGTGCGGAGAAGAGTAGGTGCCCCCAGGTGGAGAGGAAGGTTGTGGGGCAGGGGGAAGGAATGAGCATGTTCATCATTGACAAGGGTCAGGGAAATTCAGGAACCTGCAGGACCACACAGAGCCAGTAAGGTTTCTCCTCATTTATGACAAACCCGTGAATCCTTCCACCCTAACCGGGCAGGTGCTGTGTTCGGTGAGCAGACGCGTCGTCTCTCAGAAGGTCCCCGTGAGGTCGGCTGCGAGTCTCCTCCCTGTTCCACCCCCACTGTGCCTACCCCACCTCTTCCTTCCACAGAACGTGAAAAAAGAAAAAGTTGCAGGTGTCGACGCAACGCCTTTTGCAGGGCGTACAAGTATAAAACTGGGACCTGTAGGGTCCTTGGCCGTCCACGCAGGCTTTGCTGTAAGTGAGCTGTGGACCGAGACCCTTAGCACCACGCGATCCCACGGACACCTGGAATAGCCTGTGGCCTCTGTACCTGAACCTTTCCTCCTCTCTCCCTCCCTAGTAAACGTCCAGCATTAAACTCGCTGTCTGCCTTTTCTTTTCTGTAAGACTCATGTGTGTGGTTCCCTTGTGTGGAGAATTCTGCCCTGAATGGTCCCTGTAATTAAACAGCATTTGCATCCCAGTGATGCACAACTTGAGCATCACAGGGCAACAACAAACCAGCAAAAATGAGCATAATTCTTAATTAAGACCATTTCAACCTCACAAGTCAATCCATTCATAAGGAAACTGAAGAGGAAAGTTGTCAGAGAGTGTCCAGGGGGTGTTGTGGGCCCCAGGACAGGTGGGTCCCATGGGCTGTGTTGTTTGTTCTTTAATTAGAGGAAGTGGGAGAACATGGATGCATATGGATAATTTCTCATGAATAGCAGGCATTTTAGTGACATATAGAATTTTCCTCGCTGTTTGGAAAAGGCAGAGTGAACTCGTGGTTCAGTGTGCCACCAACAGAGAAAAGTAAGACCTACACCAGAAACAGAATATACTGACCAGCATCGGTGGTCTCAAACAATGACCAGAGCAAATGGGAGTCCAGAGCTGGTCAGTACAGGTGGTCATGACCAATGGCCAGTGAAATAAATGGTCCCCTTATGAACACTGAAAGGTAGATTAGTCCAATGTCCAATGAAGGAGTTGGCCTCAACACCCTCTCTCTCTTTAAACAGATTGAGTCTACTACTTCCAATAAATCCCGACTAATTTTAATAAAATTCTAGCAAACATTAATCTGATTTTAATAATGCCAATGACAGGCCCTTCACTCCTGAGCTTAAAGGTAGGTTGCTGAGAATCAACTGAGATTCACAGAAGCCTGATTTCCAGAAAGAAAAAAAATATCTCTATCCTCCCTTCCCTTTATCAAGTTGCCACAGACACCGTTACAGCCACGACCATGTATTCTACCCTGAAACTATGTGGTACACATAGAACCTTCCATTTCATGCTTGCCCTCTGGCCACTTCCATTCAAAAATGTTTCCCTGAAAAGACTGAGAACAACAAAGAGTCTCATTGTCAAGCTTTCCTATCAATCTCCACGGGCCCCTCGCACCTTCCACCTCCAGGACAGAGAAGCACTAACACGTGGAAGACTGGGCTTCTCACACTTCAGTGGGAAAGACACAAAGCTCAGAAATTACCAAAAAAAAAAAAAAATTGAAACTACATACAGACCCAAAGTATCTGTGTAGACAGGAGAAAAAGCAAAGAGGGAAACGATAAACTCTGGAAATGGTTTGCAGTACTTGGGACAAAGATCTAGCCTCCTGAATTGATAAATAAACTATACCAGCCAACAAATATAAACTGAGTCTCTGTTCTCTTCTCAGTAAAAACACAGCAGCCCCAATTCAGCTGCTCCTGTCCTCCACGCAGAAACAGGGAGGAAAATATAAAACAATAGCATAGTGCAAATGTGAAGCAGTAACAGGCATTCACTTCATTATTTAAAAATGGGCCCTTGCCCGGCTGGGTGTGGCTCAGCCGTTGAGCGTCGACCTAGGATCAGGGGATCGGGGTTCGATTCCCGGTCAGGGCACATGCCCAGGTTGTGGGCTGGATCAATGACTCTCTCATCATTGATGTTTCTATCTCTCTCTCTCCCTCTCCTTTTCTCTCTCTGAAATCAATAAAGATATATTTTTTTTTAAATAAAAAAAATAAAAATAAAAATGGGCCCTTCCCAGGGGGTACATTTTATTGGTCAGAACTCTGTTTACTGGCCACTCTGGCCTGGCAGAGAGTCTGGGGCATCCAGTGATTTTCTAACACAGCCCATCTCTGCCCAGGGCTCAGGCAGGAAAAAGGATCCCGAAATTGGGGGATTGCGGGGCCTTTTAAATACCTTCCACTGTGCTTGGGGAGCAGCGGACCTTCGATGTTTTGACAGCCTCCAGGAGGCACAGTGAAGCCATGTCTGTAAATCCTATACGACACAGTCTTTCACTCGGCAATTTCATTTCTAGAAATGCATCTGAAAGATACGCTCACTGAGGAGCCAGGTGAGGTGTCTAAAGAGACGTTCACTGCCTTTGTGCTCTTACGGAGTAAACAGCCTGTGCCCTGGCCTGTGTGGCTCAGTTGGCTGAGTGGGGCCCCAGGGCCCAGAGGTCGCCAGTTGGATTCCCAGCCAGGTTTCAGGCTCGATCCCCAGCAGAGGGCGCCCAGGAGGCAGGCATCCATCTCATTGATGTTTCTGTCTCTCCCTCTCCTTTCCACTCTCTCTAAAATCAATAAAAACATGGTGAAGAAAATAAATATATAAATAAGCAAACTGTAATACTGTAACAATGTTTTATCAGTGAGACTAGTTGAATGAAGACCCATAACCCACCGGGAGAGCCTGGCTGTGAAGCAGCGGAGCGGCCTGTGGTGCTGGTATCACTGTCTCCAGGAACAGCTGGGCTGAGGAGGCGAATGCAGATGTGTGGCTCCTGCGGGAGGATGGAGCCTGGAGCAGGGAGGGGCTGTGCTTTTCGTTTCTGCACTCATCTCCCTTTTACATTTTGGGTTTTGTCCATTGTGCAGGAGATATATTTTTTTCATTTTCAAAGATCAGAAAGTTCAGGAGGGGGCTTTGGAGCTTGGTTGTGTTTGCTGTTTCTCCCTAAAAGACACAGGTAACCTGTGAGCAGTCTATGGGACGTGTACAGATCACAGTGAAGTCCTGAAATACATCTCCCTCAGCTCTACTCTGATCACGTCCTTCCCTGGTGCCCCCCTCTGCTCACTCCTCCCGAGCCTAAGTCAGGGTCCCTTCCGCTGCAGGAAACCACCCGCCCAGGACCTGACAAGCTCCCCCATAGGGAGTGAGGCCCTGACCCTCAGGATGGACCCTCCCCTCCAACAGGGAAGGTCTGGTCCCAGGGTCAGGGGCTCAGAGATGAGCAGGGCCCAGCATCAGAAAGTAAAGGCCTCTGACTTACTCAATGAGAACACAGGTCCTTGTCTGCTTTGAACATCAGAAGGCAAATATCGAAGCACATGGGAGACAGAGAACATACCAGGGTCTTTATCATCATCATCAAAGTGAAACAGGTGGGGACACTCAGCACACAAACCCATGCAGGGGTAAAAGGACAGGAACAAGAACATCAAAGAGGCCTTGGCCCCATCCCAGCCAAAGGCACAGCCTCCCTCCCTGTGCTGTGTCTCCAGCTCCTCCCATCTGACCTATAAGTACAGGCTGACTGTGCTCTCCTATCACTCACTTCTCCCTTCCACCTGACCTGAGCCCCAGGTGACTCTCAGCCATGAGGACCCTCGCCCTCCTCGCTGCCCTTCTCCTCTTGGCCCTCCAGGCCCGGGCTCAGAACCTCCAAGGGAAAGCTGACCAGGTTCCTGGCCAGGACCAGCCTGAAGCCAAGGACCAGGACGAGCTGTGGACCATGGACCAGGACGAGGCTGGGGCGGAGGACCAGGACGTGGCCATCACCTTCACAGGCGAGGAGCGCCTGGCTCGAGCAGCTTCAGGTGAGACACCAGCCAACATGCTCTTGGGGTCTACAGTTGATTTGAGGGGTTTGTAAGACAGGCATGGAGTTAGGGCTCAATATTCTGTTTGTGGAAGACTTGGGATGACGGGTAGGTGCCCAGAGGTGGAGAGGAAGGTTGTGGGTGGAGGGCAGGAAATGAGCATGTACATCATTGGCTAGAATCAGAAAATTCAGGAACCTGCAGGACCACACAGAGCCAGTAAGGTTTCTCCTCATTTATGACAAACCCGTGAATCCTTCCACCCTAACCGGGCAGGTGCTGTGTTCGGTGAGCAGACGCGTCGTCTCTCAGAAGGTCCCCGTGAGGTCGGCTGCGAGTCTCCTCCCTGTTCCACCCCCACTGTGCCTACCCCACCTCTTCCTTCCACAGAACCTGCAAAAATAAAAACTTGCAGGTGTCGACGCAACGCCTTTTGCAGGGCGTACAGGTACATCACTGGGACCTGTAGGGTCCTTGGCCGTCCACGCAGGCTTTGCTGTAAGTGAGCTGTGGACCGAGACCCTTAGCACCACGCGATCCCACGGACACCTGGAATAGCCTGTGGCCTCTGTACCTGAACCTTTCCTCCTCTCTCCCTCCCTAGTAAACGTCCAGCATTAAACTCGCTGTCTGCCTTTTTCTTTTCTGTAAGACTCATGTGTGTGGTTCCCTTGTGTGGAGAATTCTGCCCTGAATGGTCCCTGTAATTAAACAGCATTTGCATCCCAGTGATGCACAACTTGAGCATCACAGGGCAACAACAAACCAGCAAAAATGAGCATAATTCTTAATTAAGACCATTCCAACCTCACAAGTCAATCCATTCATAAGGAAACTGAAGAGGAAAGTTGTCAGAGAGTGTCCAGGGGGTGTTGTGGGCCCCAGGACAGGTGGGTCCCATGGGCTGTGTTGTTTGTTCTTTAATTAGAGGAAGTGGGAGAACATGGATGCATATGGATAATTTCTCATGAATAGCAGGCATTTTAGTGACATATAGAATTTTCCTCGCTGTTTGGAAAAGGCAGAGTGAACTCGTGGTTCAGTGTGCCACCAACAGAGAAAAGTAAGACCTACACCAGAAACAGAATATACTGACCAGCATCGGTGGTCTCAAATAATGACCAGAGGAAAGGGGAGTCCAGAGCTGGTCAGTACAGGTGGTCATGACCAATGGCCAGTGAAATAAATGGTCCCCTTATGAACACTGAAAGGTAGATTAGTCCAATGTCCAATGAAGGAGTTGGCCTCAACACCCTCTCTCTGTTTAAACAGATTGAGTCTACTACTTCCAATAAATCCCGGCTAATTTTAATAAAGTTCTAGCAAACATTAATCTGATTTTAATAATGCCAATGACAGGCCCTTCACTCCTGAGCTGAAAGGTAGGCTGCTGAGAATCAACTGAGATTCGCAGAGGCCTTATTTCCAGGGGGGGAAAAAAATATCTCTACCCTCCCTTCCCTTTATCAAGTTGCCACAGACACTGTTACAGCCACGACGATGTATTCTACCCTGAAACTATGTGGTACACATAGAACCTTCCATTTCATGCTTGCCCTCTGGCCACTTCCATTCAAAAATGTTTCCCTGAAAAGACTGAGAACAACAAAGAGTCTCATTGTCAAGCTTTCCTATCAATCTCCACGGGCCCCTCGCACCTTCCACCTCCAGGACAGAGAAGCACTAACACGTGGAAGACTGGGCTTCTCACACTTCAGTGGGAAAGACACAAAGCTCAGAAATTACCAAAAAAAAAAAAAAATTGAAACTACATACAGACCCAAAGTATCTGTGTAGACAGGACAAAAAGCAAAGAGGGAAACGATAAACTCTGGAAATGGTTTGCAGTACTTGGGACAAAGATCTAGCCTCCTGAATTGATAAATAAACTATACCAGCCAACAAATATAAACTGAGTCTCTGTTCTCTTCTCAGTAAAAACACAGCAGCCCCAATTCAGCTGCTCCTGTCCTTCACGCAGAAACAGGGAGGAAAATATAAAACAATAGCATAGTGCAAATGTGAAGCAGTAACAGGCATTCACTTCATTATTTAAAAATGGGCCCTTGCCCGGCCGGGCGTGGCTCAGCCGTTGAGCGTCGACCTGGGATCAGGGGATCGGGGTTCGATTCCCGGTCAGGGCACATGCCCAGGTTGTGGGCTGGATCAATGACTCTCTCATCATTGATGTTTCTATCTCTCTCTCTCCCTCTCCTTTTCTCTCTCTGAAATCAATAAAGATATATTTTTTTTTAAATAAAAAAAAATAAAATAAAAATGGGCGCTTCCCAGGGGGTACATTTTATTGGTCAGAACTCTGTTTACTGGCCACTCTGGCCTGGCAGAGAGTCTGGGGCATCCAGTGATTTTCTAACACAGCCCATCTCTGCCCAGGGCTCAGGCAGGAAAAAAGGATCCCGAAATTGGGGGATTGCGGGGCCTTTTAAATACCTTCCACTGTGCTTGGGGAGCAGCGGACCTTCGATGTTTTGACAGCCTCCAGGAGGCACAGTGAAGCCATGTCTGTAAATCCTATACGACACAGTCTTTCACTCGGCAATTTCATTTCTAGAAATGCATCTGAAAGATACGCTCACTGAGGAGCCAGGTGAGGTGCCTAAAGAGACGTTCACTGCCTTTGTGCTCTTACGGAGTAAACAGCCTGTGCCCTGGCCTGTGTGGCTCAGTTGGCTGAGTGGGGCCCCAGGGCCCAGAGGTCGCCAGTTGGATTCCCAGCCAGGTTTCAGGCTCGATCCCCAGCAGAGGGCGCCCAGGAGGCAGGCATCCATCTCATTGATGTTTCTGTCTCTCCCTCTCCTTTCCACTCTCTCTAAAATCAATAAAAACATGGTGAAGAAAATAAATATATAAATAAGCAAACTGTAATACTGTAACAATGTTTTATCAGTGAGACTAGTTGAATGAAGACCCATAACCCACCGGGAGAGCCTGGCTGTGAAGCAGCGGAGCGGCCTGTGGTGCTGGTATCACTGTCTCCAGGAACAGCTGGGCTGAGGAGGCGAATGCAGATGTGTGGCTCCTGCGGGAGGATGGAGCCTGGAGCAGGGAGGGGCTGTGCTTTTCGTTTCTGCACTCATCTCCCTTTTACATTTTGGGTTTTGTCCATTGTGCAGGAGATATATTTTTTTCATTTTCAAAGATCAGAAAGTTCAGGAGGGGGCTTTGGAGCTTGGTTGTGTTTGCTGTTTCTCCCTAAAAGACACAGGTAACCTGTGAGCAGTCTATGGGACGTGTACAGATCACAGTGAAGTCCTGAAATACATCTCCCTCAGCTCTACTCTGATCACGTCCTTCCCTGGTGCCCCCCTCTGCTCACTCCTCCCGAGCCTAAGTCAGGGTCCCTTCCGCTGCAGGAAACCACCCGCCCAGGACCTGACAAGCTCCCCCATAGGGAGTGAGGCCCTGACCCTCAGGATGGACCCTCCCCTCCAACAGGGAAGGTCTGGTCCCAGGGTCAGGGGCTCAGAGATGAGCAGGGCCCAGCATCAGAAAGTAAAGGCCTCTGACTTACTCAATGAGAACACAGGTCCTTGTCTGCTTTGAACATCAGAAGGCAAATATCGAAGCACATGGGAGACAGAGAACATACCAGGGTCTTTATCATCATCATCAAAGTGAAACAGGTGGGGACACTCAGCACACAAACCCATGCAGGGGTAAAAGGACAGGAACAAGAACATCAAAGAGGCCTTGGCCCCATCCCAGCCAAAGGCACAGCCTCCCTCCCTGTGCTGTGTCTCCAGCTCCTCCCATCTGACCTATAAGTACAGGCTGACTGTGCTCTCCTATCACTCACTTCTCCCTTCCACCTGACCTGAGCCCCAGGTGACTCTCAGCCATGAGGACCCTCGCCCTCCTCGCTGCCCTTCTCCTCTTGGCCCTCCAGGCCCGGGCTCAGAACCTCCAAGGGAAAGCTGACCAGGTTCCTGGCCAGGACCAGCCTGAAGCCAAGGACCAGGACGAGCTGTGGACCATGGACCAGGACGAGGCTGGGGCGGAGGACCAGGACGTGGCCATCACCTTCACAGGCGAGGAGCGCCTGGCTCGAGCAGCTTCAGGTGAGACACCAGCCAACATGCTCTTGGGGTCTACAGTTGATTTGAGGGGTTTGTAAGACAGGCATGGAGTTAGGGCTCAATATTCTGTTTGTGGAAGACTTGGGATGACGGGTAGGTGCCCAGAGGTGGAGAGGAAGGTTGTGGGTGGAGGGCAGGAAATGAGCATGTACATCATTGGCTAGAATCAGAAAATTCAGGAACCTGCAGGACCACACAGAGCCAGTAAGGTTTCTCCTCATTTATGACAAACCCGTGAATCCTTCCACCCTAACCGGGCAGGTGCTGTGTTCGGTGAGCAGACGCGTCGTCTCTCAGAAGGTCCCCGTGAGGTCGGCTGCGAGTCTCCTCCCTGTTCCACCCCCACTGTGCCTACCCCACCTCTTCCTTCCACAGAACCTGCAAAAATAAAAACTTGCAGGTGTCGACGCAACGCCTTTTGCAGGGCGTACAGGTACATCACTGGGACCTGTAGGGTCCTTGGCCGTCCACGCAGGCTTTGCTGTAAGTGAGCTGTGGACCGAGACCCTTAGCACCACGCGATCCCACGGACACCTGGAATAGCCTGTGGCCTCTGTACCTGAACCTTTCCTCCTCTCTCCCTCCCTAGTAAACGTCCAGCATTAAACTCGCTGTCTGCCTTTTTCTTTTCTGTAAGACTCATGTGTGTGGTTCCCTTGTGTGGAGAATTCTGCCCTGAATGGTCCCTGTAATTAAACAGCATTTGCATCCCAGTGATGCACAACTTGAGCATCACAGGGCAACAACAAACCAGCAAAAATGAGCATAATTCTTAATTAAGACCATTCCAACCTCACAAGTCAATCCATTCATAAGGAAACTGAAGAGGAAAGTTGTCAGAGAGTGTCCAGGGGGTGTTGTGGGCCCCAGGACAGGTGGGTCCCATGGGCTGTGTTGTTTGTTCTTTAATTAGAGGAAGTGGGAGAACATGGATGCATATGGATAATTTCTCATGAATAGCAGGCATTTTAGTGACATATAGAATTTTCCTCGCTGTTTGGAAAAGGCAGAGTGAACTCGTGGTTCAGTGTGCCACCAACAGAGAAAAGTAAGACCTACACCAGAAACAGAATATACTGACCAGCATCGGTGGTCTCAAATAATGACCAGAGGAAAGGGGAGTCCAGAGCTGGTCAGTACAGGTGGTCATGACCAATGGCCAGTGAAATAAATGGTCCCCTTATGAACACTGAAAGGTAGATTAGTCCAATGTCCAATGAAGGAGTTGGCCTCAACACCCTCTCTCTGTTTAAACAGATTGAGTCTACTACTTCCAATAAATCCCGGCTAATTTTAATAAAGTTCTAGCAAACATTAATCTGATTTTAATAATGCCAATGACAGGCCCTTCACTCCTGAGCTGAAAGGTAGGCTGCTGAGAATCAACTGAGATTCGCAGAGGCCTTATTTCCAGGGGGGGAAAAAAATATCTCTACCCTCCCTTCCCTTTATCAAGTTGCCACAGACACTGTTACAGCCACGACGATGTATTCTACCCTGAAACTATGTGGTACACATAGAACCTTCCATTTCATGCTTGCCCTCTGGCCACTTCCATTCAAAAATGTTTCCCTGAAAAGACTGAGAACAACAAAGAGTCTCATTGTCAAGCTTTCCTATCAATCTCCACGGGCCCCTCGCACCTTCCACCTCCAGGACAGAGAAGCACTAACACGTGGAAGACTGGGCTTCTCACACTTCAGTGGGAAAGACACAAAGCTCAGAAATTACCAAAAAAAAAAAAAAATTGAAACTACATACAGACCCAAAGTATCTGTGTAGACAGGACAAAAAGCAAAGAGGGAAACGATAAACTCTGGAAATGGTTTGCAGTACTTGGGACAAAGATCTAGCCTCCTGAATTGATAAATAAACTATACCAGCCAACAAATATAAACTGAGTCTCTGTTCTCTTCTCAGTAAAAACACAGCAGCCCCAATTCAGCTGCTCCTGTCCTTCACGCAGAAACAGGGAGGAAAATATAAAACAATAGCATAGTGCAAATGTGAAGCAGTAACAGGCATTCACTTCATTATTTAAAAATGGGCCCTTGCCCGGCCGGGCGTGGCTCAGCCGTTGAGCGTCGACCTGGGATCAGGGGATCGGGGTTCGATTCCCGGTCAGGGCACATGCCCAGGTTGTGGGCTGGATCAATGACTCTCTCATCATTGATGTTTCTATCTCTCTCTCTCCCTCTCCTTTTCTCTCTCTGAAATCAATAAAGATATATTTTTTTTTAAATAAAAAAAAATAAAATAAAAATGGGCGCTTCCCAGGGGGTACATTTTATTGGTCAGAACTCTGTTTACTGGCCACTCTGGCCTGGCAGAGAGTCTGGGGCATCCAGTGATTTTCTAACACAGCCCATCTCTGCCCAGGGCTCAGGCAGGAAAAAAGGATCCCGAAATTGGGGGATTGCGGGGCCTTTTAAATACCTTCCACTGTGCTTGGGGAGCAGCGGACCTTCGATGTTTTGACAGCCTCCAGGAGGCACAGTGAAGCCATGTCTGTAAATCCTATACGACACAGTCTTTCACTCGGCAATTTCATTTCTAGAAATGCATCTGAAAGATACGCTCACTGAGGAGCCAGGTGAGGTGCCTAAAGAGACGTTCACTGCCTTTGTGCTCTTACGGAGTAAACAGCCTGTGCCCTGGCCTGTGTGGCTCAGTTGGCTGAGTGGGGCCCCAGGGCCCAGAGGTCGCCAGTTGGATTCCCAGCCAGGTTTCAGGCTCGATCCCCAGCAGAGGGCGCCCAGGAGGCAGGCATCCATCTCATTGATGTTTCTGTCTCTCCCTCTCCTTTCCACTCTCTCTAAAATCAATAAAAACATGGTGAAGAAAATAAATATATAAATAAGCAAACTGTAATACTGTAACAATGTTTTATCAGTGAGACTAGTTGAATGAAGACCCATAACCCACCGGGAGAGCCTGGCTGTGAAGCAGCGGAGCGGCCTGTGGTGCTGGTATCACTGTCTCCAGGAACAGCTGGGCTGAGGAGGCGAATGCAGATGTGTGGCTCCTGCGGGAGGATGGAGCCTGGAGCAGGGAGGGGCTGTGCTTTTCGTTTCTGCACTCATCTCCCTTTTACATTTTGGGTTTTGTCCATTGTGCAGGAGATATATTTTTTTCATTTTCAAAGATCAGAAAGTTCAGGAGGGGGCTTTGGAGCTTGGTTGTGTTTGCTGTTTCTCCCTAAAAGACACAGGTAACCTGTGAGCAGTCTATGGGACGTGTACAGATCACAGTGAAGTCCTGAAATACATCTCCCTCAGCTCTACTCTGATCACGTCCTTCCCTGGTGCCCCCCTCTGCTCACTCCTCCCGAGCCTAAGTCAGGGTCCCTTCCGCTGCAGGAAACCACCCGCCCAGGACCTGACAAGCTCCCCCATAGGGAGTGAGGCCCTGACCCTCAGGATGGACCCTCCCCTCCAACAGGGAAGGTCTGGTCCCAGGGTCAGGGGCTCAGAGATGAGCAGGGCCCAGCATCAGAAAGTAAAGGCCTCTGACTTACTCAATGAGAACACAGGTCCTTGTCTGCTTTGAACATCAGAAGGCAAATATCGAAGCACATGGGAGACAGAGAACATACCAGGGTCTTTATCATCATCATCAAAGTGAAACAGGTGGGGACACTCAGCACACAAACCCATGCAGGGGTAAAAGGACAGGAACAAGAACATCAAAGAGGCCTTGGCCCCATCCCAGCCAAAGGCACAGCCTCCCTCCCTGTGCTGTGTCTCCAGCTCCTCCCATCTGACCTATAAGTACAGGCTGACTGTGCTCTCCTATCACTCACTTCTCCCTTCCACCTGACCTGAGCCCCAGGTGACTCTCAGCCATGAGGACCCTCGCCCTCCTCGCTGCCCTTCTCCTCTTGGCCCTCCAGGCCCGGGCTCAGAACCTCCAAGGGAAAGCTGACCAGGTTCCTGGCCAGGACCAGCCTGAAGCCAAGGACCAGGACGAGCTGTGGACCATGGACCAGGACGAGGCTGGGGCGGAGGACCAGGACGTGGCCATCACCTTCACAGGCGAGGAGCGCCTGGCTCGAGCAGCTTCAGGTGAGACACCAGCCAACATGCTCTTGGGGTCTACAGTTGATTTGAGGGGTTTGTAAGACAGGCATGGAGTTAGGGCTCAATATTCTGTTTGTGGAAGACTTGGGATGACGGGTAGGTGCCCAGAGGTGGAGAGGAAGGTTGTGGGTGGAGGGCAGGAAATGAGCATGTACATCATTGGCTAGAATCAGAAAATTCAGGAACCTGCAGGACCACACAGAGCCAGTAAGGTTTCTCCTCATTTATGACAAACCCGTGAATCCTTCCACCCTAACCGGGCAGGTGCTGTGTTCGGTGAGCAGACGCGTCGTCTCTCAGAAGGTCCCCGTGAGGTCGGCTGCGAGTCTCCTCCCTGTTCCACCCCCACTGTGCCTACCCCACCTCTTCCTTCCACAGAACCTGCAAAAATAAAAACTTGCAGGTGTCGACGCAACGCCTTTTGCAGGGCGTACAGGTACATCACTGGGACCTGTAGGGTCCTTGGCCGTCCACGCAGGCTTTGCTGTAAGTGAGCTGTGGACCGAGACCCTTAGCACCACGCGATCCCACGGACACCTGGAATAGCCTGTGGCCTCTGTACCTGAACCTTTCCTCCTCTCTCCCTCCCTAGTAAACGTCCAGCATTAAACTCGCTGTCTGCCTTTTTCTTTTCTGTAAGACTCATGTGTGTGGTTCCCTTGTGTGGAGAATTCTGCCCTGAATGGTCCCTGTAATTAAACAGCATTTGCATCCCAGTGATGCACAACTTGAGCATCACAGGGCAACAACAAACCAGCAAAAATGAGCATAATTCTTAATTAAGACCATTCCAACCTCACAAGTCAATCCATTCATAAGGAAACTGAAGAGGAAAGTTGTCAGAGAGTGTCCAGGGGGTGTTGTGGGCCCCAGGACAGGTGGGTCCCATGGGCTGTGTTGTTTGTTCTTTAATTAGAGGAAGTGGGAGAACATGGATGCATATGGATAATTTCTCATGAATAGCAGGCATTTTAGTGACATATAGAATTTTCCTCGCTGTTTGGAAAAGGCAGAGTGAACTCGTGGTTCAGTGTGCCACCAACAGAGAAAAGTAAGACCTACACCAGAAACAGAATATACTGACCAGCATCGGTGGTCTCAAACAATGACCAGAGCAAATGGGAGTCCAGAGCTGGTCAGTACAGGTGGTCATGACCAATGGCCAGTGAAATAAATGGTCCCCTTATGAACACTGAAAGGTAGATTAGTCCAATGTCCAATGAAGGAGTTGGCCTCAACACCCTCTCTCTCTCTAAACAGATTGAGTCTACTACTTCCAATAAATCCCGACTAATTTTAATAAAATTCTAGCAAACATTAATCTGATTTTAATAATGCCAATGACAGGCCCTTCACTCCTGAGCTTAAAGGTAGGTTGCTGAGAATCAACTGAGATTCACAGAAGCCTGATTTCCAGAAAGAAAAAAAATATCTCTACCCTCCCTTCCCTTTATCAAGTTGCCACAGACACTGTTACAGCCACGACGATGTATTCTACCCTGAAACTATGTGGTACACATAGAACCTTCCATTTCATGCTTGCCCTCTGGCCACTTCCATTCAAAAATGTTTCCCTGAAAAGACTGAGAACAACAAAGAGTCTCATTGTCAAGCTTTCCTATCAATCTCCACGGGCCCCTCGCACCTTCCACCTCCAGGACAGAGAAGCACTAACACGTGGAAGACTGGGCTTCTCACACTTCAGTGGGAAAGACACAAAGCTCAGAAATTACCAAAAAAAAAAAAAAATTGAAACTACATACAGACCCAAAGTATCTGTGTAGACAGGACAAAAAGCAAAGAGGGAAACGATAAACTCTGGAAATGGTTTGCAGTACTTGGGACAAAGATCTAGCCTCCTGAATTGATAAATAAACTATACCAGCCAACAAATATAAACTGAGTCTCTGTTCTCTTCTCAGTAAAAACACAGCAGCCCCAATTCAGCTGCTCCTGTCCTCCACGCAGAAACAGGGAGGAAAATATAAAAGTATAGCATAGTGCAAATGTGAAGCAGTAACAGGCACTCACTTCATTATTTAAAAATGGGCCCTTGCCCGGCCGGGCGTGGCTCAGCCGTTGAGCGTCGACCTGGGATCAGGGGATCGGGGTTCGATTCCCGGTCAGGGCACATGCCCAGGTTGTGGGCTGGATCAATGACTCTCTCATCATTGATGTTTCTATCTCTCTCTCTCCCTCTCCTTTTCTCTCTCTGAAATCAATAAAGATATATTTTTTTTTAAATAAAAAAAATAAAAATAAAAATGGGCCCTTCCCAGGGGGTACATTTTATTGGTCAGAACTCTGTTTACTGGCCACTCTGGCCTGGCAGAGAGTCTGGGGCATCCAGTGATTTTCAAACACAGCCCATCTCTGCCCAGGGCTCAGGCAGGAAAAAGGATCCCGAAATTGGGGGATTGCGGGGCCTTTTAAATACCTTCCACTGTGCTTGGGGAGCAGCGGACCTTCGATGTTTTGACAGCCTCCAGGAGGCACAGTGAAGCCATGTCTGTAAATCCTATACGACACAGTCTTTCACTCGGCAATTTCATTTCTAGAAATGCATCTGAAAGATACGCTCACTGAGGAGCCAGGTGAGGTGTCTAAAGAGACGTTCACTGCCTTTCTGCTCTTACGGAGTAAACAGCCTGTGCCCTGGCCTGTGTGGCTCAGTTGGCTGAGTGGGGCCCCAGGGCCCAGAGGTCGCCAGTTGGATTCCCAGCCAGGTTTCAGGCTCGATCCCCAGCAGAGGGCGCCCAGGAGGCAGGCATCCATCTCATTGATGTTTCTGTCTCTCCCTCTCCTTTCCACTCTCTCTAAAATCAATAAAAACATGGTGAAGAAAATAAATATATAAATAAGCAAACTGTAATACTGTAACAATGTTTTATCAGTGAGACTAGTTGAATGAAGACCCATAACCCACCGGGAGAGCCTGGCTGTGAAGCAGCGGAGCGGCCTGTGGTGCTGGTATCACTGTCTCCAGGAACAGCTGGGCTGAGGAGGCGAATGCAGATGTGTGGCTCCTGCGGGAGGATGGAGCCTGGAGCAGGGAGGGGCTGTGCTTTTCGTTTCTGCACTCATCTCCCTTTTACATTTTGGGTTTTGTCCATTGTGCAGGAGATATATTTTTTTCATTTTCAAAGATCAGAAAGTTCAGGAGGGGGCTTAGGAGCTTGGTTGTGTTTGCTGTTTCTCCCTAAAAGACACAGGTAAGCTGTGAGCAGTTTATGGGACGTGTACAGATCACAGTGAAGTCCTGAAATACATCTCCCTCAGCTCTACTCTGATCACATCCTTCCCTGGTGCCCCCCTCTGCTCACTCCTCCCGAGCCTAAGTCAGGGTCCCTTCCGCTGCAGGAAACCACCCGCCCAGGACCTGACAAGCTCCCCCATAGGGAGTGAGGCCCTGACCCTCAGGATGGACCCTCCCCTCCAACAGGGAAGGTCTGGTCCCAGGGTCAGGGGCTCAGAGATGAGCAGGGCCCAGCAACAGAGAGAAGAGGACTTTGTTCCATGACTTACTCAATGAGAGCATTATTCCTTTATTTAGATCATTAGAAGGCAAATATCGAAGCAGATGGGAGACAGAAAACATACCAGGGTCCTTATCATCATCATCAACTTGAAACAAGTTTGGATACCCAGCACACAAACCCATGCAGGGATAAAAGGGCAGGAACAAGAGCATCAAAGAGGCTCTGAGGGCGACTGAGGCCTTGGCCCCGTCCCAGCCAAAGGCACAGCCTCCCTCCCTGTGCTGTGTCTCCAGCAACTCCCATCTGACCTATAAGAACAGGCTGACTGTGCCCTCCCGCCACTCACTTCTCCCTTCCACCTGACCTGAGCCCCAGGTGACTCTCAGCCATGAGGACCCTCGCCCTCCTCGCTGCCCTTCTCCTCTTGGCCCTCCAGGCCCGGGCTCAGAACCTCCAAGGGAAAGCTGACCAGGTTCCTGCTCAGGACCAGCCTGAAGCCGAGGACCAGGACGAGCTTTGGACCAAGGACCAGGACGAGGCTGGGGCGGAGGACCAGGACGTGGCCATCACCTTCACAGGAGAGGAGCGCCTGGCTCGAGCAGCTTCAGGTGAGACTCCAGCCAACATGCTCTTGGGGTCTGTGGCCAGTAAAGGAGCTTCTTAGAGGGGGGTGGAGTCAAAGCTCAAAAAATAGCATGTTGATGAGGTGGGGTGCAGAGGGGTACTCCAAGTTAGAGAGAGGACGGTTGTGGGGTGAGGGGTAGTACATAAGCATGTACATCATAGACTAGGGTCAGAGAAAATTCAGGACCTTGTAAGACCACACAGAGCCATAAGATTTCTTGTGATTTATGACAAACCCATGAATCCTTTCACTCTAAGCTGGCGGCCATTGTCTATGGTAAGTAGACACAATACCTCTCAGAAGATGTCCATGGGCGGGTTGTGCCTCTCCTCCCTGTCCCCTCCCCACTGTGCCTGACCCTCCCTTTCCCTCCACAGGGCCTGGGACAGGAACCTACTGTCATTGCACACGCCACAAATTCTGCAATTTCCCTGAAAAACACTCTGGGTCCTGCCGTTTGTTTGGCCGCCGTCGCAAGCTTTGCTGTCGCTGAGCTTTGTGGGCCGAGGCCCAGTAACCACGAGATTTCACTGAAGACTTACGAAAGCATTTAGTCTCTATACCTGTGCCTTTTTTCCTCTCTCCAAAATAAACTTAAAGCATAAAACTTACAGTTTAGCGCTTGTTTTCCTCATTTCCATAAGACTCATTTCTGAGGATCATATGTGTAGAGAATTCTGTCCTGAGCGGTCCTCGTTAAGTTAACCGGCCTTTGCATCTCAATGATGCACAACTTAAGCATCACAGGGCACCGAACCAGCAGAAATGAGCATAATTTTTAATTGATTTTTTAGAGAGAGAGCCACAAATGGAGTTAGAGAGAGAGAGAGAAACATTGATTTGCTCTTCCACTTATTAATGCATCATTGGTTGCTTCTTGTATGTGCCCTGACAGGGAAATGAACCCACAAACTTGGTGTATCAAGATGATGCTCTAACTAACTGAGCTACCGGGCCAGGGCCATAATTCCTAATTAAGACAATTCTGATCTATGAAATTAAATCCACTCCTAATGGAACTGAAAAGGGAAAAGTTGTCCCAGAGTGTCCAGGAGGTGCTGTTGGCCCCAGGACAGGTGGGTCCCATGGGCTCTGTTGTTTGTTTTCTAATTTTAAAAGGTGGGAGAGCATTGATGTGTATGGATATTTTCTCATGATTAGCAGGCATTTCAGTTACATATACAATTTTCTTCACTGTATGGAAAAGGCAGAGTGAACTCATGGCTCAGTGTGCTACCAACAGAGAAAAGTAAGACCTACACCAAAAACAGAATATACTGACCAGCACTGGTGGTCTCAAACAATGACCAGAGCAAAGGGGAGTTCAGAGCTGGTCAGTAGAGGTGGTCATGCCCAATGGTCAGTGAAATAAATGGTCCCCTTATGAACACTAAAAGGTAGATTAGTCCAATGTCCAATAAAGGAGTTGGCCTCGAATCTCTCTCTCTCTTTAAAGAGATTGAGTCTACTACTTACAATAAGCTTGTAATAATTTTATTATAATTCTAGTAAGAAATACTATGTTTTTGACAATGCCCATGACAGGCCCTCCACGTCTGCTCTGGTTGTTAGACTACTGTGAGCCACTGAGATTCAAAGAAACCTTATTTCTAGAAGAGAACAATCTCTCTATATTCCCTTTCCCTTTTTCAAGGTTGCCACAAATATTCTTACAGCCACAACTTTGTATTCTAAGGTAAACTACTTTGTACTTATAGTAGTTTCTATTTGATTTTTGCCCTGTGGCCACTTCTATTTCAACATTTTTTTACCCTGAAAAGACTGAGAATGACAAAGAGTCTTATTTTCAACCTTTACTATCAATCTCCATGGGCCCCGCTCAGCTTCCACCTCCAGGACACAGAGGCACTAACACGTGGAAGACTGAGCTTTACAAACTTTAATGGGAAAGACAAAAAACTCAGAAATTACCTCCCCCCAAAATTTTAACTACAGAAAAATGCAATGTATCTATACAGACAAGATGAAAAGCAGAAAGAAGAATGACAATCTTTGGAAAGGATTTGCAGTTCTTGGGACAAAGAGCTAGTTTCTTGAATATAAAAATGAATTCTAAAGATCTACCAAAATGAATCAGTCAGCTATTCCATTCTCCCAAAAATCAATAGAAAGAAATAAATTGGCCAGCTATTCTCTCTCCCAAAACAGATGCCAAAAAAGAAAATCATTTCAAAGAAAATAAGTACAGGTACTTCTCAGACATGAAAACGTGGGGCTCCTGCCTCATGAGAGAAACAACGCCAAGACCCCATGGGATGGCAATTCTTACCTATCAGGTGGTAAAGATGCCACACTTCACAGGCCAGGGGTCACACTGCTTTCAGCCAACACCAGGACCCCAGGATCCCAGCCACCAGTGGCTGTAGAAAGTAAGGAGTGCATATTTCTCAAGTCACAACAATCTGAACACAGGCAACCTGGGAGGTGGATGACATGGCTCAGCCTTATCCTCAGGGCCAGGCATCTTACATCTTCCTGCTCTGCTGTGCACACTGAGTAATTCTCCCCTTTGTGGTCAAAATACATGCCACAATTCCAACGACTCCTGTCCTCCAAGCTGAAATAGAGAGAAAAATATATAACAGTACCATAGTGCAAATGGGAAGTAGTAACAGTAATACCTTTTATTATTTTTAAATGGACCCTTCCAAGAGGGTACATATTATTGGTCAGAACTCTATTTATTGCCACTGTGAGCTGCAAGATAGCCTGAGACATCAGGTGTTTCTTTAAGAAAGCACATCACTGTCCATATACCAGACAGGAAGAAAGGATCCTGAAATTGGGGGACCATAGGGCTTTTAAAATACATTCCACTGTGTGTAAGGAGCAGTTGCACTTATATATTTTGCTGAGTGATGTCGGGACAGCCTTTGTAGAGGACAATAAATTAATGTGTGTTAAATATATTACATGTGTGCTTTGACCCCACAATCTGCTTCAATAAATTTATCAAAAAGACAGTGAAAAATAAGCAAGATGATGTACGTAAAAGAAAATCATTGTGGTTATGCTTGTAACTAAAAACATTTAGAAATAACTAAATTGTATTTAATGATCAATAAGAAATAGTTAAATGATGACAATAGGATAGTATAAGGCTATAAAAATAGGGATGCAGTTCTGTACATGTTGATATAACAGTGTTCAAGTTATGCCTTGGCTGAGTAAGGCAAACAGAATATATGGACCATGGTGGTTCTGTTACCATAGACAGAGCACCAAGGAGTCTCCCCCATTGACCAAAATGGTGCAGGGGGAGGTTCTTGTACTGAGCATGCCAAAAACTAGAAAGATGGACAAGACCTGATGGCATGGAAATCTAGAAAGATAAATGGACAGGAACTGAGCACAGTGCACCAAAATTAGAAAGATGAATGGAGAGGACCCCAGCATGCCAAAAGCTAGCAAGAGATGGAAAATAACACCCTCCCATCACTACCCATATTAAAAATGGCAGGCTTGAGCAGGAAGGAAAGGTGATATTTGAGATGGAAATCCACCATTCTCCCAGGTTATGCAACACCTGAATAAACATTTTTCCTTTTGCACCATCACCTTCCTCACAAAGTTTGGCTTTCGTTTCCACAGCCAACTGAACCTTGGCTTTGTGGTCAGTTACAATTCCCACAGGAAAGGATGGAAGACTGATGCTGGGAGGGGAGACTGCTATTTTTCACCCATCTCTCTTCTACCTTCTGAAATGTATCCTTTGTGCAAGAATCTTTTTTTTTTTTTTTTTTTTAATATATCAGAAAGTTTAGAGGGATGCACAAACTTCATTGTGTTTGCTATTTCTCCAAAAGACACGAGAAACCTGTGAGCACTTTATGGCATATGTACAGATCACACTGACATCCTGAAATAAATCTGTCTTTTGGCTTTACTCTGACCACCTCCTTCCCTCATGTCCTCCTGCACTCACTCCACCTGAGCCTAAGTTACTGTCCCCTCCACTGCAGGAAACTACCCACGCAGGACCTGACAAGATACCCCAAAGGGAGTGAGGCCCTGAGCCTGCAGGATGGACCTTCCACTTCATCAGAAGAAGATATGGTCCCAGGGTGGGAGTCCTCAGAGATGAGAAGGGCCTAGCCTCAGAAAGAAGAGGCCTCTGTTCCCTGACTTACTGAATGTGAGCATTATTCCTTTATTTTAAGCAATAGAAGGTAAATATCCAAGCAGATGGGAAACAAGAAACATACCAAGGTCCTTATCATCATTATCAACTTGAAGCAAGTGGAGACACTCAACACACAAACTCTTGCTGTGATGAAAGGGCAGGAACAAGATATCAAAGAGGCCCAGAGGGCAACTGAGGCCTTAGCCCCAACCCAGCCAAAGGCACAGCTATGCTGTGTGTCTCTGACCTCCTCCCATCTGACCTACACATACAGACTGACTGTGCCCTCCCACCACTCACTTGTCTCTTCTACCTGACCTTGACCTCCAGGTAATTCTCAGCCATGAGGACCCTCACCTCCTCACTACCCTTTTCCTCTTGGCCCTCCAAGCCCGGGCTCGAACCCTCCAAGACACAGCTGACCAGGTTCCTACCCAGGACCAGCCTGAAGCTAAAGACCAGGACCAGCTTTGGGCTGAAGACCAGGACCAGGCTGGGGCCGAGGATCATCACTTTCACAGGAGAGGAACGCCTCGCTTGAGCAGCTTCAGGTGAGACACCAGCCAATGGGTTCTTGGGGCTGTGGCCCATTAGGGGGGCTTGTTAGAGAGATGCGGAGTTGGGGTTCAAAATTCTCTGTGTTGATGAAGTTCAGTGAGGAGTAGGTACCCCGAGGTGGAGAGGAGAGTTATGGGTTAGGAGCAGGAAATAAGCATGTCCATCATAGACTAGGACCAGAGAAAATGCAGGATCCTGCATGACAACAGAGTCAGTAAGATTTCTTGTGATTTATGACAAACCCGTGAATCCTTTCACTCTAACCTGGCAGGTATGGTCTACGGTGAGTAGACAGGTTGTCTCTTAGAAGATTTCCATGAGGTCACTGTGCCTCTCTTCCCTGTCCCTTCCACACTGTGCCTCACACTCCTCTTCCCTCTGTAGGCCTTCGGAGAGCAATAATCTGTTAGTGCCGAAGCACAAGCTCCTGCAATTTTCCTGAGCATCCAGCTGGGAGCTGTAAATTCAATGGCCGTGCATACAAGCTTTGCTGTAAGTGAGCTTGTGGACTGAGACCCGAAGCACTTTGAGATTTCTCTGAAGTCCTTAGAAAGTGTTTAGTCTCTGTACCTGAACCTTTTCTTCTCTCTCTCTCTCCATAATAAACTTCAAGCATTAAAATAACTGTTTGGATATTTTTTCATTTCCATAAGATTCATTTGTGTGGCTCACTTGCGTAGAGAATTCTGTCCTGAATGGTCCACATTAATTAACTGGCCTTTGCATCTCAGTGATGCACAACTTGAATGCCACACAGCAACAATAAACGAGCAAAAACTGACATAATTCTTAATTAAGACAATTTTAACCTACACAATTCAATCCATCCTTAAGGAAACTCAAAAGAGAAAAGTTGTTATGGTGTCGTTATGGTTTTGGGTTTGTACTTTTCCTGCCATCAGGGGTTGTTCTGTTTAGACTCCTGAAAAGGGGCCATTGGGCCTAATTTTAGCAGATGGGTCCATGAACACTATGATCCAATGACTAAGAAGGAATTGGTTTCCTATTGTAATGCTGCTTGGCCTATGTATACTCTAGACTATGGGCAAAAATGGCCACTAAATGGTCCCTTACGTTACTACACTATCATACATTTGGAGTCGTTTGGCCAACTATCAAGGAAATGGGACAAAATCCCTTATGTCCAGGAGTTTGTGTCTGTACACAATCAGGGTTCAGCAGAGAACGGGAGCAGCCTAATGATGCAGAGAAGGGAATTGGTTTCAAAACTCTTTCCTGATAGAAAAACAGGAGGAAGGGAAAATGAGATGAGTCTTTTTAATGCCCTGAAACCGAGGGATTCAGGATTAGCAACAGGAGGATTTCCCCCACCACCACCCCCATGCTAGATACCCCTGAGATAGGGCCCATAGGAATAGTCTTCCCCTTGAAGACCCAGCAGGGCACCCAGTTTGGCCAGGGTGCATCCCTCTCCATAGCAGGATGGTTCTGTTTGAGGCGATACCCTTCAGGTGGAATAAACCAGGAAGGCCAGCCTGCTGGCTACTATTGTGCCTATACCCTGCCTTCCACTTCAGATTTACTGAACTGGAAGAATTCCAACCCCTCATATAGGGAGGATCCTCAGAAAATGGCAGATCTTATCATCTCTACTTTTGCCACTCACCATCCAAACTGGGCAGATGTGCAGGCTCTCCTAACATCTTGCCAACAGCAGGTTATAGACAAAGCTAATGAAGAACCTCATCGCCTCCATCAGAGAATCCCAATGGGACCCCCAACCCAGTGGAGCAATTCCCTTGGCAGAGCCCTACTGGGACCCAAATAGTGGAGACCTAGCCTTCCTCGAACATTACAAACGGTGCATAGAAGAAGGGCTCAAGAGAGGGGGGTGCCTAAACAAAAGAGCCCAAATATGATACAGATTGTTCAACAGAGACCAAATGAAGATCCTTCTCAATTTTCAGAAAGGACCTACCAGGCCTATTGAAAGCATACTGATGCTGACCCATGCACACCAGAAAATGTCAGGATGGTAAATGTGAATTTTTTAATAATTTTTTAGACAGAGAGGAAGTGAGATGGAGAGAGAGAGTGAAATATCAATGTGAGAATGAAGCATCCATCAGCTAGGCCCTAACTGAGGGTCTAGCCCACAACCTGGGTATGTGCTCTGACCAGGAATTGAACCAACAATTTTAGGTGCACAGAATGATGCCCAGCCAACTGAGCCACACTGGCCAGGCTGGTAAACATGACTTTTATTGGGCAAAGTGCACCAGATATCAGAAGAAAGCTCTGACATTTAGATGGGGCATTGGGAATGAATCCCTACTAGCTGGGAGACATAGCCTTTACTAAATTTTACTATGCTGGGGAACAAGGAAATTAAAGCAGGCTGCTGTTTTTTTAGAAACAGTACAGGGAATCCAGGAGGAGAGGTGGAATCCAAAAAAAAAAAAAAAAGGGAAAGACCCACTAAGCGCCCAATCAATGCGCCTATTGCAGAGGGGAGAGCCATTGGAGAAAGGACTGCCCGGAAATCAAAAAGAAACAGAAAATGGATAGAAGCCCTCACTGAGAAATGTTAGAATGATGAATCTAATGACAAACGAGGAGGCCCAGGGGCACCCCTAGACCCTCCCTACTTGTTACTATTCCCCAGTGGAGCCGCAGTACAACTGACTGTGGGGAACAAGCTAATTGACTTCCTTGTAGATGTGGGAGCTACATACTCAGCACTGAAAACAAAGCTAACCAAGGAAAGTTCAGCTAAGGTGGTGGTCACTGGACAAACCAGACAATTATAAGAACAGGCATTCCTTCAACTTCTAGAATGCCAATTTGGGGATCAAAAACCTACACACAGTTTTCTCTTCATGCCAGTCTGCCTCATTCCATGGTTGGGTTGAGATTTACTCTGTAAATTGCATGCACAAATAACTTTTCTCCCTGAGAAGCAGCAGTTACCTTTAGAAGTCTCACTGGAACATGGTCTCCAGCTCCAGGTGCTCCTGTCTTGCCCAGAAAGACCTGGGGATGAACCTGTCCCACTAAGACTTACAAAAAGGTCAATCCAGTTGTTTGGGCCCACAGAATCCCAGGTAGGGTGTAAAAATTAACCTTAAAGAAGGGGCATGGATCCCACAAAAGAAGCAATACCCCCTTAAAAATGAAGCAATACCCCCTTAAAAAGGAAGCTTTAGAGGAAGTCAACCAATATTGCAGAAGTTCTTAAAATCAGGATTAATTCAGCCATACCAGTCTCCCTATAACACTCCCATTTTGCCAGTCATAAAGCCTCAAAAGCTGCCATTCACTTCAGAAATCTCCCAGAGGGTAGAACAAGCACTACAGACTCAATGGAAACTACATGCATCTTAGAGACCCCAATCTCCTGGGAAGACTAAGTGAAGGAACCACACAATAAAGAAGACCTTAGTGAAGATATGCCAGGGAACACATTTGAAATGGAACCAGGCCCTCCCTATTGCCTTCCTCTGGATTAGGGTAGGGCTCCAATGGGGGATTAAAATAAGCCCTTCTGAAATAGTTAATGGGAGACCCTTCCAAGTTTCTGTTTTAGGAGCACCCCCTTTAGAATTATAGCATGAATCTAAAATCAAACCCTATGCACAACATTTAGGGCAAACATCAACAATTTTACCCAAGTTTGCTCACTGCAGGTCCATCTACTCATCTGACACCCTTTCCAGCCAGAGACTGAGTCTTACTAAAGACCCAGAAGACTCAAGGTGCTGAACAGCAGTTAGCTGAGCAATGGACTGGTCCCTGTGACATCCTGCTGACAATGAACTCTTCCCTGAAGCTCACGGGAATCAAGTTTTGGATCCATCACACATGGATAAAGTGGGCTCAGGCAAGAGGACTCAGACCCTGCTGCTGCTGCTGCTGCTACTGCAAGGGAAAGCTGGACCTGCACACCTGAAGAAATTTTAAAATTCCTCTTTCAGAAAGCGGCAATGCCTCCCAAAGCTAAGTGACAATGTTACTTTTCATTTTATTCCCCATTTCCCAGGTTGTGGCTTCCTTTGCGAATATATCTTGCTGTTGTGTTGCCTCCCAGAGCCTTACTCAGGATTAGATCATGGGGATCCTTTAGTCTATCCAGTTTCTTATTTCACTACAATTCCCCCTGCACTACTAGGCACACCCCTCACTAAACGCTTGATTGCAAGTCTGCACAATAGGTCTCACTTTGGAAGCCCATCAGCAACAACGTCTCTTGAAATATGAAGCAATCTACCAGCTTTGCTTGTTCAGCAGTGCTATCCTCTAGACACCACGTATGGCACCTTCCGAAGACAGCAATCCTCCTCCCTCTCAGAAAGGCCTCCCTCGATTCTTGACCCCACTCTTCTTTTGGTAGATAGCAAGAATCTCTGGACCCAGGGATAGGTAAGACTATGCCCCTTGACAGCAGGAAGAAACCACAGAAGGTGAGATCTTCATCCATTTACACTTGTAATATTACAAGGGTCTAGAGTTTTAAAGGGGGGAGTTGTTACTGTAGACAGAGCACAAGGTGTCTCACCCATTGGCCAAGATAGCGGTAGGAGGTGGTTCTTACACTGAGTGTAGCAAAAGCTAGAAAAAAGAATGGACAAGACTCCAGCAGCCTAAAGCTACCAAGATAATTCAATAGAAAGTGGCACCTTATCCCTATAAG
Organism: Miniopterus natalensis; assembly: GCF_054644295.1. Taxonomy (NCBI): domain Eukaryota; kingdom Metazoa; phylum Chordata; class Mammalia; order Chiroptera; family Miniopteridae; genus Miniopterus; species Miniopterus natalensis. Next base: position 2,551,090 of record NC_142082.1, on the reverse strand, counting down.
AACTGTGGGGGTGAACAGGAAGATGACATGGTCTTTGAGATGGGAGTCCACCATTCTCCCAGGTCAGGCAGCACCTGAATAAACCTCTTTCCTTTGGACTAGCACCTGCCTCAGGACTTTGGCTTTTGTTGTCATGAGCAACCAAACCTCCATTTTTTTGTTTAGTTACAGTTCCTACAGAAAGAATGGAGGACTGACACTGTGAGGGAAGACTGTTATTTTATACTCATCTCTCTTCTACCTTTTGAATTTTATCCTTTCTGCAAGAATTTCTTTTTATTTTAAAAGATCAGGAAATTTAGAAGAAAGCTGCAAGAACTTCATTGTGTTTGCTATTTCTCCAAAGAGACACAAGTAACTGGTGAGCAATTTATGGGATGTGTACATATCACACTGACAACCTGAAATAAATCTGTCCTTCAGCTCTACTCTGACCACATCTTTCCCTCGTGTCCCCCTGTGCTCACTTTGACTAAGCCTAAGTCACTGTCCCCTCCACTGCAGGAAACTACCCATCCAGGACCTGACAAGCTCCCCCACAGGGAGTGAGGCCCCTGAACATGCAGGATGGACCTTCCACTCCAACAGGGAAGGTCTGGTCCCAGGGTGGGAGCACCCAGAGATAAGCAGGGCCCAGCATCAGAAAGAAGAGGCCTTTGTCCCTGACATACTGAATGAGAGCATTATTCCTTTATTTTGAGCAATAGAAGGTAAATATCCAAGCAGATGGGAAACAGGAAATATACCAGGGTCTTTATCATCATTATCAACTTGAAACAAGTGGGGGCACTCAACACACACAAACTCCTGCTTTGATGAAAGGGCAGAAGCAGGAGCATCAAAGAGGCTTTGAAGGCAACCAAGGCCTTGGCCCCATCCCAGCCAAAAGCACAGTTTCCCACCCTGTGCTGTCTCTAGCTCCTCCCATCTGTCCTATAAGCACAGGCTGACTGTGCCTTCCCACCACTCGCTTCTCTCTTCCACCTGACCTGACCTCCAGGTGACTCTCAGCCATGAGAACCGTCGCTCTCTTTGCTGCCCTTCTCCTCTTGGCCCTCCAGGCCCAGGCTGTGACCCTCCAAGAGACGGCTGACCAGCTTCCCTCCCTGGACCAGCCTGAAGCCAAGGACCAGGATGAACTTTGGGCCGAGGACCAGGACCAGGCCGGGGCTGCGGACCAGGATGTGGCCATCACCTTCACAGGAGAGGAGCGCCTGGCTCGAGAAGCATCATGTGAGACACCAGCCAATGTGCTCTTGGGGCCTGCCATTAGACAGGCCTGTGAGATGAGTGTGGAGTTGGGGCTCAAAACTGGGTGTGAGGATGAGGTGTGGTGAGAAGTAGGTGTCCAGAGTTAGAGAGGCGTGTTGTGGAGCATGGGGCAGGAAATGAGCATGTACATCATAGGCTAGAATCAGAAAATTCAGGATCCTGAAGAACCACACAGAGCCAGTAAATTCTCTTGTGATTTATGGCAAACCCGTGGATCCTTTCACCTGCACCTGGCAGGTACTATCTACAGTGAGTAGACACACAGTGTCTCAGAAGATTTCCATGAGGCCACTGTGCCTCTCCTCTGTCCCTTCCTCACTGTGTCTGACCCGTATCTTCCCTCTGCAGTCCCTTGGAAACTAACACTGTGCACGTGCCGACCCAGCCTCTTCTGCAAGTGGTCTGAGCGCCACTCTGGGAGCTGTATAATCGATAACCGTCGACACAGGTTTTGCTGTAAATGAGCTTTGTGGACCGAGACCTAAATAACTTTGAGATTCCACTGAAGACTTGTAAAAGCCTTTAGTCTCTGTACCTGTGCCTTTTCTTCTCTCTCCCTCCATAATAAACTTCAAGCATTATTTTCCATGTTTGGATTTTTTTTTCTTTTCCATAAGACTCATGCGTGTGGTTCACTTGTGTAGAGGATTCTGTCCTGAATGGCCCACAGTAAGTTAACACGTCTTTACATCTCAGTGATGCACAACTTGAGCATCACAAGGCAACAACAAACCAGCAGAAATTGGTATGATTCTTAATTAAGACAATTTCAGCCTACATCATTCAATCCATTCATAACAAAACTCCAAAGGGGGAAGTTTTTATGGAGTGTCCAGGAGGTGTCGTTAACCTGAGGAAACACGGATCCAATAAACTATGTTATTTGTTCTTTGATTTTAAGACATGGGTGGGCATTTATATGTATGGATATTTTCTCATGATGAGCAGGCATTTTAGTTACACATATATTTTTCCTACATGTATCTACTAGATCGAGTGAACTAGGGTTGTGTGTGCCACCAACAAGGAAAAAGTAACAACTACACCAAAAATAGAATATACTGACCAGCATCGGTGGTCTCAAATAATGACCAGAGGGAAGGGGAGTCCAGAGCTGGTCAGTACAGGTGGTCATGCACAACGACCAGTGAAATAAATGTTCCCCCTTAGGACCACAAAAGGTAGCTTATTCCAATGTTCAATGAAGGAGTTGGCCTCAACTCTCTTTCTCTTTAAAGAGATTGACTCTACTAGTTATAATAAATCCGTATCCCTACTAACTTTAATAAAAATTCTAGAAAGAAATAATCCGTTTTTAATAATGCCAGTGACAGGCCCTTCTCTCCTCAGCTGAAAGGTAGGCTGCTGAAAATTAACTGAGTGTAACAGAAGCCTTATTTCTAGAGAAAGAAATCTCTCTACCCTCCCTTTCCTTTTTCAGGTTGCCACAGACATTTTTACAGCCACAACCTTATATTCTACCCTGAAACTGTGTTGTACAGATAGTACCTTAGATTTCATCTTTGCCCTGTGGCCACTTCTATTTTGAGAATTATGTCCCTGCGAAGATGAAACAGTTTTATTTTCAACCTTTGCATCAGTCCGTAAGAGACTCTTGGCTTCCCCCACCAGGACAGAGAAGCACTAACACATGGAAGACTGAGCTTTACAAACTTCAGTGGGTCAGACACAAAACTCAGAAATTACAAAAAGTTTTAAAAACCACGTAAATATACAAAGTGTCTGTGTCAACAAGAGAAAAAGCCAAAAGAGAAATGACAAACTCTGGAAACGATTTGCAGTACTTGGGACAAAGAGCTAATCTCCTGATTTTAAAACTGAATCCTAAAAATCCATTGAAATAAATTGGCCAGCTATTCCCTTTCCCAAAACAGATGCCAAAAAAGAAAATCATTTCAAAGAAAATAAGTACAGGTACTTCTTAGACGTGGAAAAGTGGGGCCCCTGCCTCATGAGAGAATAAATGCAGGCCTCCACTGGGATGGCAATTCTTACCTATCAGATGGGAAAGATGCCACACCTCACAGTCCAGGTGTCACACTGCTTTCAGTCAACACCAGGCAGGACCCCAGATGTTGCAGAAAGTGGCTATAGAAAGTAAGGAGCGAGTTTTTCCCAAGCCACAACAATCTCAACACAGCAGCCTGGGAGGTGGATGATATGGCTCAACTGGGCCTCAAGGACCGGTGTCTTGCATCTTCCTGCTCTGCTGTGCACATTGAGTAACTGTCCTCTTCACAGTCAAAATACAGAAGCATAAGTCCAACTGCTCCCATCCTCCAAGCGAAAATAGGAAGAAAAATATAAAACAATAGCATAAGTGCAAATGTGAAGCAGTAAAAGTAACTCATTTTATTATTTAAAAATAGGTGGCATTTTTATACACCAATAATGAACTATCAGAAAGAGAAACTAAGAAAACAACCCCATGTAGTATTGCAAAAAAATAAAATATCTAGGAATAAATTTAACCAAGGTGGTAAAAAACCTGTACTCAAAAAACTATAGGACATTGAAGAAAAAATTTGAGGAAGATACAAACAAGTGGAAGAATACACCATGTCATGGATTTCAAGAATTAGCATCATTAAAATGTCCATACTCCCCAAAGCAATCTATAGATTCAATGCAATTCTATTAAAAAACCAATGGCATATTTCAAAGATCTAGGACAAATATTCCAAAATTTTATATGGGACATTAAAAAAATAAAACCCGGGGAAAAACAAGATGGCGGCGTAGGTAACAGCCGCACCCGCCGCCTCCCGCAACCACATCAAAATGACAACTAAAACACAGAACCACCATCACTCAGAGCCCCCTGAGATCCGGCTGCACAGAAGCCCCACAGCCAGGGAGCTGAGGAAGCACCGAGACCGGGAGGAGGGGGAGACGCGGGCGGGTCGGGGCTGAATCCCAGAGACGCGGCCGCGGGCCCACACCCGGTGCCACGGTTTAAACCCAGGAGGGAATCTCGGTGGCGGGGGTTTCCCGGAGGAGGGAGGGGTCCCAGCCCCACAGCAGGCCCCCAGCCCAGGGCTCCAGGCCGGGAAGAGACGTCCCCACACCTTAGCCTGTGAAACCAGCGGGGACTGTCCCTGAGGGTCTCGGAGGCCGAGGGAGCCCCAGCAGCTCCTCTAAAGGGCCCGGCACCGACTCACCCGGACGCTCCCTCTGAGCCCAGCGCCGGGCAGCAGCCTGAAAGGACCCGGGACACTCGGGGGGAACTAACCTGCCTGAGATCCGGGCGAGAGGCGGAGGGCGGCTTCCTCCCGGGCAGAAGGGCTGGCGGAGGCCGTGGCTCCTGTGGCGAGTCCTCCCCGCACACAGCCGCAGGCAGGCGCCATGTTTGAGTCGCCAGCACCTGACTCGCACCTTTGGCCCCGCCCCGTGATCCCCGGAGGCCCCGCCCTCCCCACCTGCAGCTCATCCGGGCCATTTCCAGGAGCTTTTCTGTGCACGTGGCCTCTCGAGCCTCATGCTTAGGACTTTCCTAAAATCTCTCAAACAAGCAGCAGCTCCCCATACGGCTTGATAAGGGGCCCAGGCCTGGCACTAGCGGCAGCTGCACTGGCTCATAGCTTGGCCTCTCCTGGGCACCTCCAAGCCCAGCACAAGGAGCAGCCAACTACGGTTTGCTGTGTAGCTCATGCTGGGGGACCCTGGGCAAGGCACTGGCACAGGCTGACTTTGCACCTCCCGGGAGGCCCCAGAGACAGTGCACCTGGTGGGCAGACTCGACCTCACTGGATTACAACCCTACCATGTCCACGAGTGACACACTCAAGGGGCACACTTGGTGAACCAAAGCTCCACTGAAGTAAATCCTGCTCCATGGGGGTGTCTCCAGCACAGCAGCAGCTCTCTGGCCTGTAGTTGCAGCTGGTCCTCACAGCTGATTGGCCTGGGGCTCAGTTCCTCCCAGTGATGCCAACAGCAACCAAGGCTCAACTACAACAGGACAGTGCACACAGCCCACACAGGGAGGCACCCAGGAGGCCCAGCTCAGGTGACCGGGGAGGCTGAGCAACTGGACCCTACAGGACGCCTATTACACAAAGCCACTCTACAAATTCCAGGAGACATAGCAGCTCTACCTAATACATAGAAACAAACACCTGGAAGCAGCCAAAATGCAGAGGCAAAGAAACATGTCACAAAGAAAACAACAGAAGAAATCTCTAGAAAAGGAACTAAATGAAATAGATCCAAGCAAGCTAACGGATAGAGAGTTCAGAGTTTTGGTTATAAGGATGTTTAAGCAGATGGTTAGGGAAATAACTGAGAAAATTGATAACATAATAAAGTACCAATTTGAAATGAAGACTACAGGAACTGAAATGAAGAATAACTTACAGGGAATCAACAGTAGAGTAGAGGACACAGAATCAAATGAGCAATTTGGACCATGAGGAAACAAAAAACACCCAACCAGAAGAGCAAAAAGAAAAAAGAATCCAGAAATATGAAAATAGTATAAGGAGCCTCTGGGACAACTTCAAGAGGCCCAACATTCATATTATTGGGGTGCCAGAAGAGGCAGAAAGAGACCAAGGAATTGAAAACCTATTTGAAAAAATAATTACAGAAAACTTCCCCTATCTGGGGAAAGAAATCAACTTTCAAGTCAGGAAGCACAGAGGGTCCCAAACAAGAGGAACCCAAAGAGGCCCACAGCAAGACATATCATAATTAAAATGCCAAAGGTTAAAGACAAAGAGAGAATCTTAAAAGCAGCAAGAGAAAAGCAGTTAGTTACCTACAAGGGAGCACCCACATGACTGTCAGCTGATTTCTCAACAGAAACCTTGAAGGCCAGAAGGGAGTGGCAAGAAATATTCAAAGTGATGAAAAACATGGAACTACAACCAAGATTGCTCTACCCAGCAAAGCTATCATTTAGAATTGAAGGTCAGATAAAGAGTTTCACAGATAAGAAAAAGCTGAAGGAGTTCATCACCACCAGACCAGCACTACAGGTAATGTTGAAGGGTCTTCTTTAAGAAGAAGCTAATGAACAAAAGAATCTGATGAACTAAATAGATCCAGAGACATTGATACATGCAACAGACAATCATATTTCGAGGAAAGAGGGAAGGGGGGTGGAGGGTGGGAAGAGATTAACCAAAGAAGTTATAGGCATATATGCATAACCCATGGACACAGTCAATAATGGGGTGAAGGTCTGGGGAGGGGGTGGGAGCGAGGTGGAGGGGGTCAATTGGGGGGAAAATGGTATACCTGTAATACTCTCAACAATAAAGATAAATTTAAAAAGTAAAAATAAATAAATAAATAAATTTTTAAAAATAATAAAAAAAATAAAACCCCAATAGCCTCAGCAATATTGAGAAAAAGAATAACGTTGGAAGTATCCCAATGCCTGATATCAAACTAGCCTACAAGGCCATTGTAATCAAAACAGCCTGGTGCTGGCATAAGATTAAGCAGGTAGCCCGGCTGGTGTGGCTCAGCAGTTCAGCGTCAACCTGGGATCCAGGCGATCGGGGTTCGATTCCCAGTTGGGGCACATGCCCAGGTTGAGGACTCGATCAATGACTCTCTCATCATTGATGTTTCTCTCTCTCTCTCCTTCTCCTTTCCTCTCTCTGAAATCAATAAAGATGTATTTAAAAAAAAAAAAAGAATAAGCAGGTAGATCATTGGAACAGAACAGAGAGCCCAGAAATAAACCTAGGCCTTTACGGTCAATTAATATTTGACAAAAAAGGCAAGAGCATACAATGGACTAAAGACAGTCTCTTCAATAAGTGGTGTTGGAAAAAAATTGAACAGGTACATGCAAAAAAATGAAAGTAGACCACCAACTTTCACCATATACAACAATAAACTCAAAATGGATAAAAGACTTAAATGTAAGTCATGAAACAATAAAAATTCTAGAAGAAAACACAGGCAGTAAAATCTCAGACCTCTCTCACAGCAATATTTTTGCCAATACATCTTCTAGGGCAAGGGAGACAAAGGAAAAAATAAATGAGACTACATCAAACTAAAAAGCTTCTGCCCAGTGAAAGAATGAAATGGGAGGGAAATCAAAATGAAGAGGGAGCCCCCTGTATGGGAGAACATATTCACCAAGGATACACCTGATAAGGGTTTAATACCCAGAATATATAAAGAACTCATACAACTCAACACCAGGAAGACAAACAACCCATTTAAAGAATGGGCAAAGGACCTCAATAGATGCTTCTCCAAAGAGGACACACAGGTGGTGAGTAGACACATGAGAAAATGATCGATGTCACTAATCATCAGAGATGCAAATTAAAACCACAGTGAGGTATCACCTCACACCTGCCAGAATGGTTACCGTCAATAAATCAACAAACGACATGTGCTGGCGAGGGTGTGGGGAAAGGGGAACCTGGTGCACTGCTGGTGGGAATGCAGACGGTGCAGCCACTATGGAAAGCAGTATGGAGGGTCCTCATAAAATTAAAAATGTCAGTGTAGCACAGTGGTTGAGCATCAGCTCAGGAACCAAGAGGTCACCGGTTCAATTCCCAGTCAGGACACATGCCCAAGTTGCAGACTCAGTCCCCAGTAGGGGGCATGAAGGAGGCAGCCAGTCAGTGATGTTTCTCTCTCACCAATGTTTCTCTCTATTCCTCTCCCTTCCTCTCTCTCTAAAAATCAATAAAAACATTTTTAAAAAGTAAAATTAAAAACAAATAAAATAAAATAAAAATAATAAAAAGGGAACTGCCTTTTGACCCAGAGATCCCATTTCTGGGAATATATCCTAAGAATCCCAAAACACTAATTCAAAAGCGTATATGGCCCTGGCTGGTTTTGCTCAGTGGTTAGAGCATCAACCCACGAACTGAAGGGTCCCAGGTTCGATTCTAGCCAAGGGCACATACCTCAGTTGCAGACTCGATCCCTGACCCTGGTCAGGGCTCGTGCGGGAGACAGCCAATGGATGTGTCTCTCACATCGATGTTTCTCGCTCTCTCTCTCTGCCCCGCCTCCACTCTCTGTGAAAAAGCAATATAAAAAACATCCTCAGGTGAGGATTTTAAAAAGGAGGATTATATGCACCCTTATGTATATTGCAGTGTTATTTACAACAGACAAGAACTGGAAAAGGCCCAAGTGCCCATCGGTAGATGAGTAGATAAAACAGCTATAGTACATTTACACAGTGGAATACTACACAGCCATAAAAAGGAGGAAATCTTACCTTTTACGACAGCAAGGATGGACCCCAAGATTATTATGCCAAGTGAAATAAGCCAGTCAGAGAAAGACAAATACCAGGTGATCTCACATGTGGACTATAATGAACAAAATCAGCTGACAAACAAAATAGAAACAGAGGCATGGATACGTGGAACAGAGTAACAGCTGTTAGAGGGGAGAATTGAGGGGAGTATTGATGAAAGAAGGTGAAGGGATTAGCCAAAGAACATATAGGCATAAGCTATACACACAGACAATAGTGTGGAGATGCCCAGAGGGAAGAGGTGGTGGGGACAGGGTGGAGGTGGGGAAAGTGGGGGGAAAGTGGGGAGAAATGGGGACACTGTATGTCAACAATAAAAATAAAGGAAAAATTTTTTTAATTGACAGAAACAAAAAAAATAGCATAGCTCAAATGTGACGCACTAGCAGTGATTCATTTTATTATTCAAAAATGGGCCACTCCCAGGGGATATATTTTATTAGAACCCTATTTATTGGCCACTTGAGCTACAAGAGAGTCTGGGACATTAAGTGTTTTTTAACAAAGCACATCACTGCCGAGGGTCCCAACATGAAGAAAGAATGATGAAGTTTGGGGATCCCAAGGCCTTTTAAGTACCTTCCACTGTGCGTGGACAGCAGGTGGGCTCATATGTTTCAGTGAGTGATGTCTGGACGACCTCTGTAGAAGACAATAATTTAATGTTTGTTCAATGTAAAAGACGTGTCCTTCGAATCCACAATCTACTTCTATAAATTTATCTAAAAGACTGTTACAAATAAACAAGACGGTATATGTAAAAGATACTCATTTCAGTTATGCTTATAACTGCAAACATTTAGAAATAAGAAAACTTTTAGAATTTAATGATCAATAAGAAACAGCTCAATGGAGACATGTCGCACACTGTGACATATGACGCCATGAAGCAGTGGAGCGGTGCTGTGGCTCTGGTATAACTGTGCTCCAGGTACAGCCTGGGGTCACTGAGGCAGACACAGAACAGGTGGCCCCTGCAGAAAGGATGGAGGCTGCAGCAGGGAGGGGGCTGTTGTTTTTTCACTCACCTTCCTTCTACTTTTTGAATTTTGTTCATTGTGCATGAAATATTTTTTTTAATTTTAAGAGATCAGAAATTTCAGGAGGGGACTATGGGAGCTCCCTTGTGTTTGCTATGTCTCCAAAAAGACACAGGTAACCTGTGAGCGGCTTATGGGATGTGTACAGATCACAGCCATGTCCTGAAATAAATCTGCCTTTTGGCTTTACTCTGACCGCCTCCTTTCCTCGTGTCCCCCTGCGCTCACTCTACCTTAGCCAAAGTCACTGTCCCCTCCACTGCAGGAACCTACCTACCCAGGACCGGACAAGCTCCCCCACAGGGAGTGAGGCCCTGACCCTGCAGCATGCACCCTCCCCTCCGTCAGGGAAGGTCTGGTCCCAGGGTCAGGGGCTCAGAGATGAGCAGCGCCCAGCATCAGAAAGAAAAGGCCTCTGACTTACTCAATGAGAACACAGGTCCTTGTCTGCTTTGAACATCAGAAGGCAAATATCCAAGCAGATGGGAAACACAAAACCTATCAGGGTCCTTGTCATCATCATCGACTTGAAACAAGTGGGGACACTCAACACACAAACTCCTGCTTTGATGAAAGGGCAGGAATAGGAGCTTCAAAGAGGCTCTGAGGGCAACAGAGACCTTGGCCCCATCCCAGCCAAAGGCACAGCTGTGCTGTGTGTCTCCAGCTCCTCCCATCTGACCTATAAGTACAGGCTGACTGTGCCCTCCCATCACTCACTTCTCCCTTCCACCTGACCTGAGCTCCAGGTGACTCTCAGCCATGAGGACCCTCGCCCTCCTCGCTGCCCTTCTCCTCTTGGCCCTCCAGGCCCGGGCTCAGGACCTCCAAGAGAAAGCTGGCCAGGTTCCTGCTCAGGACCAGCCTGAAGCCAAGGGCCAGGACGAGCTTTGGGCCGATGACCAGGACGAGGCTGGGGCCGAGGACCAGGACGTGGTCATCACCTTCACAGGAGAGGAGCGCCTGGCTCGAGAAGCATCACGTGAGACACCAGCCAATGTGCTCTTGGGGTCTGTGGCCAGTCGAGGGGCCTGTGAGGGGGTGTGGAGTTGGGGCTCAAAACTGGGTGTGAGGATGAGATGTTGTGAGAAGTAGGTGTCCCGAGTTAGAGAGGAGGATTGTGGAGCACGGGGCAGGACGTAAGCGTGTCCATCACAGACTAAGATCAGAGAAAATTCAGGATCCTGCAGGACCACGCAGAGCCAGTGAGATCTCTTGTGATTTGTGAGAAACCCGTGAGTCCTTTTACCAGGGCCTGGCAGGTACCGTCTACCGCGAGCAGACGCGTCGTCCCTCAGACGGTCTCCTTGGGGCCGGCTGCGCCTCTTCCCTGCCCCTTCCTCACTGTGCCTGACCCTCCTCTGTCTGCAGGACCTCCAAAAATAACCATCAAGAAGGTCTGCTACTGCCGACCCCAGTGCCGAGCCAGCATCTTCAACAAGTTCTCCGAGCGCCCCTCCGGGGTGTGTGGGTTCCGTGGCCGCCACACGCTGTGCTGCAAGTGAGCCTGAAGGCCGAGGCCCGAACGCAGCGCCCTGAGGTTCTGCCGCTAGGCTTTGGTCTCTGCGTCTGAGCACCTTTCTCTCTCCGTAATAAACCTCTCGCATTGAACTCACTGGCTCTTAGGTGTGTGTTTGTTTTCTTGAATTTCATGGGGCGCATTTGTGAGGTTCCCTTGTCTGAAGCATTGAGTCCCGAACGCCCTGCGGGACCCGCACCCTCTGGTTTCCCGTCAGCTCTGCTCCGGCTGAGTGGGGAGAGCACAGAGCCTCCCCCACCATGTGCCCTGAAGCCCCAGCGGGACGCTGCTCTTGCTCTTTGGGCCTGGTCCTTGTTTGTCCCAAATGCAGCCCCTCGTGGCCAGCTCTTCTCGTCTGTGCTTTTCTGATGTCGGGCACGTCAGGACTCTTCTGATGCAAATAGTAACAACCCAAGTCCTATTTCCAAATACGAAGCCTGGGCGCCTCCCCTGCTAGGAACTGGTCCTGACGGCAGCACCCAGACCCTGAGCCCTGCTGTGCCGGGTGGGGCAGAGCCGGAGGGGGTGCGAAAAGGAGGGGGCAACCTCGGGGCTAGGAGAAGCCTCTGGGTCTCGCCTGAGAAGGAACCTCCGGTTGGTGCCACTTTCCGCTCACCTGGGGCGTGAGCTCAGGTCGCTGATGGAGCCCGGGGTCAGCTCGCAGACCACAGGACCACCCTGCGACAGAAACAGAGGAGAGAGGGGTGCTGGCCTCGGCCTGCCTGCCGGGTGCGGCTAGCCAGAGGGGACGGGCTGGGGTTGGCCCCGGGACGCCAGGATGCCGCGGGCGGGCACAGGGCACATGGAAGTCACGGGCTGCGGGCTGCCCTGTGACGCCCCAGCCCCCTCCCGAGGCCGACAACCCCGGACAAACCCAGGCATGCCCGCTCCATTCCACGCTCTCTCCCGTGTGTTATCTCATTCCCTCCTCCGCGCAAACCCACAGGAGAAATCCCCCTACCCTCACAAACGGGGCTTGTGAGAGGGAAACGCTGTCCTGATGTGACAAAGCCACCGTGAGAATAGGACACCGGAGTCCGGACGTGAGATCAGAGCCCCAGGACTGGAGGCCCCGGGGTGGCTGACATTTCCACCTCGGGGCTTCGAATGGCTGGCAACCCGCACTTGATGGAAAAGAGTGTGTATCTTAAGGGGGTCAGAGGGCCAGAAGCACCTGAACCCGGGAAACATCTCGTGGTGCCTAATTTCACACGGCAGCACGGCTGGGCTACTGCCCCGGTGTTTCACTGACATCACTCGTTGGGGGGACTGACGCTGCGCCGGTGACCTCTGAGCAAGTCAGATTGTCTCTGTCATGTGGCCGGGCCTCGTCCAGTCCCTGGGCGGTCAGAGCGGGGCAAAGACTGACTCCAGAGCAAAAAGAAATGGCCAGCTGTTGGCCTTTGGACTCAAAATACGACGTCGGCTCTTCCTTGGGTCTCCAGCCTGCTGTTTTTTTGGACTTGCCAAGCCTCCACAGTCACATGAGCCAATTCCTGAAAATAAGAAAAATTGGTCCTGTTTCTCTGGAGAACGCTAAGTGAGACACCCCCAGATCTGAGCGAGTGATGGGGAGGAGGCTGGGGCTCCCCACCCACCGCCATGGGATGGGCCGTGGCCGTCTCGGCCCTGGCGTGCCTCTGTCTGGGCTCCTGAACCACCCAGGGGTGAGAGTATTTGTTTACAGGGGCATATTAGAGGCACATCTGACAAATGGAAAAACACACTTTTGTTTACGAGCTTCAAGAAAGATTGGACCGAGTCCTAGCTGACGAGAGTGCACAGTGAGCAGCCCCGGCGGGCGTGGCGCAGCTGGTTGGAGCGCTGTCCCTGCCGGCGAAGGGCGTGGGTCCTCAGTCAGGGCACATACAGGAGCAGCTGGTTGATGTTTCTCTCTCTCCCTTCCTCCCTCTCTAAAAAAAAAACACCAAAACCAAAAACAAAATTAAAAAAACAGAAAATATAAGCATATTCAGTGACTCCCAAACGGCACCCTTAAGAATCTCTGGATGGAGGAGGGGAGGAGGTCAGTGTGGGATTTCCATGTTCGTTAAAGGGCACGAGGTTTTAAAGGCTGGAGGGGACCGAGAGCCTGTCCAGCCCCTGGTGGAGGAGTGTGGGCAGCTCTCTGTCCAGCCACCAGAGGGTGACAGCGTGTCCCAGCCTGGGCCTAGGCCCTGTCCAGCCAGGACAGCTTTGCTTGCTGTGAGAATGGTCCCCTCTATGCACCAGGCCAGGAATCCTGGGGTTTTTACCACCATCCCACTAAAGAGAAAACAGTGTACAAGAAAACAAAGAATGCAAGTCCTTGTGTTACTGGTGAGACAATGAGACCTCGGTTCTTCTCTTCTTGAAGGAAAGATTTCAATCAAGAAACAAAGTGTAGGAAAGCAAGAATTTGTGAGCTGCAGCAAACACACACTTGGGACATCCAAAGAGGACATATAAATGGCTACGAGACACATGAGGAAATGCTCAACGTCACTAATCATCAGAGATGCGAATTAAAACCACAATGAGGTGTCACCTCACACCTGTCAGAATGGCTCCATCAACAAGTCAACGAACTACAAGTGCTGGCGAGGGTGTGGAGAAGGGGGAGCCCTGGTGCACTGCTGGGGGGAATGCAGACTGGGGCAGCCACTATGGAAAGCATAGAGGTTCCTCAAAAGATTTAAAATGCAACTGCCATTTGACCCAGTGATCCCACTTCTAGGAATATATCCTAAGGAACCCCAAACACCAATCACAAAGAACTTATGCGCCTCTATGTTCATAGCAGCACAATTTACAATAGCTGAGATCTGGAAACAGCCCACGTGCCCATCAGTAGGTGAGGGGGTAAAAAGTTGTGGGACATTCACACCATGGATACTACGCAGCTGTAAAGAGGAAGGACATTTTAGCCTTCGGGACAGCATGGAGGGAACTAGAAAATATTATGCTAAGTGAAATAAGCCGTCAGAGAAAGACAAGTACCACATGATCTCACTTATGTGTGGAATCTAATAAACAAAATAAACTGATGAACAAAGTGGATCCAGAGACATAGAAGCATAGAACAGACTGAGGGATCTCAGAGGGAAGGCGGGGAGGGGGGTGTGGGTGGGGAGAGATTAATCAGGGAACTTGTACATTTATAGGCATGGCCCATGGACGTGGACATTGGTGTGGGGAGGCCTTGGGGCTGGGATGGGTGTGGGATGGAGGGGATTAGTGGGGTTAAAAGGGGGACATCTGTAATGGTCTCAACAATAAAGATAAAGAAACATTAAAATATATATATGTGTGTGTGTATATATATATATATATATATATATATATATATATATATAAAGAAACAAAGTGTAGGAAAGCAAGAATGTATGGGCCATAGCAAACGCACACTTAGGACAGTGGAACAAGGAAGGGCTTAGCATAGAAGAAATAACAGGAGAGCTTAGGCTGGGCTGCTTGGGCTCACTATGAAATCAGAGAAAAGGGGGCCTTGGAGACAGGTTCAGGGGGTGAGCCCAGAAAGAGCTGCCACTTCCCATTGCTCCCCTGGTTGCCAGTCTCGTGGGGTCCCTCAGAGGAAAGAGGAGGGAAGGGAATGGGGTGGGCTTTCTCCCCTGTGTCCTTTACATCGAGGGTATTTATCTTTCTCTTGCAGGTGGGAATCTTAGGGAAGGTCTCAGGAGAGGGCCTCAACAGAATATTCACCAGCTTTCCAGCTGTGCTCTTTCAGGGTTGTGGGCCCTGATTTGTCAGCACTAGAGCAAGGGGTCATTAGTCAGCACAGCTGTCCTGAGGCAGCCACGGCATCACTTGTCTGATTTTACTGCTTTTCTGGGCCTGGAGATGAAACACAACTGCGGCCTAGATGTTATCCTTAGGGGGGAAAAGTCGGGGGGGTCTAAACCACATGTCCATCAGTATGAAAGGTCAGGGGAGGGTCCAAACTGCATGACCAGCGATATGCTCAGGGAGGAAAGGGCACCGGGGGGAGGTCCTTGTCCTCCCAGCCTTGCCCCTTACTAGGCACTTGGGCTTTCTGCCCGGATGACCTTCTGTACCTGGCCTGTCACCCTTGCTCTGCTCAAGTTAGATCATGCGATTTCCCGGTTTATTACGCTCCTCTGACATCCCATGGAAGTTAGCCAACCTGGAGTATCTGTTCCAGACCCCACCCCCTCACCCGCTGGCTGGCACCTAGTCCCGGGCGGAGGGCGGAGGCCTGCAGACACAGTGGGAGGTGAGTGCTTGGAGGTGTGTGTGCACCTGTGTGCACCTGTGTGCACATGTGCATGCAGATACATGTGCATGTGCATGTTTGTTATATTGATGACTAGTAATCAGACAGCTCTTCCTCTCAGGTCCTCAGAGAGCTCTCCCCCCTTCTGCTCAGGTCCCTGCTCAAATGTCCCCTCCTCGGGCACACC
This sequence comes from Miniopterus natalensis, assembly GCF_054644295.1. Classification (NCBI taxonomy): domain Eukaryota; kingdom Metazoa; phylum Chordata; class Mammalia; order Chiroptera; family Miniopteridae; genus Miniopterus; species Miniopterus natalensis. The sequence continues at coordinate 2,535,565 of NC_142082.1, read as the reverse complement.
TGCCCTGACCAGCCCTCTGAACCAATTCCTCCTCTGACCCCTTATGCTGCTTAATTTTTCTCACCCATGGATTCTTGCCCACATGTCACACACACACACACGTGTGTAGAGTTTGTGGGCTCGTTGTCTGTCTCTCCCACTAGGTTAATCTCGTCCACTAGAATAAACATTCTGGGAGGCAAGGGACCCTGGTGGTCCTCAAATTCGTCCAAGTTGAATGAGAAAGATAAAGCCACTAACTTACTGCAGAAATTCACTGGGGCTGGGCTGGTGTGAGTAGGGGGGGCACTGGAGCAGTGACCCCTGCGTAGCTCAGCCTGGACCACAGCGGTGTCCCTGGAGGGTGGGAAGGCTCCGAGGATCCCCGGGAGTCAGAGAGCCCTCCAGTCTCCCCAGAGCTACGGCCTCCATGTCACTCCCACTTCCCAAACCTCACACGGGCTCCCCACATTGACAAACTCCCACTCAGGCCCACAGGTGAGGGGAACAGGTGTGGTGGTGCAAGGGCCACGGACCACCAGCCCCTCCTGCTCACCCGGACCTGAGCCGGGGAGGGCCTCAGACACACAGTGGGGGATTAACAGACATCTTTGAATGAACAGGCCAACTAACGAGGAACCAGTGATAATCAGACTGATTCAAACGCACTAGCAAATTAAAAGAATATGCTTTCCACCGGCCGGCATGGCTCAGCGGTTGAGCATCAAGAAGTGACCCATTCTGTTCCCAGTCAAGCCATGTGCCGTGGCTGTGGACTCGATGCCCAGTCGGGGTCATGCAGGAGGCAGCCGATCAATGTTTCTCTCTCATTACTGATGTTTCTGTCTCTCTCTCCCTCTCTCTTCCTCTCTCTAAAATAAATTAAATCATATTTTTTAAATATATTTTTTAAAAAGAATATGCTTTCCAACAACTGAAAATTGTGTCTGACTATTTAAGAGTAACATGGGGCATGTTTATTAGAACAGACAAGCTCCTCACGATCACAGTCTGCGGTGTTGGCAGCACATCTGTCTCCTCTGTAGGACTTGTAGCCGGTTGATTGAAACCTGGTTGTTGACCTTAACTCCAGCAGCGAAGGGAATTTCACCTCCCTGGGCCTTATCGTCAATGCACCCCCCTGGGCCTTATCCCACCCACTGGGCTGGCGGCCAGGCCCTGCTTAACCCCTTGCCACCTGCAGCTTACGGCGGCTCCTGGGCTGGATGCCCCGTGCAGCACAGCCCGGCCCGCACGGGGGGCTCCCCCTCCTCAGGGTTTGTGGAGTGAGTCAGAGGGAAGAAATCTGCCCCCAGTTGGCTCCCAGGCTAGTCGCTCGGACACGATCATGCCCATACCACGCCCAGCTGCTCCCCTGCCCGCACAGTGAACGCACGTTCCTGGGACCAAGGCAGGCCACCACACAGGTGGCAGGTGACATGGTCACAGCACAACGAGACAGGAAAATAAATCGCATCAAAACATATGAGCCTTTCTTCTCTCCAGGGGCCCCTCAGCCTCAGCAGTGGGGCCGCTGGGCCCGGCCGTCCTTCGTCAAGGGGGCTGGGCTGTGGGCCTCTGGGCAGCATCCCGGCCTCTATGTCCCAGCGCCAGTGGCGCCTCTCAAGTCCTGACAAAAATGTTTCCAGGAGGGGCCAAATATGTCCTAGTCAGAGAGGCCTGTGGAAAGGACTCTGACTCTGAGCCTAAAATGCAGGTTCCTGATCCGCTTTTAGGCTTTCCCATCAAAGCGGACGGGCATTCGCGGAACTAAGGGAAACCGGCTGACGCATCTGCTGACACAAAGGCCACGACCAACAAGAACTGACAACACGGGGCTGGACGGTCGCAGTTTCGATGCCTCTTTATTGGAAATATTGCCGGGGCTCTGGCCAGTTTTGCTCAGTGGTTGGAGCGTCAGCCCCACAGGCTGAAGGGTCCTGGGTTCAACTCCCGGTCAAGGGCACGTACCTTGGTGGCAGGTTCAGTCCTCGGCCCCGGTTGGGGCACTTTTGGGAGGGAACCAATTGACGTGTCTCTCTCACATCAATGTTGTTCTCTCTCTGTTTCCTCCTTCCACTCTCTTGAAAAGCAATGGAAAAAATATCCTCAGGTGAGTATTTAAAAAAAAAAGAGAGAGAGAAATATTGCTGATTCTTTAATTTTTTAAAGAAAACTTTTTCTTAGCTACCTATGCTTTGAGCAATCTGGCAAATTGCACTATTGTGAGCAGCATTGAGGCATTTACCTTTTATCCCTACCTGATCCCTCCACAAGGCAGAAACTCTCAGCAAGTATTATTCTTTTCATGGCAATATTGTCATTTGTACAAGTTCAGTAAGAACCTGTTCTCCTTGTAACAGGGCACAATTGGAAACTGGTTATATTACCGAAGCTTCAACTGGAAGGTCATATTTGAGGGAGATATGCAGAGTCTCAGGTACAACCACACAGCTTTAAGGAATTAAGACTGATTGATGGAGGCCAATAAAGCCTCTGGGCCTATCCGCCTGGTGCCTTGCTCACAGGGGTCCCAGCAGCCTTCCAGGTGAGTAAGGGAATCTCTTCCTGGCAGGTGCAGGAACCTCAAGAAGACAGTAATTCACCCAAATTTATAGGTACAGCAGGCCAAGTCTGATGACAAAGTCCTTGCCTTGGCTTTTCTGGCCTCAAGAGGTCTTTTAACAATTCAGTCTGGAGATTCCTTATGAAAAATTCCTACAAAACAGATTTAAAAGAGCTTATATGGTTAATAACTATTCTTGCTGCTCCTATGCAAATAGCAGGCCAGGTTTACTGAAGCTAGATTTATCTTGCAAATTAGTCTTAATTTGGCTATCTTGGGTAAAAAAAATGAGGGCTATTTTGCAGAGCAAAATAATGCTTCAGTAATACACCTCTGAGGACATTAGATTCTAGTGCTGTTCATTGTCGTTTGAGGTTTTGTTTCTACCTATACTGGACTGGATCCTGAATTCTTCTAATTTCCCCCAATATCTGGCTCTGACTCTCCAAACCAATGTTTCCAGTTTTTCTCTCAGCCTTTGACCTGGAGTCACTGAGAACTAAAACTCTCATTTTCTTTTATTAACCCTCACCCAAGGACATGAGGGAGGGGGGACATCAGTGTGGGAGAGAAACATCAACCGGTTGCCTTCCACATGAGCCCTGACGGGGAATCAAACGAGCAACCTTCCGGTGCACAGGACAGTCCTCAACTAACTAAGCCATTCCAGCTGGGCTAAAACTGCTCTTTTCCCAGAGTCATGCAGGCTAAAGTGGGACAACTTGACATAAACTTCAGAGAAATCGCCATGGCTCATCCATGGACAATCTTCAGGCCTGCTGCAGAAAGCAACAGAGACACTCCAACCTCAAACCTGGAGAATCCGTGAGGCCGTCGCTGTCTGACTCCACTCCATCTGAGGGTGCTTCGAGCCAGGCGTCTAGAAGTCTTCTTGACTAGAAATTGGGATTGCGGTCTGCTCCAATCACTAACCATTGCTTCTCTTTTGTTTCCATAGAGGTGCCTCTTACTAAATACCCAACTGCTTACTCCCAGGCCTCACCCGGGCAGCCACCTGTGGCATCACCGCCTCCCGAATTAAGACGTTTAACTGAACTGAGCTGCCTCAGGACTGAGACTGGCATCGGAAGCTAATATATAATAATAACACCTTCATTGGTCCTTGCCTAATACATCAACCAAGAGACTAGCACAAATACTGACCTGGTTGTAAGATCCATCGATGGCAAGCATGTCTCTAATCCACTTCTTCCCTTCCAGGGACATGATGGACCCAGGTAAGGCATTGCCACCCAGCCAGCCAGGGACTTTAAAATGTTCTGTTTGATCTGTGATGTTTTCTGAAATAAAAATCCTGATCAAAGAGGGAAATGGGCAAAGAGTGAAGACAGAGAAGATACAGCATGGACACACTTGAACCAAGCTGTTAAAATTGTTAACACGGTGAAGGTTGAGGCACCAGGAAAGGGTTCTATTCTTACCGTAACTAGCCTGGGAACTTAAGGTTTGAACTTTCAGGTCCCATATCAATGCCTAGATCACATAAGCTAGTTGTGTAACGTATACCAGATGGTCCTCTGATTACCCCCTGAAGGACTCACACCTCCAGACCAACTGACATCCATTATCAAGATCATCAGACAGAACCAGACCTCCTGGTGCCCACTTTCCAGCTCCCTGGCATCCATCACCTGGACTCTATTCAAGTTCGTTCTCCAAGTTCCAAACTTGAAAAGTGCTGAGGACGTGTCTCAGAGCAAAAGGCTTAAAGTCTCCTCCTAGCCCAAGAATCCTGCTTTTGGATATGTTCTTCAGAATCAGTCCCTTCAACTAATGGGGCCAACACAGGTGTGGGCTGGGTGGGGAGCAGGGACTTGGCTTTGCAGGAAGTGATGAGACCAGATGACCTTTAATCAGAAAAACAAGGTTTTGTCCATCACTTTTTTGTTTGTTTGTTTTTGTTTTTTTGGTGCCCAGCTCAGCATTGACAGAAAGCCGTCCTAGTATCTTGTTAGATGAATAAAGGAGGGACAGATCATATCCTAGAGTCTCAACCCTTCTGTCTGCATGGCGTTGACTCTGCTGAGTCCTTAGATGTGTATGGGTTTGGGACCTAGAGCTAAAGTGGGGGGTGGGCCCACTGCTCACCCCCAATCAAACCTAATCACTCTTTCCCACAGCGACATAGGCCGCTGCTAGGGCCACTATCTGATCCAGCCATGGGTCTCACTGTGTCCCCACAAGACTGTGAGCTCCACAAGGACAGGAACCAGGCCCCCAACCATCTTTACACACCCAAACCTCTCAAGTGTTATCAGTGGGGACCTCTCCTCATCCCCACCAGTTGCTGGTGGGAGTGGGCTTCTTGCAATGCCACAAAAAAAGGAATTTTCTGAGACACACGATGATGAGATACGGTAGAAAGCTTTATTTCTGTGAAATCAAACCCCTGAGTTTGTAAGGTCCATTTCCCTTCGTCTGGCCAAGAAAGAAGTCCCATATTCCTTTCAGCAGAGTTGGAATTAAAGCCGTTGCTCAGAGTTCTGTTCCATCTGCGCAGTCTAATCCAGCATCAGGCCGGCTTAGCTTGTGTTCTCAGCTGCAGTCCATCAGTTCATTGTATGTGGGGTCCATAGGGCCACATGGCTATGCAGGGAACACGGGTGAATGCAAGAGAGCCACACAAGAGAGCCAAGCGTGCCAAGCAAGAGAGTTCCTTTTTCTACAGGATTATGTATTCCCAAATTTTTGCAGGCTTGCAGGGGCCCTGCCCCCTCTGGCCAATGATCTCTGTTTCCAGGTTTGACTGACAGGCATCTTCCTTACGTCACCCCCACTTTACTGAGCATGCATCCATCGCCCCTTTGTTGGACCCCTTCCCCCAGTGATCTGTGGGGAACAGGCAGGTGGTTCCCTGGGGGGTGTGAAATTGCAGCTTCCTGGTGAAGCTGCCCACATGACATGCCTATAATGCCTGGCCTTCCCTTTGCTCCTTTCCCATTATTAATAACTAGCTAATTACAATGGTATCATAGAGAAGATGCTTATTATTAATATTGGTTGAATAAATAAAGCAAAGAATAACCTGCCTAACCTGCTGGAGCCTGCTATAGACATGGAAACAAGATGACATGTTTCCTCAGTTTAAAGATACCACGGAATACACGAGTGGGTCTGCAGGGCAGGTCCACAAAAGTCCTTTATCCACTTTTCCGGGGGATATAGGAGCGACCACATTAATTATCATCATCATTACTATATTATAATTTATAATTTTATAGTATTGTATAGTATTATTATTAATAATAATTATAAGATTCACCTCAACTTCAAATGAAATGTGCATTGACAACTCTAAGAAGTACGAACAGCATATGAGAGGTTGGAGCTCGTGGCACTGGGTACACTGTGGTCATTTGGGGAATGTGTTAAAAAAAAAAAAAAAAAAAGACAGATACCAGAGCCTCCCTCTTGGCAATTCCAATTCAGGGGCTATTCTGTTAAGGTGCCCATGTTAATTTCAGCAGAGCTGGGGTTAAAGCCGTTACTGGAAACTGGTCCTTAAGAAAGAAGCAAACCATAGGCTCTTCAAAAACATCAAGGTCGTGACAGACAAGAGAGGCTGGGAACATACTTTTAAGGACTAAGGAGCAATTAGAGACTTAGGCATGGCAACCAAATGCAGTGCATGGACCCTAACTGGATTTGGAATTTTTTTTAAGTTGTAAAAAATGTGGGCATAATTAGAAAAATTTGCATTTGAACTACATGATATTATTGTATCATTGTTACATTTCTTAGGTGTAATGAGCATTGTTGTTTTTTGGGGGGGAGGTGATGAGGCTGTTCTATATCCTGACGGTGGTGATAGTCACACAAGTCTATGCAAGTGTTCACATTAACAGAACTGTGCACCAACAAGTTAATTTTACTCTATAAATAAATAAAACTTCAAATTATAAAAATTTTTTAAAAACACAAAATTTCCCATTCTTTTACTTGATGGGAAACTGGAGGTGGCAGGTAGCCCGTGACTTGCCTGAGGTTGCCCAGGGCCAGGGGGACCTGAGTCAGCATTCACACACACACACACACACACACACACACACACACACACACACACACACACCGCCTCTCCCCAAGGCCTTCCCACCAGACCATCCTGCCTCCCTCTGGCCCCAGTCCAGCCTTTCCCAGATCCAGATGACTGACAGCTCCAGACTCCTTTCTGGAAAGTCAGTGGGAAAGGCAGGTCATAGCAGGAAGTGGCTGGGGGGACTGCTGATGAGAACTGATAGTAGCCCACACGAAACTAGTTTTTCTTCTTTAGGGTCTAGCCACTCTTGTGCTCCACACCCAAGAGGAATTGGATAAGTGAATCATCCCCTGGAGTTTCTGGAATGTTTCCAACTGCCTTTGTTTCCAACACTGCTAATGCTAAAAATCACCCCACCAGGCATCCGGCTGGGGTGCAGGTACGGCTCTGGTTCTGTGAAGGAAAAGCAGGCCCGATAAACCGGGACCTCAGAAGGCCCCGTGCTTGCTCAGAATCTGAGATTCCGGGAAACAAAGACCAAGCTCTGGGCAGCACCGCACCCCCTAGGCAAACGGGAGAGGCCAGATCCTGGTGCCGGGAAAGGTGGGAATGTGGTCAGTGACACCCATTGTTCCCTTTCACCGTAAGTCTTGTGACTCCAAATAAATCCTTTTGCTCTTTGCATTTAGTTTCTAATGTTTCTGTAAAACATCTGAGTGTGTGGGGTCAGGTTTGTTTCGTCTCCTTTCCTACTTCCCAGAAGCCCTTTGTCAAATAACAGCTCATCACTGAGGCCCGGCTTAGACAATGGACAGATTTGGGCTGCTGATGGAAGCAGGATCAGGGCCAATGTCCTGCCTGGGTCTTGTTGCCACTTGGTAGAACCCCTGAGTCTCCCCGAGACACAGAAACTCTCTGGACTAATTGTTGATGTCCCTCCAGCTCAGTTATATTGAGGCTCCAATTCTGATTGGCACTAAGTGGCAGTTCTGGGCATACTTGTGAAGTGTTGCTTTTCTTTTTTCTTTATTTTTCTTTTTTTAATCCTCACAGGAGGATATTTTTTCCATTGTTTTTTTGTTTTGTTTTATTTTTGTTTTTTAGAGACAGAGAGGAAGGGAAGGAGGGAGGTGGAAAGAGGGGGAGAGAGAAACATTGATGTGAGAGAGACACATAGATTGGTTGCCTCCCGCACACACCCCGACCAGGGCTGGGGATCAAACCTGCAACCCAGGTACCTGTCCTTGACCGGGAATCAAACCCGAGACCCTTCAGTGCTCAGGCCGATGCTCTAGCCACTGAGCCACACCAGCCAGAGCTGAAAAGTTACTTCTCATGCCAGGCGTCTGGCTTCCCCAGCAGCCTCTACTCTGAGTCCCTCGAGTCAGAGCACGGCTTGCAACTGCCTGACGGGAGTGAATTGGTCATGACTACCTTTACTAAGTGTGTTCATATCCCAGTGAGGAACCCTATCCAGCATTCAGGTCTGGTAAAGAAGCCAGGGGCGTTGTCACACGCCTGGGCAGTGGGGTGGAAATCAAGAGCATTCATTTACATCTTCGTCTTCACCATCTCTAAGACTCGCCCGTAAGGATAGAAAGAGGGTGTGAATGGACAGAAGAGAGGAGGGTCAGTAATGGGAGATTTCTCCTAACTGTAGAATGACTGCCGACCTTGTGTTTCTTCCAAGTGAACTGAAATGTTACACAGCCTTGAAAAAGAGGGAGATTCTGACACATGCTACAACAGGGATCAGCCTAGAAGAATTATGCTGAGTGAAATAAGCCAGTCGCACATGTACAACTGCTGTATGATTCCACACATATGAAGTAGGTAGAGTCATCAAATTCATAGAGACAGAAAGTAGAATGGTAGTCACCAGGGGCTGAGGGAGAGAAATAGGGAGTTAGTGTTTAATGGGGACAGAGTTTCTCTTTGGAAGATGAAAAGTTCTGGGGATGAGTGGCTGTGATGGTTGCAAAAACATAAATGCACTCAACGCCACTACACTGTAATTTTAAAGACGGTTAAATTGGTGAATTTTGTTATGTATATCTTACCACTACTTCAAAAAATAGTTTTTTTCAAAAATATTCCACTATAGATGGAGTATAGACATACCACAAATGCATTATCAAAATGAAGTGGATCCAATGACACTGAAAGATGTCCGAATTCAAAGGATGGGTCCCTTTGTGAACAGACCTGTGTACACAGACCTCCAGGCACAGATACTTTCATATGTGTAGAGGACAATGTCATGCTGAGACCAAACCCAGGTTCAGCTGCCTAACCCTCGAAAGCCAATATTCAAGAGACAGTATCTGATGGAGGAAAGCAGGTTTATTCAAGAGCCAGCAGCTTGAGAAGATGGGGGACTCTCGTCACAAAGACGATCTCACATCAATGTGAGAGAGAAATAGCGATCGGACGCCTCCCATATGTGCCCCAACCAGGACTCAGAACCACAACCTTTCGATGTATGGGATGATGCTCTAAACAACTGAGCCACCTGGCCAGTGCACAAAGACCATTTTAACATCTCAGAGCAGCAGGGGTTTTTATGAGCGGGAAAGGGGAAGGCAGAATCAAGGAAACCAGAGGGGGTTGTGGGTTGCTGTTGAGGGTGCTGTGTGCCAGTTGGCACTGTCTGCTTGATAACCATCTCAGAGTCTAACAAGCAATGGCCAGGTTTTCCTGGAAGGTGATCAAATCTCCTGGAGTCAAAATATCTGGGCTAGAGTAGGCTTCCTTTGAGGTTAGCTCCTAGAGTCCTTTAAGTCAGCGATTTTCAACCTTTTTCATCCCGTGGCACATAAACTAATTACTAAATTTCTGCAGCACACCAAAAAATTTATTTTTTGCCAATCTGCCAAAAAAATAGGTATAATTTTGATTCATTCACACAGGACGGCTATTGTTGTGCTGGCTGTTGTCATTGTTTTATTGGACAATCTAAGGGAAAAGTGGTCAGTGCCCCTGACTAAACAGTCAGGTGTTGCATGTTTTAAAATGCTTGAGGCTCACATTCACTGCTTAAAAATCTCTGCTTGAAGCAGGCAGGCCATTTATCTGTCGCTCCCTGTGAATTCTCAAGTCACCCTTTACAGAAACAACAGGGAAAGACTGGAGGGTGGGTTACTATGGGCTCACAGAACCCCGACTGCTAGCCACTCCGACACCTGTGAGGAGGTAGAATCAAGGAGACTCCATTTCTGTGGCTATGTGCCAGTATGGTTTCAGTTTTGTACGACACACGCATTGTTTTTGTGAATAAAACTGAGAGCAAGGAAGACTTAAGGCAGCCCTCCGGCTCTGGCAGCTTCTGCCTGTGTGTCTCCTGGGCTCTGAGGTCACACAGGATGATGGTCACCATGCCCCTCAGGCCCTGGGTTCTGTTCTGGACCTACCACTCATGTCCCATTTGGTATTCTCTGCCAGTCCAGGTGTATCACCTAGGAAACGAAGCTAACGATGCCCTCGTGGTACGAAAAGAACAAAAACGAGAGCGATAGGAATGGGCACTTACTGGGCAACCCCCCCATCTGTTGATGACCTTCTAGACATAACCCTCTGGTGTTGTGACCGATTATCTTTCCTACCTAACAGCAGGGCAACTAAATGCCATGTCCAAGTTGACCCTTCCCTTTGGAGGCACAGAATTGAAATCCAGTCTGTCTAACTCATGGCTGATTCAACTCCCTGGTGGCCTCTCTTAGCTCTGGGGACTGGACACATGAGTAGATGTAAGAGTCCCCGAGTGGTACTGGCCCGGGGAGGTGCTCAGTGGACCTGTGTCCTCGGTCCTGGCACAGAGGAGTCAGCCCCAACACACACAGCTGAGGTGGACTCTCGGAAAAGTGCTGGACCCGGATGTGGGCCTGGAACTGGCTCAACCCCCTGATGAAAGGAATGTGTCTCCTTTGAACTTGAGCAGGTGGAGCCCCACGGCAGGTGCTCCCAGCACCACCCTCTCCACCCCGGTCTCATGCTCTAATAAACACCGACAAAAACAGCTCCTGCCTCTGGGCTGTGCCGGCAATGTGGCCTGTGAGACGTGACCTAGAGACCAGCTGGCAAGGACATGACCTGGACAGGTGGTCATGGTCATCAAGGTCTAGGGCAAGTGAGCGAACAAGGAAAGGGGCTGGAGTAGCGCCCACTCTTTCTAGGACATGTGCAGCCTTGAAACAAAACATGAGCCAAATAATCAAATAGAATAAAAATGTACGGAATGGATACAGCCAAGATTTCTTCGCTGCCTGCCCCTCCGGCCCCCTGCCCTTTCCTGTTAGGACGCGGGCCTTTTGCTTTTAGGCTCTCGGCTTTCTCTCTGCACCACATCCACGAGTGTGCGCACCTGGAGAATGGTACCGGGTCAAGACGCAGGCCAGGCGTCAGGCCCAGCTGGGGCCAGGATGCTGCCCTGTATATGGTCAGGATGCTCCCTCAGCCATCTCCCCACTTCCCACAGGAAACCTGACCCCCTCCACTGTCCTCAAGCCCGGAGCCCCCTTCTCTGTCACAGTCAGGCAAGGGCCTCTCCTCACAGCTGACAGGGGCTAGACATCAAGAGAGGGCAGTTCCACTGTTGGCCCCTCAGCCACATCCTCCCCTGCCTGGCATCACAGCTGTCCCTCCCAGGCAGGGACAGTCCCTCACCCACCCTCTCAGGTACCCAAGACCCTCTTCACCTACACCTTGCTGTGGCCTCTTTGCCTTAATCACAGGGGGTCCTGTCCCATCTGAAAACCAAGTCAAAACCCTCCCCCCCCCCCGGCATGTGTTTGTGACCATTCCTCGCTCGCATTGCGGAAACTGTCACTCGGTGCCCCACACCCTGGCAATCATGTCCTCTTTGACAATTTCCTCTCCAGCCCACAGAAACCTGCTCTTGAAACTCCACCAGAGCCAAAGCCCAACAGATATTTGAAATACTTTGTCCTCTAATAAGTTTCCTGCCTTTGACTGTGGTCCCCCCACCCTCTGACTTATACCACTTCTCATGGTTTCTTCCCCCCTCACTCAAATGCCGGTGTTCTCTGGGATTTTAAAAAGAAAAAGAACTTCTTTCCCAGGCGAGTTCATTCAATGCCACAGCTTCCACCAATCTACCAATCCACCTGAGCTGGCAAGTCCTGAAGCCAGGAGCACCTCTGGACCAGTCCCCTGAGATCCCAGCCCATGGATCAGCAGGAACCTCACTCACTGCTGGTGGGAATGCAGACGGTGCAGCTACTTTGAAAGACACCTGGGCCGTTTCTTATCAGACTAAACACACTCTCACTTGACAATCCAGCAATCACACAACTTGGTATTTACCCAAAGGAGTTGCAAACTATGTCCACACAAAAACCGGCACACAGATGTCTATAGCAGCTGTATCCATAATGCCCAGAAGTTGGAAGCCACCAAGATGTCCTTCAGTAGGTGATGGATAAACAAACTGTGGTCCATCCAGACAATAGAATATTATTCAGCTAAAAAGAAACGAGCTGTCATGTCATGGAAAGACAGAGAAACCTTAAATAAATGTGACTAAGTGACAGAAGCCATCTGAAAAAGCTACATACTATGTGATTCCAACTCTGTGACAGCCTGGAAAAGACAAAACTTTGGAGATGTTAAAGAGATCAGGGGTTGCCAGGGGTTGGGTGATGGAAAGGGAGGAGAAGGCAGAGCCCAGAGGGTTTAGGGCAGTGAAACGACTCTGTGTGGTACTAGAATGATGGACACATGTCATCATCCATTTATCCAAACCCACAGGATGCACAACACAGAGCAACCGTGATGTACACTGTGGGCTCTGGTGATGATGATGTGTCCCTGTAGGTTCATCAGTTGTGACAAATGTCCCATCTGGTGGGAGGGTTGATAAGGGGAGAGGCTGTGCATGGGGGAGGGGGGGCAGGAGGCACATGGAAAATCTCTGTATCTTCCCTAAATTTTGCTGTATGCTTAAAATTGCTATAAAAAATAAAGTCTTGCCCAGCTGGGCATGGCTCAGCCATCGAACATTGACCTAGGACTCAGGAGATGGAGGTTGGATTCCCGGTCAGGGCACAGGCCCGGGTTGCAGGCTTGATCCCCAGCAGGGGGCGTGCAGGAGGCAGCCGATCCATGACTCTCATCATTGATGTTTCTCTCTCCCTCTCCTTTCCTCTCCCTGAAATCAATAAATAAAGATTTTTTTTTAATAAAAATAAAAATAAATCAAAAATAAAGTCTTGATGTAAAAACAATTTAAGTGATAGAGGAAGCTGTAGATTTAAGAAGATTTGAGACATATTAATTAACTGGAGAGTATTCTGCTGAGCAAAATAAGCCAGTCAGAGAAAGACAAGGACCACATGATCCCACTCAAATGTGGAATCTAATAAACAAAATAAACTGATGAACAAAATAGATCCAGAGACATAGATGCATGGAACAGACTGAAGGATCCCAGTGGGAAGGCGGGTGGTGAGAGATTAATCAAAGAACTTATTTGCTTATATGCATAACCCATGACACAGACACTGGTCTGGGGAAGGCCTGGGGGTGGGGTTGTGGGGTGGAAGGATCAACGGGGGAATAGGGGGACATCTGTAATACTTTCAACAATAAAGATAAATTTTAAAAAAGAAGACGCAAGTTTTGACATTAAAAAAAAGGGGGGGAAGAAGGGCTGGTGTTGGCCGATCTAGGAGAAAGCTCGGGGCAGACGCAGACCGGGAAAGCGCCTTGGCCGGGGGAAGCTGCTTCCTGCGGGTGAATGAAACCCAGGTGCCCGGCTCCCACCAGGAAAGGGGGACCGTCCTGAGGAAACGGCTCCGCTAGAGAGACTGACCCGGGCTTGCTCGCAGCTGGGAGGCCCTGGCTCACTGCTGCCCGAGGCCACTCGTCAGGGGCTCTGAGCCATTGCAATCAGGGGGCCTGGGCACAGAGCCGCCTTTTGCAGGATGCAGCCAGAACTGCCCAGGGGCGGGGGCGGGGGGTGGGGGGGGGGGGGACAAATAGAGCTGCAGGGGCGCCAACTCCAGGCCTCCAGCCTGCGAGCCGGACCCAGCTGCGGCCGGACGGGGAACAGTGTGTCCACTGACTCGCAGGCTACAGCGCCAAGGACACAAGGGCTTACTCAGGAGAATTTCACCTGAGGATTGCGACAGCGCCCTGCAGATCCGTCTGTTATTGCGCAACCCTCTAGCCTATAAATACAGAGGCGCGCGGCCGGGGAAGCCTGTCGCGGCCTCCGAGCAGCCCTCCCGCCGCCCAGCCGCCCAGCCGCCCAGCCTGGCCGCCGGCATGAGGCTCGTCCACATTCTGCTGCTGCCTTGCCTGCTCTTCTCCCAGATGGTGTCAGGTGAGCATGGGGACCTGCCAGGACACCCCAGCCCTGGGCTGGAACTGGGGCTCACTGAGCTGGGAGGACAGCTGCCTCTGTGTCCTGAGGTGCAGCGGCTGGATAGCACCCCTGAGGCTGAGGGGCTGAATGGCCGGCCTGCTGACCCTGGGGCCTGGGAGCGAGCCTGTGGGAAGCATACCCAGGCTGATTGTCCCAGGGCCCTGGGGCCACCCAGCCGCAGGACTGGCGGGCACTTGCCTTGCCCCTTGTCCAACCCCTAGGGCTCCATGCCCTCTGCCTGTGGCGGGGATGCAGGGCAGACCCAGGCAGCTGCCAGCGCTTCCCAGCCCCCTCAGGTCCCAGGCATCTGGAAGGGACCCTCTACCGGGACTACCAGCTACACCTGCAAGACAGCCCCTCACACAGGAAAGCCAGCTTTCTCTCCAGCTGCTGGAGCGCAGGCCGCCAGTCCCAGCTCTCCCGGGTCACTGGGTGGGGCCGCCCGCCCCTCCCACAAGGCCAGCTCACCAGCGCCTTTGACTCACCTGTGTGCAGGCAGTCAGCACTCGCAGGCGGCCTGAGACCTCCCCTGGGGAACCCATTCATGTTCTCCCTGCTGGGAAATCTCCCCAGAAGATGCCGGCTCCTCTGGGTCAAGGCAGCCAAGTACCTGGTATAAGAGAAGGTGGGACCTTCAGGAGGAACCAGGAACATGTTTGATCCCAGCCCGCCTCTCACTCACACCGGGGGGCCTTGGGCTAGTCACACGTCTGGTGTTAGTGCCCTTCTCTGTCAAGCGAGTGGGCAGGTGGCTCTAATGTACCCATGCTATGAGATGCTCCCGAAGATCCGAGTCTGCTCTTCTCCAGGCCACTATTGTATCAGACAGCTATGACTAATTTACTCCAGCTGTGCCTCACTTTACCCATCTGAAACCCGGGTACGAGAGGATTCTAATGCAGTTTTTAATGTTTCCAGTTGGAACCCATCAGAGAAGTGGAGAAATCAGTTTAGAGAGTGGCAGCTATGTTTTTTCGCAAGATTATTTCTCTCCTGTTCTGCCAGCGCACGGCCTGTGTAAGTGTACGTGCTGTGTTCTTATAGTCGGATTTTGTTTGCGCGCACATGTGTGTGTACTGGGCAGCCGTGCAAAATCTCTCACAGAATTTCAGTTCAGCCTTGAAAAGTGTGAATGCCACTCTGTTAACATGAAGAGTTATTTTCAGTCTGTTACTTCTAAGTGTGATTCTGAGCATCCCATGCAAAGCATAGAAAATGCAGTGCTTCCAAGGACACGCAGGGACAGCTAAGCTTATTAATCATCCTTTCAAAAACACTGGCTGAGCCCTGGCCAGGTGGCTCAGTGGGTTGGAGCACTGTCCGGTACACCAATGGGTTGTGGGTTCAACTCCCGGTCAGGGCCCATACCTAGGTTGTGGGTTTGATTCCAGGTCGGGGCACGTATGGGAGGCAAAGGATCGATGTTTCTCTCTCATCAATGTTTCTTTCTTTCTTTCCCCCCTCCCCCTTCCTCTCTCTGCAAATTAATAAAAACATATCCTTGAGTAAGAATTAAAACAATTTTTTAAACAAGCACAAGCTGACATTGTGGAGCACTTAGTAAACACAGGATTAGCTCAGATACTCCCCAGTGGGCTCTGTCCTTTCCCGGCACAAGCGTCCTGTCTGCGCAAACCTGCCGGTCCCTGGGTCCTCAGCGTGGGGCCTGGGACGCCTCAGGAAGGCAGGTTCCTTGGGGGTAGCAGCTGTCCTCCAAGGGGAAGCGCTGTGCCCATGCCACCTCCTGGCTGCGGCTGGGGGCTCTGGTCACCTCGGAGGCCATACAGGCAGGACATCGCCTACATAGCTCTCACTGTGTGAGGTTCACGGCGTGGAAGTGGCCACAGGAAAGGCCGTATGTAACCCAAATATCTTCCGCCAGGGTTTAACATGCCTGAACGTGGTTTGTTGGGGAGGATTCGGGGGACAACTACCTCCCCCCGAGTGTCGGCTGCCTTGAATTGTGGAGGTTTCCCAGCCCGCATCTCCTGGCCAAGCCGCAGGACACCCACAGTCTCTGCTTTACTCTCCGGGCCCTGGGGTTGGGGTGTTTTCCGTGGCCGTTGTTGCCGTGGTCACCGCTGTGCGGTTGTTATGGTGGCTGCTCCCCTTATTTTCTCCGCTGCCCTCGGGCTGCATGGACGGCTGTGGGTGATCGATGTGATCACTGGATCCAAGCTCCGTGCAGGGAGGGAGCCTGCTGCTCCCGGGGCCGCTAGGTCCCCGCCTCACCCCGACTCCCCTGAGCCCTCCCGTGGATCCGTCCAGGCCCTTTCCCAGAAGGGCCCTTAGAGCCCATTTAGTGAACC
This sequence comes from Miniopterus natalensis, assembly GCF_054644295.1. Classification (NCBI taxonomy): domain Eukaryota; kingdom Metazoa; phylum Chordata; class Mammalia; order Chiroptera; family Miniopteridae; genus Miniopterus; species Miniopterus natalensis. The sequence continues at coordinate 2,519,330 of NC_142082.1, read as the reverse complement.
CGTTCCCACGGGAAGCGGGGCGCAGGAGCCCGCTGATGCTGGGGACCTGGCCTCTCCACCAGCTGTGCTCGTCTCCCTCTGAAAAGAAAATGAGTCGCCCTTTACTTCCACAAATGGTCTTTCTGTGAAGATAGGATGGTGTCAAAATGACCCGGTGACCCAGGTCCCCAAATCAGCTAGTCAAGGACCCAGCCGAGGTCTTTAGAAATTAAGATATAGTTTGAGGCTGACCTGGCTCAGTAGTTAGAGCGTCACCCCTCAAACCAAATGGTCACGGGTTCAATTCCCAGTCAAGGGCATGTACCTGGATTGCAGGTTCGATCTCTAGCCTCGGTTGAGGCATGTGAGGGAGGCAGCCAATTGATGTCTCTCTATCTCTCTCTCTCTCTCTCTCTCTCTCTCTCAATAGAAAAAAATATCCTCAGATGAGAATTTACAAAACAAAACAAAAAAATAGTCCGAGGTTGTCCACTCTCTGCTTCAGCAAATGTTTAGTTCACAGCTCCTGTGCACAACAGGGACTGCCCTGGGAAGGGAGAGCCAAGCAGCACAGCCCTGACCTCATGACTTCACGTTCTATTAGCAGAGCCCGGTGAGAAACCTGATTATATAATTAATTACCTAATGACAATCCTATTGTGAAATGCCTGCCAGGGTGGGGTGCTGCGGGCACACGTGACTTCGGGAGGCAACCTGCCAGGAGGAGCCAGGAAAGCTTTCTTGAGGAAGTTGAGAAGCGAAGGAAAAGTGGGTGTCATTTTTAAAAAAAAATTGAATTCCTTCTCAACATTTAAAAATCAGGATTTGTCACAGAAAATTTAGATGTTTATCTTCTCTTACAAACACAAAAAATGTGGCAACGGTGAGCTACAGCTAAACAGTGGCTGCTGGTCCAGCTGGGCACGTTCCCCAGGTTGCCACAGGCCCCACCACTCCCTACCGCCTCTCCTCAGCCCACAGCACGAATGTATGTTACCTGCAGGCTGCTGTGAGTGACTGAATTACAGCCCCTTAATTAGATAAATGAGTGACAGCAAGTGGGTGGGGGGAGCAGGGACAATCCAGACAGAAAGGACATCGGGGTGAAAGCCCAGAGGCGATGAGAAATAAAAAAAAACAACCGCTCTCACTTTTAATTTAGGCCTCACAGCACCCCTAGGGAGAGGGAACAATCACTATCCCCCATTTTACGGATAAATAACTTAGCCGGAGTCACACGGCTGGTCACAGGCAGAGTGAGGACCCAGACCCAGGCCATCTGCCCCAGTGCGGGCCCAGAGCTGAGCCGAGCGGTTGGGGCCAGACCTGGGCCAGGTCCAGTGAGGCCTCAGGTGACATCTGGGTTTGGAGAAGCCCTGGAAGGTTTATAAACTGAGAGAGGGACAGAGCGAGAAATGGCTTAAGAGGCTGATTGTCTGCAGCATGGAGGCCGAGTAGAGCGAGCACAGGGTGGAGCAGCGCAGTGCTCCCCAAAGACATCTCTCTCCAGCCGCACTTCTCCCCGAGAGTCAGCAGCTCGGCTGAGAAGAATTAGCCAAACCCACGAGACAGGCGTCCGTCACTCCTTGGTATTCCTCTTCCCTTCCCCTCAGGACACCACGGGCACCCCCGGGAGGCTGGGCCTCGGCACCCTCACCTGGAGAACTAGGGCGTTTGGCAAAATGACTCCCAGCTCCAACGCTCTGTGACCCTCCATCTCCACCCACCCTGCCCACACCTGAGTGTCTCACTCTGTCATCCCCACCCCAACCTGCTGGCCCGAATTCCTGGCACCCATCACACCTCTAGCAATAGCCACCAGGAATGTGCCTGCCCTGGCCTCCGATCCCATCCGGAAGAGCACGCTTCCTGTGGCCTCGGGCGCGTGGCCCCTGCAGCCTCAGTGGCCGTGGCCCAGGCTGAGACAGGGACCTGACCGACCACAAGGGAGAAACAAGGGCGTCCTCGCACACACCGGGCACAGGATACCACCTGCGGCACTTCACAGCCAAGAAAAGCAGCTCTGTGAGCGGGGTCTCACCCAGGGTCCCCAGCATCCCCGCTGTGTGGGCACCATTCTCAGTGGTAGCCCTCGTCTTCAATTGTACCCCATTTCACAGCCTGTTTTTGTTGTTTTTTTGTGAATCCTCACCTGAGAATATTTTTTCCATAGCTTTTCAGAGAGAATGGAAGGGAAGGAGGGAGGGGGAGAGAGAGAGAGAGAGAAACATTGATGTGAGAGGGACACATCAATCGGCTGCCTCCTGCACGAGCCCCAAGCGGGGCCAGGGAACAAACCTGCAACCAAGGTATGCGCTCTTGACCAGGAATTGAACCCACCGCCCTGCCGTGCGAGGGCCGACACTCTAACCACGTAGCAACACCTGCCAGAGCCAGACTGTTAATTAACAGTGACTCTCAGGAGGTCGACTCTTCCAATGCCCGGCAGCAAACAACAAACCCTCGAATCCAGCCCTGACCCTGGATCCCGCCTTCTGGCCCCTCACCTCTCGCGGCCCTCCGCGTGCACCACCAGGCATGCACACACCTCTCAGGAATGATCTAGGCAGGAACTGAGAGGAAACTTCCTGTGAATTTAACCAGAACTGTCGCTGATCATCCAGGACTGGCGTGGGCCTCCTGGTGAACGGGGCTTCGTGGGTAACATACCTGCAGACGGGGGCCTGGGGCCTTGGTCATGCACCCTTTGCTTCGCAGTTTTGCAGGCGAGGCCTGTATGCTTGATTTTGTCCCCAGGTAGCTTTAAAGGATACCTGGTGATGAAACGTGGTCCTCTCGGCCTCTGCTCCTGGCTGCAACAGGGCCCCTAAGTTGACCAGCAGCCTCTGTCTACCTCAGTGACCACATGGGAGGGAGCCCGCACTAGGTGGCAGCCCTTCCCCCTGCGTGACTGCCCAGCACCCACTTTGTCCTGACCAGGGAAAGGGCCTCAGCTGGCTTGCCAAGGCCCAGAGGGCTCCGGTGAGCTGATCCCTCGCTTCCAACCAGCCTCAAGGCGCCTCCCACGGCCAAGTTCCTGATCCCCACCGGAGTGGAGCCTGGCAGCAGGTGTTGCAAACACCTAGTTTGCGTTCTTTGGCTCCCGTGTAGCTGCATCTGTGTGCTCTCCTCCCACATTCCACCCCCGGGTCACGGCCACCCTGTCCAGGTCCTGACCTCCTTCGGGCCTGTGCTCTTGGTGCGGGTGGCTCCCTGGGAGGATACGGGGACGTGGCTCCTGGCAGTGGTTGAGTTTGGGCCTCAGTCTTCCCAAAACCCACATCGTCTTGGCAGTTCCCTCCCGCCTCAGCCTGTCGTCTTTCAGAACAAGAGCTTTATAGTTCAGTCCGCGGCTCTCCATTTTCCCTCCTCACATGGTTCCACCCTTAGTGGCCACACTTCAGAGTCGAATGACAGGGACCAAGATCCATTGGCAGCAGCCTGGCCACCACGCTCCCCTCTGGGCATTCCTCCCCTGCCTGTCTCTTCCTCTGGGCGGCTGCCGTTCTCCCGGCTCTCTCCTGTCAAGGCCAGGGATCACACCCCGTGTGCCCAGTGCGTCTTCTTGGTTGTCTTTCCAACCCGCTCTTGCTTGAACCACCACCATCCGACCTGCGGGGGCTGTTTGATCTCAGCGGCGCCGAAAGGGTCCCCTCCGCCTCTCCACAGGCTTCTTTTCTGATGGCGCCGCCGTGAGACCCAGCCTCTCCTGTGCTCGCTGCACCACTCTGCCTGCCTCTCAATCTGCCCCCGACTGACCCATGGGCAGGAATTTCCCAGTTTCCTGCTGCTCGCCCACAGCCATCCTTCATTCACCCAACACGCGTTATTACACTGGACCCGGAAAGCTGGCGTCGCAGCTGCCCCTGGGCAGGGCTGTTAAGGATCCAGCTGTGACTGGCCTCATGAACTTCTGTTTGAAAGGGTCCCTCTTTCAGCCGCAAGCCAGTTTAGAAAGAGGCGCGCACCTGATCCCCAACAGGCCCGCCCCCCGCCGCCCACCTCCTCACCCTCACTCCTACCTGTAAGCAAGCTCTCTTTTCCACATTCTGGCTTCCTGGCACCCCAGGGGCTCCAAACAGTGCACCGGGTCGTAGTTCTCAGGCCCGCTTGGCAAGACCAAGGCAAGAATAAGCTCCAAGTTCGGGGAAGTGACCTATCCTGCTCTTGGGAAAGGGGTGGAGTGGGGCCGCGGGTTGGCGGAGCTGCTCCTCCTGTGCCCAGAGAGTGGACAGAGTGGGGCTGGGCAGGACTCTGGCAGCTGCACATAGCGCGGGGGGCCCGCAGCACGGGAGGACCACGGCGCCAGAACATGCACAACACCCTTTCAGACGCGGCTCTTATTTTTTTATTCATTTAATTGTAAAATATAGCATGCATCTAGGAAAGTACATAAAACAGAATAAGTAGCTTAATAACTTATTATAAAATGAGCACCCCTGTAAGCACAAGATGAGTCGAGAAATAGGATTTGGGCCCTGGCCAGTGTGGCTCAGTGGTTAGAGCATCAGCCCGTGCACCAGAGGATTGTGGGTTTGATTCCCGGTCAAGAGCACGCACCTGGGTTGCGGGTTCTATCCCTGGCCCGGGTAGGGGCAGTGTGGGAGGCAAGCAACCAATGTGTTTCTCTCACATCAGTGTTCCTCCCTCCCTCCCTCCCTCCCTCCCTTTCACTCTCTCTCTAAAAATAAAAAATCAATGGAAAAAATATCCACGAGTGAGAATTAACAACAACAACAACAACAAAGTAATAGAACTTGGCAGACACCTTGTAGGCCCTCCCCAAGCCTCCCGGTCACAACTTCCTCCCTCTCCCACAGGGAATCGTGGCTTGGCTTTCATGTTACCACTCCTATATCAGTTGCACTTTTACCGCTATACGATTATCATGATGAAGCGTATAGCTTGGTTTGTGTGTGCATTTCAAGTGGCGGGAGACCAAGACACTATTTTGACCCAGTGATTCTCTAGTTTTCTTTACTGTTAGTTCTCTGACTAAAACTTGAAAACCAGTGATTCCAAAGTCCTCAATTCCTTACTGCATGTCTGAGGAGTTTTTTAAAATCCCAGTCCATAGACTGCACCCTAGAGCGATCATATGAATATATTTAAGTGCATCCCAGCTGACTCTGACGTGTGTGCAGCGTGAAGAGCCACTGGTCTGCATCAGTTCCTCGGCCTGGGCACATGTGGGGCCAGATGTTCTGTTATGAGGGCTGTTCTGTGCACTGTCGGGATCCAGCTGCATCTCTGCCTCTACCCACCAGATGCTGTGACAACTCCCACACACTCTCACAGTAGTGACACCAACAGTGTCCCCCAACATTGCCAAATGTGTAGTCGCTGGACACCCACAGTTCTAGGTGGGATGAAGTAGCTGCAACAGGGCTGTGGATTCAATCTGAGAACAATTCCTATTAGTATGAAAACCATCTTTCCAACAAGCAGGTGCATGACATTAGAATGTACTATTTCCAGGGTGGTGATGGCCTATTGTATTAGTCAGCTGGGGCTGCCGTAGCAAAATGCCACAGCGTGGGTCCCTTAAACCACAAACACTTATTTTTTTATAGTCTTGGAAGCTCGGAGTCCAAGTCCAGGGCATGAGCGGGGAAGGTTTCTCCTGAGCCTTCCCTCCTTGGCTTCCAGACGGCCACCTTCACTGTGCCCTCACAGGGCCTTTCCTCCATGCACACACATCCCTCCTGTCTCCTTGTGTGTCCAAATCGCCTCTTCTTATAGGAACACCAGTCATATTGGATGAGGGTTGGCTCATATGACCTTATTTAACCTTAATCACCTCCTTAGAGTCCCCAAATATAGCCACATTCTGAGGGACTGGCTGGTTAGGACTTCAACAGGTGAACTTTAGGGGGTGAGGGGCACAATTCAATCCATGACATCTATCAGTGCAAGACAATGGCTTGAGAGTCACTTACCGGGGATGCTGTGGGGCAGCTTTGTTCTCTACTGCATGCAGGCGGTGACCAGTCTGGTGACCTTCTAATTAGGAGATTCTGTGCTTCTGGGAGAAAGGCAGAATGAATTCCAACCGGAGAAACCAGTGAAAGCAGTCCAACCTACAGAATGGGTTGTAGAACTGTATACCTGAATTCTCTATAATTTTATTAACCGATATTATCCAATAAATTCAATTGAAAAGTATAAAAGAATGAATGAATAAATGAATTAATTAATTAATATTTTATCTTTTGTTCTTATTAAAAAAAGAAAGAAAACAATGGAAGCCTTATGGAGTGGCCACCATTTCAACCTGACGTTGAAACAGCGGCCAGGGAGACAGGGCTGCCGGGATTCAGGTCGGGCGGGCGTAGCGCACAGCATGGGAGGCGGGAGAGTTCGGACGTGCTCCTGAAGTCGGCAAGACACTTAAGCATGGGCATAAAAAGTCCCATTAAAAAGTTAGCACATTGGTTTAAAAACAAGGATACATAGTTAACGTATCCTAAACTATGTAGAGTGTTAACAGTGAATAAAGTAATTAATTGGCCAAAACTGCCTGAATTTGGAACATGAATGCTCAAAATAGGAGTTAAAATTTGTGAGTTAATTTTTTAAAAAAGATAATAGTAGCCCTGGCCAGGTGGCTCAGTTGGTTGAGTGTTGTCCTGTGCACTGAAAGGTTGGGGGTTCAATTCCCGGCCAGAGAGTGTCCAGGCCACCAATCGATGTTTCTTTCTCACATCGATGTTTCTCTCTCTCTGTCTCTCCCCTCTCTCTCTAAAATCAGTAAAAAGACATTCTCAGTGTAGATTATTTTTAAAAAGACACAAGTATTTGTGGAGCAGAGCATGTGTGTTTTGGCAACAGTGTGAGGTGGAAGAGTCCTTATTTGGGCACAAACTAGGATGCTCTGTACAGACAAAGCTCTCTGGGCAGAAGAAAACCCCACTCACAGCCCTGCTGTTCATCCTCAGCTTTGGTTTGGCCACAGCAAGCACAGCCCTCAGACACAGGGCACAGCCCTCAGACACCGGGCACAGCCCTCAGGTGCAGGGCACAGCCCTCAAATGCAGGGCACAGGGCATAGTCCTCAGACACAGGGCACAGCCCTCAGACACAGGGCACAGCCCTCAAGCGCAGGGCACAGCCCTCAGACACAGGGCACAGCCCTCAGATGCAGGGCACAGGGCACAGCCCTCAGACACCAGGCACAGGGCACAGCCCTCAGGCGCAGGGCACAGGGCACAGGGCACAGCCCTCAGACGCAGGGCACAGGGCACAGGGCACAGCCCTCAGACGCAGGGCACAGGGCACAGGGCACAGCCCTCAGACGCAGGGCGCTCTTCAAACGCCTCTTCATGAGCCGCCCCGGAGGTCAAGTGCAGGCAGAGTCCGTGCGAGGGCAAAGCCTCGGCATCGCTCTGCAAAGGGCTGTTTGTCCTGCTTCCCCAAATGTCCTCAAGCCACGCTGTCTGCAAGCCGGGAGCCTAACGCGTTTTCTCTCCCCCCACAGGCGCTGGCCTCCTCATGTCCCTGCACCGCAGGTACCCCGAGTACGACTGCGTCAAGAAGGGCGGCACCTGCAACTTCTCCCCATGCCCGCTGTTCACCTCCATGGTCGGCTTCTGCTACCAGGGGAAGGCCAAGTGCTGCCTCTGAGCCGCAGGCCGCGGGCAGAAGCCACCTGAACTAGTTGTAGGCCTTGTTTTACTAAAAGAAAACCTTTTTTTTTTAAACACACCTCCTTCGGGCCAAAAAGAATCTGTGTCTCCTTTGGAAGAGGTTAGGAAAGCAGGGTGGTTAGAAGAGAGCCTGGGAGCTCAGGACCGGGGCGGTGACAGGGCCAGAGTGACATCACCTCCTCCTCCTGTTATTACCAAACCAGCATGAGAGCGACGCAGAGGGGCCTGGTGCAATCAAGAATATGTGATGCGGGGACAGATGACACCACTTCGGGCCCTCCTCGGGCCCAGCAAGGTCTCACCCCAAATCCCGTGCCCGCAGCTGCCTGGGCCTGGGACGGTGGGCTGGTCAAGCTTAGCATCCAAGGAGCTCTGGTGTGACTGCAAGATGACTCCCCTTCCATCCCGCTCTCTAACCTAACGCCTGGGTTCCTAGATGACGATTTTTGATTCTGCCCCAATCGCGTAACCTGGTTACACGTCGCTCAAAGAACACCTGTCGTGACCATTCCTGCACCAATCAGCCCGCAGACACCTGCTGGTGGAGAGACTGGTCACCTTCCCTTTCTTCCAATCAGTGTCCAACTGATGAAGCCCCACTGCCTCCTGATGGGCAATTTCACCCTCCCTGTGTCCATAGCTAGATCGTGGGCACATGAAAGTCAACCGTTGTAAAATGTTTGCCCTCGCCCCCCGGGGTCGATTGAGACACAGCACCCCTCTTTTGGGAGGAGAAGGCAGAGAGGAAATGCCCATTTGTGTTGTACAAGTTAACCTGTACTCGGGCAGGCTCAGTGACATGTCTACAACCTGTGGTCTCCACGGCCACGCGTCCAGGCCTCTCTCTGCCCTGGGAAAGCTAAGAAATCCTATGTCTGGTGCCAGGTGGGTGCTGGCAGTGTTGGGGGACCACTTTGTACAGTGTGTGATTGGCTAACCACCATGCTATACACCTGAAACTAATACTAAATAATACTGAATATCAACTGTAATTGAGAAAAAAAAATTATTAAAATAAAATAAAAACTTTTTAAATTAAAAAAAAACACCTAAGGTATGTTTACACCATGGAATAGTATGCAGTTGTAAAAAAGACGTATCTTTTACCCTATAAGATGCTATGAAGGGACCCAGAGAGTATTATGCTGAGTGAAATAAGCCAGTTAGAGAAAGGCAAGTCCCACATGATCCCTCTCCTATGTGGAATCTAATGAACAAAACAGACTGATGATCATATAGATCTAGAGACATGGAAACATGGGACAGACTGAGGCATCTCAGGGGAAGGCGGGTGGGGGATTAACCTAAGAAGTTATATGCATTTATGCATAGCCCATGGACACAGACAGTAGTGTGGTGAAGGCCGGGGGGGGTGTCAGTGAGGGGGGACATCTGCAGTACTTTTGACAATAATGATTTAAAAAAAAAAAAGGCTGAGCAATCCCCCAACCACTCTGTCTTGGGAGGAAGCTTCAGATTTGCTACCAACCTCTAGATCTCAAGCTAAAAGCAGGTTCCCAGCCGAGTGTCTTGGTTTCCCAAGACCTGACTCCTGAGGCATAAAAACCCCCGTCCCCATGTCTACCTCACGCCCTGGTTCACCGGGCTGTCTCGGGCGCACGAGGGCCTGCTCACCTGGCCCGCCGGGAGCTCTCTAAGCGACCAAAAGCCATTTTTATGAATCCCCAACCCCCAAGATGTCACTGCCTCTCAGGAACACGATGATATGAGCACTGTCCCCAGAAACAGGCTCAGAAGCAGAAAGACTAGAGGACTCTTGCAGCCCTTCCCACCCTGGTGACAGCTGGCCCCAGAGCTCACGTTACTCCCAACCCGCAAGTCGTAAAAGGGACGAGAGCAGATGTGGCTGTTGTCTTCTCTCATGTCCCCCGGCCCCCTTGCCTTCTGCCCTCCACCCAGAGCTCAAGTCTGCAGCTTACGGAGCCCCCCAACCCAGCACTGCCCACCCCTGTCCCCCCAGGATGAGCCCTTGCAGTTTCTCTGTCCCCTTGGCAGGACCATCAGAGTGTCCTCCTTTCTCCCTGAGGGTGACCTCTGATTTCTTAACAACCCACTGTCCCCCCAGGGCCTTCCCGGGGCTGGGCTTGACTGGCCCCAGGCTGCTCAGGAGGCTGGCATGAGCCGCCCACATCTGGCTACCTTGGTCCCCAACATTAAATGACCAGCAAGGACCACCGCCATCTCTGCAGTGTGTCAGCAAAGCTTTCCCTTGGAAACGCCAACCCAGCGGGGGCCTAAACCTTCCCCTTGCTCCTGTCTCCTGCCTACTCACCCCTCGCGTCTCCCCCATGCGGCCCACCCCCAGAACCTAGGAGCGTGATGAACCTTGTCACCTGAGCCTCTCCTCTGGCTCCTCTGCGGTCACACCTGACTGACCATCTCAGGAAGGAACCCAGAACGCTGGGCCATAGAGCAGCAGTGTGGTGACAGGTGAGCCGGGACTTAGGAGACGCCCCCGGCCTGGCTGGCGGGCGGGCTGTCCGGGGCCGCGGCCCCGGGAAGGCTGGCTCACCTGCTGGCCAGCCTGACTCCTGTGCACACTGCGCTGCCTCGCTGGGTCCCCAGGGCCTCCCACCTGAATGTGGGTCTGGTCCTTCAAGAAGGCCGAGGTCCCACCTCCGTCAGCCCTGACTCCTGGCCCTCCTGGGGGAGCGGGGGGGGGGGGGGACAGGCTGCCTAATTAAATAAAACTATTGCAAAGCTCCCCTAGGATGGAGGGGACAGTGGAAACATGACCTGCCCCATGGCTGCCCAGGCTCACAGGGGTCAGGTGCCGGCTGGTTCCTGCACAGGTGAGAGCTGATGACACTTACAAAATGGGACCTCGTGGATCCCCAGATAAAGTAATTTGGTCAAATGTAAGTTGGAATCAAGACTTAAAACTTACTATATGAAATGTAATGGATAAGGGGGTGACTGTGCCCACTGCCTCTCCATTTGCCGACCCGATCTTGCTTGGTCTTAAGTCTGGAGAAAGTAAAGGCCCTTCACGGTGGATTACCACAACCCCAAGGCTGTGATTCCGTCCATCGGGGCCCCGGGGCCCAGTAACCGATATTACTAAAGTTACTAATGCTGGCCCTGGCTCTGTGCTCAGTGGTTAGAGCACTGGCCCGAGCACCGAAGGGTCCTGGATTTGATTCCCAGTCAAGGGCACATACCTGGGTTGCAAGTTCCATCCTGGGCCCCAGCTGAGACTCTTGCGGAAGGCAACCAATCGATGTGCCTCTCTCACACCAGTGTCCCTCTGTCTCTCTCGCTCTCTCTCACCTTCCACCCCTCCTTTCCACTCTCTCTAAAAAAAAAAAAAAAAAAATCAATGGTAAAATAAAAATATCCTCCTGTGAGGATTAACAAAAATTCCCTCGGGGAAAAGCTCAGTGGAGAATCGATCCTAGAGGGCTGGGGCTGACACTTGCCGAGCCCACGACCAAGCCTGTCCTTGCTAAAGGTGGGTCTCCTGTGTGGCGTACAGGAGGGACCCAGCACCACCTGTGCAATGTTCTGGCCAAGAACAGCTGAACCTGAAACTAACTGAGTCTTTAGACCTAACACTTGACAGGAAATACAGAAGTTAGAGAAACAAGTAAAACAACAGCTCAGGGAAGCACCCGTCAAACCCAGAACGTGAGACACCCTGCCAGACAGGTGACGCAGTTCCCGGGGGCCCAGCAGCGGGAGAAACGGGAGGGAGAAGAGGCCGAGCGGCCCCTGCGGCCTCGTTTGGACCCGGGTTGAACAGATCGACTGCAGACGGGGACTTGAGACAGTCAGATGGGGTTAAACCTGGACGGGAAGCAGTGAAGGCTGCGAGTTAGATTAGGTGTGGCCAGGACAGGGCAGATGTTGGAGGAGAAACAGCCACATCAGTTCAAGCCGCACGCTGAAGTGCTGACACCGAAAATGCCCAGTTGTCACGTCGGCTAAACTGACCGGTAACTGGGAACCGCCCCAGTGAGACACGCCTCGCCCCCTACACGCAGGCTCTCTCCTGACCCTGAGGTCTGGCTTGTTTTAACCTCTGCAGACTGTGGCCTCCTGGCCCCCGACCCGGGGTGCAGACCTCAGTCGTTCGTTAGTCACACATCACCTTCCTTCCCGGCACATGCACCCCGAGCTTCCCCCTCTGAGCCACGCAGGGACCCCGTTCATTGGTGTGTTTCCCCTAATGACAAGAAAACGGGCTCAGGAAGTGCAAATCCACCAGAAACCAAAGGAGCCCCTCCCCCAGCCTGGCTGTGTCCCAGTGCCCATTCCTGCCCCCCGCCGTGGGCATGGGCGGGACAGAGGGCCCTGCCCAGTCCCTGGCCTGCACCAGAGTTCCCGTTTGGGGCTTAGTCACTGGCCCAGCAACTCCACTCTGTGCAAACCACGTACAGTGTGGTAGAGCCTTCCTGTCACCCAGGCATCCAAAACCCATCTGAGGACAGCAGTGACCTGGGGGGCGGAGGGGCCATGTCACCACATTCAGCCCTGAGGACTATTCTTGCCTCTGCCTTCGCCACACGGCAGTGGGCTTGTCCTCTGTGGTCACATTCCGTTTCATCTCCTTTGCATTGAGCCCCCGAGTCCATCTCCATTTGGATCTGCTCTCTCCAGCCACAGGGACGTCTGCTCCCAGCATCCAGGGCCGGCCACCAAAGCAGGCCACGTGGAGGTCCAGGTGGCGGAGGGACCACTCTCTGATCTTTAGGTCACACAGACCTGGGTCTCTGGACCAGCGCCTCACCTTCCCTGAACCCCGGGGTTGAGGTGGGGACTCGGGGAGATACCGTGTGAATAGCACTGACCGAGTCTGGTCCTGACATGCACAGCAGCAGGGACTTGGGGTGGCAGCTCCCTTCCTGTTCCCGGACTCGCTCTTGGAAGCGGGCGTGGGAAGGAGAACGGTGCGTTACCCCGTCCGGCTGGTCAGTGATCTGGAGCCTGGTGGCCCATCTGCTCGTGGCTCCTCCAGTGCCTGGTCCACCCATGGCCTCAACAAGCTGGTTTTTCTACTCCTGTGGGTTGAAGAGCCTCCATCCGTAACCCAAGTGTGACTCAGGCTGAATCAGAACCCAGGTCCCAGGGAGGAGCTACCTGCCTGCAATCAGACTCAAGATCGTAGAACCAGGAAAAATGATCGCCAATGAACCTGAGAAAGGAAACCACCGGCTGGGAGCCCCAGCCCCAGCCCCAGCCCCAGCCTGCCTCCTGGGACGGCTCCTGGAAACTCTCGGGCTCTTGCGTTTCCTCCCTGAGAACCATGGCGATCATGCTGGGGGCACCAGCTGCAGAATCTGAAGCGAAAGAGCAATTGCGTATGAAGCAATGTGGGCTGATATATTAAAAACTACATGTAATTCCTTGATTACAACTTTTCAACATGTGAGAGAAAGTAATGAATCATTTTGAGGGGAAAAGAAGGGACAAGAGAAGAAGGGGGGGGGAGAGAGGGCATGGATTTTAGAACCCAGCCTCGTCATTTCCACAGGATTATTTTTTTATGAGCAACGTAATGACTGAGCATTAACCACAACAAAGTGAAATCATAGAGGACTTTAAAAGTCCCCGAAGCTACAGGGTCACACACATCCTGTAAGCGCATCACTGGGAGCAGCTCTGACCCATGACCCCCCTGACTCCCGGGTGCCAGGCCCTTGGCCCGCCCAGGTCCTGCAGGGTCCACACTTCAAACGAGCAGGAACAGGGCCACACACGGTAGCGCTAACGGTCTCTGCTTTCATTCGAAATGACAACTTTTAAAGTTAAGCTCTTGAAATATTTGAATTTGCACCTGTTCTGCAACATTAAATCATTCCTGTGTTTCGATGTGAATCTCTTTAAATCGTTTCCCTTTGTCTATGCCTGCCAGTGACTAGCTCTGTTCCCGCCCGGCCGAGAGGCAGAAGGTAAGGACCCTGCGAGGAACCTGAGCTGCTCCTGGACCACCGTGGTGGCTGCGCACCTGCAGCTGAAGGGACTCGTCCCCCGTGTGGCCCATCAGACCTTCCCGTGCGACAGGGACAGCGAACAGCCAGCCCCCTTTGCGATGCTTTTTACATGATACTTTTAAAGGAGGAAGCCCTAGGTCTCAAGCTCCATCACCACCTGACGCTGTGACCTCCAGTGAGCACCTGCCAGTCACTAGTTAACACAGGAGACAGCAGGGTCCGGCCTTTACAAAGGTCAGCGCGAGGGTCAGCCCACGGGTCCCTGGGACGGGAGCTTTACCTTCTTTGGGCGCCACCTAGTGGTAAAAAAGCGTAACATGAAACCCACCTGCCCACAGAGCCTTCCTGGCTCTAGGATTTCATCAGAATCTCAAAGCCGAGTCTCTGGCTTCCCAAAGCCAACCCTCAGAAGACATGTTTCCTAGTGACCTATTGTCCTGCAACTTTAAATTGTGTCTCAAACAATTCAACAGACCCCACTCACCACCAGAGCAAAGGAAGACAGGAGTAGGACCAGAGGATGGTGACAGGCAGGCTCCAGGACTGTGGGGATGGTGACAGGCAGGCCAGGCCTGTGGGGATGGTGACAGGCAGGCACCAGGACTGTGGGGATGGTGACAGGTAGGCACCAGGCCTGGGGACTTGGGGCAGGTAGGCACCAGGACTGATGATGGTGACAATGAGGGGAGGGGGAGGGGAGGGGAGAGGGGAGGGGAGGGGAGGGGAGGGGAGGGGAGGGGGAGGGGAGGGGAGGGACTGGGGGGTAAAGGAGGGGGCGGGGCGGCTCGGTGGCCCAGGACACTCACCGGGCTCCAGGGCCCTCTCCACCCTGCTGTGGGCGGCCCATCAGAGCGCGGGTAAGTGCCCGGCAGCCCCAGCCCTGTCGCCTGCAGAGCTCACCCTTCCAACACCCCAACTCTTCCACGCCGCACCCCTGCGCCCAGCACTGCGTGCAGTGCACCCACCCACCTGCTGAGCATCCTGCCCAGTCCTGCTGGAACGCCGCGGATGCACGATCCCCCCGCGGATGGGGGATTCCCTCCCCTCACATGCATGATCTCCCAGCATGGGACCCACCACCTTGGAAGCAGCATTCCCCTCGTGACGCATGGTCCCCCGTGGGTGCCTGATTCTCCCCACCCGTGACGCATGATCCCCGTGGGTGCCTGGTTCGCCTCACCCGTGACGCATGATCCCCCCGTGGGTGCCTGATTCTTCCCACCCGTGACGCATGGTCCCCCGTGGGTGCCTGATTCTCCCCACCCGTGACGCAGGAGACGCATTCTCCCGGCGAATGCACGGCCCCCGGTCAAATGCGCGGTCCTCCAGTGGATGCGCCCCCCTTCCCCCCCCCCCCACGCTGGCGGCTGCAGGGTCCTCCCGCGAACCCCAGCACATGGATCCCGCCGCTCCCTCCAGAAAGGCCTCCGGGACTCAGCAAAATGCTGCGGGGTCCGCATGGGCTGAAGAGGCGGGGGCGCCCTGCTGCCCCCCTGCCCGGCGGGTCCCGGGCCTCAGGGATTAGAACCCGGCCAGACGCGCCGCTGGGGACGCCCCGCCCGGTGGGGAGCCCCGTCCCGCCGGCCGAGGGGTGCGGGGGCAGCGCCCTTAGCGCCTTTCCCGTTTGCACCGTGGCTCCGGGGGTGTCTCCGCCGCGCGCCTCCCCGGGGGTCCCCAGCGCGGCGGAGGGGGGCTGGGCCGAGGCCCGCGCCCCGCGGCCCCCACGGCAACGTCCCAGCGGCGGACTCCGCGGGTGACCCCGGGAGCAGGTGCTGCCTCGGGCTGGTGGGCGCCCCCCCCCCCCCCCGTCTGACCCTCCGCCCCCAGGGCGCCCCCGCCGCGCTGCCTCAAAGGTGCCCCAGGAGGAGCCCGCGCGAGACCCGCTCCAAAGGCCCCGCATCCAGCACCCCCACGAGCGGGGCAGAAGCGGGCAGGACCCCCTGGTCCCAGCACCCACCAGGCCCGGAGACGACCCCTCCGGGAGCGGCTGGGCCTCGGCGTCCCTCCTCCAAGGCCGCCCTGCGGGGCAGGAAGCGGAGGGCGGTGGGAGGGGCGAGCCTGGGGCGCAGGGGCTGCCCAGCCCAGCCCTCCAGACGGGCGGGTCCTGCCCCTACCCAGGCCCTGCTGCTTCTGCCCGGTTTGCAGCTCTATGTGCCCCTTTTAAACCCTAAACCAAGGGTTAGAAAACCCCAGCAGTTGTCATAGGAACCGAGGGCTGTGAATTCCGGAGCCTGCGGGTGCCCGGCACACACAAGCACCCACCCCACTGTCCTCGACTGGGGAGCGCAGATCCTGGCCGGGATTTGTCTCTGCCCTGCCCACCGCCTTTAACACGAAGGTCTGAGCACATACCAGGTGCCCAGTGTTGTTTGTATTTGTGCCCTCTGCCATCCAGCAGCCCCTTTATATATATGTCCCTGATGTCTGATCCTTTGGGTGCCCTGGGGAACCCTGGTGCTTTCATTCAACATCACGCCCCACTCACCTGCCAGCTGGCTCTGCAGGCTCCCTGTTTGGGCCTACCAGAGCCCTGGTGGGGGCAGTGCTGGCTGGTTCCCGGGGCTCACCCGTCGGTTCACTCTCCCTCTGCCTTCCCCACGTCCCCAGGCCTCTGCACTGTGGTTACTACTTCACCACGGAGGTGTGGTCGGATCAGAGAGGAGGGTTAGGAGCCCTGGTTTCAGTGTCTTTGCCCCACACCCTCCCCGCCTCCCCACCTGGACCCTGACCTATGCCCCTCTCCAGGTGCCCACTGGCTGGTGATGACATTCTGGCTGGTGGCCCAGCAGAGTGACATCCTCGGCAGCACCTGCCACTGGAGGCTGTTCAACCTGCTCGGGGGGGGGGGGGGGGGGGGGGGGGGGGGGGGGGGGGTGCACATCCTCTGCTACCTCAGCTTCTGGGACAGCCCGTCCAGAAAGAGGATGGCCACGTCTACATGGCAAGTGGTGAAGACGGGTTTCCTTTATTTTTTAAAATTTATCTTTATTGTTGAAAGTATTACAGACATCCCCTTTTTCCCCATTGATCCCTCCACCCTGCATCCACCCCACCCCCAGGCCTTCCCATACCAATGTCTGTGTCCATAGGACGGGTTTTTTAATCCTTTCTTCTACTGTGTATGCAGAGTGCCTGCATGTGTGAGCATGTGCGCATGTGTGTGCACCTGTGCATGCACATCTATTTAAGAAGGGATCGCTCCATTTTAGGAAAAAAATTCTAAAAGGAGTTATTGTCTTGAACAGAGATGCTGGCCCTGAGAATAGTAACCCGACGCCCTGCTATTCCCACGTAGTGACCGTGGCAAGAACGAGGGGGTGTTTGGCCATGTGTTTCAGCCCCTCTCTACGTCAGGCCGTCTGATAAGTGTAATCACAATTCTACGTTATGTAGTATATATATATATGAGTTCCAGCCGTGGTCCTAGATCATGTGAAGGATCCGAAGGTGAT